>NC_090835.1:54778076-55408461 GCF_028021215.1 Eschrichtius robustus | reverse complement strand
CTCATCCACCAGAGGGCAGACCAGAAGCAAAAATAACCACAATTCTGCAGCCTGTGGAACAAAAACCACATTCACAGAAAGACAGACAAAATGAAAAGGCAGAGGACTATATACCAGATGAAGGAACAAGATAAAACCCCAGAAAAACAACTAAATGAAGTGGAGATAGGCAACCTTCCAGAAAAAGAATTCAGAATAATGATAGTGAAGATGATCCAGGACTTCAGAAAAAGAATAGAGGCAAATATCGAGAAGATGCAAGAAATGTTTAACAAAGACCTAGAAGAATTAAAGACAAACACCTAGAAGAATTAAAGAACAAACAAACAGACATGAACAATACAATAACTGAAATGAAAAATAACCTAGAAGGAATCAATAGCAGAATCACAGAGGCAGAAGAACGGGTAAGTGACCTAGAAGACAGAATGGTGGAATTCACTACTGTGGAAGAGAATAAAGAAAAAAGAATGAAACGAAAGGAAGACAGCCTAAGAGACCTCTGGGACAACATTAAACGCACCAACATTTGCATTATAGGGGTCCCAGAAGGAGAAG
The DNA here is from genome assembly GCF_028021215.1 of Eschrichtius robustus. NCBI lineage: Eukaryota > Metazoa > Chordata > Mammalia > Artiodactyla > Eschrichtiidae > Eschrichtius > Eschrichtius robustus. The sequence continues at coordinate 55,407,903 of NC_090835.1, read as the reverse complement.
AGAGAGAGAAAGGACCTGAGAAAATATATGAAGAGATTATAGTCGAAACTTCCCTAAAATGGGAAAGGAAATAGCCACCCAAGTTCAGGAAGCGCAGAGAGTCCTAGGCAGGATAAACCCAAGGAGAAACACACCTAGACACATAGTAATCAAATTGACAAAAATTAAAGACAAAGTAAAGTTATTAAGAGCAACAAGGGAAAAACAACAAATAACATACAAGGGAACTCCCACAAGGTTAACAGCTGATTTCTCAGCAGAAACTGTGCAAGTCAGAAGGGAGTGGCACGATATATTTAAAGTGATGAAAGGGGAGAAACTACAACCAAAATTACTCCACCTGGCAAGGATCTCATTCAGATTCGACGGAGAAATCAAAAGCTTTACAGACAAGCAAAAGCTAAGAGAATTCAGCACCACCAAACCAGCTCTACAATAAATGCTAAAGGAACTTCTCTAAGTGGGAAACACAAGAGAAGAAAAGGACCTGCAAAAACAAGAGCAAAACAATTAAGAAAATGGTAATAGGAACACACATATCAACAATTACCTTAAATGTGGATGGATTAAATGCTCCAACCAAAAGACACAAGCTCGCTGAATAGGTACAAAAACAAGACCTCTATATAGGCTGTCTACAAGAGACCCATTTCGGACCTAGGGACACATACAGACTGAAAGTGAGGGAATGGAAAAAGATATTCCATGCAAATGGAAATCACAAGAAAGCTGGAGTAGCAATACTCATATCAGATAAAATGGACGTTAAAATAAAAATGTTACAAGAGACAAGGAAGGACACTACATAATGATCAAGGGATCAATCCAAGGAAAGATATAGCAATTATAAATATATATGCACCCAGCATAGGAACACCTCAATACATAAAGCGAATGTTAACTGCTATAAAAGAGGAAATCGATAATAACACAATAATAGTGAGGGACTTCAACACCTCACTTACACCAATGGACAGATCATCCAGATAGAAAATTAATAAGGAAACACAAGCTTTAAATGACACAATAGACCAGATAGATTTAATTGATATTTATAGGACATTCCATCCAAAAACAGCATATTACACTTTCTTCTCAAGTGCACATGGAACATTCTCCAGGATAGATCACATATCAAGACTCGGTAAATTCAAGAAAATTGAAATCATATCAAGCATCTTTTCCAACTACAACGCTATGAGATTAGAAATAAATTACAGGAAAAACAATGTAAAAAACAGAAATACATGGAGGCTAAACAATGAATTATTAAATAACCAAGAGATCACTGAAGAAATCAAAGAGGAAATCAAAAAATACCTAGAGAGAAATGCCAATGAAAACACGACAATCCAAAACCTATGGGATGCAGCAAAAGCAGTTCTAAGAGGGAAGTTTATAGCAATACAATCCTACCTCAAGAAACAAGAAAAATCTCAAGTAAACAATCTAACCTTACACCTTAGAAGAACTAGAGAAAGAAGAACAAACAAAACCCAAAGTTAGTAGAGGGAAAGAAATCATAAAGATCAGAGCAGAAATAAATGAAATGGAAACAAAGAAAACAATACCAAAGATCAATAAAAGTTGCTTCTTTGAGAAGATAGACAAAATTGATAAACCTGTAGCCAGACTCATCAAGAAAAAGAGGGAAAGGACTCAAATCAATAAAATTAGAAATGAAAAAGGAGAAGTTGCAACACACAGCGCAGAAATACGAAGCATCGTAAGAGAGTACTGCAAGCAACTCTATGCCAATAAAATGGACAACCTGGAAGAAATGGACAAATTCTTAGAAAGGTATAACCTTCCAAGACTGAGCCAGGAAGAAACAGAAAATATGAACAGACCAATCACAAGTAATGAAATTGAAACTGTGATTAAAAATCTTCCAGCAAACAAAAGTCCAGGGCCAGATGGCTTCACAGGTGAATTCTACCAAACATTTAGGGAAGAGCTAACACCCATCCTTCTCAAACTCTTCCAAAAAATTGCAGAGGAAGGAACAGTCCCAAACTCATTCTATGAGGCCACCATCACCATGATACCCAAACCTGACAAAGATACTACAAAAAAAGAAAATTACAGACCAATATCACTGATGCAAAAATCGTCAGCAAGATACTAGCAAACAGAATCCAAAAACACTTTAAAAGGATCATACACCATGATCAAGTGGGATTTATCCCAGGGATGCAAGGATTCTTCAATATACGCAAATCAATCAATGTGATACACCATATTAACAAATTGAAGAGGAAAATCCATATGATCATCTCGATGCAGAAAAAGCTTTTGACAGAATTCAACAACCATTTATGATAAAGACTCTCCAGAAAGTGGACATAGAGGGAACCTACCTCAACATAATAAAGGCCATATATGACAAACCCAGAGCAACATCATTCTCAATGGTGAAAAACTGAAAGCATTTCCTCTAAGATCAGGAACAAGACAAGGATGTCCACTCTCACCACTATTATTCAACATAGTTTTGGAAGTCCTAGCCATGGCAATCAGAGAAGAAAAAGAAATAAAAGGAATCCAAATTGGAAAAGAAAAAGTTAAAGTGTCACTGTTTGCAGATGACATGATACTATACATAGAGAATCCTAAAGATGCCACCAGAAAACTACTAGATCTAATCAATGAATTTGATAAAGTTGCAAGATACAAAATTAATGCACAGAAATCTCTTGCATTCCTATGCACTAACAACAAAGGATCAGAAAGAGAAGTTAAGGAAACAATGCCATTCATCATTGCAACAAAAAGAATAAAATACTTAGGAATAAACCTACCAAAGTAGGTAAAAGACCTGTACTCAGAAAAGTATAAGACACTGATGAAAGAAACCAAAGATGACACAGACACATGGAGAGATATACCATGTTCTCGGGTTGGAAGAATCAGTACCATGAAAATTACTATTCTACCCAAAGCAATCTATAGATTCAGTGCAATCCCTATCAAATTACCAGTGCCATTTTTCATAGAACTAGAACAAAAAATCTTAAAATTTGTATGGAACAGAAAAGACCCCGAATAACCAAAGCAATCTTGATGGAAATAAATGGAGCTGGAGGAATCAGACTCCCTGACCTCAGACTATACTACAAAGCTACAGTAATCAAGACAATATGATACTGGCACAAAAACAGAAGTATAGATCAATGGAACAGGATAGAAAGCCCAGAGATAAACCTATGCACCTATGGTCAACTAATCTATGACAAAGGAGGCAAGGATATACAATGGAGAAAAGACAGTCTCTTCAATAAGTGGCGCTGGGAAAACTGGACAGCTACATGTAAAAGAATGAAATTAGAATGAAATCCCTAACACCACTCACAAAAATCAACTCAAAATGGATTAAAGACCTAAATGTAAGACTGGACACTATAAAACTCTTAGGGGAAAACACAGGAAGAACACTCTTTGACATACATCACAGCAAGATCTTTTTTGACCCACCTCCTAGAGTAATGGAAGTAAAAACAAAAATAAACAACTGGGACCAAATGAAACTTAATAGCTTTTGCATAGCAAAGGAAACCATAAACAAGACGAAAAGACAACACTCAGAATGGGAGAAAATATTTGCAAGCAAATCAACGGACAAAGGATTAATCTCCAAAATATATAAACAGCTCATGCAGCTCAATATTAAAAAAAAACCTAATCAAAAAAGGACAGAAGACCTAAATAGACATTTCTCCAAAGAAGACATACAGATGGTCAAGGGGCACATGAAAAGCTGCTCAACATCACTAATTATTAGAGAAATTAATTATTTCATGCAAGTGAAAACCACAATGAGGTATCACCTCACACCAGTTAGAAAGGGCATCATCAGAAAATCTATAAACAACAAAGCTGGAGAGGGTGTGGAGAAAAGGGAACACTCTTGCACTGTTGGTGGGAATGTAAATTGATACAGCCACTATGGAGAACAGTATGGAAGTTCCTTAAAAAACTAAAAATAGAATTACCATATGACCCAGCAATCCCACTACTGGGCATATATCCAGAGAAAAGCATAATTCAAAAAGACACATGCACCCGAACGTTCATTGCAGCACTATTTACAATAGCCAGGTCATGGAAGCGACCTAAATGTTCACTGACGAATGGATAAAGAAGATGTGGTACATATATACAATGCAATATTACGCAGCCATAAAAAGGAACGAAACTGGGTCACTTGTAGAGACATGGATGGAGCTAGAGACTGTCATACAGAGTGAAGTAAGTCAGAAAGAGAAAAACAAATATCATATATTAGCGCATATATGTGGAATCTAGAAAAATGGTACAGATGAACTGGTTTGCAAGGCAGAAATAGAGACACAGATGAAGAGAACAAATGTATGGACCCCAAGGGGGGAAAAGGGGGTGGTGGTGGTGGGATGAATTAGGAGATTGGGATTGACATATATACAGTAATATGTATTATATAGGTAACTAATAAGAACCTGCTGTATAAAAAAAATAAATTAAAAAAATATAAAGAAAACCTCTCAGGGGAGACTACTCTGGGTTCTGCTTGTAGAGCCACTTCCCTAGTGATCCAGGTCCTGATCCTACTTAGGACCATTTTATATCCTAGTCATTGTTCCCTAAATTGCATCTCAACCAGCATCTTCTAGGATCATGAAATCCTAGTTTCTTTAGACAACCAGGATTCTTCAAGCAGGCTCTGCCTGGAAGAGGAAAGACCTCAGCTGTAAGTCATGGATCACCAGCTATCAGAGGGACTCAAAAGAGTTGGTGCAATCAGCTACTGTACCAATTTACAAATTACGGCCAAATTACCTTGGGAAAAACATGTCTTTGATTGTTGAAAAAGATTTCACTTTCAACTTATAAATGAATGTGCAGTCATGAGTATAATGGCATGACTATTCAAACTCTTGGCATCCTTTCTGAATCACAGAGCTGTAATTTTGCCTCATAAGATCCTGATATATTTCCAAAGTTCCTTTGAGATAGATCCAACTTAATTGCAATGAGAAAGAAAACGGGCTTCCAATCCCTATATTTCAGGAGGGTATCATTTGAATTTGATTTGACTGGTTTCTGATATCTTTGGTTTGTAATGCCTAAGGGTCTTTCTTTGAAACATCTTTGAAAGAATCAAAAAACTTAAGAAAAACCACTCTCTAAAGTCTAGGAGGCTTTGAATATATTGCCTATTACTATTTTATTAATTTAAAAAATCTTTCAAAATATTGGAATAAAATCAGTTTTGCAAAGTAGGAAACATTTGGCTAAGGCATAATGTAGAGCTCAGAAATCTTTAAGAAAGAGTTGGTCAATTGGGATGCTGAAAATAAGAGATTAATGATATTTTAGAGATTCACATTTATCGACCAGGAAATGTAGTCACATATGTTATTAAGAGAAAAAAAAAAACATAAAAATGTGTGTATAAAGTGGCACCATTTTGGTTAAAAATAAAGGAAAAAATAAGGTAACAATTTACTTAGCTTTAGGAAGTGGCATCATGGCTAATTTTTCTCCATATCAACTGAAATTTCCAATAAAATTGTATGACTTTTAAAATTAAAAGAAAACAACACTCCTATTTATTTTCAGGGGAAAATGGACAATTGTGGAGCCATTTACAAAATCTTACAAATGTTTTTCATTTCATGATTTTTAATAGCAGAAATTATTTTATTTCTATATAAATCCCTAAGTGCTTCTAATACATACAAAAGTAAGAGCTCAAGAATTAGTTCTAGTTGTTTTTTCAAGTTAGAACACAGACAGACTCATTGGACAATTTCTTGGGAAGTTGGACCAGAGCATTAAGGTCTAGGTAGAAAAGAAATTTCATTTCATTGAATAATGTTTTGTTTGGCATGATTTTTATATTTTATTTTTAATCACATGCATGTGTTATTTTCAGTTGCCTACATGTACACTTAAGTTTCTTTGTTTTCTAGATTCAAATACAAAACTAGAATTGTATTTGGTATATCAGGTGGGTTGGAGAGAAGTAATTTAGGGTCCAAGAGGATGTCAAAGCCACCACTTATAGTGACAGAGACAGTACTTGTGGACATTTATTTTAAATATTTGGAATTTGGCATATAAATACATGACTGAAGACTGTTTCCAGTAAAACATGGGTATATGTTAGGAAATGCATGACTTATTAGACAGAAGCTTCCCGAGGGTTTCAAAGTGAGTTTTGTCAAAGATTTGGAAGTAGGAAATCATGGATGGAACCCTTTCCCAGGAAAATAATGGTGTTCAAAGGGACCCAGGGCTTGGTACAGAAATAGAGATGGATTGACAAGTCTGTGGAGGGACTAGCTAGATTGTAGACTGTAACAAAAATGAAGGCACACAGGTGCATACCTCTTCAAAGGGTTGCCTTTATGTAGGATTCACTTTCTCTTCCTTCCTTCTTGCAGTGAGCTGCTTAATGCATCCTTCTGGGTGGTTACCTAGTTGCACTACAGTGTCCACCCTCTAAAGGTGAATGTGCCATAGGGCAGGAGATGTCTCTGCTGTAGAAGGATGTGTAAGACTACAAACATGCTTTCCAGGCCATTGGCTGGAGGCATTGAGTGAGTGTGGATTAAAGTACTTGGAGGGGGGGGGTTGGGGAAGGGGAGATTGTCCTTCCATTGATCCTCACACACTGAGGCCATCAACTCTGCTCTTCTGATGGAGGACTAGTTTACAGTTCCACCTGCCTGTAAGGCCAGAGCAAAGAGAGGGGGGGGAAAGATGGGCACCCAGGAATAAAACCATAGTTTTGCCTACTGTGGGCTAGGATTGCAGAGCTATAATTAGAGTATTCAGTTACAGCTTGCTTCCATGATACTTACAGACTCAGTGGAATTGTTTTATCAATACCCTGGCCTGCTCCTGCGGCCACAATGCATTATACACTTACACATCCCACTGCTGTTGATGGCAGAGACACTTAGGACCAAAGGTTCACATGAGACATATATTTTATATGTGTCCTTGAACAAGGGAAAGGAAAACTTTGCAAGATGATTCAAAGAGGTTAATCTATCCATTTACAGCCAAGCAGACTGCTCCCTTAATCTCTACAATATTATAATAAAATCATGGCTGGTTTAGTCGAAAACCTTGACAAATCAGTGAATTTCTTTAATCTCAATAAAGCATAATGATCTCTCTAAGCCCATTAAGTAATGATCCTGATCCTAATTTTGACTTTATTCAGTAGAAAGAAGCAATTTCTCTCATTTAAAAATCATTTGAACAGGGTGAGAAGGGAAGTGAGTTTTGGGATTTGAATTTGTGTTTGGTTTAATAAGACTCTCTGTGCACCATAACTGGAATAAGAAGTGTCCCATTTTCAAGCGACATGCCACTAAGTATGTTGCTCCCTAAATTCGTCTGTCTTTTGTAATTGTCTTATTCTGCAGGGAAATGCCACTTGGGACCTAATTTCCTTTCCCTAGTCCTCACTTTTGTCGTTTGCTCTCAAAATGTACTGAGTTTGCCCCCACCTGGAAGAAATATTTGCTATCTTAGAACGCTAGCACTTCCTTTTCACCTTTTATGTGATACTAATTCCTCCCTATATTTTGTATTTAACTTAATGCATTTCTATTATGCACAAAAACAGGAAAACAGAAAGATAGACTAATGCACACATAAATGTAGAATGTGATAGTTTTACCATCATGCTGCTCAATGAGAAGGGACCTGACTCAGGTATTCAGCTCTGATGAACAGAGCTGTGCACACAAAACCATGCATATTATACTCAATGAAAACATGCCATTTTGCATATGCTCACTGACGTAACCCCATGCATAAGAGGACCCTCCACTGTATTTAAATGTCTTTGTCTATCCTACTAGACCATAAACTCCCTGACAGGAAGGGCCATGTCAGAGTATCTTGGTTTTCCCTGCAGCATCGAACACACTATCTTCTTTGCACATAGTAGATGTTTAGTAAATTAAGTAATAGTAATATATACCACATCGTCTTTATACAATGGACTATTACTCAGCCATAAAAAAGAATGAAATAATGCCATTGGCAGCAACATGGATGGACCTAGAGATGGTCATACTAAGTGAAGAAAGACAGAGAAAGACAAATGTCATATGATATCACTTATATATGGAATCTAAAAAAATGATACAAATGAACTTATTTACAAAAGAGAAATAGACTCACAGACATAAAAACAAACTTATAGTTACCAAAGGAGAAAGGGATGGAGGAGGGATAAATTAGGAGTTTGGGATTAGCAGATACAAACTACTAGATATAAAATAGGTAAACAACAAGGACCTATTGTATAGCACAGGGAACTATATTCAGTATTCTGTAATAAACTATAAAGGTATATATATATATATTCAGAATATGTGTATTCTGAATTACTTTGCTGTACACCTGAAACTAACATAACATTGTAAATCAACTATATTTCAATTTAAAAATAATAAAAATTTTAAAATAAAAAATAAAATAAAATTAAGATTAAATAATAATAATAGGAAAGTCACATCATGGTTCAGAAGTGTCCCTCATAACAGGTCAATTCTATTCCAAAAACTGATGTCTTATTTAAGTGTTTCTGGCACTAGAATATCAGAATGTTTAGGTAATTAAGCTCAGAAGTCAGGGGAAGAGAATGAAGCAATCTGTTTCCTGTATGGTGGACCCTGTTACCCACCTTATTTGCCTCCGTTTGCTAAGTGTCTGAAGGCTGCAGCCCTTTGCATAAGTACAGACACTGTTCTTTTCTGTATAAAACCGTTCCATCCTTTCTCCAAAGATGCTTCAAAGTGGAGGTCATTTCAGATTTTAATGGTTTGGATTCTTTTCCCTCAAAATGAGCACTCTTGTCTTTGGCCTCTGCATTCTAGCAGGATTTGTCTTTTGCCTTTTTTTTTTTTTTTTTCCCACACATGTAAGTTAGGCTGTAGGACTATTGTATTGTAGCATCCTTGCTTCATTATAATGGTCAGTCACAGGACATCAGTGCTAAAGGAAATACTGAAGAAATGATTGGGTTTCCTTGTTAGTCTGGTTTTACAAGCATACATGTAGCAAAGAATTTATCAGTGCTGTCCTTCAACTACCTCCTTTGATCAACATAATGCAGAGAACTAGGAAATCCAATAATAAGAGCAGACATTTGGCAGTCATTCAACAGTTTAGGGATGTACAAAAAAATCGAAATACAGATGCCTGGAGGCAGCCTTGAGTCCAGCAGACTTCCAGGAAGCCTGCAAATCACTCTTTCCTTCCTGCAGGCCACCTTCTCTCTGTGCTCTGGGGTCAGATGACAGCCGCAGAATATTCTTAGGCCTAAGTAGAAAGAGGGGGGATTTATGGAAGGGCGATTCTTAAACATCTTCAACTGTTAAATTTGAGTGGAACTTCAGTGGAACCTGTGATTCCTAGACAAAGTGTTCACTTCTGTTTAAAAATCGTATTTGACTCACATCTGGATCGTCTTTGAAAGAAGTTGGGTGTTCACATCAAGCCGTCTGTGTTTCAAGTGGGCTTTTATGACAGTCATTCTGCAGAAATATGAAATGTCGTGTGAGATTACACTCTGAGAGCGAGTCTCACTCGGCTCATGCCACCACACATCTGAACCAGGAATTCTGGTTTGTATCATCTCCCCCACATAAAGAACCATCCAAAGTTGGTAAATATGTAAGCAGTTTACATAGAGAATTTAAGGATCCAGTTGCAACACAGAAGTATAAAATTAACTGTTAAAGATGATAAAGATGATACCAAAGGGGAAATGTGGGGGAGGGATAAATTAGGCATTTGGGATTAACCTACACACACTAATATATATAAAGTAGATAACCAAGAAGGACCTACTGTATAGCACAGGGAACTCTATGCAATATTCTGTGATAATCTTTATGGGAAAAGAATCTGAAAGAAAATGGGTATACGTATATGTATAACTGAATCACTTTGCTATACACCTGAAACTAACACAACATTGTAAATCAACTATACTCCAATGTAAAATAAAAACTAAATTTTAAAAAAGATGATAAAGAGACTTTTAACAAAATTCAAATGAATTGTCACACAGGGGTCCAGCTGAATGGCAAAGGTCACAGAGAAGCTGCCTACAGATAACACTGAAGAAAACAAAAACAAAACGCTCTGGCAGTACCATTGTTTGTAGAACTCTGTCATAATTTCTTAATATATATATTTTTTCTTCTTTTTATAAAGTCACCAGGCTTGTAGTGCAATAAAAATAACAAAACTTTAAATTAACACACCAAGTTTAAAGCATTTCAGGAAAGTATTGATTAGCTCTGCCAATGGAGTGAGTGCTAATTTGGCGAATGACCTAATTAGCATGGAGATGGTTCTTTCTTGCTGCTCTCTGCTTCCCGCTAATTGCAGAACTGCTGGCCTTATCCCCCTGACAAGGAAGGAAAACAAGGACAGGGGTGTATGGAGAAAACAGTGACATTCAGTTTTCATTCATTTGAACCTGCTGCCAAGCTTAATTATGTAATTGAGGCAGACCAATGGCCTTTCAGTCACTCGGGCTGGTGTTTCCAATGGGTCCCATTTTATGGAGGATTTTAGCAGTTACCATAAAGCATTATTAGCTGGAGCTGAACTAATCTCCCTACCTTGCCCCTCACCAGATGTAGGTACAGAGGTTTCTGCTCCCAGGCTTGATGATTTGTAGTTAAGGAAAGCAAATTGAAACCAAATTGGAGTTGCTTTATTCCTTCGTAAAGGCATCATTATTCTCTAGGGGCAGCTTCGTATTTAATTTTGTTTCTTTCTGATTGCGATGTAGTATATGCTGTCACAGAAAACTCAAGAATGCAATGTTTATTTCCAGAATTGTGGTGTGTTTTTGGGGGGGGGGGTGCTTGAGACATTTTACCTCTGCTCATTCATTTTAATTGGTGAAAGTAAGTTTGTATGAAAAACACAGAAGTCAGTGAAACGTTGATTCTTTATTTATAACTTTGCTTCCCAGGAGCCTTCAGGAGAGGAGATATTTTGTACTTAGGGGCCGCTCTCCTTGCTGGCATGATGGCTCTTTGGAAAGACACTCTTCTCGAAGTTCACCCATAACTTCCCCAATTCAGACAAGGCTCAGGGTGTCTCCTGCCCTCACAAGGATTTCTTCTGTTTGGATTGGAGTTCTGCCCTGGAGAACAGCATCTTGATTTTGTAATATCCTGTGTGATGTGCGTAGTGGAAAAAATGGAGGAAGCCACACTGTAATAGAGGCCGAGAGTCATGAAATCCTTGGTGGCGTCACTGGTGGCAACGTGGCTAAGCCAGAACCGTGGCTGCTTGGCATTTATATTGTTCTTTAGAGTCAAAATGTATTAACAGACATTTTTATTAGTTAATCTCCACTGTAGTCCCATGAAGTAACTTAGCATCTTTTAAACATGGTTTCAATTAATTTCGACAAATGTCTCTTTAAGCTCAGGCTATGTCCCAGAAACAAAGATATACAAAGAAATAACACCTGGTAACCGAGACTGCTCTTTTTTTCTTCCTTCCAGTTACAATGGGCAAAGGGCAAAGTCCCTCTTTTAGCAAAGGACAGCACTTCATTCATGTTCTAGAGCCCCTCACACTTCCACCTTCTCAGGAACATTGCCCTATAAATTATCCCCTTATCTGCCTGAAGCTTTAATCTCTTGACTTCTGCTTGATCTTTCTTATCAACATTCAAAAGTGCCAAGAACAGTATCTATCTCATAGTAGGGGCAACAAATAACTATTTGTTGAATAACTTGAATGAATATTCAGCAGTACTGTACCCTGGCTTCACACTGAAACCAGCCGGGGAATAGACACACACGTGTGTGTGCAGACACCTTGGCCACATTCCCAAAGACACTGACTTCATTTTCCTGGGGGTGAGGAATGAGCATTGGTCATTTTTTTAGCTCCCAAAGTGCATCTAGCATGCAGCTAAGGTTGAAAACCATAGCATCTCCTATCTTACAACCAACAAACACAAATAGCTCCTTTGACCTCATATCCCCCTCGAGCTAAAGCTGGCTATTAATTCTCCTTCCCAGCAGCATAATGGCAAAGAAGACTGTAAACACTCTCTACCTCCCTGTCTTAGTCTCGCTCTTCAACCACTCAAGCAGACTTCAGTCACCTCCACTGGCCTGTAGCCAAGCATGAAGAGAAGTCCATGATATACACTACTGTATATAAAATAAACAAAGGCCTATCTATAGCACAGGGAACTATACATTACAGTGTCTTGTAATGGCCTATAATGGAAAAGAATCTGAAGCTGTACACCTGAAACTAACACAATATTATAAATCAACTCTAGTTAAATAAAGAAGTCCATGCTCCTAAAGCATTGGGTCTCTCAAGCTCCGATCTTGCTCTCACTCTCAGTGGCATTTGACACAGTCAGTCTCTCTCTCCTGCTTGGGAAACTTCCTTACCTTGGCTATGAGACTTCTTATTCCCTTTGTATTTCCTTCTTTCCCTCTGATTCTCCTTCAGCCTCCTTTGCAATCTCATTTTCCAATCTGACACTTCAGTGGTGAAGTTCAGGCTCCAAACCTGGGCCCTTTGTTTCTACTTACACCAGGCACTTTTGTCTTTTTCTGTTTCTGTAAATCATATCTTCATGCTGTTGATCTCCTAGTTTATATTTCCAATCTTATTCCCTTTTCTGAGCACCAGCCTAATATATCCAGCTGCTATTTGACATTTTTACTTAGATGTCTCACAGGCATTTCTGGTTCACCATGCCTCAAACCAATATTTTAATTTTCCCTCTCCCCTGTTGGCTCCTCCTCCCAGCTCCCCATTTCTGTAAATCACATCTCCACCCACCCATTGGCTTATGCTGAAAAAGCAGTAGTAACCCTTGTCACCTGTATCTCCCCTACTCCCAACCAGTCCATCCATCACTGGGTCCTGTTAATTCTGCCTCCAGAATGTAACTCAGACCATCCATTGCATCCTGTCCGTTTCATGGCCAGCTGTCATTTGTCCAGATTGCTGTAGTAGCCCCTAAGTTATCTCCCTGATTCCACTCTTGCTCCCTGCCTCCCCCAAAACCAATACCATCTTTAAGACAAGCCAGCTAGAGTGATATTTTAAGAAATGCAGGTCATCCCATGCCACTGCTTCCTTAAAACTTTCAATAGTGAACAATCAGTCATCAGATTCTGTGGTATATGGTCTCATTTACTTTCAGGAAAGGCATACCAATTTGTAATTATAGATTCATTTGTATGGTTATTTGTTTTATGTCCATCTCCCAACTCAACTATAAGCTGCATAAGGGTGGGAACTGGGTTTTTTTTTTGTTTTGTTTTCACTACTCTATACCCTGTACCTGGCAAAATGCCTGACATAGAATTTCCTTACTGAACGAAAGAATGAGCCTGCAAACAGATGAGGAAGACTGACCAAAGCATGAGGTGGGAGGGGTGCCTTGTCAAACCTCATGTAGCCCGTTCTGCTGAGAACTCAACCACCCCATGAATAAGTGTACTGACTGAATGAGCTGGGTTGAATTCTTTTATGGGATTGTTTTATTTCATATGCTAACCTCAAAGTCTAAGGGATTTTCAAGAATTGTGTCCTCTCTCCGGTGGGTTTCAGGGGCTTCTAGAAATAGTTTGCAAAGTAAGATTATAAAGCAGTTCATAGTACAGTATATTTGGAAAGGGCCTTTGTGGACTTTGCTTCACATCCTGGCTCTACTGATTAAGCAGCTCGTGATTTAGGACCAGTCTTGTCACCTGGCTTAAGCTTCAGTTTCTCTATGTATATACGTGAACAGGCATGAGGACAGTAGTACATGTATTATTAGCATTTCATCAGGTGTCAACACATCACCCACTCAGGGCAGTTGCTGGAACATAGGAGATAAAGTCTGCATTTTAGTTTTATCTTCCTCTCCCCCTAACTCTACTTCTTGACTTATTTTGTTCTTTTTCCTCTTTTTCTTTCTGCTTTTTCCCTCATCTTACTCATCTTAGTGGGTGGTAATACTCATATTAGTCACATAGTTTGAATTTTGTGGGAAGAAAGGAATTAGCAATACTGACAGAGCAGGCTTCCTTTTGGATTCGAAATACAAACTTCCCAGCTTCTCTGCCTAGCTTTTCAAGAGCATTTGATGGTACACTGATGTGTAACAAGTTCATTTTAGGTTAACATGCTGGGAGGGAGAAAAAGAAGAAGAGATTCAAGGGGAGAAAATTAAAAAGTTAATTACAAGGAACAACTTGGTAATTGAATTCCCTTTCACTGGTTATTTTAGTAGGGGGGGGCGTGGTCACAGTGCATGGTTAGTAGGTTTGCCTTAGCAGTTCCCCTCAAAACTTCTAAATGAGAAAAATATTGGAATACAGAGCAAATCCCTGCCTGACAGCTGAGGAGAGGAGCAGGATACGTATGGTGGGCATTGAGTGCCAAACACTCATTCTTGAGCATTTTTATTTTGAAATATTCTTGGCAGCTGAAATTACTGTTAGGCTAAGCCCTGAACTAATATCAGCTATTTTATGGGTATGCAAAATCCCCTTTTCATTTATTCTGTTTTACTGGCTGTTTCTTTGACCTCACTCTGTACACACATACACACACACACACACACACACACACACACACACAGGCACACAATCAGAGAACAGTATAGGCAACTCTTGTACCCTTTTCAGATTATACTTAAGTAACAAATAAGTGACATGGGTCTTTGTTTCTTATTTTTAAAAGATGCTTGAATATTTATCTATTTACTCACTCTTTATCACAGGTTCCTTAACCGTCAAATCATTTATTTAGGATGTTATGTTTGAGAGAGATGAGGTCTGTAATGAATTGACACAGGCTTGGAAATCAACTGCAACTAGTTTCAAACCTCCCTGGACTTATTCACAACCTTCATTCATTCATGTAGTCAACATGCATTTATTGAATGCCTACTGAATACCAGAAACTGTTGAGGTTGCTTGTACTAACTTCATGCTGGTTCTATCATGGCTTTTATTACCGTCAGTTTTTTTTGAGGTTTAGAAAATTAACTTTCGAGATAAACTTTTCTGTATTTTTCAGCATTTTGTGTTCCTCGTTCTTGCAGCAAATCCACTGAAGAAAGAAGAACATGGTTAAATAATATATTACCTTACTCACCAAATTAGTCTAAATCAGCTTGCTGATTACATAGCCAATCTCAAAAGCAACCTCTAGAAAATAAGTGAGTTACTATTTTATGTTGAATGATATTGTGGTATCTTTCCTGACATGTTAAGGGCCATAGATTGAGGTCTATGGTTCAAGCAGGGTCATGAGTGCAAGTCTGACCACAAACACACATTCTATTGGTGTGACAGAGATGCAGCTATTTGTGAGTACTAACCAGGGTCTTTGTGTTTTCACAGGGTATGGTTTTGTAGATTTTGACAGTCCGGCAGCTGCACAGAAAGCGGTAGCATCTCTCAAGGCAAATGGCGTGCAGGCACAAATGGCCAAGGTAAGAATGGTGTTTCGATTCTGATTATTTTTTTCTTTTGTGATCATATATTTTTCCACTGCCATGAGCTGAATTGAATTGGAGTTTGCAACAATTTGGATTATGTTTACTTGTTAGGGAAAATAAGAAACCCCATGATAGACTTGGCTTGGAAGAATCTGGCTAGTTTATTTCATTAATTCTTTGTGTATATTTATTAATGTTCTCCTTTATTATGGTAACCTCATTAGTGATTTAAAGGCACTTGTGAAGTGCTCTGTTTTACCCCAGACCAGAGCGGTGTGTGTATGCGCATGTGTGTATCTGGGGCTTTCACCAGTAAACAGTTTTGGAGGAGTACAGTTCTCAGTAAGATGTCTTTGATAAACTACGTGTTGAAAACTCGCTCACTCTCATGCTGCGGAGAGCCAATCACTGAATGATGGGGTGGTCTAATCTGTGCAGGGAAATAAGTTTAACACAAATGTATGTTGTCTGTATTGCTAGAATTGCACTTTGGCCTTTATAAATAGAGTTTTCTTAGATAATAATTTCCAAAATATTAATAATTTTCAATATGCTGTGATTGTTTTGTAAAACAAGTAGTCTGGAACTTTCTACCTGAAATTATAATGCATTTTTATATTCAAGAAAACAAATAAAATCATTTATAATAGTTTTGTATCCTGATTGCAGTGGTAATTACAAGAATCTACACATATGATAAAGTGACATGCACACATATTGTGCACACAATGTCAACTTCCTGGTTTTGATATTGTACTAAAATTATGTAAGATATAACCTTTGAGGAAACTGGGTGGAGGGTACAGGGGATCTCTCTATACTATCTTCCTGTAAATCTATGATTATTTCCAAATAAAAAGTTTAAAAAATTAGTTATAACGTAGGGATGCTTGGTACATATTTGTTTCAAAATAATGGTCATTTTGGACCATTAATTATTCACATGCAACTTAAGTTTCTGATTACTATCAGTGAATGTGTTGATCTTTGGATTCTCAAAAGTTAGGTAGAAAAGCCAATAGATCTTGAAATCCTGATCTAATGCTTTTATGCCATATTTATGTATACACTTACTCTTAACTATTCCCACAGAGAGCTGAGTTATATTGACTAAGTTGTCAAATTTTTGGTCATTTGGATTTTGTTATCATTGCTGAAATTCTCTGATGACATTTTCCAGTTTCAGCATCCAATAACTAGAGGTGGTATATTTGGTTTTCTTCATCTTCAGTTGTCTTCTAGCAAGCTGATACCTCCCCTATCTGTTAACCTTTTGTTGTGGGTCACTTCCCGTAGAGATTACTTTGGTGGACTCATTGCCCTTCATGACACCTTAATTGTTTTTCAAGGTGGGATAAATTAGAATTTGAAATCTTTCAGCTGTGTATTTCTCATCATGATTGTGCCTGGAAGTTTTGAATTTGGTCATGAACTAAGATTGATGAAGTTAATCTTTGTAATTAATAAGGGAATTACATACATGTCTTGGTTTAAAGGTTACTTGACAAGAGTCAAGTTACTTGGCCACTTAAGTAGTGGCTTCTTACGCCCAGCAAACAAGTGATAAAATACAGTGGTTAGGTGTATGCAAAATATAAATTGAATTTCAACTGGAAGGCAGAACCTATTGACAAGAAAATGATGAAAAACATGCCGAAGAAAAACCCTTGTTATTGACATATCTTTGGTCTAGTCTATGGATACACTGCCAAATTTTGGAAAACACTAGATTGTGGCAGTTTAGAAATAATAATTACAGTCTGTATAATCTCCACTGTTTCAAACGTCCTCAGAACACACACACACACACACACACACACACACACACACACACACACAGTGTTATTTGTTGGATAAAAACCACTTTTATCTTGCGCAAGAGGAAAAGAAAGTTGTCTTTGATTTTATAACTACTTAGTATCCATTGTGAATATTTTCCCTCTGTTTCTGAGCATTTTGGTACACAAGGAATCTCTCTCTCTCTCTCTGTTTCTCTTTATTTTTCACATACACACACACACACCAACCACTGACATCTCATCTAGACAGGAAACTATCAAAGGGAAAATATTTTAAAGAGCTTCTAAAAAATCATTAATTATAGTCAGCATCTTGACCCTTGCCCATGCCCACTATACACAGTAAGGAGATTCCAACTGGGATGCTTAAAGGCACTTATTTTATTTCTGGAGTTGCTTACAGATCTCTACCTTATCAATTATGCTGTCTGTGGAGGAGATTCTTATTCCCTTTTTCCTCACTGATTTTGAATCTAAAGCCCAGAGCTGTAGATCCACATCTGCCTACTGGAAAACTTTCAGCAGTAAATGACTCTGTAATTGAACTACTCAGAAGCAAATAAATAGCCTTCCTTTGACAATGAAATGGAACAAGCTTGACCACCTGTATTAGTAGATTTCTCACTGTGCCATTGGATTTCATGGCCTTTTTCCCTTTGTCCTGGTGATAATTGTTTATTATCATATATACCTGCAGTCTGCAAGGTGTGGGAAACTTGCACTATATTTTTTGCCATTTAAGTATCTACTGAATTGCCGCCTGCATCCTTGTTCTTATCAATATCCTACTATGCAGTCTGTGGGGCCAGATTTTAATGACTCCAGGATTTTCGAGCAAAAATGCCACAAATAACCTAGGTTCCCAATAGCAACCTGGGGTAAACATGAAACGCTCCAAGTGAATCACTTTATTTAGCTAACTTACTCCAATGTGTGCATATGAAAAATTCAACTGATTTGTCAACCAGGAGGAATTAAACAATAAATCATCCAGTAAGTGGTAATTGATTAATAATGTATAACCGTTAACACAGACTAACATTTTCTGTGTACTTGCTGTTCTGCCAGAAAGGGTTTTTAGGGATCAAAGGATGTTTCTTTTAGGAGAGCAGATTTAAAATATTTTATTAATACATAGTGATTAAGAGCATAGGTTTGGAGGGAGATAAACTTGACCTTGAATCCTGGCTCTCATACCACCTGGCTGTGAGACCTTGTCTAAGTTATTTAAATACCTCTGAAATTCTCCAATAATAATACTTAGTTTATAGGACTGCTGTGAAAATTAACTAAAAATAAACACAAAGAATTTAGTATAGTGTTTAGATTACAATTCAATACGTTAATTATTCAATAAATATTGTTATGCATTAAATTCAAATTTGTTACTGAACTTGCTGTAAATCCTGACGTGTGCTTTAAGTGTTACTTTATTTAAAAAGTTTTCTGAGAAATACAATCAGTAGGATCAATCAACAAACATTTTTATTGCTTGCTAAGTGCCAGGCACTGTGCTAGGTGTTGGAGAATCAACACCAAATAAAACTTCTTTCTTATTCTGGATTTTCAGCATATGATTTATCTCCTGGGATTGCTATGGCTCTGGATTGAAAATATTGGTTGTTGCTACTCCTGCCAATTTTAGGGAATTTAGAAGATAGTCATTTGCCAAGGAATATGTCTCAAGCATAAAGGGAAAAGAGCTGAGAAAAACCAACTAATGATAGCTTACCTTGCAGGTGTTTATGTTACTCATTAATAAGAAAGCTGTAGATAAGCAATGAAGGGCAAATGTTTTGGGTGCCATCAAGGGTCAAGGCTGCTCTGTGATTCTTTATACGTGGCTTTCATCCATGCATTTACATGTTCTTTTCTAAAGTGCCACTTATTATATCCACACTTAAGCCAGGAAAAAGAAAAGGGCAAAAGGCTGAAGGATCATAAGGCTGATTCTGAAGTTTTAAAAGCTTTTCCAGAATCCTAGCTCAGGAACTTATGTTTACATCTCAATGGCCAAAACTGAGTCATATGGTTTCCCCCTTAGCTGCAAGAGATTCTAGGATGATGAGCATTTTAGCTTCTTGGCCTATGGTAGAGAAAATTAAGAGTCGTTTATTTCCCTTGCTCTCCAACATACACAAACGCGTTCTTCTCATTTATACATTTTGGGTGGCATGCATTCATTCTTTCCTGAAGGAGCCCACCTCAAAGCCTCACCCTGTAATCACATCTGGGGATGGCATCATCTCCAACAGACCCAGACTCAGCTGCTCCTCTTGGCTTAGCAACTCATAGCTTTAAAAAACAAGTTATCTGTCTGTACTCCCACGATATAGAACGACAGAGAAACAACAGGAAGCATGAATCCAAGGGAAAACTACCACTTGGGAATAGAGAGAATGGAAGACAAACAGAAATCACTGTTACTAATACATATCAAATTCTGCTGGGCAGGAGTAGAATTCTTGGTTTGTCAGTGTAGGATGTTCCTTGGTTAACCAGTTGCATCACCCATGTCTGCCATCCAGATGGGTCTTCCTTGCCCACTATTCCCCAGGGTCTCATGGTGGCCTCCCTGGAGGGCCGCATAGTTTTAGAAACTGAGTTTTTCTGGATGTAAATTTGGAGGCTCTGGAATGGCTCTACAGTCACCAATTATCACCAGCCAAGCCTTGAGTAACCTCAAGCTTAGCAGGCCTCTTTCTTAGTTGCTTTCTGTCAATTCCAAGCATGAGAAAACAGAATACATCTCTTTCCCCCACAGGGAAGGAGTCACCCCCTCCTCAGGGCCATTAGATAAGGCTTTATCAGGTCTACAACAAAGACCACCATTCCAGTCACTAAAGGCGGTTCACCCCACTGTGGGATATGTAGAAGAAATCAAAGTCAAGTGATCACCAAAGAGACCAAGTATCCAAGAGGATTTCAGACCATCGGGAATAATATACAGATATTGTGTCAACCATTAGGATAATAAAATAATACCATGTCAACCATTGTAGAGAACCAGATTGGTACCAGAGGAAAGGAATTCTTTTTTATAAATCAATGACCTTAATAATAGTTCTTCTGGGGAAAAAAATCGTTTATTTTGAGATCATTAAAAGATCAATGAATATAGGAAAATAAATTCTGTAAATTCAAATATGTGTATGCATACAATTAATTTTTAAAAATGCATCACCTCTGTGGAGTCCTAACAGTTATATTCCAGTAGGAGAATTTTAGCTAATGAAGGAAGGACCTATTCCATAGAATACTCTAGACTTTTTTTCTGAAGTTCAACCACTAGCCTCATGATGTTGTCTATCAAAGCTATTCTTCTGAATGTAGAGGCACATACCAGACTTCCTCAGCCATACTCTTTCGGCCTATGACAATATTAATATTGCTTTTACTCTGGTTTTATTGCTTGGCTTTTATCATTTCCAGGTATATGAGAGTAAGCAGGCTATTTGGTGTCCAGGGGTCACTACATGGGTGGGGCCTGCTGGTAAACCAGCCAAACAAGGAAGTTTCTCAAAGGCTTTCATGTAGGAAGGAGAGAGGCATTGTTCAAGGGAAATTTCAGTAACCATGGAAGATGTTGCTTCCTGTGACTGGGTGGAAAAGTCAATCAATACATTTTATTTATTCCTAAGTATTGCATTCTTTCTGATGCTAATGTGAATGGGATTGTTTTCCTTATTTCTTTTTCAGCTATTTTGTTGTTAGTGTATAGAAAAACAACTGATTTCTGTATGTTGATTTTGTATCCTGCAACTTTACTGAAGTCATTTATTAGTTCAAACAGTTTTTTAGTGGAGTCTTAGGGATTTCTGTATATAACATCGTATCATCTGTAAACAAAGACAGTTTTACTCATTCCTTTCCAATTTGGATGCCTTTTCTTTTTCTTGCCTAATTGCTCTGTCTAGGACTTCCAGCACTGTGTTCAAGAAGAGTGGTGAGTGTGCCCACCTGTGTCTTTTTCCTGATCTTAAAGGAAAAACTTTGAACCTTTATCATTGAGTATGATGTTAGCAGTGGGCTTGTCATATATGACCTTTATTATGTTGAAGTATGTTCCTCCTATACCTAATTTGTTTAGAGTTTGCCATGAAAGGATGTGTATTTTATTATTGCTATAAACTTCTCTTAGAACTGCTTTTTTGCATCCATTGAGTTTTGGCATGCTGTGTTTCTCTTCCTGTTTTTTTCAAGATATTTTTTTTTATTCTACTTTTGATTTCTTCTTTGACCCATTGATTTTTCAGGAGTATGTTGTTTAATTTCCACATATTTGTGAATTTTTCAGTTTTCCTTCCATTACTGACTTCTAGTTTCATAACACTGTAGTTGAAAAATATACTTGGTATGATTTCAGTTTTCTTAAATTTACTTAGATTTATTTATTTATCTGACCTATCCTAGAGAATGTTTCTTGTGTGCTCGAGAAGAATGTGTATTCTGCTATTGTCAGATGGAATGTATTTGTTCTATATTTGTCTGTTAGGTCCATTTGGACTAAGGTATACTTTAAGTCAGTGTTTCCTTATTGATTTTCTGTCTGGATGATCTATTTGTTGTTGAAAGTGGGATAATATAGTCCCCTACTATTATGGTATTGTACCTATTTCTCCCTTCAGAAATTAGCATTTGCTTAATATAAAGTTGGTGCTTTGATGTCAATGCATATATATTCATGATTGTTACATATTCTTGATGAATTGACCCCTATTTATCATTATACAATGACCTTCTTTGTCTCCTGTTACTATTTTTGACTTAAAGTTTACTTTGTCTGGCATAAGTATAGGTATTCCTGTTCTCTTGATTTCACTTGCATCAAATATATTTTTCCATCCCTGCACTTTGAGAATATGTGTGTCCTTAAAATTGAAATGAATCTCTTGTAGGCAGCAGTTAGCTAGGTGTTTTAATCCATCCAGCCACTCTATGTCCTTTGATTAGAGAATTTAAACCACTTACATTTATAGTAATTATTGATAGGTAAGGACTTACTGTCATCTTATTAATTGTTCTAGCTGTTTTGTAGTGCCCTTGTTCCTTTCTTCTTCTCTTGTTGCCTTCCTTTGTGAATTGATGATTACCTGTATTGGTATGTTTTCTTTCCCTTTTCTTTATCTTTTGTATATCTACTGTAGGTTTTGCTTTGCTTTGAAGCTTACATAAAATATCTTATAATAGTCTGTTTTATCCTGATAAAAACTTAACCTCACTGGCACACAAAAACTTTTTCTCCCTTCCTTTTATATTTTTGATGTCACAATTTACCTCTTTTTATGTGGTGTATTCATTAACAAATTACTATAGATATAGATGTTTTTAATATCTTTGTTCTTTAACTTTTATACTAGAGTGAAGTGGTTAACACACCACCATATTATAGTATTATTCTAAATTTGACTATATGCTTACTTTTACCAGTGCAGTATATATATTCATATGTTTTCATGCTACTTTCATTTCAGCTTGAAGAACCCCTTTGTGCATTTATTGAAAGACAAGTCTAGTAGTGATGAACTCCCTCAGCTTTATTTTGTGAGGAAATCTTTATCTCTCCTTCATTTCCAAAAGACAACTTTGCCAGTATAGAGTATTCTTGACTGGCAGGTTTTTATTTCTTTTACTACTTTGAATATATTTTCCTTCTCTCTCCTGGCCTGTAAGATTCCTACTGAGAAATTTGCTGATAGCCTTATCAGAGTTACCCTGTAAATTACAAGATTCTTTTCTCTTTCTGCTCTTAAGATTCTCTTTGTCTTTGATTTTTGACAGTTTCATTATAATGTGTCTTAAAGAAGATCTTTTAATGTAAGTTTGTTAGGTGACCTGTGAGCTTCATGAACTTGAGTATCCAAATCTTTCCTCAGATTTGGGGAGGTCTCCATCATTCTTTCTTTTTTTTTTTTTTCTTTTCTTTTTGAATTTTATTTTTTTATACAGCAGGTTCTTATTAGTTATCCATTTTATACATATTAGTATGTATATGTCAATCCCAAACTCCCAATTCATCACACCACCACCACCCCCACCACTTTCCCCCCTTGGTGTCCATACTTTTGTTCTCTACATCTGTGTCTCAATTTCTGCCCTGCAAACCATTTCATCTGTACCATTTTTCTAGGTTCCACATATATGTATTAATATACAATATTTGTTTTTCTCTTTCTGACTTACTTCACTCTGTATGTCAGTCTTTAGATCCATCCACATCTCTACAAATGACTCAATTTTGTTCCTTTATATGGCCGAGTAATATTCTATTATATATATGTACCATATCTTTAACCATTCATCTGTCACTGGGCATTTAGGTTGCTTCTATGTCCTGGCTATTGTAAATAGTGCTGCAATGAACATTGGGGTGCATGTGTCTTTTTGAATTATGCTTTTCTCTGGGTATATGCCCAGTAGTGGGATTGCTGGGTCATATGGTAATTCTATTTTTAGTTTTTTAAGGAACCTCCATACTGTTCTCCATAGCAGCTGTATCAATTTACATTCCCACCAACAGTGCAAGAAGGTTCCCTTTACTCCACACCCTCTCCAGCATTTGTTGTTTGTAGATTTTTTCATGATGCCCATTCTAACTGGTATGAGGTGATACCTCATTGTAGTTTTGATTTGCATTTCTCTAATAATTAGTGATGTTGAGCAGCTTTTCATGTGCTTCTTGGCCATCTGTGTGTCTTCCTTGGAGAAATGTCTATTTAGGTGTTCTGTCCATTGTTGGGTTGTTTGTTTTTTTAATATTGAGCTGCGTGAGCTGTTTATATATTTTGGGGATTAACCCTTTGTCCGTTGATTTGTTTGCAAATATTTTCTCGCATTATGAGGGCTGTCTTTTCGTCTAGTTTGTAGTTTCCTTTGCTGTGCAAAAGCTTTTAAGTTTCATTAGGTCCCATTGGTTTATTTTTGTTTTTATTTCCTTTACTCTAGGAGGTGGATCAAAAAAGATCTTGCTGTGATTTATGTGAAAGAGTGTTCTTCCTATGTTTTCCTTTAAGAGTTTTATAGTGTCTTTGTCTCTCATTAAGGTCTCTAATCCATTTTGAGTTTATTTTTGTGTATGGTGTTAGGGAGAGTTCTAATTTCATTCTTTTACATGTAGCTGCCCAGTTTTCCCAGCACCACTTATTGAAGTGACTGTCTTTTCTCCATTGCATATCCTTTCCTCCTTTGTCATAGATTAGTTGACCATAGGTGCATGGGTTTATCTCTGGGCTTTCTATCCTGTTCCATTTATCTATATTTCTGTTTTTGTGCCATTACCATATTGTCTTGATTATTGTAGCTTTGTAGTATAATCTGAAGTCAGGGAGTCTGATTCCTCCAGCTCTGTTTTTTTCCCTCAAGATTGCTTTGGCTATTCGGGGTCTTTTGTGTCTCCACACAAATTTTAAGATTTTTTGTTCTAGTTCTGTAAAAAATGCCATTGGTAATTTGATAGGGATTGCATTGAATCTGTAGATTGCTTTGGGTAGTATAGTCATTTTCACAATGTTGATTCTTCCAATCCAAGAACATGGTATATCTCTCCATCTGTTTGTATCATCTTTAATTTCTTTCATCAGTGTCCTATAGTTACCTGCCTACAGGTCTTTTGTCTCCCTAGGTAGGTTTATTCCTAGGTATTTTATTCTTTTTGTTGCAATGGTAAATGGGAGCATTTCCTTAATTTCTCTTTCAGATTTTTCATCATTAGTGTATAGGAATGCAAGAGATTTCTGTGCATTAATTTTGTATCCTGCAACTTTACCAAATTCATTGATTAGCTCTAGTAGTTTTCTGGTGGCATCTTTACAATTCTCTATGTATAGTATCATGTCATCTGCAAACAGTGACACTTTAACTTTTTCTTTTCCAATTTGGATTCCTTTTATTTCTTTTTCTTCTCTGATTGCCATGGCTAGGACTTCCAAAACTATGTTGAATAATAGTGGTGAGAGTGGACATCCTTGTCTTGTTCCTGATCTTAGAGGAAATGCTTTCAGTTTTTCACCATTGAGAATTATGTTTGCTGTGGGTTTGTCATATATGGCCTTTATTTTCTTGAGGTAGGTTCCCTCTATGCCCACTTTCTGGAGAGTTTTTATCATAATGAGATGTTGAATTTTGTCAAAAGCTTTTTCTGCATGTATTGAGATGATCATGTGGTTTTTCTTCTTCAGTTTATTAATATGGTGTATCACATTGATGGATTTGGGTATATTGAAGAATCCTTGCATCCTTGGGATAAATCCCACTTGATCATGGTATATGATCCTTTTAATGTGTTGTTGAATTCTGTTTGCTAGTATTTTGTTGAGGATTTTTACATCTATATTCATGAGTGATATTGGTCTGTAATTTTCTTTTTTTGTAGTATCTTTGTCTGGTTTTGGTATCAGGGTGATGGTGGCCTCATAGAATGAGTTTGGGAGTGTTCCTTCCTCTGCAATTTTTTGGAAGAGTTTGAGAAGGATGGGTGTTAACTCTTCTCTAAATGTTTGACAGAATTCACCTGTGAAGCCATCTGGTCATGGACTTTTGTTTGTTGGAAGATTTTTAATCACAGTTTCAATTTCGTTACTTGTGATTGGTCTATTCATATTTTCTATTTCTTCCTGGTTCAGTCTTGTAAGGTTATACCTTTCCAAGAATTTGTCCATTTCTTCCAGGTCATCCATTTTATTGGCATAGAGTTGCTTGTAGTAATGTCTTAGGATGCTTTGTATTTCTGTGGTGTCCATTGTAACTTCTCCTTTTTCATTTCTAATTTTATTGATTTGAGTCCTCTCTTTCTTTTTCTTGATGAGTCTGTAATGGTTTATCTATTTTGTTTATCTTCTCAAAGAACCAGCTTTTAGTTTTATTGATCTTTGCTATTGTTTTCTTTGTTTCTATTTCATTTATTTTTGCTGTGGTCTTTATTATTTCCTTCC
The DNA here is from genome assembly GCF_028021215.1 of Eschrichtius robustus. Taxonomy (NCBI): domain Eukaryota; kingdom Metazoa; phylum Chordata; class Mammalia; order Artiodactyla; family Eschrichtiidae; genus Eschrichtius; species Eschrichtius robustus. Next base: position 55,381,666 of record NC_090835.1, on the reverse strand, counting down.
TTCTACTAACTTTGTGTTTTGTTTGTTCTTCTGCCTCTAGTTCCTTTAGGTGTAAGGTTAGATGGTTTATTTGAGATGTTTGTTGTTTCTTGAGGTAGGATTGTATTGCTGTAAACTTCCCTCTTAGAACTGCTGTTGCTGCATCCCATAGGTTTTGGATCATCGTGTTTTCATTGTCACTTGTCTCTAGGTATTTTTTGATTTCCTCTTTGATTTCTTCAGTGATCTCTTGGTTATTTCGTAACATATTGTTTAGCCTCCATGTGTTTGTGTTTTTTACTTTTTTTTCCCTATAATTGTTTTCTAATCTCATAGAGTTGTGGTCAGAAAAGATGCTTGATATGATTTCAATTTTCTAAAATTTACTAAGGCTTGATTTGTGACCCAAGATGTGATCTGTCTTGGAGAATGTTCCATGCGCACTTGAGAAGAAAGTGTAATCTGTTGTTTTGGATGGGATGTCCTATAACTGTCAATTAAATCTATCTGGTCTATTGTATCATTTAAAACTTGTGTTTCCTTATTAATTTTCTGTCTGGGTGATCTGTCCATTGGTGTAAGTGAGGTGTTAAAGTCCCCCACTATTATTGTGTTACTGTCAATTTCCTCTTTTATATTTGTTAGCAGTTGCCTTATGAATTGTGGTGCTCCTATGTTGGGTGCATAAATATTTACAATTCTTATATCTTTTTCTCGGCTTGATCCCTTGATCATTATGTAGTGTGCTTCCTTGTCTCTTGTAACATTCTTTATTTTAAAGTCTATTTTATCTGATACGAGTATTGCTACTCCAGCTTTCTTTTGATTTCCATTTGCATGGAATATCTTTTTCCATCCCCTCACTTTCAGTCTGTATGTGTCTGTAGGTCTGAAGTGGGTCTCTTGTAGACAGCATATGTGTGGGTCTTGGTTTTGTATCCATTCAGCAAGCCTGTGTCTTTTGGTTGGAGCATTTGATCCATTCACATTTAAGGTAATTATCGATATGTGTGTTCCTATTACAATTTTCTTAATTGTTTTGGGTTTGTTTTTGTAGATCCTTTTCTTCTCTTGTGTTTCCCACTTAGAGAAGTTCCTTTAGCATTTGTTGTAGAGCTGGTTTGTGGGTGCTGAATTCTCTTAGCTTTTGCTTGTCTGTAAAGCTTTTGATTTCTGCATCAAATCTGAATGAGATCCTTGCCGGATAGAGTAATTTTGGTTGTAGGTTCTTGCCTTTCATCACTTTAAATATATCATGCCACTCGCTTCTGGCTTGTAGAGTTTCTGCTGAGAAATCAGCTGTTAACCTTATGGGAGTTCCCTTGTATGTTATTTGTTGTTTTTCCCTTGCTGCTTTCAGTAATTTTTCTTTTTCTTTAATTTTTGCTAGTTTGATTACTATGTGTCTTGGTGTGTTTCTCCTTTGGTTTATCCTGTATGGGACTCTCTGAGCTTCCTGGACTTGGGTGGCTATTTCCTTTCCCATGTTTGGGAAGTTTTTGACTATAATCTCTTCAAATATTTTCTCTGGTCCTTTCTCTCCCTCTTCTCCTTCTGGGACCCCTGTAATGCAAATGTTGGAGTGTTTAATGTTGTCCCAGAGTTGTCTTAGGCTGTCTTCCTTTCTTTTCATTGTTTTTTCTTTAGTCTATTCCACAGCAGTGAATTCCACCATTCTGTCTTCCAGGTCACTTATCCGTTCTTCTGCCTCAGTTATTCTGCTATTGATTCCTTCTAGTGTATTTTTCATTTCAGTTATTGTATTGTTCATCTCTGTTTGTCCTTTAATTCTTGTAGGTCTTTGTTAAATATTTCTTGCATCTTCTCGATCTTTGCCTCCATTATATTTCCGAGGTCCTGGATCATCTTCACTATCATTATTCTGAATTCTTTTTCTGGAAGGTTGCCTATCTCCACTTCATTTAGTTGTTTTTCTGGGGTTTTGTCTTTTTCCTTCATCTGTTACATAGACCTCTGCCTTTTCATATTGTCTATCTTTCTGTGAATGTGGTTTTTGTGCCACAGGCTGCAGGATTGTCATTCTTCTTGCTTTTGCTGTCTGCCCTCTGGTGGCTGAAGCTTTGTAAGAGGCTTGTGAAAGTTTCCTGATGGGAGGGACTGGTGGTGGGTAGAGCTGACTGTTGCTCTGGTGGACAGAGCTCAGTAAAACTTTAATCCGCTTGTCTGCTGATGGGTGGGGCTGGGTTCCCTCCCTGTTGGTTGTTTGGCCTGAGGTGACCCAACACTGGAGCCTACCTGGGCTCGTTGGTGGGGCTAATGGCGGACTCTGGGAGGGCTCACACCAAGGAGTACTTCCCAGAAGTGTTGCTGCCAGTGTCCTTGTCCTCACGGTGAGCCACAGCCACCCCCCGCCTCTGCAGGAGACCCTCTAACACTAGCAGGTAGGTCTGGTTCAGTCTCCTATGGGCTCACTGCTCCTTCCCCTGGGTCCCGATGTGCACACTACTTTGCGTGTGCCCTCCAAGAGTGGAGTCTCTGTTTCCCCCAGTCCTGTCTAAGTCCTGCAGTCAAATCCCGCCAGACTTCAAATTCTGATTCTCTAGGAATTCCTCCTCCTGTTGCTGGACCCCAGGTTGGGAAGCCTGACGTGGGGCTCAGAACCTTCACTCCAGTGGGTGGCCTTCTGTATTATAGTGTTCTCCAGTTTGTGAGTCACCCACCCAGCAGTTATAGGATTTGATTTTATTATGATTGTGCCCTTCCTACCGTCTCATTGTGGCTTCCCCTTCGTCTTTGGATGTGGGGTATCTTTTTTTGGTGACTTCCAGTGTCTTCCTGTTGATGATTGTTCAGCAGTTAGTTGTGATTCCGGTGCTCTCACAGTAGGGAGTGAGAGCACATCCTTCTACTCCACCATCTTGAACCAATCTCTCCATCATTATTTCTTTGAATAAGCATTCTGCCTCCTTCTCCTTCTCTTCTCCTTCTGGGACTTCAATAACTTGCAGATTGTTTTTCTTGATGGTAATCCATTGTTCACTTATTCTGTCTTTACTTTTTAGTCTTTTTTCTTTCTTCTGGATAATTTCACAAGCCCTGTCTAATTCACAGTTCAGTTTCACAGATTCTTTCTTCTGCTTGACACATTCTGCTGCTGGTAGTCTCTACTGCATTTCATTTCATTTATTGTATTCTTCAACTCCAGAATTTCTGTTTGGTTCTTTTTAAGTGGTTTTTATACCTTTGTTTTCTCACTTTGTTCATGTATTATTTTCCAGGTTTCACTTTATTGTCTTTCTGTGTTTTCTTTTGGATCAGTGATCTCCTTTAAAAAAGCTATTTTGAATTTTTTATTGGGTAAATTGCAGATGTCCATATTGTTGGGATTGGAGATTATTGTGACCCTTTAGTGACGTCATGTTTCCTGGATTTCTCATGTTCCTTGACGTTGTCTATTGCTGTCTTTGCATTTGAAGTGGCAGTCACCTCCTCTAGTCTTTACTATCTGATTATGGGAGAGAAGTACATTCCCTCAGCCCTGCTAGGGATTCTGAGGCTTTCTTGGACTTTCTGTGGATATAGCTGCCCACGCTTCTTGCTCCCTCTTTTGGCAGAGCTCTCAAGCTTGTTGCCTTCTTTTGATCCTACAACACACTACCTGGGTGCTGACATCCTCTCTTTTGCTTTCTCCAGGGTGAGGCTAAAGCTCAAGTCTGTGGTGTCTTCCTGGCCTGCAGGTTCAGGTTTACTTTCCATGTGTGCTCACTAGCCATCTTCCAAAACTCACTCTTATCACCACCAGGAGTGCACAGTTTGGGGGTGGGTGTGGATGAGATACTCAGAGTTATGGGCCAGGCAGGGTGTCCCTAGTGCCTTGCAAGTGGACTTTTGATGGAGTTCACAGTGCCGTTAGTAGGATCCTCATCCCTTTAACACCCTTTGAAATTCCTATCTGCCACTCTCCCAGCCTCTTTCACACCCCAGTCATGGAGCTCAATAATCTGGATGTGACAAGGGAGAAATTTAGTGTCCCCCACAGCTGGGGAAGCTGGGCATTCACACACATGCTCATCCTCCTTCTTGGGTGAAATCACAGGGCAAGATGGTCTCTCTTGGCACTAAACTGTGCCACCTTGGGGGAAGGCTGGCATGAGTAAAGTCAAACTTTTTCTCTCACCCTGTCCAGTACATCCAAACTTGTATTCTTTGGCTCCAACTGTGTACTGGAACTTTTCGACTGGAAACCTGGACTTCAATAAAGGCTCTCTCATTTGTGAGTGATTGTCTAAGACATTGTTCTCAGGGGCTCCAGGACTATAGCTGAGAGGGACTGGTGCCAGTTCATGAGCCCCTGCAGCATCTACAGCTGGGATTGGGCTCTGTATTCCTTTTACCTGATGCAGAGCTGGGTGAGACTCCTTCCAGTTCCTTTGCTGGATCTCACAGCTCTTGCAAAGCTGGATCTCACAGGCACTTTTGTCTGTGGATGGATGCCAAATTGTTGTTGAGAGGGTGATATGGGTGAGGGATATCTTACTTGGTCATGTTGTGACGTCACTCTCTGGCTATTTAATTTCTAAAGTGAAAAAGCAGACTGGACAAAAATCATTAATGCAGTGGACTTCTGAATCTTTTAGAGTTTCTGACTTACATAGTAGTAACTTAATGAATTTTTTTGAATGAAAGAATGAATGAACAAATGAATAACCAGTGTTGTTTATTATAATAATTTTCAACTCTGATAAATCCTTGTGACCTTGAACTAACTTTTACTCTGCAATATTCCTTTAATTCATTTCCCAACCAGTTATCTGGGAGGACGTAATTCCTGAGTTCACCAAAAATGGTTCAAGGTAATCATTCCAACTATGGATTGGGGGTGATGGTGGTTATTGGATACGATGGACATCTTTGTTTCTTAAGAAGGTATATGCCAGGGATTTGAAAATGAAGATGAGTAGCTCTTACATTTTAAAAACCTTAAGGAAATTGGGTATGCAATTGCATATGCATACATGCATGCACACACATACATCTACAAAATATTTATTTTTATTTTTTTAACATCTTTATTGGAGTATAATTGCTTTACAGTGGTGTGTTAGTTTCTGCTTTATAACAAAGTGCATCAGCTATACATACACATAAATCTCCTCCCTCTTGCGTCTCCCTCCTACCCTCCCTATCCCACCCCTCTAGCTGGTCACAAAGCACTGAGCTGATCTTAAAGGTGTTTAATTAGCATCATTTTCCCATGCAATTACTCAATAAATACAAAAATATTTGACAGCTTCACAGCCTGTCTACCCTTTGCTTGAAAATGGAGCTTAAAGTTAAGTAATAACAAAATTAAGTAATAGGCCGCTGCAGTCTCTGATTTTCTGTGCATCACATGATTTGAGTCACTTCAGTATTTATGGGAACTATTCATGAATGCATTACACAGGGGAGAGATAGAAATTTGAGTGTTGTGAATGAGCTAGCATCATACCCAGCTGGACTCCTTCCCCCCCAACTCCAGGACACACGTTTTACCCACTACTTGAATTAATCAACCACACCATGAAACTCAGGGTCTCCTGGCCAAATCAGTTGGGGTTGACATTCCAACTACGTGAGCACATCTGCTCATGCTCCATATATATCTAAGAAGTATTCCAAACAAAAAGGAAATGTTCAACTGCAGGAAAATAGTGAAATTCAAAACAAATACAGACTTTCTTTCCCTACTGAAATTTTTTTTTTTTTCTTAATATCTCTGGAAAAGTGACTTAAGCAACTTCTTGTGCCTTTCAATAAAAGAAACTTTTAGGTGAAGCGATACTAAGGGCTTATTTTCTCATACTGATAAATAACTTTTATCCTTTTTTTTCTCATACTGATGAAAGACTTTAGACTTTTAGGATCCATTTGGGAATAATATTTTTATGTCAGACATAGACTGTCTTCCCTGTTATTTACATTTAAGATAATTGAAGAGAACTGCTTGATAAGCCCAGTGCAAAAGGAATTTTACATAAAGATATTTACTAATTCGAAGGTAAATTGCTCGAGAAGTGATAGACTTTGCTGAAATCATTATTATTCAAAAGTATAATTCATATTCCATAAGAATAATGGCATATTGTAGGGGTACTGACATTCACATATGTATTCTTAGGGATCTGGCTTTAGAAGGAACCCTGGTCAGTTTTTGTGTAAGAAATTACACCAATTTTTAAAGATACAATATCAAACAAAATAAGAGTATTTTTGTTGGAGAATACTTTGGTGTTGAATACAACACACAAAAGTCTGTATTCTAAACTCCCAGAAAATAAAAATTCTGATTTACTAATGTGGAAGTCATTCAAAGTATCTACCCAGTTCTGGTTTCACAATCCCTGAAGTAGCTACTCCAAATTCCCCCCCCCATGAAATATACAAGATAGAAGAAAAAATAACCAATACATAACTTCGAAAAACCAAGATTAACAGAAAACAAATTTCTAGAAACACTCAAGAATACCATATTCAATACTGACACCTTGGAGCAGAACTGAGATTCTTAACACCCCACTACCTTATTATTAATTAGTTTATACAACTAAGTCTAGTTTTCCTTGGTTCTCTCCTTGCTTAGCTTCTAGAAGAAGGTATTACATGCAAACACACAAACAAGCCCACATCACACACAGCATGTTGTCAAATACCGGCATCTTCTATTGTGATTGTCCTTGCTGAGCATCATATTCATCTGAGGAGATTTTTTTCATTCTTTTTATGTTTTCAATAAAGAGTATCTAAAAGCAGAATATGGGAATGTATATTTTTAAAAATTTTCTTCAGTGATTCTGAAGGTTAACCATATTTGTGATCAACTTCTCTAGAAGATGCAAAATGTGCATTGAAAGGAACAAAAATCTACAAGGATGGGAAAAGTTTGAGTCCAAATTCAATAGGACAAAATCCAGAAGCATTAAGCTAAGGAGAAAAAGGAACTTAGTGAACTGAAGAAATATTACAAAGAAAAGAGTGCATTAACAGAACTAGATTACATACTGGTGGTAGTTAGGGACAGAGTTGACACCATAGAAAATTAAATCTGTCTTGAAGATTTGATTAAAGAAGCTCTCCCAGTATGCAGAAAAACAAAATTGTCAAACTTTTAGAAAAATGAGAGAGAATATGATGTACATGGAGGGTAGAGGGTGGAGATCCAACATAACAACCAGCATATCATACAGAAGGAGAAATAAGCTGAAACAGAAGCAATAACCCAATATGTCAATTGAAGCCATCTTTCCAGACCTGATGCATCCTTTCATGGAGATTGAAAGAATTGAAAAAATTCCAAGCAAAATGAAAAGACATAATAGCTATAGATATTTTGGGATTATTTAAACAGTTAAATAAAAAAATTTTAAATGTACATACATCCATGCAGGGGGGAAATCTTGGTTACCTACAAAGGGCACAAAAATTAGCTCCTTTTGGGCTTCCCTGGTGACGCAGTGGTTAAGGATCCGCCTGCCAATGCAGGGGACACGGGTTAGAGCCCTGGTCTGGGAAGATCCCACATGCCGCGGAGCACCTAAGCCCGTGCGCCACAACTACTGAGCCTGCGCTCTAGAGCCCGCGTGCCACAATTACTGAAGCCCATGTGCCTAGATCCCATGCTCCGCAACAAGAGAAGCCACCACAATGAGAAACCCGCGCACCACAAGCAAGAGTAGCCCCCACTCGCTGCAACTAGAGAAAGCCCACGCACAGCAACGAAGACCCAATGCAGCCAAAAATTTTTAAAAAAAAAAGTAAATTTTTTAAAAATTAGCTCTTTTTACATATTTACTATGAGGCTAAAAATCAGGAGACAATGGAGTAATGATTACTTATTGTTGGAGGTAAGACCACAAAATTATGTATTCAGCCTTCTAAATGAAGCCACAGAAACACTATCTAGTTGAAGTGTAAAGCTGATCTTAATATACATAGTGATTACCTCACTTAGTAGATATTCTTAAATTCAAATTTAGTAAATAAGAAAAGACATGAGCTGACAAGTCACAGATGAAATATACATGGCCAATAATGTTAAAAATAATCATAAATATTACCAGCAATAAAAGAAATATAAACAAAAATAAGATATTTTTATTATCAAATTTGCAATGATTAAAACAAATAAAAGTATCATATTTTGGCAAAGTTACTAATTGTTGAAATGCAGATTGGTCTGACTTTTCCAGAAATTACTTTGTTGAGTTTGACCTATTCATTTCCTTCTAGAAATCTAGCTTTAAAATAATACAACATGCAGGCCAAGACCTATTGTGGAAATAATTTTAAGTGTGAAAAATTTGGATGATATCAAATAGCCAAGAATAATTGTGGTAGACATAGTCTTTGTAGAATAGTGGTTTGATAGGTTATAGCAAACCTGTAATTCATCTACTAAAATGGTATTTTTGAAGCATATTTAATCTTAAGAGAAACGCACTCTGAGTTCTAAAGAAATCCCAAAATGCTGTGTAAAAGCTCTTTGGTGATTTGTTCTGTTCCATACTGCTCTAAGTTCCCAAAATTTTAATAGTTTCACCAGCATAATTACACTAGTACACTGTTAGCTTTCCTTTTTTACACATTTCCCTTCACTTGAACTTTCTGGCCCTTTCTCATATGTATTTGACAAAAGAACTACAGATAGAGAGTGTTATTATATCTTAGGTGGAGGAAATGGTCCATGGATTAATGTCTGCAGTGTGCAATTTTGGCAATCAAGGCTCACCTCAGCCTTTGCTGGGACACAGGAAACCAGCTAATGGCTGATAATGTCCAGGAAATTAGTAACTCGTGCATATGGTAAACGCTCTGTTCCCAGCCAAATGATTTGTTTAACTGATGGCTGGAGTTCTCATAGGAACTGTTAGCAAAGTGGAATAGTAGGGGTTTATTAACTGGACTATGTGCTAATCCTTGTTTTTCCCTGACTGAAGAATTTTACCATCATATACAACACAATGGGAAACTGTATACCCAGGCAGTCAAGGTGTTAAAGGCGCCAACATTCTATACTCAGAAAGGACCTTTTTATTTTAACCCTACTATTATCATAGTTTTCTCATAACAGGGTTTTCTTAATTAGTTTAAAATTCTGTAAAATGAATCATGAATATTTTTTAGTTGTGAGAAAGGTATTAAATCAGATGTCACTTTGCTTAATGTCCTATTCCTGTCTGTTTGTTTCGTCAGTGATGGTGCTGATTATTTATAATCCGTTGTTTGCATTCATTGATTTTCTACAGAGCATCAGGCCAGCCTCATGACCTATGTTTTCATGTTCATATTATCTCATTTAATCTTCCTACCCTTCTCCTCCTGCCCCCTTTTCATAGTCAGCATTCACATTTCCCTCAAGCCACAGTTCAAGGGCTAGCTCCTCGGGAAATCCTAATGACACCCTAGTCTTTTTATATGTTTTCATAGAACCGTGTTCAGCTTCATAGACTCTATGTTCACAATTTGTAATTTAAATCTTATATGGGAGATAGTTGGATACAGTCCCTCTGCCACCCAGAGTATAAAATTCATGGGGGAAAAGACCATAACAGTGCCACCGTTGCACAGCATCTGTCCAGCAGATAGCACAGAATAGTCAACATTTGTTGAATGAAAGAACTATGTGGAGTTATCATTATTTGGGTTTTACAAGTGAAGAAATTAAAGCTCAAAAATTTAACCTAACCAAAGTCATACAACCATTACTGCATCAGAGTTTTTTTGATTGAATAGGACACTGAAAGCACTGCAAAATCGATTTGCTTTTTATATCAAAACTGAACTTTATTAAATATTTACCACTTCTTTGTATAGTCTTTTAGAGCACTGATTCTCAGCCAGAGACAACTTTTCACCCACAGGGACCATCTGGTGATGTCTGAAGATGTTGCCAGTTGTCACAACTCAGGGCAAGGGTGCTGCCAGGATCTACTGGTGTCCTATGGTGCAAGAAAGGGCCCCTCCACCCTGCATTGGCCTCTTCAGCTACCTACCTTCTTCCTTTCTTCCTTCTTCATTGATTTACTCAACATATTTGCCTAGGCTTATTGGTATGTGAAGAACCAATGGTGAATAAAACACAGTTCCAGATGAAAGTAAACTTAACGGTCTATAGAGAATTGCAGATAAGTGAATAGGTAATTATCATATGTGGTAAACAGTTATCTACAGGTACATACAGTGGCACCTAGTGGAGACAACATTGCTCTCCTGGAAAAAGTAACATCTAAGCTAATGTATAAAGGATGATTTAGAGAAATGGTTCTCAACGGCAATTTCTAGAAATATTTTTGGGTGTCACAATTGTAGTGAGGGGTTGCTATAGTATCTAAAGGGTAGGTATAGGCCAGGGTTGCTGCTAAACATGCTACAGTGAGTGGAACATTACCTCACCACCCCCCCCCCCCGCCAATACATACACACAACAAGGAATTATTTGGTCCAAGATATCAATAGGGTTGAGGTTGAGAAATCCTCTTTTAGAATGATAATGCCAGCTCATTGTGATGTCATCACTACATTTTAAAAATCCAACTTAATTTTGTTGTCCTCAATTAATATTTTTCTAAGTTGCAATTGGCAGTAAAATAGTATCTATCTATCTATCTCTTCATCATCTATGACTTTTCATCTTATAAGTGATGGGAAACTATGTGATTACTTAATGGAAACAAATTAAAATTTTAATATCTTTAATGATATATCATACTTAATAATAATTTATCATACCCCCTTCCTTTTTAACTTCTATCACAGTCCAATCTTAATCCTCTATGGTACTTCCATTTTTAGTCTAGTTCTATGACCACACTCTTTCTTGAGGCCAGAGTCCGTGTTTGATTCAATCTTCATATTTCCCTCATGGTGGGCTTTCAAATTTTTTATTGGAAAACTGCATGCAAGTTAATTCTCTTGGAGAGGCTGAACAATTAAGTCTACTAAAAAGTAGAGATCAATGGATTAGAATACTTATTATACTGTAGTACCTGCAAATGGGCCCACATAATTTTTGATCACTAAAAATTCTTTCAATTAGGGTTCTGAAGTCACATATGATTAAGCTTCTTCGGGATAATTTGCTCTGAATGTTAGGATTTTTTTCAGGAAATGCCTCTGTTTCTTTATTTTTTAAGATCCATCTTAGTTGTTGGAGATCATTCATTTTCCTTCAGGGGTAGGCCACTAGAATAGTTGAAATTTGATTGGCATTTGCCTATCAGCATGTCCTTTTAAAAAGGATAGAAAATGATGATTAATTAAAATTCAGGTGCTTTCAGATATATTTTGGCATATCGGCTATGCTGACATACTCTCCCCAAATAAAGCAAAAATAAACCGTATAATGATTTTATTTCCTTTTTACTTTCATGTTGATAACTTGATTTTGAGATTTTTTTTCCCCTCTGTGCAGGCACTACAACTTTCCCATAGCTGGTTTTTATAACTTGCATTGAAGATGATGATTCTATTTCTTCCCTAAATATTTTTAGTGTAATATTTACATTCTGCTTATATTTTTGGAAATTGTTTATCCTCATTTACTTTTTCTTCTTTAAAATACAACCTGAAAAACACATTGTGGATTAAGTGGGGCAGCTATACAGGATATAAATATTTAAGCTGAAGGGAAAAAAAAGCACTACAAATGTTTATTGTTGATGACATTGATGTGATGGTAAAAAGGTCAATGCACCAGCGTAAGGATGCAGAGTTTTTAATATTGGCAAGTCCCCACCTCTAGACTGTTGTACATTTCAATCGACAGAATAATAATGTGTAATTTTATAGGGATTCCTTTGCATTTTCCAGAATTCTAAATGAATTCATAAAAACTCTGAGTTCCTCTTAACACTGATGATTCCTAATTATAGCATGGATTGGGGAATCATCATTGTACCTCATGTACTTCATGGCAGACCCTCGTAGAAGAGGAAGTGGGGTTGAGATCGGATGCAGATAGCAAGGGTTATCCAAGAAGAATATAGAGAAAATAGAAGTGAGATAAGATATAACATTGCTTCACAAGTTGATGAACTAACAAAAATAAATCATGGATGTCTATTAGCCTTGGTCTTGGCAGTTCAAATTCTGCAAGGGGAAAAAACAGTGCAGCTTTCTGATTCCTTTTCCATATTCTCTCTAATTTGATTTTAATGGGTAGACATAATGTGTGTGTCTCCTGCAGACTCCAGTGATTTATGTCCTTTCACACTAATACAGCTAACATGTTCATTGCACTTCCAAAGATTTTGTAATAACTAGTTAGGAGCTGGTCTGCTATAGCTAGTTAAGTGTGTTATATGGTCTTCTTGCTGTTTGCCTCTCTTTTTGGTTTTGTTAAGGTGTGAAACAAGGCAGGTTTCCTTTTTGCTGCTTGTAGGTATCTTAGGAGTTAAGATACTAGCTTTGGTGAAACTCACAATTTTCAGTTTCCGACTTACTAAAGCTATTGCTAAGTAGGAATTTTGTTGATTCGTGCATCAATACTATGAAGTTGTGAGTTACCTGTCTCTACTATCTTTGAGTTGTACAGTGATAAATTAGATCACAGATGACTGTCTTTTCTCACTACTAGTTTTTGTTCAACACAAACTCAATGGTCTTACAACACTCCTTTTGGGTGGCTGTGTAATTGATGGTTAAAGACTGTATTGTTGGGATCTGACTCACAACAAGGTGTGTGCAAATATAAATGGATCAGGGACGCCCCTGGTGGTGCAGTGGTTAAGAATCCGCCTGCCAATGCAGGGGACACGGGTTCAAGCCCTGGTCTGGGAAGATCCCACATGCCACGGAGCAACTAAGCCCATGCGCCACAGCTACTGAGCCTGCACTCTAGACCCTGCGAACCACAACTACTGAAGCCTGTATGCCACAACTACTGAAGCCTGTGCGCCTAGAGCCCATGCTCCGCAACAAGAGAAGCCACCACAGTGAGAAGCCTGTGCACCTCAACGAAGAATAGCTCCTGCTCGCCGCAACTAGAGAAAGCCCATGCACAGCAACGAAGACGCAACGCAGCCAAAAATAAATAAACAAATAAATTTTTTAAAAAAATCATGCCAAAGTCCAAAGTCAGGGAAGAACCCACAGTGAAAAGGAAACCCGTGCGACCACCACCCAGATATAAACAAAAATATTCAAGATACAAAACATTTCCAGGGACTTCCCTGGCAGTCTAGTGGTTAAGACTTCACCTTCCAATGCAGGGGGTGCGGGTTCGATCCCTGGTCGGAGAGCTAAGATCCCACGTGCCTCATGGCCAAAAAGCCAAAACATAGAAAAGAAGCAATATTGTAACATATTCAATAAAGACTTTAAAAAATATTGTCCACATCAAAAAAAAAAAAAAAAATGTATCAGGACTTGGCTTACAAGTTGATAGACATTCTGGCCAGGTCACTTTTCACACCAAAGAGTTTTCTTCCCAGGGGTGTTTAAGTGTGTTTAACTTCCTTAGATCATCAACGTAAATCTTCCTGGAGCCCCGAGTACCCAGAGTATTCAGTAACCCATAGACTCTTGCATCAGAGCTAGAGCAGGGGATGGTTTGCTCATATCATAAGAATCTTTCCTCAGACTCTCAAAGTACAAAGCATCTATGAGAAGCTGCCGTGTGTAATTTCTTATAACTAAGGTTGATTTTATAGGCAGAACATATGACTATGTTTTATGTATGCAATCTAAAATCACAACTCGGCATAAGTGGACGTGAGAATAACCAGCAGCCAGATTAAATGTTCACATCTGTTTCTGACTTTTTCTTTACTATTCCTTTTCTACTTGTTTATTTATTCTTTCATATTCTAGAGCTCACTTGCAGACAAATGTTGCTAATGCCCATGTTTAAGAAAAATACATGGGCAGAAACATTCTATCCATTTTTTCTTTAAATTGTACTACTTTTCTTTAAATTGGGAAAATAATCTTCACTATATCAATGGAGGGCAGAATTCTTTCACATGAGACACAACTTTTCCATAATATTCAATCCAAGCAATGACAAATAATACAAGATACAATAATTTTTAAAAATCTGACAGAAAAAAAGAACATTTTTTTTCACAGCTGGACTCAACATTAAGTATTCTGTTAAAGTCTGTGTGGTAAGAGGTTTTGGAAAACAGCAGCCATCCTATTTGGGATTCCAGAATTGCTGTATTTGATACATTTTCAAGATACTGTAAATTTAACTTGTCAATTTATTACAAGTTTTAGATATTCATGAGATATTTATGAGTAGAAGATGTAAATGGTAAACCATTAAAATTTTCATTAAATTTAAATTTAATTTCAAGGTCCCCTTTTATTTGCTATACAATTGGCAAAAAAATATTGCCTATTTTTAGTTTTCTGGATCTTGAAGTTTTTCCCAAACACCTTTTCGTAAAGAAATAAAGAAAATTTAAGCACTTTACATTTTTACTCCACTTTCAGAAAATTCATATCTTACTCTTGTCAAATTTTTCACATCTTTCTGTGCCTGAGGTTACCAATCACATTATATTAAAACTGAAATTTATAAAAATTCGTTAGTGGTTTTAAATATTGTACTCATAAATTTTAGTTTATCATTTATTTATGATATTAATTCCTTGCTGCTGGTTTCATAGGAAAAATAAACTTTGTTGAAAAAATATGGCTACAAATATTTTATGTATTTTTCACCTTTATTTTAGAATTCCTAAAAAGATACACAAATGCAGAGAAAATAGTATAATAATTTGGTATAAGGAGCTTTAACGTGTCCATCCCCTAACTACAACACTTCTCCTACTGTCAGTCCTATTCTATCCAAGCTCTTTCTCAGTTTCCTCACACCACTAGATCACGTCCCAGACATCATATCAGGTTATCTCTAAATATTTCACCATTTACCTCTACCAGCTGAGGATTTGTATATACTCATGAAACTACTCCTGAATGAGCTATTTTTTAAAAGCTGTTTTAATTTTTGTGGAAATATTTTAATACGTTTGATAGGGTGCTCTCAGTTAAAATCAAATTTAAATCTTTCCAACAAAATAATTGAGAATTATCTGGAAAGAAATGACTTAAAACTAAGTGTGATAATGCTAACGGAATATTAAAGGATAAGGCAGGATATATTCCGTCTTAAATTCTTAGCTTCATTGTTTCTGAGTCATATGCTGCTTAACTGTCAAGACTATACAATTTTGCAGAAAACTTCCCAGGCTAATCCCCTTGGGGTGGGTGTTTTAGTTCTTCTGTTCTATTGTTTAGATGAGAGGATGTTCTCTGTCACTTACATGTATCACTCACCTAAGTTGTATACATGTTTTTATATATATATATAAACTGCTAAGACTAGAAGAATGTGGTCAAGGCAAGAATGGCTGAATATATTCACCAAAACTGTTTAGGGAGATTAAAGTGCTTAATTACACTTTAACCAGAACAGCTGAGAGGCAGAAGGTCCAAATGTTTCCTGAACCAATGTAGAGATTCAGTGTGTACATGTCTCTCTTTGGTCTTCCTTGCTTGGCTTGGGGAGAACGTTAGAGAGCAGCCAGGATTCTTCTCGAATGCTTGGATTGTGTGTTTTTATATGTTTCATTCATATTCTTTACATGTAACATTCACTGCAGTGTTGGTATTAGCAGAGTACTTGCTTCGCAAAAGTACTCTGTATATTTCAGGACCCATGGTTTTTATTTCAAACCTGCTGTGGATTGATGCTTTTGTAAAATATAATAAAAATGAATTCAGAAAAATGAAATAAAAGAAAGCAGAGACAAAATACAAACCCCATTTTATTATTATTATTATTAATTAGTTTTAACATGTATAAAACTAGTTTGTCAAATTGCTCTAAGTTTTTTCCCTTTTTTAAAAAATTTTATTGACGTATAGTTGATTTACAGTGTTGTGACAATCTCTGCTGTACAGCAAAGTGACTCAGTTTTACATATATATACATTCTTTTTAAAATATTCTTTTCCATTATGGTTTATCCCAGGAGACTGGATATAGTTCCCTGTGTTATACAGTAAGACCATGGTGTTTATCCTTTCTAAATGTAATAGTTTGCATCTACCAACCCCAAATTCCCAGTCGGTCCCTCTCACTTTTCCCCCTCACCCTTGACAACCACAAGTCTGTTCTCTATGTCTATGAGTCTGTTTCTGTTTTGTAGATAGGTTCATTTGTGTCAGATTTTAGATTCCATATATAAGTGATACCATATGATATTTGTCTTTCTCTTTCTGACTTACTTCACTTAGTCTGATAATCTCTAGTTGCTTCCATGTTGCTGCAAATGGCATTATTTTGTTCTTTTTTATGGCTGAGTAGTATTCCATTGTATATATGTACCACCTTTTCTTTATCCACTCATCTGTCAATGGACATTTAGGTTGTTTCAATGTTTTGGCTATTGTGAATAGTGCTGCTATGAACGCTGGGGTGCATGTATCTTTTTGACTTATAGTTTTGTCCAGGTATATGCCCACGAGTGGGATAAATTGCTGTAAGTTTTTAAAAGCTTAGTCTACATTTTTGTTCCTTGCCTCTTCTCAGACAAGTAGCAAACATTTTGTGTTGTGGCCCTAGTCTGCAGACTGGACTGGATTGTGACAGTCATAGTATTGAACTGCCAGTATGGCACTGTCACTGACCAGCAAGCCCAGACCCCAGCCAAAGGCCTGGAGAGGGGTCCTGGATGCCTCCTTATCTGTGCCAGGTTTTAACTGGATTGCGAGATTATTCTAAGGACCCTGGAAGAAGAGTCAGGGTAACCAGGGAGTCTGGGTAAAACTTGTCAAGGATGGGGTGGGGTGGTTCAGTAAGAAACTGTTTTCCGGGAGTCATGGCAGTATTCCAATACTTTAACAACCAGTATAACCAAACACAAACCTTGCCGGTACCTATTGGTCCCATCATCACATAGTAGATGATGGTACATATGTGTTGAGTGAATGGGTGACTGATTGAATGAGGTTTGTAGAAGAAACACCTTCTCCTTTAAAGTTTGTATTAATGGTAATTCAGACACCAAGATAAGATGTGTGCATGTCAATTTCAGGACATGCAGGGACATCTAATTTCTTTCTAATTAGACGTATCAGGGCCTAAGCACACACAATAAAAGGGGCATGGATTATTTGGGAACCCATGTCCAAGTCAAAGAATCCTTAGTGCACTTTTGGTTTGAGCTCACATGGAGCTTTTCTCTTTACATGACCTCATCCTAGTTGCATGTTTGCAGCTGTAACAATTTGGCTTTCTTCTCATAAGTAGAAATTTTCATTGTAAAAAATCACGTTGACTTTGAATCAAGACCTATTCTAAAAGAAGTTATTTTTAAAACTTGAAGTATTTTCTAGATGATTTATTTTCTTTATTTGAGAACAACCACCGAGGTGGGTATGGAATGTTAACTGATGAAGGTGGGTACAAAATACGTGAGGACTCAATCATTAACACATGTACATTCTAGAATGGAAATGACAGATTAATGCATACACATCAGCTAGAGAACAGGGACAAAGTAATATAAGGCTAAATGCCCACAAGAATTAGATTTTATACAGCAGTCACCACAATTTGTCATGTTCTTTCTCAAGTCCTGGGTTATGCATGAGATTTGCTCTCACCATCCACCCTTACCACCCACCCCTCCTTGGTGAAGTAATACAAAACCGTTTTTCAGATCTCAGGGTAGATGACACTTCTTTCAGAACCACTTTGATGGACAGTGCCTCCACCCATCTTTAGTTATATGTCCCTTCCTTGAGTCTTTCCAGCCTCCTATAATTATCCTGTCAAATGACTAAAACATTGGACACTGGCTCTTTACTTCTGATCTCTCCCATAGTATTAGCCTCATGTCTGGCATGTAGGGGCTCAAGAAATAGATGCTGACTCATAAACAATAGATTGTCGATCTCTTAATGAAAATTCAGAAACCAAGCAGTCTTATTTTAATTTCCTAGAAAACATTCCCTGCAATAGAGCATGGCATCGTATTTTGGAAGGAGAAATGATTCTGTAAAGAATTCCTGCATTCTGGTGGAATTCTACACATATATTTTTAAACCTTTTTAAGAACTAATGTTCTTATGCAGATATTTTCTATCCTACCTCCCTGACCTGTCGATCTTTCAGGAAAAAAAAAAAAATCCATTATTCTTTTTGTATATTTAATGGGATTGGTCAAGTCTTGGGTGCAGACATGTTTTATTTCCTGAGTAATGAGATGCTTCCGTTTGTGGTAAGACATCTTGTCCTGCCCCGTGTGAGATATGCCAACCCAAACATGAATTGGAACACCAAATATGATGTCTTGTGTGTTCGTCAGTTGTGTGATCTACTTCCGAAAACCAAGTGCAGTGCAATGACGTATTTTACTATTTGTGAACTTTACCTTCTGTTAATATGATTGAAACAACTGGAAATGGAAATTGTCAGGGCAGTTTAACAAAGAAGCCCTGTAAAACTTATAGTTCA
This sequence comes from Eschrichtius robustus, assembly GCF_028021215.1. Lineage (NCBI taxonomy): Eukaryota > Metazoa > Chordata > Mammalia > Artiodactyla > Eschrichtiidae > Eschrichtius > Eschrichtius robustus. Next base: position 55,363,219 of record NC_090835.1, on the reverse strand, counting down.
GGTAGTAAAAATCAGTTTAGAAGGCATATTCTTCAAACTTGAGTTTTATTTGGTAAAACACGTTGGTGCCTGACCTTTCCAGAAACATACCAAAGAGGAGTCATTTAGAGGTCCCTGTCTTAAACTATAAACAGGCTGATCAAATTCGGCTGTATTTTGTTCACAGTATATGACAGAATGCATAAGTACACCATATAGACAGCTAAATGACTGGCTATTTGGATGAGTTTGATGTGTATTTTATGAAATTGCATACTCTACAAAGCAGTAAAAAGTCAGTCTTATGTACTAGAAGAATCTAAGGATTGAGTAAATCAAAGAATCTTCACATGTTAATCTTTCCAGGCTGGCATTAGAAAGCTCTACACTCTTGGGCAACTTTTAAATTTCTGCAATTGAGGTTTCAGGGTCGAAAACCAGAAGTGTTACACATATTGTACATTAAAGTATATTTTTAGGGAGCGCGTTTTCAACATAAAAAAATTGAAATTCCGTAAGGTGTGAAATATAAAGTAAGCTCTGATTCCTCATCCATCCCGAGAGGTGATCACTCTTAAGAGGTCCCATATATACATCCAGACATTTCCTGTGTGTATTCAAGCACAGGTGTACCCTCTACCCTCTGCGGTGTATACACCTGAGAGGCAGTGTAGCTTTCTTCCCCTCAATTTCCTCATTTCCTCATTTCCTCCCTTGTAATTTTAGGATGATTATAGTACCTGTGTCATACATTTGAGGATTAACTGGTATTTTAAGCTTAGAAGAGCATCTGTCTTATTGAAGAAGCTTTCAAATTTAACTGTTGATTATGTTTGTTATTATGAACAAAAATTTAATATCTATTTAAATCATAAGAATGAGCATGACATATATGTATGTAAATAGATACTTGCATATATTTTTTCATATCTATACAATGTCTTCCTGTACACACTGGTTGGCATATATCTTGGACACATTGTCATGTTAATATATATATAAAGGTTTGTTTGTAATCACTGTATAGAATTCTATTTTATGGATATACTGTAATTAATTTATGAGTCCCCTATTGATAGAGATTCAGATTTATTCCAATCCTGTGCTATGAACAATGTTGTCATAGTAGATTTGTTTGTATATGATTGTGTTCTTATAAAACATTATCTATAGGATAAATGGATGAAGGTTGGCCTGAGAACATTTACATTTAAAATATTGGTAGTCAATGACAAATATACTGCAAAATTTTTGCCAAGCTTTTCTTCTACTAGCAAGGTAAGGAAGTTGTCATTGTAAGGGAGATGTTTTGAAGACTCTCTATTTAGGGCCGAATCTTTAAAAGAAAAAAAAAAAAAAAAAAGCCCATGAAAGAGACACCAGGATAAAAGACACTACACTGGAGTTGACAAAAATGGTTTAATTGGTAGCAGGTAGCTTTTGCTTTTTTGACCAGTAGTCACATATCATAAACCAAAGCTGAAGTAAAGAATTACAGTCCAAAAATACAACTTTATTGAATTCTAAAAGAAATATTGCAAACAATTTTTATAATCTTATTTTGAAATTATATAGTAAATGATCAGATTAGTTTCACAATGTAATTATTGTAATTAATATGAAATTTGCGCCAAGTCAATTTCATGTCCTCCTCTTATTAACCTTATTAGCACCAAAGCCCCCTCCATGGCTGTGTAGACCTGTAGAAACACACAGGACCCCATGCTCAGTAGGTCCCCATGCAAGGTTGACACTCTATTGTCTCCATCTTGAAATTCTTCACAGCTTTTGAACAAGGGACCACTTATGTTCATTTTGCACTGGGCCCCACAAATTATATAGCTGGTCTTGGTGAGCAATAATTAAATTCTCTGTTAATTAGGCTGGCTGAGTTGAAGCACAGTATATTTGTTTGTTGGGAAATGCCTCACAGTTGTGCTCATGCCTTATTTCCGAGAAGATGCAGTGTCTAACAAGATGTCAGCCAAATGTCTGATATAGAGTTCTGAGAAAATAATTATGAATGAGACTTTGATACAGGTCTAATTCAAAGGGATCTTATTTTCCGAACAATAAAAATGCCTTGCATTTATATAAATGCATATCCTGTAAGGCTGTGGTAGAATTTCACTAAACACAGACAGAAGTATCTTCCCATGCGAAGTGTTAGGTCAAATGGGAAGTTGCTCATTTTGTGCTGATGATGTATACTTTAGAGATCTAATTGCCTGATAACCCCAATTTAACAACAAAACTGAAGCTCAGGCAAGTTTAGTACTTGTGTTCAATGACACTGACCTCAGTAACCGATCCTGAACTTGAATTGTTGAGTTGGTGTTCCCACCTTCTCCTCCTTCCCCAGTCCAGATTTTTCTTCCACATTTTGATAAATGGTTCTAATTGCAGGCAATTGCCACGATAATAGTCCATGACTGGGTTCTCCACCTGATAGAGAAGTCAAAACCAATTAAAAATGGATTTTCTAAATAGCTGTGGAAGAGGAGACCTGCTCAAATCCTGGAATTAGGCTACTTGGCTTCAAAGCCTGAACCCTGTGACCTTCAGCCCTTGAGAACATCTCTGAGTTTGACTTTCTTGATGGTAAAATGATAATAAAACCTATGTTGTAGAACATTTTTAACACTAAATGAGATTATCTATGAAGAACCTGAGCCATGGTCAGAGCAAAAAAATAATAATAATAAAGAAGCCAAAAAAATGATGTTTCATATAAATGGATTTTCGTACATTTCATTGGTACAATACAGTAGGACAGATGTATTTTAAATAAAATTTTATGTTTTTAATAATATATCTGATAAGTCTGGGGTAAACAGAAATGAAAAGATGCACTAAATTATAAATTTCTGGTTTTATCACAGTGTATAATAGTGGGTGCATTTGGATTAATAATGTTAAGATACTATAAAAAATACACAACTGAATTAGCTTTAAATTACCGTGTTTGATTGACATTTTAGAATATGTGTAATATATTAACTTCCCTACACCAATATTATGTTGAGTGAACAGAATATCAGTCAACTCACATGACCTTGAGCTGCTGGACAAGGAACCTATGCTTAGGGGGTCACAGCATTTTCTTTAGGATGCTTTTTTATTACAGTAAAAGACAGTGTAGATTATTTATTCCAGAATCTTCATTTATAAGTGAGAAAACTGAGTCCCAGAGTGATTGTCCAAGTGTTGAATATTGGATCACCCAGGAAGGTTATGAGAATTTTTATTCAAAAACCGTGGCATTGTTGTAAAGTAGGTATTTGGACGACATTGAGTTCATTGTCATCTTTAGCAGTGAACACAGAGTTCCGTCTTTCTGAATTCCATCCTACTTGACCCAGCGATGGGCAACAGGAAAACTCATGAGAAAAAAAATCAATTCTTATTTTCTTTTACCACTTCCTCATATAAATGAGAAGTCTGTCTTGTGTCTTTACTTTTGGCTTGTTAGAATTTTAAGAGCAGTAGAATGATGGGAGAAAACAATAATGTTCAAAATGAGCAATAGGAGTACTTGCTTTGGGGATTTTCAAAGTGGGGGTTTAGGGAACTAAAGCAGCTTTGGCTGAAGGAAAGAGAGATGGAGCAGCTGTAGGAGCCCTGGTTCTTTTCAGTGTTCGGGATGAGTTGACCAGGCAAGGAGAAAACGAGAGGCCTTTAAAGGAGGGAAGTGTAGGAAAATTGAACTTGTTCTCTGCTCTTCCAATTTCTTTCTTTTTTTATTGAAACCCTCAAAGATTAAAGAGGACCAAATGGTGAGTTTGGGTACCATAACAGAAAATCTCACCTAACTGTACCATCATTCACAGGAGTGAACAAACCCAAACACGACAAAATTTAAATTCTCATGTAATTGCTACAAGTGAATGTAAATGAACTAATCATTTTATCATAACCTTTCTTTAATCATATGAAAAAGAAGGGAATTTACATGGCATAACAAAAGATATGCAAAACTTAATGAAACACAATTCTCTTAAAGTTCTCAAACTTATTTTTATAGGATGCAGAATGCACTTGAAATGATTAAATGACTTAAGCTGATTCTTTTTTTATTGCAAACTGTTTTAACATCAGCTTAACCCCCATGCATGGTATTCAAAAAGAACACAGCTTTTGAATTAGAAAGATCACTTAAGTTAAAACGGGGCTTGAACTTAGGAAAAGGCTGGGGTTTCTTCTGAAAGGAATCTTCAAGTACCAATATGTATAGAGAAAGAATATTAATTTTGGTTACATATTCCCCCTTACTGTTAAATATACAAACTATATAATACCTTTCAAAATAAAACACCCACATAAGATAACTTCAGTTAAGAAACATTCAAACCCGATCTTGGAAAAACATTAAGCAAGAAATTTACTGGGCCAATAATGTCTTAATTTGTGATTACTCAAAACACTGGATCAGTCTCCTGCTCTAGAGCCCAGTTTCTCTCCCTCTTGGTCCCTACAGTTAAGAAACCTTCCATTAGTTGTGCTACTGAGACAACCTCTGATCATCTCATTTAGAGGAAACACATTTTGCTGTACACAGACAGACCAAGGAGGGAGAGAGAGTAGGCACTCTGAAGAAAATTTAAATGAGGAAAAAAAGAAGTTTACCAATTGAAAAGTTTTGTTTTGTCTTGGTTTTTTTCCCCAAAGGAATGCTGCACCCATTTCACTTAATATTAGAAATCCAGGTTAAAGGCACTGGGAGGTACTCCTCACCATGAGTAGACTGCTGAGTTACATTTGACATTTCTGAGTCTGCTATTGCAATCAGCCTTCTTGCTGAGTGTTTCCGTGACATCTCTTACACAGAAACCTAATGTAAATTAAACAAGTTTCAATCCGTGTATAATGTAACTAGTTTTATAAAAACATTCAGAGTTGCTTATAAAGCACCAAGAAGAAGAGAACCTCAGAGAGAAGACTCAAATCCTTTCCACAAGGTCACCCCTGTACAGTTTTCTCTAACAGGACCTCCAGAGTGACAGTGGTCCTCTCTGACATGTCCTACCTATATAATCCTAGGGATGTAGAACGTTGCTGTGGTGACTATACCCAAATGCCAATTTTCATTACAAATAGTTACAAGACATGTTACAAGATTTCATGGCTTACTCTTAAAAAAAGGTAAAATAGGTGCAATTTTCCTTTAAGAAAGTCTTTATTTTGTAATATACTATTAACATTTTGATGTTCCCTTCAGTAAACACTGATAACTATCCTGGGACTACCAAAGCACTGTGAAGTAGCTACAATTTAGCTACAAATACTGTATTGGTTTTCACTTGAATGCAGTATTTGTACATTTTAAGAAAATGTTGTACAAAAAAAAATCATATAAATGAAAGCCTCAAAGAAATATCTGTCACTAAATTTTTGAATCGAAGTGACCAAAGACCATAGTAAATGAAAACATTTCTAAACATGATGTAAACATAAGTGGAGTAATGCAAAACATCAAGGTACTCAAATCTACTGTATTGCTATTTTCATCCTTAACATATCTTTCTACATAGCTTTCTCCTTTTGGAACAGTAATATAAGGGGCAGTACATTATTTCATAACCATGTGCCATCAAATCAGTTAATGCAGATGCTTGACACATAATTATACAAAATCAATTTGTTTCAAGATACAAAATTAATGTTGATATGTAATTAATGAAAAAAATAAGATATTAAAAAGAAAACTATAAGAATACCCAGATATATGCTGTATTCCCATTTATATAGATCTGATCAATAAAACATCAACACATTCACTTAGATACTGATTTAATCCATGGATCAAGGCCATATTTTCAAATATTTTAAGGATGCCAGGACACTGCAAAAGCTGGAGAAAGGAGCTGAGGAACAATATATGCTTGCTAAACAAGAACTATGTTTATTTAGCTAGTGAATACCTAGAGTAATAAATTTTTTACTTCATGATAGCAATCAGGCTCGCAAACACCCAGAAATAGGAATTAAGGGTTTTAAATGTAGTTATAAAGGTCATAAAAAGTCTGATTAGACTGAGGTACATTACTCAAAATTTTGAGATTCATTAAGTGGTAGCAAACAAAATAATTCCTCAGACAAATGCACATTTTTCAGTATACATATTATTGGGGGAAGGAGGGGAGAAGAATGTGCATTAACTGGTGAAATCCACCAAGCTGCATATCAATATTCTGTTACACCAGACAGTTTGAAGACAAGGGAAATGTTCTAATACAATCTCAGATTATGTTTCATTTGGCTAAAATAGAGCATAAGGTTGCTTTGCCATATTAAAAGTTTACTACAATAATTTTCACATAAACATTTAGACTTGAACTCCAGTACTAAATATGGCATGATTATTTTGCTTTTAATCTGTCAAATAGCTAAAAATTGACAATTTAAAAACTACAACAAAGAAAAAGTTGAAGCAGTGTGATTCTTACATCATTGAACCACTTCTAATGGTTAACTGTTAGCATTAAACAAATTCAAAGAGTTAATGAATCCTTGCATTCATTCAGTCTTCTGTGCCTTAGCTATAGGATGCATAATTACAAAAGACAGCAGATACTGGTAAAAGCTTCAGGACAGAAAGTGCTTGACGAAGTTAGTCAGTTTCTTTCTTAAAGTCAACTTTTGTGAAGTATAATTTATGTACAACAAACTGCATCCATTGGAAATGTACAAAGCCATGTGTTTTGATAGGTGTGTACACAGTGTACAACTGTGAGGCAGCCCCACAGTCATGCAGGGCTCAGGGCCTTCTGTCACTCCCAGATGGGCTTCTGCAGCCCGTCCGCCTCCCTGAGGGGCCACAGCTGCCCACCAGGACTGGAGCCTTGCAACCTGATCATACCTCTTCCCTCTTCCTATATCCCCAAATAAGCTTGTCTGCTATGCTTCCCTAGAGACTTTTTTTTGGACATTGATCATGGTTTACTTTATTTTTTAATACGTTTGCTTTTTTTTTTTTTAACATCTTTATTGGCGTATAATTGTTTTACAGTGGTGTGTTAGTTTAAATAACTGTATTTGCTCTCTATATTCCTGGAAAAATAGATAGAATATATTTTATAGTTAATAAGCCAACTTCATTTAATAATTAAAAACAATTATGTACAAGAAACAATATTCAAAATTTTGAATGTGCAATAGTAAAGCCAAAAAACTAGGTTTACTCTGCAAAATCCAAGCTGAAATATGGGGAAAATATACAGATGGAGAAGTCCCAGGAAGACCAGTTTTTAAACAATAGCTCTCGGATTCCTGCAGGTCTGTCAGGAGTAAAAGTCATTTTCATTTTCCCTGTAGTGCATGTCCAAGGGTGGAGGGAGGGGTGGGGGGGGGCGAGTGGATCACTAAATGGAAAGAAAGATGGGTAGATGGCGGAAAGAAGGAAGGTAGAAGGTCAGGGGAGACCACATCAAGGTCACCCACAGGTAGTAATTTCAAAAACTGAGGGGCTGGAGAATGTTCTTGTATGACTATGCTGCCTGGTAATGACATAGGTTTAGAGCTGGGGAAACCCAGATTTTAGTGCCAGCTCCAACACTGGTGTATCATGACATGGTCCCTTTTTTCAACCTTGTTGGACTTCATTTCTGTGATTTTTAAAATGGGAATGATATTATCAATGTTGTGGGGTTGGTTTAAGAATTAAACGAGATCATACACTTTAAGAAGTTAGAATAAGTCAGACACAAAAAAGAATATACATTATGATTTCTGTATATATTAAGCTGAAAAACAGCTAACACTGAACTATGATGATGACAGTCAGAATAGGTGCCACCTTTGGGTGGAGCGTGGTTAAGTAGGAAGGAGCACCGAGGCTTCTGGGTCACTGATAATGTCCTGTTTTTTATCAGGGGGGTAGTCGTGTGTGTGTGTGTGTGTGTATGTGTGTCTGTGTATCTGTGCGTGTGTGTGTGTGTGTGTGTGTGGATTCATTACTTAAATGATACAAGCCACTCTTTTATGTTAGTAAGGGCAGGAAGGAGATATTCACATTTTCTTGTAGGATGCTGTAAAACCGCCTCAGAAATGTTTTCTTTTAAAATGTACTGGTTACTGTTTGGGGTGGGGAGATGGAAGATGAGGGTGGAGGGCTTTACACAGAATATCTCCTATTACTTATTTTTAAAAAATTTTATTAGAGTATAGCTGATTTACAATGTTGCGTTAATTTCTGCTGTACAGCATCTCCAATTATTAATTTTTAAAGTATATAAATGTGTTAGCTATTTAGGAAACTAAATACATTTTAAAAAATATCACAGATTTAAGCCCGTTTCCCCACCTTGTCATTTCTCTATAGGTCCTTGGTGATAAGGGATTGGGTGATAGCAAGATGATGAGACATCTAAGATGCTCTAGTCCAAAAAGTCAACTTTTAGCCATAAAATAAAGTCTTCTTTTCCTGTGATACATACTATTACCAGAAATATGTTGATTTCTAGGAATTTCTATTCACATCAGTTAACTTACCAAGCATTTTAAAATACCACAATAATTTTAGCGATTACCTACCTTTGCAGTCTATAGCCAGCAGCTGGATGCTGCTTGAAGTTGCTTTCTTTCCCTCCTTTCCCAACAAGAACATGACAACAACGACAGAGTAGTGTCTGCTAGAGGAGTGGTGATTCCTTCCAAGCCCAAACAAAATTAGATAGGGAAAGAATTATGAGGAGAAAACATTTTTCAAGATCTTATTGTAAAGTGTGTAGGAAAGTACGTGAGAAGGAAAATGCACATGTAAATAATTTTTTTCATTATACTTTGAAAAGGATAGGGAAGCAAGAGTCTGAAAACACAAACATAGTTTTCAGGGAAAAAAATTCCTTCAAAAAATTGTGACGTACTTATTAAGATGGGGGATAGTTGTCAATTGCTTACAATCACAATGACAGACACGATATTCTCACTTTGTGATGGTGAGGACCATGTTTTTTATTTCTTTTATGTACCTGCTAGTACAGACAGAGGCATGTAGTAGGGAGATCCCTATGAAGACCAGATGGGCTGTGCGGCAAAGAAGAAAGCAGGGGGTGAAGAAGGAACCTCTTTGTGCTGACCTGGGCCAGTTTCTCATCTCATCAGGCCTCAGTTTACCCATCCATATAATGGGCACATTGCTCTAATTAACCTCTGCCAATTATAAAATACAACTCACTTGATTCAGTTGAATACTCCAAAATTTCCATGCTGGAAGATTTGGTAAAAGGGAATTTTGCTCCTGGATGATATTATTAATAAAGCAAAGTTTAACGTTTGATACCACCTTTCACAGACCCCTTTGGATTATGTATCCAATTTAAGGTTAAATTGCTAAATGTAGTATGTTCTGGTACAGTGAAGTGTTTTTGCACTTGAGACTATTTATTCTTGCCTTCCTGATTGCCTTCCTGAGTATCATCTGTTGAATGTTTTAAACTCCCAAGAAACTGTGGTATATTGAGTTGTATTTATTAAAAGCCTGTGAACACTGGATCTTAGAAAATGAAAACTGAACATAGGAAAATAAACTTACAAATGCTTGGAACCCTGAGAAAATTTTGCTGTAAGTTAAAATAAGGCTGAATAATGGTGAAGAGAGATTTAGTGATTCCAAAAAAAAAAAAAATGAAAATGCTGAGTATGCTAATGGCAAGAGTGAATTTTATAACTTTTTTCGACACCATGAAATTTTATCTCCTAAATTGGACCATTTAGTAGTAAGATTTGGAGGTCATCATTCTTATTTTTATTGATATTCATATACATGCCCCTTATTAAGAATTGTAGGGTGTAAAGCAAGTGTTTTCATACATTCAGAATTTCCTATTTCATGTGATCAGCTATCTTCCATTGACTTCTTTGTATTATTTTTGAAAAATTTTTTACTTTTGCTACGAATGATTTCTCTTTCATATATTCAAGTTTACAGCTTACATCTCACTTTCCACTGAAGCCAGGTGGGGGTCACCAGTTACCCTGAGTCATAGTAAAAAACAATTTTAGAGGCTGTCATTAGGATAAAGTTCATGTGACATAGGCCTTTGTTCTAACTGCGGTGGCCCGCCTACAGTATAAATGCTGTAAAAAGTCAATTAACAGAAAAAAATTGTAAGTGTATTATCTTTGTGTACTTGATTTCCATATCTGCATTTAAAACACAGTGTGAGTCAAAAAATTTTTTGACAAATGTGTAAGTAAACTTTAGCATTCTATTTTTTTTTTAACATCTTTAGTGGAGTATAATTGCTTTACAATGGTGTGTTAGTTTCGGCTTTATAACAAAGTGAATTAGCTATACATATACATATATCCCCATATCGCCTCCGTCTTGTGTCTCTCTTCCATCCTCCATACCCCATCCCCCTAGGTGGTCACAGAGCACCGAGCTAATCTCGCTGTGCTATGCAGCTGCTTCCCACTAGCTATCTATTTTACATTTGGTAGTGTATACATGTCCATACCACTCTCTCACTTCGTCCCAGCTTACCCTTCCCCCTCCCTGTATGCTCAAGTCCATTCTCTATGTCTGCATCTTTATTCCTGTCCTGCCCCTATGTTGCTCAAAACCATTTTTTTTTTTTTTTAGATTCCATATATATGTGTTAGCATATGGTATTTGTTTTTCTCTTTCTGATTTATTTCACTGTGTATGACAGTCTCTAGGTCCATCCACCTCACTACAAATAACTCAATTTTGTTTCTTTTTATGGCTGAGTAATATTCCATTGTATATATATGCCACATCTTCTTAATCCATTCATCTGTCAACGGACACTTAGGTTGCTTCCATGTCCTGGCTATTGTAAATAGAGCTGCAATGAACATTGTGGTACATGACTCTTCTAGAATTATGCTTTTCTCAGGGTATATGCCCAGTAGTGGGATTTCTGGGTCATATGGTAGTTTCATTTTTAGTTTTTTAAGGAACCTCCAGACTGTTCTCCATAGTGGCTGTATCAATTTACATTCTCACCAACAGTGCAAGAGGGTTCCCTTTTCTCCACACCCTCTCCAGCATTTATTGTTTGTAGATTTTTTGATGATGTCCATTCTGACCGGTGTGAGGTGATACCTCATTGTAGTTTTGATTTGCATTTCTCTAATGATTAGTGATGTTGAGCATCCTTTCATGTGTTTCTTGGCAACCTGTATATCTTCTTTGGAGAAATGTCTGTTTAGGTCTTCTGCCCATTTTTGGATTGGGTTGTTTGTTTTTTTGATATTGAGCTGCATGAGCTGCCTGTATATTTAAGAGATTAATCCTTTGTCAGTTGCTTCATTTGCAAATATTTTCTCCCATTCTGAGGGTTGTCTTTTCGTCTTGTTTATGGTTTCCTTTGCTGTGCAAAAGCTTTTAAGTTTCATTAGGTCCCATTTGTTTATTTTTGTTTTTATTTTGATTTCTCTAGGAGGTGGGTCAAAAAGGATCTTGCTGTGCTGTATGTCATACAGTGTTCTGCCTATGTTTTCCTCTAAGAGTTTTATAGTGTCTGGTCCTACATTTAGGTCTTTAATCCATTTTGGGCTTATTTTTGTGTATGGTGTTAGGAAGTGTTCTAATTTCATTCTTTTAAATGTAGCTGTCCACTTTTCCCAGCACCACTTATTGAAGAGGCTGTCTTTTCTCCACTGTATATTCTTGCCTCGTTTATCAAAGATAAGGTGACCATATGTGCGTGGGTTTATCTCTGGGCTTTCTATCCTGTTCCATTGATCTATATTTCTGTTTTTGTGCCAGTACCAAACTGTCTTGATTACTGAAGCTTTGTAATATAGTCTGAAGTCAGGGAGCCTGATTCCCCCAGCTCCATTTTTCGTTCTCAAGATTGCTTTGGCTATTCGGGGTCTTTTGTGTTTCCATACAAATTGTGAAATTTTTTGTTCTAGTTCTGTGAAAAATGCCAGTGGTAGTTTGATAGGGATTGCATTGCATCTGTAGATTGCTTTGGGTAGTAGAGTCATTTTCACAATGTTGATTCTTCCAATCCAAGAACATGGTATATCTCTCCATCTGTTTGTATCATCTTTAATTTCTTTCATTAGTGTCTTATGGTTTTCTGCATACAGGTGTTCTGTCTCCTTAGGTAGGTTTATTCCTAGGTATTTTATTCTTTTTGTTGCAATGGTAAATGGGAGTGTTTCCTTAATTTCTCTTTCAGATTTTTCATCATTAGTGTATAGGAATGCAAGAGATTTCTGTGCATTAGTTTTGTATCCTGCTACTTTACCAAATTCATTGATTAGCTCTAGGAGTTTTCTGGTAGCATCTTTAGGATTCTCTATGTATAGTATCATGTCATCTACAAACAGTGACAGCTTTACCTCTTCTTTTCTGGTTTGGATTCCTTATATTTCGTTTTCTTCTCTGTTTGCTGTGGCTAAGACTTCCAAAACTATGTTGAATAATAGTGGTCAGAGTGGGCAACTTTGTCTTGTTTCTGATATTAGAGGAAATGATTTCAGTTTTTCACCATTGAGAATGATGTTGGCTGTGAGTTTGTCATATATGCCCTTTATTATGTTGAGGTAAGTTCCCTCTGTGCCTACCTTCTGGAGGGTTTATGTCATAAATGGATGTTAAATTTTGTCAAAAGCTTTTTCTGCATCTATTGAGATGATCATCTGGTTTTTCTCCTTCAATTTTTTAATACATTTTATCACATTGATTGATTTGCGTGTATTGAAGAATCCTTGCATTCCTGGGATAAATCCCACTTGATCATGGTGTATGATCCTTTTACTGTGCCGTTAGACTCTGTTTGCTAGTATTTTGTTAAGGATTTTTGCATCTATGTTCATCAGTGATATTGGCTTGTACTTTTCTTTCTTTGTGACATCTTTGTCTAGTTTTGGTATCAGGGTGATGGTGGCCTCATAGAATGAGTTTGTTAGTGTTCCTCCCTCTGCTATATTTTGGAAGAGTTTGAGAAGGATAGGTGTTAGCTCGTCTCTAAATGTCTGATAGAATTCGCCTGTGAAGCCATCTGGTCCTGGGCTTTTGTTTGTTGGAAGATTTTTAATAGCAGTTTCAATTTCAGGGCTTCTGATTGGTGTGTTATATTTTCTATTCCTTCCTGGTTCAGTCTCAGAAGGTTGTGCTTTTCTAAGAATTTGTCCATTTCTTCCAGGCTGTCCATTTTATTTGCATATCGTTGCTTAGAGTAATCTCTCATGATCGTTTGTATTTCTGCAGTGTCAGTTGTTACTTCTCCTTTTTCATTTCTAACTCTATTGATTTGAGTCATCTCCCTATTTTTCTTGATCAGTCTGGCTAATGGTTTATCAATTTTGTTTATCTTCTCAAAGAACCAGCTTTTACTTTTATTGATCTTTGCTATTGTTTCCTTCATTTCTTTTTCATTTATTTCTGATCTGATATTTACGATTTCTTTCCTTCTGCTAACTTTGGGGATTTTTTGTTCTTCTTTCTCTAATTGCTTTATGTGTAAGGTTAGGTTGTTTATTTGAGATGTTTGTTGTTTCTTGAGGTAGGATTGTATTGCTATAAACTTCCCTCTTAGAACTGCTTTTGCTGCATCCCGTAGGTTTTGGGTCATCGTATTTTCATTGTCATTTGTTTCTAGGTAATTTTTTTTTTCCTCTTTGATTTCTTCAGTGATCTCTTGGTTATTTGGTAGTGTATTGTTTCGCCTCCATGTATTTGTATTTGTTACAGATTTTTTCTTGTAATTGATATCTAGTCCCATAGCGTTGTGGTCAGAAAAGGTATTTGATATGATTTCAATTTTCTTAAATTTACCAAGTCTTGATTTGTGACCCAGGATATGATCTATCCTGGAGTATGTTCCGTGAGCACTTGAGAAGAAAGTGTATTCTGTTGTTTTTGGATGGAATGTCCTATAAATATAAATTAAGTCCATCTTGTTTAATGTATCATTTAAAGCTTGTGCTTCCTTATTTATTTTCATCTTGGATGATCTGTCCATTGGTGAAAGTTGGGTGTTAAAGTCCCCTACTATGATTGTGTTACTGTTGATTTCCCCTTTTATGGCGGTTAGCATTTATCTTGTGTATTGAGGTGCTCCTGTGTTGGGTGCATAAATATTTACAATTGTTATATCTTTTTCTTGGATTGGTCCCTGATCATTATGTAGTGTCCTTCTTTGTCTCTTGTAATACTCTTTATCTTAAAGTCTATTTTGTCTGATACGAGAATTGCTACTCCAGCTTTCTTTTGTTTTCCCTTTACGTGGAATATCTTTTTCCATCCCCTCCCTTTCAGTCTGTATGTGTCCCTAAGTCTGAAGTGGGGCTCTTGTAGACAGCATATATATGGGTCTTGTTTTTGTATCCATTCAGCCTGTCTATGTCTTTTGGTTGGAGCATTTAATCCATTTATATTTAAGGTAGTTATCGATATGTGTGTTCCTATTACCATTTTCTTAATTGTTTTGGGTTTGTTATTGTAGGTATTTTCCTTCTCTTGTGTTTCCTGCCTAGAGAAGTTTCTTTAGCATTTGTTGTAAAGCTGGTTTGGTGGTGCTGAACTCTCTTAGCTTTTGCTTGTCTATAAAGGTTTTAATTTCTCCGTCGAATCTGCATGAGATCGTTGCTGGGTAGAGTAATCTTGGTTGTAGGTTTTTCCCTTTCATCACTTTAAATATGTTCTGCCAGTCCCTTCTGGCTTGCAGAGTTTCTGCTGAAAGATCAGCTGTTAACCTTATGGGGATTCCCTTGTATGTTGTTTGTTGTTTTTCCCTTGCTGCTTTTAATCTTTTTTGTTCGTATCTAATTTTTGATAGTTTGATCAATATTGGCTTGGCATGTTTCTCCTTGGATTTATCCTTTCTGGGGCTCTCTGTGCTTCCTGGACTTGACTGACTGTTTCCTTTCCCATACTAGGGTAATTTTCAGCTATAATCTCTTCAAATATTTTCTCAATCTGTTTCTTTTTCTCGTCTTCTTCTGGGGCCCCTGTAATTCGAATGTTGGTGCGTTTAATGTTGTCCCAGAGGTCTCTGAGACTGTCCTCAATTCTTTTCATTCTTTTTTCTTTTTTCTGCTCTGTGGTAGTTATTTCCACTCTTTTATCTTCCAGGTCACTTATCCGTTCTTCTACCTCAGTTATTCTGCTATTGATTCCTTCTAGAGAATATTTAGCTTCATCTATTGTGTTGTTCATCATTGTTTGTTTGTTTTTTAGTTCTCCTAGGTCCTTGTTAAACGTTTCTTGTATTTTCTCCATTCTATTTCCAAGATTTTGGATCATCTTTACTATCATTATTCTGAATTCTTTTTCAGGTAGACTGCCTATTTCCTCTTCATTTGTTAGGTCTGGTGGGTTTTTACCTTGCTCCTTCATCTACTGTGTGTTTCTCTGTCTTCTCATTTTGCTTAACTTACTGTGTTTGGGTTCTCCTTTTCACCCGCTGCAGGTTTGTAGTTCCTGTTGGTTTTGGTGTCTGCCCCCAGTGGGTAAGGTTCGTTCAGTGGTTTGTGTAGGCTTCCTGGTGGAGGGGACTAGTGCCTGTTTTCTGTTGGATGAGGCTGGATCTTGTCTTTCTGGTGGGCAGGACCGTGTCCGGTGGTGTGTTTGGGGGTGTCTGTGAACTTATTATGATTTTCGGCAGCCTCTCTGCTAATGGGTGTGGTTGTGTTCCTGTCTTGCTAGTTGTTTGTCATAGGGTGTTCAGCATTGTAGCTTGCTGGTCATTGAGTGGAGCTGCGTCTTAACGTTGAGATGGAGATCTCTGGGAGAGCTTTCGCCATTTGATATTACGTGGGGCCAGGATGTCTCTGGTGGACCAATGTCCTGAACTTGGCTCTCCCACCTCAGAGTGACCTGACACCCGGCCGGAGCACGAAGACCCTGTCAGCCACACAGCCCGGAAGAAAAAGAAAAAAAGAAAGAAAGAAAAGAAAATAAAGTTATTAAAAAAATATGTAGTTAAAAATTATGCTACAAAACAGTGTTCTATACTTTTATAAACAAAATATTTATGTATATAAAAAAACTGGAAGGCAGCTGGAGTTAAATGTATATTTGGTGATAGAATTATACAAATTTTCCTTTCTTAAAAATATTTTCCAAGTTGTCTGTACTAAGTATGTAATTAGAAACAAATCTAATAAAAAATGTTAAAGCATAAAAAAAATTAAATTAAAAAATTAAAAAGTAATTTAAGAAAAGATAGAAAGAAGAGAGCAACCAAACCAAAAAACAAATCCACCAATGATAATAAGCCCTAAAAACTATACTAAACATAACCAAAAACAAACAAAAAAAGTGGACAGAGAGAACCCTACGACAAGTGGTAAAAGCAAAGCTATACAGACAAAATCACACAAAGAAGCATACACATACATACTCACAAAAAGAGGAAAAGGAAATCAATATATATATATATATTAAAAAAAAAAAGGAAGAGAGCAACCAATCAATAAACAAATCTACCAATGATGATAAACTCTAAATACTAAACCAAGATAAACATAAGACCAGAAACAAATTAGATGCAGAGATCAAACCCCAAGTCTACAGTTGCTCCCAAAGTTTACCGCCTCAATTTTGGAATGATTCATTGTCTATTTGGGTATTCCACAGATGCAGGGTACATCAAGTTAATTGTGGAGATTTAATCCGCTGCTCCTGAGGCTGCTGGGAGAGAGTTCCTTTTCTCTTCTTTGTTCGCACAGCTCCTGGGGTTCTGCTTTGGATTTTGCCCCGCCTCTGTGTGTAGGTCACCTGAGGGTGTCTGTTCTTCGCTCAGACAGGACGGGGTTAAAGGAGCAGCTGATTCGGGGGCTCTTGCTCACTCAGGCCTGTGGGAGGGAGACGTACGGATGCGGGGCGAGCCTGCGGTGGCAGAGGCTGGCATGATGTTGCAACAGCCTGAGGCACGCCGTGTGTTCTCCTGGGGAGGTTGTCCCTAGATCGCAGGACCCTGGCAGTAGTGGGCTGCATAGGCTCCCGGGAGGAGAGGTGTGGATGGTGACCTGTGCTTGCACACAGGCTTCTTGGTGGCGGCAGCAGCAGCCTTAGCGTCTCATGCCTGTCTCTGGTGTCCACGCTGATAGCCACGGCTCATGCCCGTCTCTGGAGCTCGTTTAGGCGGTGCTCTGAATCCCCTCTCCTTGTTCTCCCGGAAACAATAGTCTCTTGCCTCTTAGGCAGGTCCAGCCTTTTTCCCAGGCTCCCTCCCTTTTAGCTGTGGTGCACTAGCCCCCTTCAGGCTGTGTTCATGCAGCCAACCCCAGTCCTCTCCCTGGGATCTGACCTCCAAAGCCCGAGCCTCAGCTTCCAGCCCTCACCCTCCCCAGCGGGTGAGCAGACAAGGCTCTCAGGCTGGTGAGTGCTGGTCGGCACCGATCCTCTGTGCGGGAATCTCTCTGCTTTGCCCTCTGCACCCCTATTGCTGCGCTCTCCTCCGTGGCTCCAAAGCTTCCCCCCCGCCACCCCTCGTCTCCGCCAGTGAAGGGGCTTCCTAATGTGTGGAAACTTTTACTCCTTCACAGCTCCCTCCCAGAGGTGCTGGCCCCATCCCTATTCTTTTGTCTCTGTTTTTTCTTTTTTCTTTTACCCTACCCAGGTGCATGGGGAGTTTCTTGCCTTTTGGGAAGTCCGAGGTCTTCTGTCTGTGTTCAGTAGGTGTTCTGTAGGAGTTGTTCCACATGTAGATGTATTTCTGCTGTATTTGTGGGGAGGAAGGTGATCTCCACATCTTACTCCTCCACCATCTTGAAGGTCTCTCCAACTTTAACATTCTTAAAAGGACTTTCATTTAGGAGGAATAAAGGTCCTTAATTAACATTTTTCCTAGAGATGTTTGTTAACAGGTCATCCTAGGACCCAGTCCCTGGCTATTTTGAATTGCTTTTTCTCAGTAATCTAAAGCCACCAGTTTACCCTTTTTAAAAAGGTCATTGTTTTAGGGCAGGGATCCCCAGACTCCAGGATCTAATGCCTGATGATCTGAGGAGGAGGTGATGTAATAATAATAGAAATAAAGTGCACAATAAATATAACGCACTTGAATCATCCCGAAACCATCACCCCATCCCTGGTCTGTGGAAAAATTGTCTTCCATGAAACCGGTCCCTGGTGCCAAAAAGGTTGGGGACCGCTATTTTAGGGAATTAAATTGGGTGGCTTTACTGATAATTGAAATACTGCAATGAACCAATTATTTCAGTATTATTATTATTTTTAATTGTGGTAAAACACATATCAATTTTCTAAAATATCCGAATGTGTCTATTAAGTCTAAGAAATCTAATAGTACTTATTTTTAAATGAAGTGCTCCCTCCGATACCCCACAAATATACCCAGGGACCCACAGCTGTTATGGGCTGCTGGAAAATGCTGGCCCACATGAGAGTCCAGTATCGTGTCCGTGAAACTCTGGTCCTTGCCCTGGTAAGCCTCCTGTGGTTACTTATTCATGTCACCTTACTCCAAATGCCTGCTTCTTTATGCTTCTGTTGGGTGAAAGAGAGCACGTTAATTCTGTCTCTTTAAAATGTAACTGATGTAACACATAGTGGAGTGGAATTTTAAACCCTTGCGTGCTCCAAACTCATTGCAGAGGCTGGAAGGGAAACATAAATCTGTAGGTACTCATGTAGTTATAAATGCTGAACTTTAGAAAATTTAAATAGTCTCCATTTCAGAAGGATGCTCAGGCATCAGTGGGAAAGATGGAGGCTACTGATTGTTGTGAAGGCTGTAGATTCATTTTGATGGTCTTTATGTCATTAGTAAAATAATAAACAGAAAGGTTGTATCTATAGAGAGCCTACAGTATTTTGTGTTAAACTCTTTAGTAAACTTGACTAGAGTTTTACCTCCATTCATTAGGAAGGACAAATTTTAACCTATCAGAAAAGTCTTCTGACAACTTACCATCTAGTTCTGGAGTGAGAATAATATTTGTTTTGGCCAAGATTAAGGTTGCCTGATTCAAGCATTTTACTTTGTTGTGGCAGTAAAAAGTATTCCCTGTGCCATTTTTAAAAGAAAGAAAGAAAATCTCTCAGATAACAGAGGAAATCCTGACTGAAAAAACATCACGTACCTGTGAAAAATAGAAAATGTACTTTATGGAATTAGTTCCAATCTTGAAGTTGGGACCCTTGATTTAGCTTTGGCTTTGCCATAGTTAAATGTAAATACATTTATAGAACACCTATCTTGTGCCAGGCACGGTACAAGATCCTAGAGATAAAGTAAAAACTAAGATACACCTTTCATGTTCTTTATTTACCAGAACGTAGTTCCTTCATTCATAAAATGAAAGAATCTGATGATCTCTACATGCTTCCAGCTCTGATGTTCTATGTAAAAATCAATGAATATATTCATTTATTCTTTCTACAAATGTTTATTATGATTTAGCAATTGTGCTGTAGGTACTGGTGATGGGGTGAACAAGACAGAGAATGGCTTACATCTGAGGAAGGAGACAGAACCTGAAAAAAGTAAACAAATAATAAAGTATAATTCCAGGGAGTAATAACTCAGTGAAGTAACAGAAGCACATAGAATGACATGGTAGTGCCTGGGAGAGCTATGTGTATTATTAGAACAGAGCTCAGAAGGCAAGGTGATGTTGAGAGTGTGCATATGCAGTTAGTTTCATAATATGAATCTAAATACCGTTCATACAATAAACGCATCAAGACATATTGGGAGACAGCTTTAAATATTGGGCTCACAAATATTATCCAGTAGAACAATCTTCTGTCAGCTGCAGTGTGCAGTGAAATTGACCTGTTAACCTCTCTGTCCCACATCATAGAAGCATCCAAAGTGTAAAAAATTAGCAAGTGCCTAGGATGGAACCTAAAGCTTAAATAAATAAAACGTACCATCAAAGCATCACTGACCACAGAGAATCCATGGATCGTGATGTAGAGTACCGATTATGGAGCCAGAACACCCAAGTTCACATTCCAGCTCTACCATTTACCGTGGAAACTTAGGCAAATTACTTCATTTTCCTGTGTTTCAGTATCCTCATGTGTAAAACGGAGTTAAAGAGTAGCCCCTAGTCTATAAAGTTGCTATGGGGATTAATAGGGTAATCTACTATTTTAGGGAATCTTTTATTATTATTATCCTATTTTAATATATTTAATTTTAAGCTGGTCCTAACATAATAAAATCATTACCCTTAATTATGCACTGAATACTAGACAATGAATAAACATTATAGAAGTCAGTTCTCTTTTTCCCTCCTTCCACAATGACCTTCTACGTTAACACAAGTCATTTTTTGAAAGGCTGTGTTCAAAGCAAATGAGTTATGCTGGAGAAAACAATGAAAACTCCACCTAGAGGAAAAATAACCCAAATGCCCTTCATCACCTTATTGGAAAATGGAATGCTTGCTTGGTGGTGGGTGCCAGTGGTGTGACAGATGGATGGATGGAGGAGAGTGGGCTGTACAGTGAGAATGAAGGATGTTACTGCTGGAACAAATGGATGCTTTTATGTGATACGCCTGGTAAATTAATTTCGCGGAGGGTAGTTACTGAAAATTTGCTTTTGAATATTCTGAAAATAGAGCCTGTAAACATCCATTAACCTTGACTGGCCAGATTTCCTTTCTCTTCCGCTTACTAGGTTTTAGTATTATGTTTTAAATTCTTACTCTGACTACTGGGAAGAGGAGGGAAGTGAGAGAAAGGGACAATATAAGAAGCCGAGAGACCCAATGGGCTACCATCCATTTTTGTTTCTGATGGTTTCATATCTCTTATCTTCATTTAAAAACTTAAAGATAAATAGAAAAACTTAGAAAAATAAAAGGAGCACATATATGAGCATAAATAAATAGGAACATATTCTCTTGATTCCCCAAAAATGTTCAGTGTATGGTGGTATCTTTTGACGGAAAAGAATATATTTCCTGGTCCCATCAGGAATTCCCTTGGCTTAGAATATTGACTACAGGTTATGTAAATTTCTCAGCACTTAAGGCAAACCGTGGCACTACTGAACACAGTGGTTTTTGGTTTTCTTTTTTTTTTCAAAATTTTTGTGGTATTTGTGTAACGGACCCCATGGAACCAACCTAAAACAAGTGTAAGCAAAACCTATGATCCTTGGGGAAGACAATTTGATGCAAGACGTTTTCTTGGTGACACCTCCGTAGACCCACCGTTCATCAGCTTTGACAGCTTTCTGTGATCTATGGCCAATAATCTCTTCTTAATCTATAGAGTGTAAACTCTTCCAGAACTGCAAATATGCTACCCAGGTGTTAAGAAGGTCACCAAACCAGTTCATTTGCTGAGATACAAGAAGACAGCCATCCTGGGATATGTTCCCCCACCCCAAGTCATTGGGAAGAGAATCGTTTAATTACAGATTTTAGTGATAAGCAGCAACAGAAAGCCCTTAAAAATAGTGTACGTGTATTGGGTGCCTTCATACGCCTGTGCTAAATCACATGATGATTTATTCTCTACAATAGCAATGAGACAGCCAACTCTTTCCTGTGCGTTAGGAACTGTTCCGGGCACTTTGCATGTATATCTTGGGGTGGTGCAATGTAAACCAGGCTGAGCAGCCCTTCCATCAGCTAGCTGTTTGCTCTTGGATAAGTCAAACTCTGAGTTTCAGGGTATTGGTAAAATGAAAAGACTAATGTTTGGCCTACTCCCCTCTCAAAAATTTGTGTGTAGTTCCAAGAAGAAAGAACATGAGGGTAAAAATCACAGAAGACATAAAAGTCAGTAACTTCTGCTTGAAAGTAAAAACGTTTGGATTTTGACAAAAAGTGATCAAGCTCTCTGAAGCCTAGACATCAATACAGGTCTCCCCCACTCTTCGAAAATTCTCTTTATGCCTCTTGGCTTTTACGAAAGACCTACATTAATACCTACTTTTTGCTAACCAAAAGAAATCCAAAGAGGATTTTTGCTTTTATGGAAAAGGGCAAAAAGCAAAAATATCCTTCAGCATTTGTTTTGCAGGGAGCTTTTACAGAGGCAGCCACCCACCCACTCCCCTAGCAGTGAGAATGGCCCCACTGAGCTCCTTCCTGGGATCCACACTCAGCGTGTCAGCATCAGACTACCATAGCTTTGAACTGTGTCTCCAAGCATCTGTGCTTTATCTCAGTCGATATTGTGCACCCTTAGCAAGATGTGTCCTAAGGTAATTGCTTCTCCGCTTTATGTCATTTTGGCTTATGAATGGTTTCATAGGAATGCTCTACCTTGAGATAGAGGGGGAAACCTGTATTAGCCCACGGGAGATACAATTTGAAGTGTGAGTCTTGCAGGTGACCTACATCTAAAACATTAGAAAATAATCCTTTACCCAAAGTAGTGGTCAAGCAGATTTACTGCTAGTTATGAATGGTATTTTGACCATTCTTGTTTGGTAATCACTGAGCAGTAAGACGTGAAGATACAAACATCCTAATAGTAACATCAGTATGAGGAGTATAAAACACAAAGCACCTGCGGTATCAGTAGATCTGGATGTCAATGCCAATGTTTAATAAATGCCACCAAGGGGAATACAGTGACCAGAGCAAGGGTGTGGTATTGAGAGGAAGGGCATAAACCCTGGAGCCAGAGCATCTGATACACCGGCTTCACCACTAACTGAACCAGGGATCATGCTACTTATCTTTCTGTGTCTCAGTGTCTTTATGTGTATAAATGGGAACACTAATGGGACTTTGTAAGTTAATGCATGCAAAGTGCCCAAAACAGTTCCTAACACACAGGAAAGAGTTGGCCGTCTCACTGCTATTGTAGAGAATAAAAAAGCCCGGGCTGCTACCCTAGTTCTGCCACTTCTTTCTCTGAGTCTCAACCTCTTTATCTGAAAAAAATGGTAATAAGAAGATTTACCTCTCTCATTCTGAAAAATTGAATGGGATAATGTACCCTCAATCGCATTAGAGTTTTCAGGAACTAATCACGTGTCAGGAGTTGTTGTTGTTTTTTAATTTTAATTTTTTTTTTAACATTTACTGCAGTAACTTTTAGTAAAGTGTTCCCTGCAGTGTTAGCCACCCCTCCCCACGTATGCTCATCTCACCTGTAAAAATGTGTCCAGACTTTCCTGAGTATCCCCTGTGAGGCAAAATCACCTCCAACTGAGAATCACTGCTCTCAAGCATTGTTCAGATGCCACTGCCTCCAGAAAGCATTCCTGGGCATCCATTATGGTCTCTCCTGTCGTGCTCATGAATGTCCATCTCCAGATAATTGTTGACTTTGTATCAAAATTACCCATTTACTTATCCATATCCCCCTATGGACTGGAAGTTTATTTTGGCCAGGAATTGTGTCTTTCTCACCATTGGTTCTACATAGTAGGTACTATTGCATATTTGTTGAAGGAAGTCAGAAAGAGAGGGAGGGAGGGAGGGGGAGGGGGAGGGAGGGGAAAGGAGAGGAGGGGAGGAAGGATGGATGACAGGTATATGATCTGGCCATGGCACTAATTAGGATTCCTGAAGGAGTCACTTAGTCTATCTGGTCTCTATTTTTTCATCTGGAAAATGGGATGTTGGTCCTGACATTGTCTAACATCCATTGCATACCTTTCCGGGCCCACTGCTGTGCCAGAGATGCAGGGGTAACTAGGTTCCTGAGGAGTTAATGTGCAGAGCCAAGCCCTCCATTTACTCCCAGGAGAGGCCCAACTTCTGCAAGAAACCTAGCCCATTGTTGTTACATGAGCATCAGTCCTCTGAGGCACGTCCCATCCCTGGATAGGACAGAGCAGAACCTGGAAGCAGCCCTTGTTTTGGAGGGATGTTCAGGGAGTAGCACATATTTTATGAGGGAACTCCCAGCATAGCTCAACCGTCGTTGCTGGATTAATGCTCACCGGCAAGATGAAATGCAGGGGCTGCCTCAGCTACTCCATGAGTCCATGTTTCTATCAAAACAACAATTTTAAAAAATGTACTGAAGTCCACAGTCCATTGTCAATGGAATTAGAACATTTCTTCCCAGAGAAAGGGAAGGACTGAGGTTCTCCTCACACAGAGCTGGGTATGTTAGTGATTCTCTCCTCAGACTAGTGTCTCCACCTGCCTTTCAGAATGGGCCTCAGTGGGGATGAACTTGAGAGGGGCCTGTGGTCTCTCTAGGGAGATGGTGCTTTCATATCCCAGCCATCAAAGGGTACCGAGAACTTAAATGCACTAGCATCTTTCCCTACACCCTCTGTATTTAAGGACTTAAAGAGTCTGATTAATGTATTTCATCTAGTTTAATAGAGATCATTATTTCATATAACACAAGGAAAGAAAAAGCATACCTTTTAAGGTGACAACACTATCTTATAATATAGATTATTTTCATATAACTCTTCAGACTTATTTAAATATAGATTTTTTAAAAAAATCATTCTTGTGCATTCATAAAAAGGAAAATATAAGTAAATTAAACTGTTTAAGTTATTTTAAACAGTGGTTCACAATCCTCATCTAACTCTGAATGACTTTGTGGCTGAGAATTGTCATATGCCATGTTTTGCCCCACACAGCATGCTCCTGTCTGCCATCAAGAGCATTGGTGACATAGCATTGCTTAGAAGGATGCTCCACTGATGTCCTCTCTTCTAAGTCACCAATCCTGCACCTTTCGAAGTTCACACATGGGCAGAAATGGTTGTGTCCTGATTGTACATGGCTGACAACTACTTTAAGAAGGATCCTAATTTCAGAGCCATTAAAATATGAAAAAATGTGCATTTTAGAATTGATGAAATAAGTAATTCACACCTTAATGACGAGAACTGTCTTCTTTCTACTTTAAAAACGTGACAAAATTCAGAGTGGAAAGTACATAGGTGTTAGAGCCAGGCAGAGCTGGGTTCATATTCCTCTGTCTACTGGCTGTTGTAATGAGGGCAAATTATTTAACTTCTCCAAGTCTGTCTCCTCGTCTGTAAACCTTGTCTCAAAGGATTATATTTATTGGAGATAATAAATATAAATAGACCTCCTTGCCCTAAGTAGTTATACAAAAATATATTCTCTTCTTTCTGTGAAACAAGAGCTTAAACTGGTGTTTTCACTGCATTTGAACCTTTTGTATGTGATGTTTCCAGATTGAAATTGCTAAAATGGGTAAAGTAGTTATGTCTTAATAATGAGTTGGGGGACTTCCCTGGTGGCGCAGTGGTTAAGAATCCGCTGGCCAATGCAGGGGACACGGGTTCGATACCTGGTGTGGGAAGATCCCACATGCCGCGGAGCGACTAAGCCCACGTGCTGCAGCTACTGAGCCTGTGCTCTAGAGCCCGCGAGTCACAACTACTGAGCCTGCGCGTCACAACTACTGAAGCCCGCACGCCTAGAGCCCATGCTCTAAAACAAGAGAAGCCACCACAATGAGAAGCCTGCGCACCGCAACAAAGAGTAGCCCCTGCTCACCACAACTAGAGAAAGCCCGTGTGCAGCAACGAAGACCCAACGCAGCCAGAAATCAATAAATAAATTAATTAATTTAAAAAGTTAAAAATTAAAAAAAAAGAAATAATGAATTGGTTACTTTTTGAAGATGAAGGGCATATTCAGATAGCTCGGTTTGTAATATATTTCACTTAACAGAGAACCCATCCACGGTTGTGTTGTCAATTTTTTAAATTCCTCCTATCAAGAATTTGAATTTTGGCTGAGGTCAAATGTTGAATCAGCAATAGATCAAAGACTTGATTTTATTCTTTCTCCTCTACCCATTTTCCGTCCAGCTGTTAAATGTTAACTCAGAGACATGGTTTAATATCCAGTTGACCTGCTAAGGCTGTTATCTGTTTGACACTAACATGTATCCCCTAGTGCAATGCTAGGAGATACATGTTACCTCCAGTGCACAGCTTGAAAATTCAAATCGAAGAATTAGTATTCTCATTCCTGGTGATAATTCTGTATTAAATTCATAGTAGGTTGCAGGAAATCATCTTTCTCACTTTATGAAACAGAAAAGGATAGGAAGGCAGAAACTAAAAGCAGTATATGGCTTCTCCCAGGAGGTGACTAAAACTTGGGAGCCACTGGCTAACCTTGGTGTTTTTATTTTTCTTCCTGATTTCTGTTGCTTCTTCATCTTGCCAACACCTGAAGAATCTGGAAAAAGCATCTCATTTTCCATAGAGCAAGACACAGGTTCTAGTTTCCTTCATAAAATATAAAGTCAGACTTACGTTGAGCACCATCTTCGTTCTGTTTGTCTTCTGTCTCCTGGGATAGACAAGCTGGTGAATGTCCTTATATCACTAACAGCTACTGTTCAAGTTGAGAGAATTTTGGAGAAATGGACTTTAGCATCATTGATTCACATGCATTTTATTGTGCTATCAGTTTTTATCATTCCTAGAATAGGCAATGAGCAATCTAGAAGCAAGGGTTGGATACAAACTCACTGTCAGCTTCCCCCCAGCGCCTAGTTCAGGCCTGCCATGCATCAGGCATTCAGTAATTCTTATTCCCTGTCAAGAAAGTTAGTAAGAATAGGATGGGAAACGGAAGAGAGAGGAAATTAGCTATTCAGAGAATATTCTTGAATTCTTTCTGAATCTCACCAATAGGGCAAAGCAACTGCTTAATCATATGTACCATCACCTGAATTTATGATTAGAAATGATTCTTGAGCCCCACCCCAGGCCCACTGAATCCAAATCCTCAAGATTAAGCCTTGGAAATCTGTAACTTATAATCATCACTCTTAATGCTGAGGCAATTTTTTTAAATACTGAAGGATGATCATATTTTTTTTTTATTTGCTTAAGTTGATAAAATAAGTTATGATTCATTTCAGACCAGTGTAGAACTAGGGGTATGGAAATGTGGTACTGGGCAGCAAAATGATTGGGGAGGGAGTTTCCTTGTTTTAAGTTTGGTTCCCAAACCATCATTTTACTCTTCTTCCTGAGTTGTCTATTCTTTCTCATTGGGCAGCAGAAAAACATTCAATTTTATCCTTATCTGAGGACCTAATATTCTCCAGTGCTCAGGAACCTGAGTATTTTTAAAAGGAGCTAAATGGTTATTGATTCAGAGAAGTGATTCAGAAAGTCAAAAACTTTTTCTATATGCTAATTATGTTATGCCTATTACTGTACAGATAATAAATAATAAGAAATTATTTTAAAATAACATAAGTAGATATGATCACATAAAAATGAGAACATTCCTTAAGGCTCTACTTGGTAGCAGCTCTTCATTGCAGTGTGATAGACAGGCATAGTCACCTTGCCAAGCTCTATTTGTGTACGTTTCTGTCTCCAGACACATACAACTTTGGTACCACCATTTCATCTCTAACTGCTTATCTCTGTTATTATTAGGGTCTGCACCAGATAAAGCACTATAAATACGCTTATAAATAGCATTATAAATACTACTATAAATAGTATTATAAACATTATTGAGTGACCTGATTGCTCAATCACAGAGGAAATAAGAGGTTCAGGTTCCCACGTAAGATTTTGATTAACATTTGTATTGTATAAGTAGAGATCTTTTCCGGTAGTTTTGGAATATTATTACTTTCTCTCAGTAAGGCATGCTGATCCACCATAGGTCAAACACCAGAATCCCACTAGGACAAAAATTGATCATAACCAAAATAATCACACGTGTCCTGTATCACGAGTGGCTCATTGATTCATTTATAATGAGATTTTCTGCAATGAATAGCCCAGTTTGAGCGTCATTTTTCTAGTCCTTGTAAATCACTATTTGTCTGTCTGAAAACCTATTTTGTTCTGTTTGCCGAGCACCTTTTACTTGCTAATGATCTGTGCAAATTAAACAGTAAAGGAGAGGAGAGGCAAGGTTAGCTTTTCAAAACTTCTTTACACTGGGTGAGTGGTAAGCAAGAAGCAATCATCCTATGACGCTCCTCCATCCCCACCAACACCATTCCCACTCCCCACCACCCCGCAAGAAAACTTCTGAGCCACAGAGGAGAACAACAGATACAGACACACGCATGCACATGCCACCCAGAAGAGCAAGTGGGTGGGAAGGAAAGTCTGTTCACAATACCTCCTTGCAAAAAACTAGCAATTAGATAAGATGCTTTCTTGATCCTGTACAGCCTGATGTCTGTTCTGTTCCTCTCTGGAGCTGCTTCAGTTCAGACCCTGAGCATGTGCTTTGACGAGATTTTTCCCAAAATAATTCCAGTAGATTAAAATTCCACATTAGCCAAATTTTGCATAGATGGAGGCACTGAGGATCCAAGGAGTTAGCAGCTTTCCCAAGGCTATTGATCATTTAATAGTATGAGAATTCACCCAGTATGAGAAATACAAATTTTGATCTTTCATGGAATTACCTTTGTTCTGCATTGCTTCTTGTTTTCATGTTAGTAAATTTCCTTAATAGTCTTAGTGGGAGAAGAGACTAAGAAAAATGGAGAAGGTCTTAATGTTTGCAACGGAATATGCTTATAGTTTTTTTAAGATTTATTGGTTGATGATGACAAGTTATCTTTTTTAACTGACGTAATATAGAGTCTTCAAATTCTATCTTTCATTTCAAAACTGAGAACTGCTAGACACTTGGGCACTTGAGTATCTTGGAATTTGAGAATTCTATTCTTCCCTTGCAGAGTGTGGCTAGGATTTTTGATGATAATTGTTAAGAGGATTTTGTCATGGCTTTGAAAATACTCAGTGCTATAAATAGCATTTTGCTATCCAAAAGCCAGGGGAAATGATTAAGTGGGTCTTTGCTCATTTTCAAGCCATTGCAAGGTAACTTCTCTAATATGAGATTTATGAATGTATAAAGCTTAATAAGCAAAGAATGGATCTTTATGTGCATTCTTCCCAACATTGAATTTAAGAGGTTTTCTCTGGACAATATAAGAACAAAGCTGTGGATTTTTCTCTTCTGCTGATTCCCCAATACCTTATGTAGTTTCTAATGACACTTTTTATTTTCTTATGAATAACTGACGAAACTGTTTTTATTTTTATTCCAATGAGATTTACGGTGTGCTAAAAGCAATTTTATAAAGATCTCCAAGCAAATCTTATACTGTGTTTCCATAAATCATACTTGAAGACATTCCAGGGAAATATTACAGGTTTTCACTGTACTCATCTTGCTAAAGCATGATCTCTGCCTCTGCTACTTATCCATATTCATGATATCCACTTATCCATAGCTATTGTTTCAGTCCATTTGAGCTGCTATAACAAAACACCACAGACTGGTTAGCTGATAAAAAATAGAAATTAATGTCTCACAGTTCTGGAGGCTTGGAGTTCTGAGACCAAGGCATGGTCTCATTCCAGTGCAGGCTCTCTTCCTTGTTCATAGCCTGTGCAGAGGAGGCTAGAGAGCCCCGTGGGGGTCTCTTTTATAAGGGCACTAATCCTATTCAGGAGGGCTCCACCCTCATGACCAAAGCACTTTCCAAAGGCCACTCCTCCTAATACCATCACATGGGGCATTAGTATTTCAACATATGAATTTGAGGGCGGGGAGGTCACAGACATTCAGACAATAGCAGCTACTTTCACCCCCTTGTGTCAAATCACCAAAAAGTGAAATTTCTATGTGACTGTCTAAAAATTTGAAGGTTCAAGATGGAAGAAATAAAAGTCAGTTTTCTCCTTGAAACTCGTGGTCAGATTTAGAAATACGCCTTTATTCCAGTTTTCTACTTAACCTACAGATAACCGTCTCAAGGGAGTTATCTGTTCTATGGGAAAAAATGCAGTTGGACAATAGAAGGAAAATAAAAGAAGTAGGCAGAAGGCATTATACTTCATATCTCCTCTAGATAATAGTGGTAGAGTTCGGATGGTAGGATTATAGCATACTAAATTATTTTTAGATAATATAATATTACTGTTTCCTTTCCAGTGTCTTGTATTTTGAAATCCAGAAAAAAAATTAGTGCTAAATACAAGTTTACTACTATCTTGGGCATCTGGATACCATTTTGCTATTTTTGCTCAGTGTTGTAAACCACCAAAGGATATTTTTTGGGTTTCCAAATTGTTTTTTCTTGAGCAGTTGCTGGATTGGCCAATGCAGAAACTTGATTCTGACCCGAAAAGTGCCTTGAGCCATAGATCTCCTACTCAGAGTGCAAGTCGAGGGAGAATTCTTTCTCTTATCGAGTTCCCTGGAGCAGAGGGAGAAAGATGAATCCACAGATGAGTACCCCAAGTCCCTGCCACATTCCTATAATCAGACGAAAAATCCAGCTTGAACTTTTGGCTGATTTCCTGGCTGAATGGAGATTGGGCACAATGGTTTCTGACTCCCAATCCACGTTTTATCTGCTGAATATTAATAGCTCTCAGGATCCAAAGATACCAATTTTCCCACTCAATAATCTCATTTGTTTTTCCTACAAGAGCATTGGCAAAATGGAGACAACTAACCTGCTAGTATCTCATAAGTAAATTTCATAGCAATGTTGTAATACCTACAGTATTAATTGTTGTCTCTGACAAAGGAAGATGTCTATATCACCAGAATAACTAATATCAAATGGACTAATAGATAATCACCAACAGTGTCTTAGCATTGTCGGGGTACAAAAGAGGGAGAGAGATACATTCTTTCTTTGATGCTGCTCTTTTTGAGGTGGCTTTTTACTAGCTGACATTTAGGTATATAGCAGTTTGTCCCACTAATGGAATTGCTTTAATATGCAGAAGCATATTATGTGTAATGGCCCTTGTTAACGCGGACACTTTTCTCACCTAGAAGAGAGATCATGAGGTACCTTCATCAACCAAATTTCCCTTCTTTTCCTGCAGTTTAGCAACTTAGCAGGCACTGCTGGTGCTTTAGCTATACCTTGTCTTTTTTCTCTGTACACCATAGGCAGCTTTCTCCACCTGCAGACTTTCCCCCTGGAATCAGTAACCCTCAGTCACTAACAAATGGGGAACAGGTAAGTAAAGACTCAGACCTACTTTGGGACTATTCTCAGACGTGTGTTCTATACCCAAGTCCCAGAGCTCCCCAGTTTCTCACAGTGGTGACTCGCTTGATAATGTACTTTTTATTGACTTCCTTTCCTTGCCTGATTTTCATCCCCTATCTCTGATAGGTGTTTCCTGGTTTCACCTCCCAATTCATCTACTTGTACTTACATCCTTGTCTCAGACTCTGTGTCTGGGGGAACCCTAAACAACATAATAGCCTTTTCTAATACAACCTGTTCATTTAGGTGAAAGAATGAGAGTTCTTCCAAGACCTCACCATTTCCTTCCTTCCCCATGCTCCCTATTCAGCTCATCACTGATATTTGCATGGTGAGCTCACCTTGCCACAGTACACCAGTTATGGTCTTCTTCCATGTATGTCTGGATTACTGCAGCAGTATTCTAACCGGAGTTTCTACTTCCAGCTTTTATACCTTTCAGATAGTCTTGAAAACCACTGCCAGACAGGTTTTACTAATCATCTATTAGTTGCAAGGTCCCAGCATTTAAGAATCTTCAGAGGTTCCTACACTCACTCACTACTATAGTGATATGATCCAGGTTTATGGCTTTCAATATCTATATGCCACTGACACCCAATAATTATATCTCCATATGGAACCTGTCTCAAATACCAGTCTTTTGGGCACCACTGCTTACTTGACATCTGCACTTGGATGTCTGTCAGACATTTCAAGTTCAAAATGTCAGAGCTGAACCCCTGGTCTCCCCCTACAAACCTGCTCCTTCTGCAGCCTTTCCCGTTTCAGTGATCGCAGCTCCATTCTTTTTATTTCTTAGACCCAACACTTTGGAAATATCCTTGATTTATCAATTTTCCCCCTCACAATTCACCTCTAGCCCATTAGGAAGTCCTCATGTCCCTAACTTCAAAATATATTCCAAATTTGACCACTTCTCACCCTCTCTACAGGTAAAATTCTGGCATGAGCCAACCTTATGTTGACCCAGATTGCTACGCCTCCTGGTTGTTCCCCTTGCTTCTTGCTCTTCCTTCTTCTCTGTTTTCTCAATACAGGAGACAGAGTTCCTTTAAAACTGTTGGGTCAGATCATGGCCCCCAACTGCAAAAAGCCAATCAAGGGATCCCCCTCTCACTCAGGATAAAAGCCAGCATCCTTACAGGGACCATAAGGGCTGACTTGAGGAGTCGCTCATATCTCCCTGACCCTCATCTTTACTACTTTTCCTGTCTTTCACGTCACTACTGTCACATGAATTAATTAATCAATCATCGTATTCACTCAACAGATATTTCTAAGCATTTGGTCTGTGTCTGCAATGTTCTAGGCCTTGGGGATGAATATTGAGCAAGAAACATATGGTTCCTATCCTCTTGAAACTTAGGTTCTAGTAGCTTTTAAAGTGTAGTGTTTTTACGGTATTATCCTAGTTAATTATATATCTCAGCTTTTTTCTCCACTATCCTGTGTATCAAACCTCCTACCTGTGGTTCAGGCTGGGAAAAAAAAAGGAAAAGCAAAGAAAAGTCATTCCCAAAGCTAGAGAGACAACTCTTGGAAAAATTCCATAACCTTTTGGCTTGCTCCTCATTGGCTAAACACTGTCATTTGGCCACCCTAGCTGTAAAGGATGCTGGGAAATGCAAGTGTTTAGAAAGGTATGTTGCTGCCATGAAGAAAATCAGGTGTTTTTGGTTTTTTTTTTTTTTTTTCTTTTTTTGTCAGTTAAGAAGAAAGGGAGAGGGGGGAAAAAAAAAGAAGAAAGGGAGAATGTATACTGTGTAGATAACTAAGTACTTTCTACCATAGCTGGTGTAAAATTACCTGTGGTTTACACTGGGTCTAGGTCCTGCCCACTTCTGAACATTTTAATCAGAAAAGCATTACTACACTCACTTGCTTTTATATTAGAATAAGGGCTATTTATTACCATCAGCTCAGGAAATGACCCAATGTGGCCTTGTAAGACAGAATTAATTTTCAGTGACTCCAGCGGAAAGTTGGCTGCCTTTTAACTTAATAACTTGAGAACTGTCAGTATCCTTTGAAGTTAATGATAGTTGTAAAGTGCAAATAAAAATTTTCCTAAAGGAAATCAAACTCACTAAGAGTCGTAAATGAATACTCTGTCACTAGAACTACTAAAGTGTATGTGAACGGGTGGGTGCGAGGGATTGGGGCGTGTTTAGAATTTCGTTGTTTTTTGGTCTGGTTTTGTTTTGGCTTTTGACTTATAGAATGTGTAACAAGTTTTCACCTTGGAAATAAAATGTAAAGCATTTAATGGGTTTCTTCTGGTTGTCAGGTGGAATATTAGAAGCAAAGATATTTTGTGTGAACATTTGTGTTGGAAATACTTAAAATGTGAGTGTCACCTCCCGGAATGTATCAGTACAGCAGGGCCTCACCAGGTAAATAAACACAATTTCTTACTTCAGTCTTTCTGCCCTGGCAGGCGATTTTCTGAATTGGTATATGGATCCTTATTTTAAATAGCTTTTATTTTCTTTAATGAGTAAAGTTACTGGCCAAACCAAGCACGAACGATTCATCTGTGCAGAAATAGCAGGCACCTCTTGTCCAACTTATGTAAAGCAGCAAACAAGTCATTACAAGGAAGTATCAAGTGACATAGTGTGTATGTGTAAAATGTAACTCATTTCAGTCCCAACTTAAAGCAGTGAGGAGGTTACAGCGAGTATGGGGAAGCTTTCTCTCATTGGTGCATTCCTGCCTTTCATTTACAAATCAAAGTTTGTTTCAGCAGGAAGTAGCACTTTTTCTTCTTGTTGCTCATTTGTGGGTTTATTCCTACTTAATTTGCTGATCCAAAGAGATGCCAGATTGACATCCCTGGGGACTACAGTTTCCTATTGGTGCCTGGCAGATGAAGGCAGCAAGCAGGAGCTCTGTGTTTGCTGGAATTCTTGGTAACTTTACGTTTCTGGAGGCAGAAATTTAAAAACCCTCCTGAAACCTTGGTTGGTACCTTCTGCTCACCACCACCCCACCCCCAAAAGACAAAGCAGTAAAGTTAATTTCATTAAGGTTGGTTAGAAGATATTAAAGGATTCTTTTTCACTGTGCCTTTCTCAAATACAACATTTTCAGGACCTCAATTTTTTCTATAACTTAGTGCTTCTAAAGTTGCCTGATTATAAGAGATACGTGCTCGGTAAAAAAATGTACATTTAAGATTCTTCCCTTGGAATCTAAAAAAAAAAAAAAAAAAAAATCGTTCTGAAGAACCTAGGGGCAGGACAGGAATAAAGAGGCAGATGTAGAGAATGCACTTGAAGACACGGGGAGGGGGAAGCGTAAGCTGGGACGAAGTGAGAGAGTGGCATGTACATATATACACTACCACATGTAAAATAGATAGCTAGTGGGAAGCAGCCGCATAGCACAGGGAGATCAGCTCAATGCTTTGTGTCCACCTAGAGGGGTGGGATAGGGAGGGTGAGAGGGAGACTCAAGAAGGAGGAGAAATGGGGATAAATGTATATGTATAGCTGATTCACTTTGTTATACAGCAGAAGCTAACACACCACTGTAAAGCAATTATACTCCAAAAAAGATGTTAAAAAAATAAAAATAAATAAATAAATAGAAACCATTAGGGAGGTATATAAAATGTGCTGTGGATTAGAGATGAAGAAGAAAATGATACTATTAGGACTTGGGGAGAAAGGGAGAAGCTTCTGGGGCAGGTGGTACTTCAGCTAGATCTTGAGGGAATGGGACAAAAACAAAATTAAAGAAATGGGATTCCAAATGGAAGATATAACATGATGAGCCATGATACCTCTTTTATGAGCCTCAGTTTCCGCACTGTAAAAAGTGCATAATAATACTTTCTTACAGAGTTGTTACGATAAATAAATGTGAAATGGATGTGTAAATACTTTAAAAAAAAATTCTTCCCTTGGAAATTCTGTTCATTAAGGCCTGGGTGGTATACTTCTAACAAGTATTTCTGGTTGTTCTTACCATCAAGGCAAGTTGAAGAAGGCTCCTCTTGTATGAATGAGTATGATGCATCTTAGACTTAAAAACACTAAGTTTAGGATTATCTTTTTTGTTGTTGTTGTTGTTGTTGTTGTTGTTTTAACATCTTTATTGAAGTATAATTGCTTCACAGTGGTGTGTTAGTTTCTGATTTATAACAAAGTGAATCAGCTACACATATACACACGTTCCCATCTCCTCCCTCCCGCATCTCCCTCCCTCCCACCCTCCTCATCCCCCCCACCCCAGGTGGTCACAAAGCATTGAGCTGATCTCCCTGTGCTGTGCGGCTGCTTCCCACTAGCTATCTATTTTACATTTGGTAGTGTATATATGTCCATAACACTCTCTCACCCTGTCACATCTCACCCCTCCCCCTCCCCATATCCTCAAGTCCATTCTTTAGTAGGTCTGTGTCTTTATTCCCATCTTGCCACTAGGTTCTTCATGACATTTTTTTTTTCCTTAGATTCCATATATATGTGTTAGCATACTGTATTTGTTTTTCTCTTTCTGACTTACTTCACTCTGTATGACAGACTCTAACTCCATCCACCTCATTACAAATACCTCCATTTCATTTCTTTTTATGGCTGAGTAATATTCCATTGTATATATGTGCCAAATCTTCTTTATCCATTCATCCGATGATGGACACTTAGGTTGCTTCCATGTCCTGGCTATTGTAAATAGAGCTGCAATGAACATTTTGGTACATGACTCTTTTTGAATTATGGTTTTCTCAGGGTATATGCCCAGTAGTGGGATTGCTGGGTCGTATGGTAGTTCTATTTGTAGTTTTTTAAGGAACCTCCATACTGTTCTCCATAGTGGCTGTATCAATTTACATTCCCACCAACAGTGCAACAGTGTTCCCTTTCCGCCACACCCTCTCCAGCATTTATTTTTTGTAGATTTTTTGATGATGGCCATTCTGACCGGTGTGAGATGATACCTCATTGTAGTTTTGATTTGCATTTCTCTAATGATTAAGGATATTGAGCATTCTTTCATGTGTCTGTTGGCCATCTGTATATCTTCTTTGGAGAAATGTCTGTTTAGGTCTTCTGCCCATTTTTGGATTGGGTTGTTTCTTTTTTTGTTATTGAGCTGCATGAGCTGCTTGTAAATCTTGGAGATTAATCCTTTGTCAGTTGCTTCATTTGCAAATATTTTCTCCCATTCTGAGGGTTGTCTTTTGGTCTTGTTTATGGTTTCCTTTGCTGTGCAAAAGCTTTTAAGTTTCATTAGGTCCCATTTGTTTATTTGTGTTTTTATTTCCATTTCTCTAGGAGCTGGGTCAAAAAGGATCTTGCTGTGATTTATGTCCTAGAGTGTTCTGCCTATGTTTTCCTCTAAGAGTTTGATAGCGTCTGGCTTTACACTTAGGTCTTTAATCCATTTTGAGTTTATTTTTGTGTATGGTGTCAGGGAGTGCTCTAATTTCATACTTTTACATGTACCTGTCCAATTTTCCCAGCACCACTTATTGAAGAGGCTGTCTTTTCTCCACTGTATATGCTTGCCTCGTTTATCAAAGATAAGGTGACCATATGTGCGTGGGTTTATCTCTGGGCTTTCTATCCTGTTCCATTGATCTATATTTCTGTTTTTGTGCCAGTACCAAACTGTCTTGATTACTGTAGCTTTGTAATATAGTCTGAAGTCAGGGAGCCTGATTCCTCCAGCTCCGTTTTTCGTTCTCAAGATTGCTTTGGCTATTCGGGGTCTTTTGTGTCTCCATACAAATTGTGAAATTTTTTGTTCTAGTTCTGTGAAAAATGCCAGTGGTAGTTTGATAGGGATTGCATTGAATCTGTAGATTGCTTTGGGTAGTAGAGTCATTTTCACAATGTTGATTCTTCCAATCCAAGAACATGGTATATCTCTCCATCTATTTGTATCATCTTTAATTTCTTTCATCAGTGTCCTATAATTTTCTGCATACAGGTCTTTTGTCTCCTTAGGTAGGTTTATTCCTAGATATTTTATTTTTTTTGTTGCAGTGGTAAACGGGAGTGTTTTCTTAATTTCACTTTCAGATTTTTCATCATTAGTATATAGGTATGCAAGAGATTTCTGTGCATTAATTTTGTATCCTGCTACTTTACCAAATTCATTGATTACCTCTAGGAGTTTTCTGGTAGCATCTTTAGGATTCTCTATGTATAGTATCATGTCATCTGCAAATAGTGACAGCTTTACTTCTTCTTTTCCGATTTGGATTCCTTTTATTTCTTTGTCTTCTCTGATTGCTGTGGCTAACACTTCCAAAACTATGTTGAATAATAGTGGTGAGAGTGGGCAACCTTGTCTTGTTCCTGATCTTAGTGGAAATGGTTTCAGTTTTTCACCATTGAGGACAATGTTGGCTGTGGGTTTGTCATATATGGCCTTTATTATGTTGAGGAAAGTTCCCTCTATGCCTACTTTCTGCAGGGCTTTTATCATAAATGGGTGTTGAATTTTGTCGAAAGCTTTCTCTGCATCTATTGAGATGATCCTATGGTTTTTCTCCTTCAATTTGTTAATATGATGTATCACGTTGATTGATTTGCGTATATTGAAGAATCCTTGCATTCCTGGAATAAACCCCACTTGATCATGGTGTATAATCCTTTTAATGTGCTGTTGGATTCTGTTTGCTAGTATTTTGTTGAGGATTTTTGCATCTATGTTCATCAGTGATATTGGCCTGTAGTTTTCTTTCTTTGTGACATCTTTGTCTGGTTTTGGTATCAGGGTGATGGTGACCTCGTAGAATGAGTTGGGGAGTGTTCCTCCCTCTGCAATATTTTGGAAGAGTTTGAGAAGGATAGGTGTTAGCTCTTCTCTAAATGTTTGATAGAATTCGCCTGTGAAGGCATCTGGTCCTGGGCTTTTGTTTGTTGGAAGATTTTTAATCACAGTTTCAATTTCAGTACTTGTGATTGGTTTGTTCATATTTTCTATTTCTTCCTGGTTCAGTCTCGGTAAGTTGTGCATTTCTAAGAATCTGTCCATTTCTTCCAGGTTGTCCATTTTATTGGCATAGAGTTGCTTGTAGTAATCTCTCATGATCCTTTGTATTTCCGCAGTGTCAGTGGTTACTTCTCCTTTTTCATTTCTAATTCTATTGATTTGAGTCTTCTCCCTTTTTCTCTTGATGAGTCTGACTAATGGTTTATCAATTTTGTTTATCTTCTCGAAGAACCAGCTTTTAGTTTCATTGATTTTTGCTCTTGTTTCCTTCATTTCTTTTTCATTTATTTCTGATCTGATCTTTATGATTTCTTTCCTTCTGCTAGCTTTGGGGGTTTTTTGCTCTTCTTTCTCTAATTGCTTTAGGTGCAAGGTTAGGTTGTGTATTCGAGATGTTTCCTGTTTCTTGATGTAGGCTTGTATTGCTATAAACTTCCCTCTTAGCACTGCTTTTGCTGCATCCCATAGGTTTTGGGTCGTCGTGTCTCCATTGTCATTTGTTTCTAGGTATTTTTTGATTTCCCCTTTGATTTCTTCAGTGATCACTTCGTTATTAAGTAGTGTATTGTGTAGCCTCCATGTGTTTGTATTTTTTACAGATCTTTTCCTGTAATTGATATCTAGTCTCATGGCGTTGTGGTCGGAAAAGATACTTGATACGATTTCAATTTTCTTAAATTTACCAAGGCTTGATTTGTGACCCAAGATATGATCTATCCTGGAGAATGTTCCATGAG
This sequence comes from Eschrichtius robustus, assembly GCF_028021215.1. Taxonomy (NCBI): domain Eukaryota; kingdom Metazoa; phylum Chordata; class Mammalia; order Artiodactyla; family Eschrichtiidae; genus Eschrichtius; species Eschrichtius robustus. Next base: position 55,324,648 of record NC_090835.1, on the reverse strand, counting down.
CACTTGAGAAAAATGTGTATTCTGTTGTTTTTGGGTGGAATGTCCTATAAATATCAATTAAGTCCATCTTGTTTAATGTATCATTTAAAGCTTGTGTTTCCTTATTTATTTTCATTTTGGATGATCTGTCCATTGGTGAAAGTGGGGTGTTAAAGTCCCCTACTATGATTGTGTTGCTGTCGATTTCCCCTTTTATGGCTGTTAGTATTTGCCTTATGTATTGAGGTGCTCCTATGTTGGGTGCATAAATATTTACAAGTGTTATACCTTCCTCTTGGATCGATCCCTTGATCATTATATAGTGTCCTTCTAGGATTATCTTTAAAAGTCCCTCATTTCCTCATTATGCAGTATTTATTACTGGAATACATTTATAAATCATTTAGTACTCTTAGCAACATGGGCACCAGAGTGGACCATTTCTCTCTTCAAAAAATGGAATAGCTTTAAGAGCCATACAGAAACTTTCCTAACAATGCCAAACTCTGCAAGTATTTAAAGGCCCCTAAGAAACCACTGGTGATAGTTAGATGCCATCTTCTTTGTGCTTTGCCACTAGGAAAAAAACAACTATTTGAAACATTCATACCATTCAGAGGAATTGTGAGTTTCAGAAGGACACCTTTTCTTAGAGAGCTGGGTTTATTTTATTAGGACCCATAGGGAAAGGTGCATATGGGTATGTAAGCAGCTTGGGATTGTGTTCTTGGAAAGCACAGGGAGATAGAGTAGCCACCTTCCACTCCTACCAAACAAAAAGATACCAGAGCCTAAACATGGTTTTAATATGACTACAAACAGTATGCTGCTAAGTTTCACAGTAGTCAATTTCCTGCATGTTGTAACTTCTTGGAAAACTTGCCAGGACAGTATTGTGAAGCATGTGATTCTCCTGGAGTAAAACCATGTATTAAAATTAAATCCAAGTTAACAATAGACTATGAGCCTATCTTATAGTACGTGACGGATACCTATTTAAAATCACTAATCCACCAAGGCTGTAACTCATAATTTTTGTACTCTGATATTATCCTGAGAACTTCATGTAATCTCTCTGGATCATGTGGCTTATAAGATTTTCCCACACAGCTGCAAAATTACTTGTTAGTTTATCTGTCATCATCCTCTGTTACCTAACACATCTCAGAAGCTGTTGATGGGTGTCTCATAGTCACTACTGGACTATAATTCCCAATTTGTTCCTCATCCTGGAACTACCAAAAGATAGCATCAATCCTTAAATATTCAATCGCCTTTCAAGTGAACGATTTGTGAAGCATTTGAAATCTGCAAAAATCTGCAAGGAAGAGACAGGCCAATACATTCCATAGTTTCTCCTACTCTAAAATTTCTTGACACTTCTTGACTTGAAATATGGTAAGAAAAGTTGAAAACTGTGCCATTTTTTAGGCATTTCTAAATTAGGTCAATTTTGAGCTGAATAAGGCTAGACTATTTGGTTGTTCATGTCTCTTGTTACAAATTAACCCCAAGTTTGTTGCTTCAAACTTGGAAATTTTCTTAATGTATATTAGTGTAAAATAAGACCACATTTTTTTAATTTCAGAAATTGGAAAACACTTTCAGATTTCTGTATGATCAGAACAAACTCTGGCCCAAGAGTTAAAATTTTATTTTATTGTCTTTTATTCTGAAGTCCTATAGATTTCCTTTCAAGTTATTTACTCCAGTTGATTTATAAAGATGCAAAAGTGCCATTGTAAGGAATAGTCCAATTTGGGAAAAGGGGCCTGGGTGAGACTTGGGACATGTTTAGAAGGTCTACCTCAGCTGAATTCCAAAGTGATTTAACTTAATCTCTGCATGAAAGCCTATAGAATTCATTATTATTTATCTACTTTTGCAAAAATTTAGAAACGATCTTCATGTCTAAAAGAAAGGAAATGGTCATACACAGGAAAGATAATTTGGAGGCACTTATTGAAAAGTACAAACTCCTAGATTCTATTTCAGACTACCAAATAAAAGTATCCCAAGGGAAGTTTCTGGAAATTGTCATTTTTATAAATACCCCTGGTTGTTCTTACATTTCTGCAAACTTTGGAAACATCACACTATTACGTCTTACAAGTAGAATATTATTTGACCACTAGATTCTGCTTCCAAAGAATTTGTAAGAAGATGAGGAAATATTCACAATAAAATACATAATGACAAAAAAATAAACTAGTCTATCTATAAAACTATATAGAGATTATGATCAGACTGCAGCCCAGAGTAAGTAAAAAGTGTCATTGTAAAAGTTGGCCTCAGGTGTCCACTTTTCATTCAGGAAGATACCCAGATGTGAATATGCTTGAGAGAAGGACCAGCATGAGACAAAGCACAACCGAAAAGGTTGCAGAAAAGGGGCAGGGATTTTTAGTTCCTTGGGTTTCACCTTGGGGCAAGAACAGATATGTCTAAAAGGAAAAGAAAGGGAGGCTGAACAAGAGATTAAAGACTGAAGAGACAGATGAGTTAATGAGTCAATGAGTTATTCCTGATTTTGAGGATAACCAAGACACAGCGCCAGGGATGCCCATTACTGCAATTTAAACTCTTTGCTGTACAGCACTGTCCTGAACCTTCATGGAATCCCCTCCTATACCCTGACCTTCGGGAAGCATGCACTGGGGAGATTTAAGAGAAAAGGCACTGCTATGACCCACAGACATGTGGATGCAAGGCAGGAGGAAGAGAACACTGACAAATCAGGATGACACAGGGATAGATGCAGAAATGTTAGGCATCTCAATGATTTCCCCAAGTATAAGAGTGACACCAGAAATCTGGAAGACCTGGGTAGTCCCATGAAGTTGACATATTGGTTACACACACACACACATACACACACACACACGAGAAAGAACTAAACAACAGACAACATAAGGTAGAAGTGTTATCTGCATGTTGAGATTAAAATTGCTTCATATCTTGTTTTGTTGCTGTCCTCCACTGGACATATATGATCTATGATCTATATAACAAAGGGAAAAGTGGTTAAACTTTGGTAAATACCGATAATTTTTAGAAGTCTTTCAACAAAAAAGTTCTAAATGTGATAGAAAACCAGCCAAATCTAATACCTAATTTAAAATCCTGCAGTACCAAGAGCTATGCTACACTAGCTAACATTTTAGAACGACCTACATTGGTCTGTCTGTCATAAATAAAATCAAACTCCTGAGTTCTCAAAATCTGATGTGCTACACAAAATAATTTACACTGAACTATTGCATCATGCATGGATTTCACTGGTTCAAAGTAGGGAAAATATTTTAATGATTTTATATTCATCTGTACAGTTCTTTTTGCTGTCAATCATACAGTGATGCGTGGCTCCTTTTCCTTCTTTTAAAGATAACTTTTTCTCTATTTAGAAAATAATACTTATGAAACAATATTGTATATAGCCCATAAGCATGTAGTTTGTGCTGTCAGTTAAACTGAGTTTGAAAGCTACCTCTACCCCTACTCCTGTGTGACCTTGGATGAGTTGTTTCCTCTCTCTGCAGCTGTGTTTACCTGTGAATAGAAATAATGATGCCTCTTACTTAGTAGGACATTTGTGAGGATCACATGAGTTAATGCATGTAAAGGGCTGACCATACTCTGCAGCCAACTGTGCAAAATAAATTAATTAGAATTGATGTTTGTTCATAAGAGAAACTTTAGGAGGAAAAACATTAAGAAGGAAATAAATATGATCTAAATTCTTAAATCCAAGGCAAGAGGTACCATCATTTTAGTGACTTTTTATCTTCCTCCTTTGTTTAAACAAAAAATACAAAAATGGACCCTCATATATATTATAATATAATCTGATTGCTAACTTTATATAAACTAACTCATTTTCTGTCGTATTAAATCTGCTTCCAAAACATTATTTTCCATTTGTAAGGAAGCATTATACTTTATTTAAATATCATATTGTTGGACATAATGGCTGTTTCATTGATATTTTAAGAAAGCTGCACTGACTCTCCTCAAAACTAACTACTTGTGCATATCCATGATTATTACCTTAGAATCAATTTCTAGAATTAGAATTACTGAACAAAATGGTATATTTTTAATATGTGTTTAATACATGTTTATTATATATTGCTAACATGCCTTCCAGAAAGTCTGTGCCAGACTTTCGCGAATATACACGAATATTTGAGCCTTTTAAAATATTTTACTTCCTAAATTGTCGCACTCACCAAGGAGACACCAGTTGAGCACCCACTGAAAGTGGGCGCTCTGCGGGATAGGCAGCTGACACACCAGGATGCTAGTGCTGAGTCATGGTATCTGAGGGGAGCGAGGGCTCACTGCACCATGCCTGGGACCTCTGCAGCCTTGGAGATGCGTATCAGCCTTTAGAAGCGAAGGGATCCCTCTTGGAGAATCTAGAACAGGGAAGTTTGGCAAGTCCCACCCAAAGGGAACTGACTTTTTTTTTTTTTTTAATTGAAGTAGAGTTGATTTACAATGTAATGTTAGTTTCAGGTGTACAGCAAAGTGATTCAGTTATACATATACATACATTCATTCTTTTTCAGATTCTTTTCTCATATAGGTTATCCCAGAATACTGAGTAGAGTTCCCTGTGCTATACAGTAGGTCTTTGTTGGTTATCTATCTTGTATATAGTAGAGTGTGTATGTTCATCCCAAGCTCCTGATTTATCCCTCCCCCTTCCCCTTTGGTAACCATAAGATTGTTTTCTATGTCTGTGAGTCTGTTTCTGTTTTGTAAATAAATTCATTTGTATCAGTTTTTTAATTTCCACATATAAGTGATAGCATATGATATTTGTCTTTATCTGTCTGACTTCCTTCACTTTGTATGATAATCTCTAGGTCCATCCATGTTTCTGCAAATGGCATGATTTCATTCTCTTTCATGGCTGAGTAATAGTCCATTGTATATATGTACCACATCTTCTTTATCCATTCATCTGTCGATGGACACTTAGGTTGCTTCCATGTTTTGGCTATTGTCAGTAGTGCTTCTATGAACATTGGGGTGCATGTATCTTTTCTAATTAGAGTTTTCTCTGGATATATGCCCAGGAGTGGGATTGTAGGATCATACGGTAGCTCTATTTTTAGTTTTTTGAGGAACCTCCGTACTGTTTTCCACAGTGGCTGAAACAGTTTAAATTCCCACCAACAGTGTAGGGGGTCAAAGGGAACTGACATTTCTAGAGCATTTTTCATAGAGAGAAAACATCCAGTTTCCCTTGCTAAAACCATAACTGCTTTCATGTGTTGAACGTGCGTACTGTGACAGGCATACTGCTGATGTTTTACTACCACCTGTAATCAGAATGGGGATAATGCGTGGGGGATAATGCCTGGGAGCTGCCAGTGAAGTGAGTTAACTTGCCCAAGAGCTTGCAATGTCAAGTGGATATGCTGGGTTCACCATCAGCTGTGACTCCCAGCTCTCCACTCTCATTTACACCTGGGTTCTCAACCTTCAGTCTTTGGTACATTTGTGAGTTTTGCTATAGCTGTATGCTTCTCTTCCTTAAGTTGATCTCATATTTATTTTTGAAAGTGTTTTTAAAGGAAACTTTCTATTTCTATCATAAAGGGAATATTAATAATTTTTACTGCATATAAATAACATAAATAAAAATATATGCTTTCATGTGTATTACCTAAAATCATCTTACCCCTCCATCCCCTCCTCATACCTCCTGCTGGAGACCAGAGGTGATCACATCAGGGGACACCACTCCATGCCCTGCTTCCCTAACAGGAAAAACGCAGTCTCTATAGATGGCAGGACAAGACCGGGGACCTTGCCTTTCTGCTACTGGTTTCTTTGTTCTTGTTCTATTCCGTGTGGTCCGGGAGGAACTGGGGAGACATCTTTACAGTGTGAAGGGTGAGTGTGCTTGTCTCAGAGGAGAAGAATGAAGGGCCCCAGAGGCTCTGCTCCTGCTCAGAGAAGGTGCTCAACACACCCTGTTTAACTTCATTTGAACAAAGGCCTAGAGACTCAGAGCATCAGAACAGAACCAGTGGCTTCGTTCTCTGGGTAATTCAGGCCTCTTTCCATCCGTAGATCCCAGACGTGGCTGGTCCAGCATGGTGACTTGCAGTTACCAGCACAGGTTAAGCCTGTCTGGCCAGGCTTTGTCTGGTAGCATTTTCTTCATCAAATATAATGACGATTTGAATAAACCCTTATGTCCAGGGAACATTTCTCATATTTTATTATGGAGAAAACAGAGACACTTGGATTCTTTGACCATTTTAAAAAAAGATCCTCACTGTGTCAGCCCTCTTGTTTGTTTTCGTGGGACATGACAGTTATCTGAAGAGAACCAGCCAGATTTAATCTGACAGCTCCAGTCAGGGAAGAGTGCTCCCAATCTAATTACGCAGTAATCTCGTCAGGACGGGAGTAATTCTAGGCCTTTCTCAGGCAGCTAATCACATTGCCCAGGCGTTGGCAGCCACTCATGGGGAGCTTTCAGGAACAAGGTTTGGGGCCTGCATGGGCTTCACTGTGGTGAGATTTCTTTGTCAGCCTCCCCGAAACTGGGTTCTTCAGGTTGGTTGCTATTGTTGTTGTTGTTGCTGTTTTTCTCCTCCTTACTCCTCCCCTTCATGGCTAAGATGGTCTTAGTTCAGCCTCAAGTTCTAAGTTGGACAAGACCTTCCTTTCTGAATGTCATAGGGAAGGGGGCTGGCTCTCAGGTCCACTTGCTTCTTTCCTTGTGCAGGGATAAATGAAGGATGCTATGCAATTTTCAGAGGAGAAAAAGAAAGATGAAAAAGTTATTTTTCTACAAGGAAAGCACTGTGGCTTGTGAACTCTTTTGCATGTCATTTCTCTATTGATGTGGGCAATTTTGGAGAGAGGTTTTATGGAGAAAAGAGACAGTGAGCAGATATTTAGTATGTCAGTGACTCTGAATGTCAAGCTCTAGGCAATATCGATCATGAATCATTTCCATCATCACAATTTTAATACAGAATGTGAAGATTGAAGAAAAGGGAGAGACGAAAACACACCCACTGAGCAGGGGAACTTGTGTCGCCACAGTAATTAATACCCTGCCGTTTTCTTTCTCTGAAAACCCTCAGTTAGGATAATTTCATATTATTCCTGTAAATCAGAATGTTTTTCCAGTGCATGGCCTTCTGACACTCTAAAAACTGAGGTGTCTCTGAAAAATCATTATACCAGCACCAGACCTCTTTTCTTCTACTCCTGTGTTTTGAACATTTCTCCAACTTTGCATGATCACTGCTTGGTCATTCTGAATCCAAACATTTGAGTCTAATAGAGGGTAATTCCAGGCACTAATAGGTTTATAATGTAGTAATTTCCCCCAAGTTATCCATGATAAATGGGCTTCCCAAAAAGCCTCTAGCAGTCATAACACAACGTATTATGTAGACACGAAAAAGAGGAAATGTAAAATGCTGTGTTCAATTGTTGGTTGTAATTTTGAACAGGTTTCAAACCACAGTTTGTACTTTCTCGCTTTCAATTTTTTATGGACTTAAAAGTGTTTTTATTCCTGTAATTGTAGGAGGTATAGGCCCCTAAGGGTCAGTTGTTTGGATGTGCCTCTATGTACACACAGAAACTGTTGCTGAATCACAGGTATATTTGGGCCTAGAGTCTGAAGCGTGTGGGCCTGGAGGCTGGTGTGTCTGGGCTGGAGCATGCAGACCGATCTCGGTACCCATCATTCTGCTCCTAAGGATGCCATCTCTCCTTTAGTTTTGGGTGTAGATTCCACAGAAACTGTTACTGTGAGTTTATCTAAAGAGTTCACTCAAACTATAAATAAACCCTAGTTTGGGACTCTTATATAATATGCACATTTTAGTCTCTGATTGCAAGTGCTATAATTGTTTGACTCCAAAGTACAGATGAAAGCAGGGTTACTACATCTGAAGAGTAGTTCATGCCAGGCGTTTATATCAATACTTCCATGAGTCAGAATGTGTGTTTCCATCCCGATGAAATGTATTTTCTAGGTCACTAATTGAAATGTTTACACAATAATTTAAACATGTCAATTCTGTATTACTTTGTATAACAACTTTCATCTGAAAATGTGAAAGCATTCATGAGAAATTAATGCCATGGTGGTTAATCCTTACAGAAATGTTGCTTACTTCTTACAGAATCAAAATGAGAAAAAAAAATATGTTATAGCGATGACTTGTAATGATCCCATATCTCAGTGTATAATTGGCACAAATAAAAAAACAGTGGTTTTTTTTCTGAAGGCTATTTCTCAGTACAAGTTAAAATGACTTGGGAATGCAGGAGACTCACAAAGGAGACTGCATATTAAGAGCTTATCTGAGCAATGGAACCTCTAGGTATTTGCTAATGTGGCACTCTTTTCTCTAAACACTAGATCTTGAATCACACAAGTGATTGTTATCTGGAAATCAGTATACATTGTTGATTCCTCTGTTCAAATTAATATCTGCTGAATGAGTTTGGCTTTGTAAAAGTTCAGCTTTGTGTTTTATTCATTCCTTGCTAGGGTGTCTGATGCTGTCTAAGGAATGTCCCAGGACAGAAGGGTCTTTATATAAAGAACAATAATAAATTCCTTTATTACCGTATATGAATCATCAGCCTGCCCTCAATCAAGTTAGATTTTGAACTTTAGTTAAATCAAGATGAGGCAATTATTTCAAGTTTTGATCCCATGTACAGGGATCTTACATTTCACTGTATCATTTTTAATACTGTTTATTCCCCATCACATTTATTTTGGTTTCTTTTTTTAGAAGTCAATTCATTTAACATGTTTTTGCTTTGAGTCAAAATCTACTTCAAGCTGGTGATTGTTGTACTTCCTTACACAATTAGAAATTTCCAAGGTGATATTTGGTGTTTTGCAACATGAAAGGCATACTACCCGTATAGGAATCGTTCAATGACTTTGATGAGATTTTAAAAATTTGCAGTTTGGGTGAATTATTGCTGGCCGTTATCCAAGCCCTTCACCTCCTCCCCAAAATATAGTCTTTTAAATGTATATTGTCAACTTATGTGCACCTTGGCATGGCTTACATTTGGGGATTCTTGCAAAGCCCTACATTACTTTTCATCTGTTGAGTATGCTGGGTATAATTTGCTGGGTGTGCCTCATACTTTATGTTGGTAACACACAATTCTGCTGTCTTCATGACGTTCCCTTATATCTGTGCCATCCAATAGAGTAGCAGTTTGCCACATGTGCCTCTTTAAATTGAAATTAAATTAATTTCAATTTTAGAAAATTAAAAATTCAATTTCTCAGTTGCACTAGTCACATTTCAAGTGCTCAAGAACTCTGTGTAAGTAGTGGCTTCCCGACTAGAATATTTCCATCATTGTGGTTGACAGACTTCCAGAGGAGAGGCCTACATTGACTCAGAGGCAGAGAGCAAGTGTGGCCAGACAATTCCAGGTTCAATACCAGAAGCAGCAAAGTCAATACAAGTAGCTGAGACTCTCAAAGGAACACACATGTAATTACACCTCATCATGAGTTCTCACTGCAATTATATGAAATCATTCAAACGTTGGTTTTATTCATTCTTTAAAAGGAACAGGGCCAACAGTCACTTGACAGCTTTGTCTTTTTATTTCACTACTGTTAGCCTGTCACCTAAGGACTCTTACAAATATGTCCACTTTCAAATACTGGTTAAGGCTTCTTAGAGATGCTTTTGTTTTCTGTTCTTTCAAAGTCACCTCTATCCCACACCAGCCAAGGGCTCATTTTTCCTCTTCTTCCCTTTCCCTGGTCTTGCCCTGTTCCCGCAATTCTGCCTTGATGATGTTTAGTTATCAGAGGGAAGAAAGGGAGGAGACTTAAATGTGTCTTTTAAAGTAGATATTCTGTTTTTGGAATCTCCCACTTGGTTTAAGTGGAAAAGGCTTTGAGGCAAGTCAACTATCTTTTGCGCTCCCATCCTCCTTCTGAATGTGTGTGTACATAGGTAGGATTATCTGGGAGCAAACATTAGGCTTCTGAAATATCCTTCTTCTCTTCTATCAAGTGCTAGACCCTGAATGCCTGTGGGGTTGTGGTGGCCCCTGCCCCGAAGTGTCCTCACTCTCTGTGGACACTTGTTCTCCTTGAAAGCTGGGACTCATCAAACTCCAAAAAACTGGTCAAAGTTTTCCCATGAAACGATCACAAGAAAGAAGACTAAATATTCCATTGTCAGGTTTCTAAGTAGAGGGGAAATTCATAACAGTAATTCAGTGTGGAATAAATGCATAAAATAAAAGAAGTTATGTTACTCCCTAGTGTCTTCAGAAGCTTAGGATTTTGAAGAACTTGAGATGATTAGGAGTATATTATATTTGGACCAGACTGTGTATTCATTGCTGGAGGTAACCTCTTCCAGAAATATGCTTTGACAATCCTAAAAGGGTAAGATTTGGGGAATTCATAGCTCTCTGATATAGATATATGAGTTTTTAAACTGAATTCTTGCCGTAGTTTTTTAACTGATCACACCCATTTCTCTGAAAATATAAAGGTTTTTACATATGTTTTTTAAATCCTCAAGTCTTTTGTGAACATCCTACTGCTTACCTTTACTGTCTTATCTGCTACCTGTCTCCATAAGCACCTCATCTTTTAGCGATATTTAGCCTACGGCAGCTCCCGGAGCAAGCTGTGTACCTGCTTTCACTATAAATACCAGTAGAATGCACTCCTACCCGTCAGCTACCTGGAGAACTTGGACTCATCACTTACCTTTGCTCAGATGCTCCATCTTTAGTGAAGTGCCACCATCCCTGGATTAGCTGTGCATTGCTCCATGACAAATGACCCCAACACTTAGGGGCTTACAACAACATTTTTGATCTCACAGTCTCACTGGGTCAGGAATCCTCGGGTGGCTTGGCTAGGCCCTCTGGCTTAGGGTGTCTCACAAGGCAGTACTCAGAGTGTTGTCCAGGACTGCACTCAGGGGAGGAGCTGCATCCAAAATCACACAGCCAGTTGTTGGAAGGACTCAGTTCCTCATGGGCTGTTTTACCGAGGCCTCAGATTCCTGGCACATGGGCTTGTCCATAGGGCAGCTTACAGCATTGCAAGTGTGCAGAGCCAGAGAAAATGTAAAGAAGACAGGATCACAGCCTTTATAACCTGATCTTGACAAGGACATCCTACCTCTGCTGCATTCTATTCATTAGAAACAAGTCACTAGTTCTAGCCCACACTCACGGGGAGGGCATTACACAAAGAGCGAGAGGGAGGGGCCTTTGGCAGTCGTGTCAGAAGCTCCTTACCAGACACACCCCTGGCCCAGCCAATCCCAGACACGCTAAGCATTGAGTCCTGATACTACCTATGACTGCACTTCCCCATTCAGTTGCAATGACCAGTTTCCGTGTCTTACTGGTTTTCAAATCTTTGTTGCAGTGGCTACATGGGGAGAGGGATGCGAATACTAGTTGAAGACTGAATGAATGAGTCAGTCTCCACTGTGAGGATTTATGTAAGGATGGCTGAAATCCACTGGATCTACTGAATGGAAAGTCATACAGCGGGTTTTCTACTCTAACAGCACATATGAGTTCCTTAAGGTTTTCATGCTCTGCAAAATCACGCACTAAAAATAATGAAACTTGTGGAAAAAATAGAGATAGTACAGACTCCACAAAACCTATGAAAATTCATAACCCCAACACTTACAAAAAATACTAGCAATGCAAGTTTACACCCTGAGGTAAGTACTTGCTCCTTCTGGATGTAGGTGTGGGAGGGCATTCAGTTCTCCTAGAGACTCTTTATGATAGAATTTTAAAAACTAAATTCAGCTGCATTTTATTAATCAATTGTTTTAACATGAGAGAAATGTCTTTGCAGCTTCTTGGCCTGCATTCACAGCTTTGTCAGATATATTAGCGGAGTAGAAAGCAGAGAGGCTCTTGAAGCTTCTAAACCATCCTGCATGAAAGGAAGGCAATTTTGCAGAATTCTTAAGCTTTTCCCTAAACATCTGGAAATGTCTACTATATATTTTTGGTTGCTTGTTTTGCTTTGTTTTGTTTTCTTTTATTTTTTTACTTGTAAGAAAGCTTACCTCTGCTCACTTCAAAACATTAGCATGCTTGGAAGAATCTCAGAGGAACCAACACACTTCCATGTTGTCCTTACATCAGTCTCTTATTTTTCAATTGCATATGAGTTAATTCATGTCACTGAAACACCCAGTACAGAAGAACAAACAGTCTCATTCTTCTCAGCTTTCGGAAAATCCCCTAGGAACCGTGGAACTTCACCACTTGTTTTGAGAGTATTAAAAGGTGCCCTGAGGTCTTTTGGCACAACTAACGTGGTGACTTATCCTCATTTCCAACTTCAGAACTAATTGTGATTTTAAATAAACATAACTTCTTTGGTCGAAGGTTCTCAAAGTTCGTTCCTCCCTCATTCTCTCCTTTCCTTCCTCCCTTCTGTTGCCACGTTATTTTTTCTTTACTTTTAATTAATTTTGAATTGATATTTTATTTAATTTTTGAATAGGTAATATGTTCACATGGCAGTAAATGTAAATAAGTATCTCCTTCTCATCCTGACCATCATTAAGATAATTTCCCTCCTGAGGTCCAAGGAATCTTGTTATATGGCTTATCTCCATTTGGAGTTATGCAAAGGCCATGTTAACAAATCAAACTATGTCACCAAATTCTAACACATGGAATTTTTAATTCATATAAGCACATTCTTGTTTTACTTTAGCTAACTAGGACACCCTTGATTCCAAACAGTCGAGAAATATAGAAATTTCAATGTATTGGCAAATTCCCGTCTTCCTAAACATGTGACACACATAGGGATGGACGTGGCCATAATTTCCTTGCTGTAATTCTATCCTGTTTAGTTTTTATAAATATAAATTCTCATTGTAAATTTTTCTTTACCCCAACCTGTAGATTTTCCCACAATTTTGTATCCTTGTAGGGAGTTGGGAGATGACGTGAAGAGAAAGCCAAAAACACATATAAATGGCAATTACCTAAAATATCACCTAGGGTGCTTGTCAAAGTATATGGAGCCCAGATAAACACTGAAGATTAAGTAAGAAATCAAAAAGTATTTTAAATGTCTATGACTTCCTTCAGCCATTTAATATTTAATCACAAATCAGTGGTTTTTGGCTCTCCTGTTAATGATCTTATAATTACATGCCTGACGTGCATTTGAGGAGGACTTCACTAAGAAGGTGTGGCAGAATTTTATTGCTCACATACATGGAACAAGAGACAAAATTAAAACTTCTCAAAGGAAGGTTTTTTGGGAAGTGTCTAGATTAATACAGGTGAACAAAAAGGAGGTTAATGGTGTTTAACAAGCAAAATATTTGGAATTTGTTTCTCAAATATTTCCAATGTTTGTCCTGTGATGGTGCCCTCTTATCTCAGAGGTGTCAAGGGAACCTCTTTACCAAGTCACATGCTCTCTTGTGAATTTCTGAACTCAATGGACATGCAAACTTCATCATATTTTCTGCTCCTAGAGGCTGACCTCTAAATCCCAAAGGCTATTTTATTCCCTTTGGTCTGAACATATGTGAAGGTTAGAAGAGTGAATTTGTGGGAAGCAAGGAAATGGATAGCAGCAGGATTCATGTAGGTGGGCATGTGGACTAGAAACAGCCTCTATAGTCAAATTCCGTAGGAAGGAGTGGATTAAGAAGAGGACAGATATTTGGAGATATTGGTTAGAAAAGGGTCATTAACTGGAAAAAGAAAAATAAAAACCCTCATAAAAATTACTTGTTCAGATTCGCTTAGAAATCTTTGTGATAGCAACATCGTGGCAAATCTTGAGATCCCTACAGACCTGACGTTTAATTCCAGATCTGTTGCTTATTAGCTATGAGATCTCAGATAAGCTCCTTAAACTCTCTGAAGCTACATGTCCCCATCTGTAAAATTGGGAAAAGTATACTTAACATTTCATGGTTATTCTGAAGACTGCTGATATCGAATAGCAAATTTTAATGTAAAACCTGGAAAAAACTAAGTTATAACTTATCCTCCTCTTCATCATCACTGGAGAGGCATAATTCTGTTTAAAATCTAAAAGATGTTTCAGAGCTGAAGGCAGACATCTCTGAAGCATGTTTTACTACTCAAGGCCAGAGATGCAGTAATTTCAGGACTAGTCTTGTTTCCCTGTAGCTAAAGGATTCCAAGCCATGGACCAGGATGAGGATGTGTTTATGGACTTCTAGGTGATAACAGTCTTTGTGCCTAAATCTTAATTAACATAATCATCCTTTCATAGTGATAACACTTTCATTGTGGTATTTGCACATATCATTTGAGGGTATATTTTTTCACCTAAGAAGCCTGGTAGCTACTTCTCCAAACCACCAATATCAAACGCCATTATGTATGTCTGGTAGTCATCCTGTTATAATTCTACCTGTTGTGACTTGGCCATGAGTCAAATTTCTTGACCACAGTACCATGCTTGGGAAGGTCTAATGTTTTCCATAAAACAGAAGTTGTTCAGTCTTCAACTGCAAGGTATGCTTGCTCAGGCCCCATTTTCAGTGTCTTCATAAACCTTGTTATGTGTTCACTTACTTGGTGCATGTTTACTGTTTTGTGCTCAAGAATTCCTGTAGTGTTTTGCATCTCTTGTGAGTGGCCTTCCTCCCCGCTCCTTCTCTGCAAGAAAGATTGGCATTGAGTCCATTTGTAGGTACCACTTAGCTGCTACCTCTGCTTAGTGTAGACACTAAGTCAGACAGAGAAAGACAAATATCATATGATATCGCTTATATGTGGAATCTTAAAAAAGGGTACACATGAACTTATCTACAAAACAGAAATAGAGTTACAGATGTAGAAAACAAACTTATGGTTACCAGCGGGTAGGGGAGAAGGGATAAAGTGTAAGATTGGCATTGACACATACACACTACTATAATATATATAAAATAGATAAATAATAAGAACCTACCGTATAGCACAGGAAACTCTACTCAATACTCTGTAATGACCTACATGGGAAAGGAATCTAAAAAAGAGTGGATATATGTATATGTATAACTGAATCATTTTGCTGTACACCTGAAACTAACACAACATTGTAAGTCAACTATACTCCAATAAAAATTTTCTTAAAAAGAGAAAAAGAAAAGAGGAGAAAGATTGACAGAAGAGACACTGCACATAACCCCACTTCTGATCATTTTAAACCCATTTTTCAAATGATAAAACTTGCATGTAGTAAGGGAGGGAAATAGTGATGGAAGAATCGAGATTTCATACTTTTTTTTTTTTTTATAGAAAGAGGAGAGGGAGGGAAGGCTGTTTCTTTGTTTTTTTTTTTTTTAATTAATTTATTTATTTATTTATTTTTGGCTGTGTTGGGTCTTCGTTTCCGTGCGAGGGCTTTCTCCAGTTGCGGCGAGCGGGGGCCACTCTTCATCGCGGTGCGCGGGCCTCTCATCGTCGCGGCCTCTCCTGTTGCGGAGCACAGGCTCCAGACGCGCAGGCTCAGTAATTGTGGCTCACGGGCTTAGTCGCTCCGCGGCATGTGGGATCCTCCCAGGCCAGGGCTCGAACCCGTGTCCCCTGCATTGGCAGGCAGACTCTCAACCACTGCGCCACCAGGGAAGCCCGAGATTTCTTACTTTTTTAATGACGTGTAGTAAATATAGGGGCACAGACTCATATGTCTTCAGGGTCACCAGTAATTATGGGCCACAGGTTGTCATGTGGACACTGCAGCAAATCAAAGAGAGTATACCTGGAGGACAGGGGGACACCTCTACTGTAAGGGGCCCTGAGATGTAGAATATGGGTTGGGTGTGACCCCATCTTCTGATTTTCTAAGAGAAGTCAAAATACATAAACTGGGGTGTGTGTGTGTGTGTGTGTGTGTGTGTGTGTATGTGTGATTTCTAAACATTAACAACCATTTTGTTAAGGCAGTACTAGTCCCCCCAAACCTGACCTCATTGACTGTGGACTCAGAAGATTGGCATTTTGCCTCTAGCTCCACCTGTTTTACTTCATGTAGCCACTAAACTGCAGCCCTTTTGTTTTATTCTGAGCCTTTGCCTCACACTCCTTCTTCCTCAGTGTCTTGATCTGTGAAATAGGGGTAAGAGCATTTGTTTTTCTGCCTCCAAAAAAATCAAGGACCACGGCACCTGGGAAGATGAATGAGGTCATTTGGTTAAGCGCTCCTTGCTGGGTGGAAGAAGGATGGCTTATGAATACTAACAGCATTTGAATTATGTGAGCTTTCATGGAAAGAGAGTTGGACCATTTAGCTCCCCCTCTGCAGGGAGTTATAAGAGAGGAAACCAGGGAGGAAGAGGCTGGAAACACTTCTTCATGACTACCTCCTGGGGTGAGCTACGAAATGGCATTGGGGATGCTGAGACTTTGTCCGCATGGTACTGTAGACAATGCAGTGTAAGCTGAAGAGAGCAAAACTCTCACTATGTGAGTCTGTGACTTTGTATCTGTTGGAAAAGTGTGAGCAAATGCGGATGAACTGTCTACCTAAGGCTCTGGCTCACAATCCTTTTTTATGTTCTAATCAAATTGTCTTTTTATTGCTCTCTCCCTCCCTCGTACGTAGCTAGGGTAGACTAACTACTGAAACAAGCCCCAGCATATCACTGTATTAACCCAATGATAGCTGATGTTTCTCTGAGATACTCCCAGTTGGTGGGTGGCATTTCACATAATGATTCAGAAAACCAATGCCCTTCCATCCTATGGCTCTCCATCCTCTGGGCTTCCCCACGAGCTGACAGATGGGGTCAGAGTGCAGTGTGTTACATGTGGATGATGATTATGAGACACACCTGAAAAGAGCACGTGACATTTCAGCTCACATCCCCTTGGGTAGAACTCAGTCACATTGCCTCACAAGGTTGGGAAATGTCATCACATTCCCCCAAAGAAGAGGAAATTTTTGTGACTGTCCACAGTCACTGCCAAGCTTGAAATGTTTTCAGACATTTGTCCTCCCATTTTATCACCTGCTGAATATACTGTTGATTCCTTTAGCACAAGACACTGGAGATAGAGTCTGTTCTTCCCTTTATTCTGTTGCAGTTCTGCAGCTAGCATACTGGCTTCTTGGTTTTCTGTTAAACTAAACACTTTTTGTACACTGTCGTGTAGACTTTTGTTTTGTTCTGTTTTAACCCTTCTGTTCTTTCCATCTACTAACTTCTTTCTTCATCTTATTGCTTAAGAGGGAGGTTTCTTCTCCATTGCGAGTTGAGTGTTGAATTTGAATACCTGTGTTGTCAGGAAGCGTTGGCAGCCACTCACATAGCCTGCTACTGTCTGCTCCGTCCTTAGCTATGGCTCCTGGTGGAAGTTGTTGATTCTTGGGTAGAAATAAAAATACATGTTTGTTATTTTTAGTGTTTGATTCTGAGACTGTCATGGGAGGCAGGGTTCTATTTTGAGTGATGTGTAATGTAAAAATAAAATGATTGAATATTGTGGAATTATACAGTGACTTTGATTAGTGTAAGCAGTCAATACTGATCAATGCACACAAAACAATACAGATGGTCTTGCTCTTTTAGCACAATGCAGCTGTTAATGGTTGATAAATGATAAGGGAAAAGAAGATAGACACATATTCATCCAAGCTGGTGAATGTTATGAGGATTGAGAATCTAAGTATCTATGAAAACATAGGTTTAATTAACCTTTGACAGAGCTTCTCTTCAAAATTCATGAAAATGGAGAGCTTCAAGATACTGAAAGGTAAATAAGTGACAGAAAATATCCTCTAGTAATTATATATCTGTAGGCAGTTGAGTATAGGGGTTAAGAGCTCTAGAAACAGACTCCCCAGGTTTCAATCCTAGGGATACCAGATCCTATCTGAATTTCTCTGCAGAAAACTCTGTTTCTTCTTCTGTAAAATGAAGATAACAAAAATGGAACTCATGATGTCTTAGCAAGGATCTATAAGAGGATGTCTGTGAAGAGATTACGGCAAGTAGGAAGCACTTGTTAAAGTTAGTTGTTCTAAGCACACAGAGAAAAAAAAGCATCTTCTTACAGAGAAAAATGGTTTAAAACAATACTGCTCAAAATGTCATGGGCATACCAGTACCTAAATATCAAGTTACTATGGAGATTCTGGTTCATTAGGTCTGTCAAGGAGCCTGAGATGATGTATTTTTTTCAATTACATTGACTTTGCTCGTCCATGGACTATGCTTTAAATATAAAGAATTAAACGTTATAGTTATATCCTTATCTAAATTTTGAGTTGTCTGTTGTTTATCTAGGAATGTGATAAATTGACTCCTGGTATATGATGAGAAAGAGAAATTGCTCTTCATGGTGTAAAATATCTGAAAAACATCCATAAATGCACAAGAGATGCTGTTGAATGAGATGCCTGAGGAGCAAAAGAAGTAATCCAAAATTTCACATATGTCACATTTTGTGTCAGGAATTTTTATGGCCCGGAAATGTTGTCTTAAGAGTCAGTGATACAGGGTTGATGGACTTCAACATTGATGAGACTTTTTGCTATTCTGATTTGTTGGGTTTTTTAAACATGATTCCCTTGGGCTATTGTCTACCATTGGCTGATCTGGCATTATCATTTCTTCAATATGCTAAAGAAAAGACTAAAAATTTAAATGGAAGACAATAATTGACTTCTAAGTTTGTCTAGTCTTTTTTGGCTCTTGTTTCTGGTAAAGTTTGTTACATTCTTTTTCAGAGCAGTGTCTTGGGATTCCTGCTAGATTAGTTAATTTAGATCACTACTCTTCCCATTAATATCATCTTTTTCCCTTAATTGTCCACTTAGTAATGCATTATCCTGCTTCATGTATGTCATTGTTAAGGGTTCTCCTTTATTCAGATTCTGAACTTTTTCATATCTGTTGGTCATCTTTCTAGATATTCCATTTTTCCTCTCTCCCTTTATCATTATTTTAATTGAATTGTACAGCTGAGTCAAGATTTTTGGTGATGTTGGCAATGGCCTGCTGCTGGGCTTTGAAGACCCTATACAGAGGGTTGCATTTCCACTTTTCTCTTTGTTCTCCTTGCATCTGTCCTTCTGCCATATTTCCATGTCAAATGGTACAAGCCTATAACTCAGAGATGAACAAGGAAGCTCCCAGGAGCTAGGAACCCAGAGCACTCATCTGATAAAAATCTCAGTCCCTACTGCCTGTCACAAGGCCCTGTGGCCACTGTGCACCCTCAATGTACATATTTTCTGTCTTTACAGCCAACTGTTGTATTTATTACTTTACCTAATTATCAACTGAGTGGTCTACACATCTTGCAACAGCATTTGCATCCTTCTATACTTAGGGGTTTATTACGTGGGATTGTTCTGTTAAAAATACAACATATGGAAAAAAAGAAAAGACACGTGATAAATGTGATTAGAATTAGCCATGTATGGATAGATTCATGAGTTGTGACTTTTTTTTAATTGAAAACATTGAAAGAGAGCCTAATTATATACTTTGACATGTTCTTGTGTTTTCAACAATAGTACCAATTTATATTACCTATGTCTAAGTATTGGAAAGAAACAGAGAACATTAAGATTAACTGACAATAAATAAATGTTTTATTTTTCTGGAGTAACAGGCAATGCCTTATATATATTAACTTAGCCCATTTCAAATGTATATAGTAAAGGAAACCCAGATTCTTGGGGTACAAAATTTGACAATGAAAAGCAGGTGTTCCCCAAGTGACCAAAAGTTGATGATGGGTCCAAGCTGTCAACATAAACTGCGAACAGGCTGAATTCCAACACCAGGAGAAAACTGGGGTTGTAAGTAAATTTTTCTTCCCCCACAGTTCTCTGACCACACTAGTTTTTTTGTTGGCCCTGCCCATCTCTAAATGATTGTTATCTCTGACTTCTACCCATATGATTCTTCTCACTTCTCAAACTGCTCAAAACCTCATCTTGAGGTTTCCTCTCCTTGGGAAGCCAGGAATGAAAGACATGGCAATGATAAGATATTTCAAGAAAAGGGGTAATCCACCAATGGGTTGGCCATACAAAGCTTGTGCTGCTGAGACACCAGCTTTATACTTTATTTATTAATATAAATGACATAAAACATCTGATCCTTCCAAGAATATCTTTAGCTGTGACTGTAAATCTGACCTAGTTTTAATAAATGTCTGGGGTTTTTGTTGGTATAAGTTTGCTATCTACCAAGATGGAAGACAGTGGGGTCTTTCTGAGCAGAGGTTCCTGCCTGATGGATAGTTCTTTGGAGACAAAAGCTGTGCCTTATTTTAACAGCCTTGGTCATACAATGCCTCTCATAGAGTAGGAACTCAAAAAAATGTGGATTGAATTAATGTTGTCTCACCACACTTTTCCCTGTGATTTATAATGTAATAAATAAAAAATAGCCTCTAGTTTTGAATCGTGTCCATGAACATTTCATGAGAGAGAGAGAGAGAGAGAGAGAGAGAGAGAGAGAAAGAGGGAGATAGATTTAATGCCTATCATCCCTATGAAGTACACAAATGGCTGATGACGTCTAAAATTCCTTAGTAGCCAAAGATAACATATTCCAAAAACTGTAATTAATTTTTTGCACATTGAAGATTTCTACTCTGGATTATCAGTAGTGCCATTTTGGGGGGTATATGAAGAAAAGTAATTTTTCTATAGTTTTGGTTAGTAGAGTGGCTATGAAGATATTTTTGCTGCCTTTAATGAAACATTTTTTCTGATTCTCCTAATAATGTTATGGCATTTTTCCAAAAGGGAACAACAACAACAAAAATTCCCTCTCTCTTGGGGCCTGGAATAATGCAACAGCCCTGAGCAGTCAATTGATGGACTAAAGGTTGGGTAGTCACCAGAGGCAATCTTGGGAGATGTAAGGGGTCCAGTGGCCTCAAGAGGTCAATACTACCTAAGAACTCTTGTGATTAGTCTGACAACACCATGGGGAGCTCCTCACAATAGTTTATGGTCAGTGATAGTCATAGGTTATTTCTTTTTAAAAACTGGTATTTCAGATAAAGAGAATATTAAGGTTTTGGTTAGTTCCTTGGGAGGAAAATCTTAATTGGTTTAAGGCTGTGTTCCCAGTGCCTAGAATGTACTCAGAAAAGTAGGAGCTCAATACATATTTTGGATGAATTAATGAATTAATTACTCAATTGGATAATTTCTATGGCTTCATCTTCCTAATTTTGATAAACTTTTAAAATCTGTTAAAATTGTTTTCTACTAAATACTGCAATTGAATTGATCTATAAGTAAACATAAATCCCCTTGAAAATGATGAAATTATCTAGAACTCTCTTTGACCATGAATTTCACCACTTTTAAGACAGAAAGAGGATAATGTCTCTAATTCGGATTCAGAAATTTGATATTTAAGGGGACTGGATGCCAGCTGCATTTGTTCATCAAGGTCATTCTTAGCCTATATGTTTATTATAACTTGTCATTTTCTGCTGAAGTTGAGGCAATGATTCTTTATAAATATGTTAGCAGTCCAATGGAATTGGGATGATACAGCATTATCCAGAGAAATAGAATCCAGCCAGGAAAGACTCTCTTACCAAATATCAACAAATAATAGGCTCAGATGAGAAGAAAATATTTTCTGTTTCTTCGGAGCCAGACTTTAAGCTAAAAGCATCTTTAGAAGATACTTAAATATTTTGAACAATAATCTTGCTAATTGAAGCCGAGCTGTATATGTGGATTGAAGCATCCTTTAGAACACTTCCAGGTTAATGGGGTTCATTTCTGAGCACCAAATAAGAAAGAGTTCATAGAGGCTGCATTGACAATCATTCCAGATTTCTGTACAATGTAAGAACTAACTGGGTAGGAAGAATAAGAAAGAAAAAAGAAAAGAAATTGCTATTTGAGATGGCTAGAGGAAAAAGAAGGGAATACTATTCAAAGCCCCAGTTTAAGTAGGAAGAGTGAAAATAATTTTGAGGAATAATGCTTAGTGAAAATAACATTCCAGTTCTTCAGGTTGTACCAGCTAAGGAAATGCATAGAATAAATGATGAAGATGCTAGTGGCTGAAATTAGGCATATCCAGACTTTTGGAAACCAGTTGTTACCAGATTTCCGAAAGATAAATATTTAGTGATATTATTTCATGTGTGAGAATCTAGGTAGATTGGACCTCTTCTTTGCTATTTTTACTGGTGCTTTTTAAACATGAGGGCACTGAAGAATAAATAAATTCTGTATTGCCCCCAAGAAAAACACAACCCATTATATATCATTGACTCATGTAATAACTGAATTCTCATTTGTTCTTTGTAAAACATTAATATATTTTGAAAGTGAAATAGTTTGCATATTTTAGCCTTAGCTAGATTTGATGATTCTATTATTTTATGCCAAAGAAATATTTCAGTATCTTAGGATTCCTTTTCTTCCTCCCCTTTCCATCCTCTGTCCCTTTCTTCCCCTCCCAGCCTAAATTAGTCAGTTTTTCAGGAATGATATTGTGAACATAAACTTTCTGATAATAGCCATCTTCTTCACAAACAGAACTGATGGCAATGTAAACAGTTGCTCTAAATAAGTAAGCATTGAAGTTCATCAACGTTTCTCTTTTAGGTTTTATATCTTAGAACATATTTCATTTTGAGTACAACTTGTTGGTAACCAGTTAAAAACAGTCTGATCTTTTTCATTTTGTATGTTTTGTATGCTCAAAGAAGAAAAAAAATTATTAATTAATTATCATTCACATCTGGTACTGTGGTAGGGAGTCTATATGAAACTTTCCAACTGTACGGCACAGATAAAGTTTCTAATCTTAATTAAATACCAATGCCATTATCTGAAACTACCAGTTATATCTCATGGTTAATAAAATTCCCTTCAATGGCTCTCCATCTCACTCAGAGTAAAAGCCAGTCTTTAGAATAATCTACAAGACCTTGGAATATCACTGGTCCATAGTTAACCCTCTCCTCATCTCTCCCACTGTCTTCCCTCACTTACTCTGATACAGTCACTCTGGGTTCTCTGCTGTTTTGGTTGCTCCATAAATATATGCTGGCATCAGGGCCTGAATACACAGTACTTCCTCTTCCTGGACCCGTATTCTCCCAAATATTCATTTGCCTTCCTTTTCTCTATCAAGTGTTTTGTTCACATGTCACCTTCTTAATAAGGTGTTCCCTGAATGCCCTTTCGGAAATTATAATTCCCTACTCCCCATCCTTACCTCCACTTTATTTTTCTTCAAAGCATTTGTAATATATTAACTAATTTACTTTTTACTTGTTTATTTCCACCTACTAGAATGAAACCTTGCTGAGGGCATTTGTGATTATCACTACTGTATGCCCAGGGGTCAGAACAGTGCCTGGAATCTAGTGGGTATCCAGTATTTGTTTAGATATTTCTTCAATGAATGAATAAATTTATATTTACTGCATTTTATATTTCCACAGGGCTCTTGAACTTATTCAGCATGTCAGTAGAAATGTGTATTTTTGAGTTCTAGAATCTTACATGGCAAATAGGTGGACTAGAGAAAAAGGTTAACTCCTTTTTATAACTTGAATGGAGAGGAATGTCACATAAGCAAGTATATGATTCTGTAAAGCCAATACTATCTTTTAATCATTCTCTATTTGTTGAATATTAATATAATTGAATATGGTATTATTTACCTCACTAGCATTAATTTCATAACTTTTTATTAATAGCTATATAAATCTGCCAAGAGAATACTTTTTCAAGTTAGTTACTTTGTATAAAAATACTTTTAATATTTAGCATTCTTGTATAAGTAGAAATTAATCCATTATAATTATTAATTATTAGCCCTCAAAACATTCTTTAGCTTTGAAGTTCAATATTTCACCTAAACTCTACTGACCTGTCCAATTTAATAATCTACTAAGATCAAGGATTATCCTGCTTGCATCGAACAGAACAAATAAGAACAAAAAAAACTTTATGCCCCATCTTGCACTCAGTAAGTCAGTTTTTGAAATTATCTGAACATGTAAATTAATGTTGAATATTTAACCAAACATTTCCCTTACCTCAGAAACTCAGGGAAATAATGTGCTTGTCCCTCCCCACTCTCAAAGGAATTGAGAAGGTAAAACAAGTAGAAAACATCAGCGATAAATGGCTGAGGTCTGGCAACCTGTGTATGATGGAATATAGTTTTGAAATAATAGAGCTTCTGCCTATTATCAGGTTGGCACTGACATAGGCTGGAAATATCCATTTGTCTTGGGTAAGAACTCATCACTTGGATATGTTTAACTCTCAGAGGGTTCTATAATCTGTCCTAGTGGTTCCCAAAGTGATGCGTGGACCAACAACATCAGTATTCCTGTGAACTTGTTTGAAGTGTCAATTCTCAGGCCCCATCCCAGACCTCTGAGTGTGGGCCCCAATCACTCAAAATCAGTTTTTTCTTTGAGGTGATTCTGATGCAGCTGGTTTGAGAAATGCTAATTGATCCTATTTGGTTAATATGTATAGAGCCTTTATTATATAGAAAACACTGATTCAATATCCTGTAAAAATCGTTATGGAAAAGAAAAAAATAATACCGTGTGTGTGGTGGGGCAATAAAGATGCAAAACGCACATTCTCCCACAGAGGAAATTATGCTGAAGACACTAACTGGCAAGCCTCTGACGAAAGTCTTCTGAAGTGTCTGGACTGGCACACATGGAAAGTCTTGGTGGAGATCCGCAACTTGACATGGTCTTTCTCTGATATTTGGTTTCGTTTTTATCTGCAGAAATTAAATCCACATTTGTAATTTTTAATTTGTATAGTGAAAGAGTGTTAAATTAAATAGAAAAGTTTAAGTAATCTTCTACGGATAGCAAATTATATTCATGGAAAATTGTAACTCCAAACAAAAGCAGTATTCGTTTTTAATGACATCTATATAAGTTTTAACTCAGGAAGTGGGGCAAGGAGTAACCTATTAGAATGAGGATAGCAGATGCCACCCCTCCCAAGACACTCCCTTTCTTGTTTCTGAGCTCTGCAACTAACCACCTACTCAGTGTCTTTGTTGTCATTCTTATTGTAAACCACATTAGCTTCTTTGTGGATAGGGAATCCTATCCTGTTTATCCAGACAAGAAAAACAGAAACCACTCTAGGTATTTCTGACTGAGGGCCTTTAATACAGGAATTGTTTACAAAATGTTAGAAGGGCTGAAGAAGAAACTGGAGGAGGAGGATACAGTAACACAGAGATTAATGATAACAAGAAACTGCTGATACCCCTCAGGCTGGCCAAACAAAACGGAGGAGTGGTGTCACCAGATGACAGGGCACACTGGTCCCTAGCACTGCTAGAAGACTCTACTTCTGTTGAAAGGGCCACCAATCCCACTGCGAGAGCTGCCAGACACTACTGCTAGCCTGGCCGGCCATGCCATTTCCAGCAATAGTGCTGGAGCCAGCAGCTGAACCAGAACTTCTGAAGGTTGCTGGAATATGTAGCTGCCTGCCAACACTGGTGACACCTCCTAAAGCCAAGAGAAAGTGCACTTTCCCTTTCTCCTCTCCTCCAGTCTCCCACCAGTCCCTCCTATGGGCCGACCTAACCAGAAGTCAGCTGGAAAATCCAGGAAATGTAGTTTTCAAGGTCCTAGTATCTGGGATACTGAATAATATACAAAAGGGGGGCATGAAGCTTAAAGAAAGGGGGCAAATGACCTGCCCAGACATGAGGATGCATCTTAAGACAATCACTTGGAACTCATGGAATCACGGAGTTTCAGAGCTTCAGGGACCCTTGGCATTCTTTTGCATGTGGTTTTTTTTTTTCAAATAATTTTTAGCTACAGAACTGAGGGTTTGAAAGGAAATCTGCGGACTTGTTCATTGCAAAGCAAAGGCAAAGCTGTGGCAAAAGATGGTGTTGGAAGATGAGCTCCCTACCTGCAATGGGTTGTTCTCCATCTCTCTGCCAGGCTAGGACACCCTCCTCTCGTGGCTGGCAGTGCTGCTTCCTACTGGCTCAGGACTGCCCTGTTCTCTGGAGCATTGCCCTGGGCCAGAGTGTGGCCTCCCGCCTACTACTAGGGGAGCCTACTACTGTGACCAGTTGATAAGGTGTACAAAAAGCCATCCAATCGTCTCAAGGCAGGACAAGCCCAGAGGTGTGGAAGATGCTCCAGAGCCCACCATGGAAGAGACCGGGGCCGGACTTTGCCTGAGCCCACGGCTGTGCCCTGCTCCTCCTTATCTCCTCTCCTGTTTCACTTTCCTTGCATCGGCCTCTGAGTAAATCATGTGCACCTGGATTCCTGCCTCAGGACTGTGTCTAGGGATACAACCTAACCCTAACCGTAACCCTACCCTAAGACATTGCCCATACTCTTCTCTTCACCCTCATCTTTGAGCCGCACTTGAGTTGGCAGAGTGAGTCCCAAGAAGCCATCTATCTGAGTGGGAATAAACCTGATGTTCTGACCCTGGGGTCACTGTAGTGACTGACCCAGTAGTCCCTGTTACTTCTTTCAGAAAAATTAAGCAATTCACAACCACTTTGACTATTTTTGTAATTTCCCTTAGGCCCCACCAAAGTGGGAGTCCAGAGCAGCTGGTAGATAAAAACTAACAATTTAAGAACAGAGATCTCACTAGGGTATTAGTGACTCCCAGACCATTTCCAGGGTTCTGTGGGTGATTTATTAAGCCTTGACATGATTCTAGATTCTCCCCTCATTCCACTTTCTTCCTCCTTTTTATTTTCTTCCCACACTCAGTGTTAGTTTTTTCTTTTTATTTTTTAAACCACCTGTGGCAAAGAACGGAGAGCAGACTTCTTCCTGAAGCTGACTGGACACATCAGTCTCCTTTCGTCCAGCACTTTCACGTGGAGTCAGATGGCGAGGGCTCCTTCATAGTATCATGTCTCACCGTCTTTCTGAAGACATTCTGCAAGGGTTTTCCTTGCCAAGCTTCAAATTACAGGGTCTTATAAAAGGCCCTTTAACCTGCCATTTGTCAGGGGTTTTTTGTTTTGTTTTGTCAGCTTCTGACCTTTTCTAACATAGAAGGACCATACAGTCATTGCTGGCAGCTGCTCCTTGGTCTCTGGTGATGGCCAAAATCTTTCATTCACAGTAAATAGTATTTAATATATTTCCAACTGCATAAAAGACTGAAAGGGACCTTATTATGGGTGACTTGTGTCACCTTAAAATTCATATGTTGAAGTTCTGACTTCCCAGTATCTCAGAATGTGACCTTACTTGTGAATAGGGTTGTTACAGACATAATTAGTTAAGTTAGTGTGAGGTCGTGCTGGAATAGGGCAGGCCCCTAATCCAACATGACTGATGTTTTTATAAAAGGGGGGCACTTGGAAACAGCCATGCACACAGGGAAAACACCATGTGAAAATGAAGGCAGAGATTGGGGTGATACTTCTACAAACCCAAGGAATGGCAAAGGTTGCCAGCAGCACCCACGAGCAGAGGCAGGGAACAGATTTGCCCTCAGAACCCTCAGGAAGAGCCAACCCTGCTGACACCTTGATCTTTAACTTCTAGCCTCCATAACAATACATTCCTGTTGTTTAAGCCATACAATTTGTGATATGTCATTATGATAGCCCTAGAAAACAGGGCTGGGGCTAGAGCTTCAAGATGACGGAGGAGTAAAACATGGAGATCACCGTCCTCCCCACAACTACATCAAAAATACATCTACATTTGGAACAACTCCTACAGAACACCTATTGAATGCTGGCAGAAGACATCAGACTTCCCAAAAGCTTTGATTTTACCATTTGTCCTAGGGTGCTGTCTGTATTTTTTGTTTGTTTGTTTTAGTATAGTTTTTGGTGCTTGTTTTCATTGGTGGATTTGTTTTTTGGTTTGGTTGCTCTCTTCTTTCTTTCTTTTTTTTTTATTACACGTTTTTTATTTTAAATAATATATTTTTTATTTTAATAACTTTATTTTATTTTATTTTATTTTTCTTTCTTTCCTTCTTTCTTTTTTCTCCCTTTTCTTGTGAGCCATGTGGCTGACAGGGTCTTGGTGCTCCGGCTGGGTGGCAGGCCTGAGTCTCTGAGGTGGGAGAGCCGAGTTCAGGACATTGGTCCACCAGAGACCTCCCAGCCCCATGTAATATCAAATAGCAAAAGCTCTCAGAGATCTCCATCTCAACACGAAGACCCAGCGCCACTCAATGACCAGCAAGCTACAGTGCAGGACACCCTATGCCAAACAACTAGCAAGACAGGAACACAACCCCACCCATTAGCAGAGAGACTGCCTGAAATCATAATAAGCTCACAGACACCCCAAAACACACCACCGGACGTGGTGCTGCCCACCAGAAAGACAAGATCCAGCCTCATCCACCAGAACACAGGCACCAGTCCCCTCCACCAGGAAGCCTACACAACCCACTGAACCAACCTTACCCACTGGGGGCAGTCACCAAAAACAACAGGAACTACGAACCTGCAGCCTGTGAAAAGGAGAACCCAAACACAGTAAGTTAAGCAAAATGAGAAGACAGAGAAACACACAGCAGATGAAGGAGCAAGGTAAAAACCCACCAGACCAAACAAATGAAGAGGAAATAGGCAATCTACCTGAAAAAGAATTCAGAGTAATGATGGTAAAGATGATCCAAAATCTTGAAAATAGAATGGAGAAAATACAAAAAATGTTTAACAAGGACCTAGAAGAACTAAAGAGCAAACAAACAATGATGAACAACACAATAAATGAAATTTAAAATTCTCTAGAAGGAATCAATAGCAGAATAACTGAGGCAGAAGACTGGATAAGTGACCTGGAAGATAAAATAGTGGAAATAACCACTGCAGAGCAGAATAAAGAAAAAACAATGAAGAGAATTGACGACAGTCTCAGAGACCTCTGGGACAACATTAAACACACCAACATTCGAATTATAGGGGTCCCGGAAGAAGAGAAAAAGAAACGGACTGAGAAAACATTTGAAGATATTATAGTTGAAAACTTCCCTAATACGAGAATGGAAATAGTCAAGTCCTGGAAGCACAGAGAGTCCCATACAGGATAAATCCAAGGAGAAACACGCCAAGACACCTACTAATCAAACTATCAAAAATTAACTACAAAGAAAAAACATTAAAAGCAGCAAGGGAAAAGCAACAAATAACATATAAGGGAATCCCCATAAGGTTCACAGCTGACCTTTCAGCAGAAACTCTGCAAGCCAAGAGGGAATGGCAGGACATATTTAAAGTGATGAAGGAGAAAAACCTACAACCAAGATTACTCTACTCAGCAAGGCTCTCATTCAGATTCAACAGAGTAATTAAAACCATTACAGACAAGCAAAAGCTAAGAGAATTCAACACCACCAAACCAGCTTTACAACAAATGCTAAAGGAACTTCTCTAGGCTGGGAACACAAGAGAAGGAAAACACTTACAATACCATTTTCTTAATTGTTTTGGGTTTGTTAATAGGAACACACATATGGATAACTACCTTAAATGTAAATGAGTTAAATGCTCCAACAAAAAGACATAGACTGGCTGAATGGATACAAAAACAAGACCCGTATATATGCTGTCTAAAAGAGACCCACTTCAGACTTAGGGACGCATACAGACTGAAAGTGAAGGGATGGAAAAAGATATTTCATGCAAATGGAAATCAAAAGAAAGCTGGAGTAGCAATTCTCATATCAGACAAAATAGACTTTACAATAAAGACTATTACAAGAGACAAAGAAGGACACTACATAATGATCAGGGATCAATCCAAGAAGAAGATATAACAATTGTAAATATTTATGCATCCAACATAGGAACACCTCAATACATAAGGCAAATGCTAACAGCCATAAAAGGGGAAATCGACAGTAACACAATCATAGTAGGGGACTTTAACACCCCACTTTCACCAATGGACAGATCATCCAAAATGAAAATAAATAAGGAAACACAAGCTTTAAATGATACATTAAACAAGATGGACTTAATTGATATGTATAGGATGTTCCATCCAAAAATAACAGAATACACTTTCTTCTCAAGTGCTCATACAGCATTCTCCAGGTTAGATCATATCTTGGGTCACAAATCAAGCCTTGGTAAATTTAAGAAATTTGAAATCGTATCAAGTACCTTTTCCAACCACAAGGCTATGAGACTAGATATCTATTACAGGAAAAAATCTGTAAAAAATACAAACACATGGAGGCTAAACAATACACTACTAAATAACCAAGAGATCACTGAAGAAATCAAAGAGGAAATCAAAAAATACCTAGAAACAAATGACAATGAAAACACGATGACCCAAAACCTACGGGATGCAGCAAAAGCAGTTCTAAGAGGGAAGTTTATAGCAATACAGTCGTATCTCAAGAAATAAGAAACATCTCAAATAAACAACCTAACCTTACACCTCAAGCACTTAGAGAAAGAAGAACAAAAGAAACCCAAAGTTAGCAGAAGGAAAGAAATCATAAAGATCAGATCAGAAATAAATGAAAAAGAAGTGAAGGAAACAATAGCAAAGATCAATAAAATTAAAAGCTGGTTCTTTGAGTAGATAAACAAAACTGATAAACCATTAGCCAGACTGATCAAGAAAAAAGGGGAGAAGACTCAAATCAATAGAATTAGAAATGAAAAAGGAGAAGTAACAACTGACACTGCAGAAATACAAAGGATCATGAGAGATTACTACAAGCAACTATATGCCAATAAATTGGACAACCTGGAAGAAATGGACAAATTCTTAGAAAAGCACAACCTTCTGACTCTGAACCAGGAAGAAATACAAAATATAAAAAGACCAAACAGAAGCACTGAAATTGAAACTGTGATTAAAAATCTTCCAGCAAACAAAAGCCCAGGACCAGATAGCTTCACAGGCAAAATCTATCAAACATTTAGAGAACAGCTAACACCTATTCTTCTCAAACTCTTCCAAAATATAGCAGAGGAAGGAACACTCCCAAACTCATTCTGTGAGGCCACCATCACCCTGATACCAAAACCAGACAAAGATGTCACAAAGAAAGAAAACTATAGGCCAGTATCACTGATGATATAGATGCAAAAATCCTCAACCAAATACTAGCAAACAGAATCCAACAGCACATTAAAAGGATCATACACCATGATCAAGTGGGGTTTATCCCAGGAATGCAAGGATTCTTCAATATACGCAAATCAATCAGTGTGATAAAACATATTAACCAATTGAAGGAAAAAAACCATATGATCATCTCAATAGATGCAGAAAAAGCTTTTGACAAAATTCAACACACTTTTATTATAAAAACCCTCCAGAAAGTAGGCATAGAGGGAACTTACCTGAACATGATAAAGGCTATATATGACAAACCTACAGCCAAAATTTTTCTCAATGGTTAAAAACTGAAACTTTCCTCTACGATCAGGAACAAGACAAGCTTTTCCACTTGCACCAGAATTATTCAACATAGTTTTGGAAGTTTTTGCCACAGCAATCAGAGGAGAAAAAGAAATAAAAAGAATCCAAATTGGAAAAGAAGAAGTAAAGCTGTCACTGTTTGTAGATGACATGATACTATACAGAGAGAATCCTAAAGATGCTACCAGAAAACTGCTAGAGCTAATCAATGAATTTGGTAAAGTAGCAGGATACAAAATTAATGCACAGAAATCTCTTGCATTCCTATATACTAATGATGAAAAATCTGAAAGAGAAAATAAGGAAACACTCCCATTTACCATTGCAACAAAAAGAATAAAATACCTGGGAATAAACCTATCTAAGGAGACAAAAGACCTGTATGCAGAAAACCATAAGACACTGATGAAAGAAATTAAAGACGATACAAACTGATGGAGAGATATACCATGTTCTTGGACTGGAAGAATCAACATTGTGAAAAAGACTGTACTACCCAAGCAATCTACAGATTCATTGCAATCCCTATCAAACTACCAGTGGCATTTATCACAGAACTAGAACCATAAATTTCACAATTTGTATGGAAACACAGAAGACCCCCAAATAGCCAAAGCAGTCTTGAGAAAGAAAAACGGAGCTGGAGGATTCAGGCTCCCGGACTTCAGACTATACTACAAAGCTACAGTAATCAAGACAGTCTGGTACTGGCACCAAAACAGAAATATAGATCCCTGGAACAAGATAGAAAGCCCAGAGATAAACCCACACACATATGGTCACCTTATCTTTGATAAAGGATGCAAGAATGTACAATGGAGAAAAGACAGCCTCTTTAGTAAGTAGTGCTGGGAAAACTGGACAGCTACATTTAAAAGAATGAAATTAGAACACTCCCGAACACCATACACAAAAATAAACTCAAAATGGATTAAAGACTTAAATGTAAGGCCAGACACTATAAAACTCTTAGAAGAAACCATAGGCAGAACACTGTATGACATACGTCAAAGCAAGATCCTTTTTGACCCACCTCCTAGAGAAATGGAAATAAAAACAAAAATAAACAAATGGGACCTAATGAAACTTAAAAACTTTTGCACAGCAAAGGAAACCATAAACAAGATGAAAAGACAACCCTCAGAATGGGAGAAAATATTTACAAACATAGCAAGTGACAAAGGATTAATCTCCAAAACATACAAGCAGCTCATGCAGCTCAATATCAAAAAAACAAACAACCCTCAAAAAAAAAAAACAAACAAACAAACAACCCAATCCAAAAATAGGCAGAAGATCTAAATAGACATTTCTCCAACGAAGATATACAGATTGCCAACAAACACATGAAAGAATGCTCAACATCATTAATCATTAGAGAAATGCAAATCAAAACTACAATGAGGTATCACCTCACGCCGGTCAGAATGGACATCATCAAAAAATCTACAAACAATAAATGCTGGAGAGGGTGTGGAGAAAAGGGAACCCTCTTGCACTGTTGGTGGGAATGTAAATTGATACAGCCACTATGGAGAACAGTATGGCGGTTCCTTAAAAAACTAAAAATAGAACTACCATATGACTCAGCAATCCCACTACTTGGCATATACCCTGAGAAAACCATAATTCAAAAAGAGTCATGTACCACAATGTTCATTGCAGCTCTATTTACAATAGCCAGGACATGGAAGCAACCTAAGTGTCCATCTACAGATGAATGGATAAAGAAGATGTGGCACATATATACAATGGAATATTACTCAGCCATAAAAAGAAACGAAATTGAGTTATTTGTAGTGAGGTGGATGGACCTAGCGTCTGTCATACAGAGTGAAGTCAGAAAGAGAAAAACAAAAACCGTATGCTAACACAGATATATGGAATCTAAAAAAAAAAAAAAAAGGTTCTGAAGAAGCTAGGGGCAGGACAGGAATAAAGTCACAGACCCAGAGAATGGACTTGAGGACACGGGGAGGGGGAAGGGTCAAATGGGACAAAGTGAGAGAGTGGCATGAACATATACACAGACTACCAAATGTAAAATAGATAGCTAGTGGGAAGCAGCCACATAGCACCTGGAGATCAGCTTGGTGCTTTGTGTCCGCCTAGAGGGGTGGGATAGGGAGGGTGGGAGGGATTCTCAAGAGGGAAGAGATATGGGGGTATATGTTTATGTATAGCTGATTCACTTTGTTATACAGCAGAAACTAACACACCATTGTAAAGCAATTATACTCCAATAAAGATGTTAAAAAAAAAAAAAGAGGCCTGAATTCATCTCTCCTCCTACCTACATCATATATGAAACTCATTTTATTTAGTAAAGTTCTACTCCAGGATGTTGTTTTTCAATAGAACATCTCAATTTTTATGTATGTCTTCATGCTTATGTATCCTGTTTTTAAATGCCTTTGTTTGATTTATTTTGTATTATGTATTTTTTTAAATTTTTGTTGTTATTCTTGCTTATTCTGATCATTTGTAAGTTTTTTTCAACTCTTCTATACATTGCTTTTTAAAATTAAATAATATAGATACATTTGTTATTTAGAGAGTTGAAAAATT
Source organism: Eschrichtius robustus (assembly GCF_028021215.1). Taxonomy (NCBI): domain Eukaryota; kingdom Metazoa; phylum Chordata; class Mammalia; order Artiodactyla; family Eschrichtiidae; genus Eschrichtius; species Eschrichtius robustus. The sequence continues at coordinate 55,290,670 of NC_090835.1, read as the reverse complement.
AGCAAACTTACTTTTCTAGCTGTTACCTCTCTTCTCCAGTTTCCAAATTTGTTTATTCATATTACTGTTTTTATATCCAGCTTCATAATATTTACATTTTGTTATATAACATAATCAAAATTATTCAACTTTAGGTTTGCATTTAAACGAAATCAGTATTCATTTTCAATCATTTTATAATATGGCTATGCAATTCTTGAATTTTCATTTTTATTTACATCACAATTTTCTGAATTTCATAAACTGGTAGTTTTTAGAGAAGCCATTGTGAGTGTTATAGTACAATGTCTGTGCATATATCACAATGTCTATATTTTATATTCATATGTAAATGACACAGATACATAGGGTATAAAATTCATGTCACTTTCCCCCTTCAAAACTCATTGCACTGCAATTCTTTGTTTTGTTTTCATTTGCTTTGTTGTTTGTTTTTTTATCCAGTATTGGTGTTGCTAAAGTAATCCTGATTTTCTACCTGATAGCTAAATTTCTTTTTCAGTATGGATGCCTCAAGGATTCTTTCTATCCCTGAAATTCATTTGTTATTGCTTGTTTTGTAACAATTTTTTCCTAAAATGTGATATTCCATTTTGATGTAGGTTTATGAAAGTCTTTATTAGTTTTTTTAGAACCATTTAGTTAAACCTTGAATATTTTTGTTAGGTGGATTTCCCCAAAGCCTTTCCACCAGATCTGTGACTTGGTTTTCAGAAATATCTACTCCACTTCTCATTCCAAATCTCTCTGTATTTGGCAGATATACCTCAACATCTGTTGTCTGGAGTTTTAGTGTTTTCCCAGTCTTGTTGTTTAGCCTCAGCTTCTCAGATTTGTTTTATTATCTTCATTTCATTGGGTTTTCTGGAAAACATGCTTATTTTTCTACAGGCAGTCTGGGATGATTTTCCTGAAAATTAGATCTAATGAAGGGTAATCCTGTAAGAGTTGTCACACTTTTGGGTTAGTGTGGGGAATAGCCCAGCCCCAGAGTGGGAGTCAGGCCCAGGTTGAACCAGGGCTCTGTCTGTCACACACCAGCTCTGTGGCCCCCATTAGACAACCAAAACTCTCTGAATCTCTGCTTCCTTACAAGGTTGTCTTGAGGATTAAATAAGCAACCTACTTGAAGTTATGAGGACGTTACCTGTATACCCGCTATAAATAGAAGTGCAAGCTACTATTATCGTATTTATTGAAAAGCAACCATCAGGCTATAGAAAGTTAGATCCATCCATGCAGGACCAGACAGCAATCCTTCCAGTGTGCTCAGCTCTTTTTAGGTCTGTTTGGAAGTTCTCTTTTCCCGTTCTTCATCCCCTGCCAAAACATGATTCATTGCAGCTCTAGTTGATAGAAAGTATTCTGTTGGATTGGCGATGGTGGGAGAGAGGTAGAGAGGAAGGTTTTAAAAAATATATCACATTGGAACTTGACTTTCAAGTACTTGGATGCAATCAATTTTGAGAGGATTCAAAGGTGATTTATAAATATCACTAGGGGTTAGGAAGCCATTCTTTTACCAAACACTAAAGAAGCTAATAGGATTTTTCTTGGAGAAGAAAGTCAGCGGGGAGATTTCATACTCTACCACTTGTGATACAGGTGAGATTAATAGCCAACTGAGATTCTTTGTCTCCAGTGATAATGGGGCAGATGAAAATTGATTTTAGTTGCATGATGATAATCTCCAGACAGTGAAAGCAAGGTTAGGCTTCCTTGTAAGGAGGGACCACCCCCTTGGGATATGGGGAGACTGGGAATGGCTACTGGAGAGGCAATAGGATACTGGGTTCTTCAAGTGGGAAGAAATTTACATTACCTCCTAGGGGAGTCTGGGGGCCCACCTGCCTCTCCATTTTATTGCGACCCGACCCTCCACAGGAGCTATTAGCCATTGACTTTTGGGTGGGATGATGAAGTCACCTTCTGGATATCTTTAAAAGCTGGACAAATGATTTATGGTTACCTTACGGTATTTCCTGAACTTTCTGACAGCCACTTCACCGTGCTTGCACACATTAAGCTCTGCTCCAAGTGGTCCTGTGGTCACAGCATCAGCATTTCCTGGGAGCTGGTGAGAAGTGCAGATTCATGGGCACCGCCCAGACCTGCTCAATCAGTGTCTCTAGGGTTGGAGTCCCAGGATTCGGTGTTTTAACAAGCCCTTTGGGTGATTTTTATACATGATAAAATTTGAGAATGACTGAATTTGATTGTTCTTTACTGGTTAAGAACCCACATGAGCTTCTTGTGTTTATTTTCCACCTCTTGGCAACATATGCCCACATGCAAACAAGTTAAAAGCAGGGTAAAGTATTTCTTTGCAGGATCCTTACATTGTTTTATTTGTCAGCTAACCTTTTAATAGTATTTCTTAGAGTCCATTTTGCCATACGATAGATCGCCAAGATCATGATTAAGAAGCTTATTCAAATGTATTTAAAATGTTTAAATGGAAACAACCTGGAGATATAATTGCCTAAATTCAATCAAGGATTTAATTTGTAGCTCAGACCAGCCAAATGGATTTTCCTATTTTTCAGTTCCCTGCTTGTACAAAGAAATTTAAAAGTATGGAATCATAGACTGAGCAGTGACCCTTTGAAGCATATTGCAGTGTGCCCACTTATTCTCATTAGCTGTATTATCTCAATATCATCCTGTTCCTTGGGACTTGTAGTTCCCAAAACTAGACTAGAACAAGTGGGGGAAAAAAAGATAGCAATATCTTTTTTCGGTCAAGGGTTATAAATTATTGCCAGGCATATTAGCGTACACATTGCTATGAGAATTAATAGAATAGGTTAAACATCCTGTTCTTGACTCTGTTTGTTAAAAAGTGCCGTTTTAGCATGCCATGTCCAGCTGCCCTCAAACCACTAAACTGGGGAGAAGTGTGATTGAGAATTGGAAGACATTTCATATAAATTTGATGATGGCCACTGCTGGTGAAGGACCATTTTTGTTGCCCCCTCCATTCTACCAGTGGTGATAGGTTTTCACTGAGCTCTTTGCACTTGTTTTACACAAGCCCGAGCTCTGAGTACTTTGTGCCCCACGATGTCCATCTTTTAGACCCTGAAATCTCCAGGCTAGGTTTGACAGAGCAGCAGTTTATCAACTATAGTTTGCCAAGTCAGCATCAATGCTCGCTTTGAGAAAAAGATGAATGGAAAAGGTTGGCAATGTTCTAATCAAGGTGGGAAATTTGCATTTCAGTGATGCTTTGCCTATCACAAATGCTGGATTAGGATGCAGTGTAGTGGACCACTTCCATTGCTCTAGGTGTGATGAGGATAGCAGAGTCTAAGTAAAATTGTGTGTCTTCTTCTCCCCTGGCTAGAGTTACATGGGTACATCCAAATTCTTCTTTATGAAGACAGTCAAGACATTTCAGTAACACATCATTCCATGTAATTGCATCTTGTGCAGACTGGGCTGTTTCTTGCTTCTAATCAGAAAGAAGCAGGAGAAAGGACAGCTAGATTGCACACTATTCAGAATAAGATAAGGTATGTGTTGTAGTTTTTCACCAACATTTTATTACGAAAATGTTCAAACATATGGAAAAATGGAAATCAGCTTCTAGTGAACTCACTATCTAGATTCTACAATTTATCTTTTACTGAACTTGCTATACTGTACACTCATCCCTCTATTCAGTCATCAATCTATCTTATGTTTTTCAGTAAGACATCAGTTGCAGACAGCAGTACACTTTAATTCTAAATGCTCAGCATGCATGTCATTAACTAGAGTTCAATACTTGTTTTTTTGGTTTTGGGGTGAAACTTTCATAAAATGAAATACACTGACCTTAAGTATGTCATTCAAAGTGCTTTGCCAAATGTATCCATCTGCGTAATCCAAACCCTATCTGCATATAGAATATTGCTCATTACCCTAAAAATTAATTAATGTATGTGTTCTGAATTGATGTATACATATTGCTAGACCTCTGACACTTTTCTTAATTTAATGAGGCTCCCCTAGGGCTTCACATGGAAACTCTGGGGGCTGATGTGTTTATCTTCTCTGCTATCTTTCTCTACTCCCTTACTTAATGAAAATGATATGCTACTCAGTCTAATTGCCATCCTACATATCCTACACTTAGCTCATGATTTAATTTTCTAATGTTCATCAGAATTAATAGAAGAATGCCAAGATACATGAGTGAACTTTATTCAGCTTCCTCCCCTCACCAGCCACCTCCAGTAAAAGTAAATAGATGCATGCTAATTGATCCACAACTTTCTCCATGCTCATTGCTCCTCAGGAAGGATGGCCAGGTGCAGGAAGGCAATCTGATGTTATTTTTTAAACCAATTCTGGTTCATTGTTAATGACTGCTGGTTGCTGGGAGTGCTGTGTTAGGAAGGATCCTGAGGCTCTGTCTGTACTTAGTGAGAAAGTACCACAATTGCTTAGTGCTGTCTGCCTCAGGTAGAAGCTGGGGCTGGGAAGCAACAGCAGGCATGTCATCCCTTTTACATACTAGACTTGTGTGAGCTCCTGGACTATTCCATGTAACCATCCGAAAACACGTCTAGATTGAACCAGGCAGCTGAAAAGGGCAGAAGGACACTGAACGCCAGTCTAAAACATCTGTCCTAGTTCATATTTGTATCCTATTAAAATAATCAGTGTCACTTTGCAACATTTCTACCCACAAACAGGATGTCTAAATCGGGTTTAAAAATACAAGGCAGGGGGAATTCCCTGGCGGTCCAGGGGTTAAGACTCCAAGCTCTCACTGCTGGGTTTGATCCCTGGTTGGGGAATTAAGATCCCACAAGCCCTGTGGTGCAGCCAAAAAAACAAACAAGGCCGGGGAAAAAGAGAGAGAAAGGCAGGGACTGATGTGTTCTATCATTCTAACCATGCAAATGTGTCACTATTTGCCTTAAGGCTGATATACTCCAGGAGTCACCCTTCTTATGCAAAGTATAAAATTCTAAGTAGTGAGCTATTTGAATCACTGCTACTGTGGGATCATAATGCCCAGTTCAACTTTTCTGCTTTTTTCTCTAAGAAGCAAATAGATATGGGGTCAGTCAAGATTATTCTTTGTGCGTGGGGGTCAGGAAAGTAAGGTGAGGAATCCAGCTTTGCTTTCATCTTTTTACTCGCCAGCTTTATTTGTAACACCTCAGCAGATGTCAAGACAATGTGTTTTGTTGCTCGTAGCCTCGGTGCTATCCCTCTTCACTGCAGTGTTCCCCACGTGTGAGTTGCTTGGCTCAGAAGCATTATTCGAAGACTCAATTTTCAAAGCAAATACACCCACATAAGTCAGTAGTACTTCCGAAAACAAAGGTTATCACATTTTTCCAAGGGGGATAGATGAGAGAAGGGAGGATGCTGAGACAGAGTGTGAGTTTATGTTGAATGGCAGGTCTCATAAAGATTACATCCATAGTGCACTACCAAACTGAACAACAGCAGAGGGGAAGGGATGCGGGGCTGGGGAGGGAGGGCTCAGATGAGAGCAAAGTTAAAAGAACCATTTTAGCAAGGTGTGAAGTTTAAGAGGCATGCCTGGAGGGTAGGTTTTCTTACCAAGTCTCCTGTGAACGCCTGACCAGAAATACACAGGAGGGGAAACACACACACACCCCACCTCCTTGAAGGGAGAACATTCTTATTTCATCAGGATTGCTGAGGAATGTTGCTGATGATAAGGCTACAGAAAATATTCCTGGGAGTGCATTTTCAGAACTTGGGAACAGAGACAGTCTGTCTGAACCCAGCTCAACTTTTCTTTCTTATCACTTCTTAAAAGCATGTTATCTTTAAGGGCCAAATTAACATTTCATGATATGGCTTCTCAGCAGCTGATACGTGGGCATCCCAGGGCTAGACAGGGATGACTAAGCAGTTCTGGAAAATGACTATCCCCAGAGCTCCTGGCTTGACAGTTTCCTTGTCTATCACAGATGGAGGCTATTTGTTCCTCTCTAGATATAAGTGGCTCTGTAAGCAGAGGACTCTTTGTTCCAGGAAAGGTGTGAATAGTGTAATAAACAAAAGGAGCCACACAGTATATTCTTATGAGAAGCCAATTAATTATCCATATCAACACAGTCAAAGTATGGTTCATTTTCTGTTTTGAATAGTGCAGGACATAGAATTTTCTCAATGCATTCAAAGATACACTTAGTAACATGTCAGACAAACATTCTAATAGTAGCGTGCTCTGCTGGGTAGTCTGCAAAGTAAAACTCAAAAATAAAATAAAATAAATGCAATCCTCATTCCTAGAAGATGAGTCCCAGTGTTTAAATTTTGACTGTTGATATTCTGTTTTCTTGACACCTTGAAGAATTTCAAGTGCCATATTAGAATGCACTTTAATGTTTTAAAATAAGAGAGGTTTTCAAAAACATACAGCTCTGTGAAGTGAGGTATATCAATGTATTTTTGTGAGTAGCTGTATGATAAGTTTTATCACATGGTTAAAGCATTATAGAATCAAATAAAACTAACTGTGCCTGGTAAAAGATCACTTCTAGTAGATTTCTTTAACTATGTATAAACTTACATTAGAGAGTTGTAGGATGGCCATTTTTCCTGGAATGCATTGTTAGCTTTCTGTTTTCTATTATTAGATAAAGGCATTTTGAACAAAAGTTTTCCTCATAAATTCTGGGATATTAGATTCTTTTCACATATGATTTCTCCCTTCTATTTTTATTATCATAGGGTAACATTTTTTTAAATATTGCCTGTTATCCAAAACTTGAATGTCATTATCCTACATGGCTTCTGATATCAGAGGATATCAGAAAAATTTAGATAGGTACAGCTGTGGACCAAAATTCGAACAGCTAAAATTCAGGGTTCATTACACACACACACACACACACACACACACACACACATACACACACACACACAACCCCAATGAGGTGAGTAGGCTGGTTTTTATGTACTTTGAGGAATAACACTTCTTTTTCTTACTGTTTCCTGATAAAACCAAATACAATTCTCTTTCATTTATTTTGCAAGTTTTATTTTCTTAGACTTCAATTTTTCTTTTATTGCATGTGTGTATATGTGTTCATCTAACTGTTTATATCTTTCAGTGGTAAAAGCAACTTCTGTCATTTTTTTGTAAAGGGAGGTTTAATATGTTTGATATGAGTTTTTCTGTTGTTTTTCTTCTATACGTTTGATAAAATACTCAACTACTTAAACTCTATTCCAAGTTTACTTTCCCCACCCCCATGGGAGTTCACACAAACAAAACCCAGGTTTTTTTATTCTATTCTCTAAAAAAGGAAAAAGCATTAGTTGCAACCATTCTTTAGCCATTATTTTAGCCATCTCAGTCATGGAAATAGATAAGGAGACAGAGCAAGAGGTATATACATATATTTAGAAAGAAATAGTTCACAAAAACAGGCATGAACCACAGGACTGGATCTTGAACAAGCAGGCATAATGGCTAGGAAAAATTTAGGTTCTTTAAGTGAGCTTTCTTTAAGAGGTTTTATGCATTATTTTAAGACTTATCTAAGTCTTGCCTGCGTCTTCATTTTGATAAGAACTCCAGTGACCTTTCCTGGCAGTCTTCAGTGGGCACGGTTACCCCCACTTGCACCACTAGCACCATCACCATCACCCCACTTCTGCAGCTGGGTGACTCAGGAAGACTTCTAATGTGGGTTTTCCGTCCAATGTACTTTACTGACAGTCCTTCCAAAGGGGTTTAGTGGTCCCAACTTTGAACTGGATGGCATTGCTGTCCCTGTCTGGAGCTTCATTTGGAGGTGGGGGCAGGCACTATGCCATGGCAAGCACTCTTGCCCTCAGATAGGCAGATCTGAAAGGTGATCACCAACTGGGACTTAGTACGTATTCAGGAGGGCTCTCATCCCAAGCCTTTCTCTGGGTACTTAGGCAGACAAAAGAGATTTTTCCTTTGAGCTCTCATCTTGACTATATTTCTGTTACTTTGAAGAGCACATTTTAATCCAATTCTTTGCATGTCTCCCAATGAAAATATTTCCTTGAGTCCCTCCATATCAAGAAATATTTCATTCCATCTTTGCAAGTTCCTTGTGTTTGTGAGTGGGCTGGTATACATATCTATTCTTGGATAGAATATTATGGACAATTCTAATATTTTAAGTAAAAATATGAAAAAGAATAGATAACAAATTAAATATAAAAACATGATTGCTTACATCAGTACATATACCTTCCTTTTATTTTACACAGCCTTCTTGGTACATACAAACTCCAAAATAATAGGGTGTAACTTTAAGCAGCTTAATTTGTAATGTTTATTATTTACTTTTTTCTTCAATTTCTTTATTTTTTCTTCAATTTCTGTGTGCAACAAAATTCTAGGGTTTAGGAGAAATGGACTCATTCTTTTGTTTAAGGAGTAGGGGCCTGCTGCCCTTCGTAAACCTGGCTATTATCTTTCCTTCTCTGAGATAAAATGGCAGGCTCTGCCTAGGTGTTCCCCTCTACCAATATATGTCATGGGTTTTGTTTTGCATTCCGCGTAGTACTAGGAAAGAATGAGGTCATGCGTTTTGAAAGTGCAGCATATTTTGTGGGTTTTCTTTATGCATGACTTCTTTTTGAGTCTGATTTTTTTTCTTTTCCTTTTTAGGTCTCACTTATACCTTTATGCAGAATCTTATAAATTGCATCAATTGAGGACATGGTTACAGATAATATAAGTGATTTTAAAAGCCACCAAACATAAAGGGATTTTTCTAAGTTCCCAGAACAGCTAGCTTTCTGTTTAATTCAGTCCCTTCAGAATGTATCTCATGCCCCTGATATTTAAAGCCATACAATCATCTGCAAGTAATCAAAAGGGTAGAATCTTTCAAGAATCCAGTCCATAGGCAATATGTATTATGTTATTTAGTGAGCTTGGACAAAGTCATCTAGGCATTTGAACATTATTATCTACAGGAATTCTTTTTCTTTCAACATAGAGACATTTAGTTCAGATTTGTAGAGCAAAGAATGTCTGTTTCCTATGTGACATGAAGTGTCTCAACTTAATCCCCATTTTACTTCATTATAAAGGCACTGAGCTAATTATTTTTTGAGAAATAAACGATAAATAACAACTGACAATTAGACACAAATGCTTTGGAAGAATACTGTGTTGGCACTTACGGGAAAATGTTTCTTCTTTTTAAATGTAAAACATTATAAGGGATTTGAGGGAAAAAAATGAGGCTATCACACTTTGCATTCCCATTTTTTGGGCTGCAGGAAAAAAATAGCAATTTTTCACAATTGTGATTTGCTAGAAATAAGTTGTGAAAAATGATAAAATGATATGCTACCTTTTTAATTGTGGTGACAACTAGCCTTGAAGGGCTTATTATCTCCATGAACTGAAGTCAAGTCTGTAGAATGTTGATTAGTAATTATGCATATTAGAACATTTCCAGATTAAAGGTGTTTTAATATTTTCTTGCCAGAAAAGACAACAGTCACGTTACTATTTAATGGTACTTGAGAAAACTGCATGGAGTAGAAAAAATAAATACAGTCAGTTTCATGGAACATCCAAATGGATTTGGTTTTCACTCAGCTCCACCGTTGCTATGCAATGCTTTTCCCAGAACAAGGACCATCTTTCCATTTAATAAGACGGTTTCTTCAGGCTTCACTTGTTTTTTGTTTTTTTTCTTTTCTTCTCCCATCTCCCATTATACTTAGGCAGTACCACATTCTCAAACAATGAATAGTCTTCCAATGATTTCATATGCATTCATTTCATTTCCCCATTTTCTTGAGGATAGAGAAATCATTTGCTTCTTTGGTAGTTTCCTAAAATTCTTACTGCAATGTGAAGGGCATAATGCATTCTTGTTGATAAGAGTTCTTTTGTCAGTTTGGAAGAGGACAGAGGAGACATTTTCCTGTCTTCAAATTGTAATGCTTTAAAAGGCTGCTTACACTCTGGAAGAGTACATGTTTCCACATTTTAAATTTAATCTTTAGTTTGATATATTTACATTTTTCCATATGGATTAATGGAGATAGTCAAGTCAGGCACAGGAAGTCACAGGACGTTTCTCAATGAAGATTTATAGGAAGATCTGCTCTTTAAAGGGAAATCAGAGAACTGAGAATTTGTGAAGAGGAGATCATGATTCAGTCTTTACATGGGACAGACTCACAGCTCTGTGGTCTATGAACCCTATACCAAAATTCCTAGAGCTGATCTTTTTGTTTTTATTTATATTGGTTTCCTGTCTCTCTTAGAGTTTGTGAGTTTGGTAAAGGAATATTTTTTTAAAGGATGAATTGCTTTAGTTATTTAAACTTATATATTAGAATCCCCCTTGGATATTCTTCTTGTCTTACAGCAAAATGCATAATTTTGGAGGAGAACCGACATCTTGTTTCTGTCATTGCTTCTGTGCTCTCCATGACTACAGAGAAGGATTTAGGTGGAAATTATTTAGGATTCTTTTTTTAATGGTTTTAAAATACACAAATTAACTTATGTGAAAACATAGCCTTAAGCTTAATTTTATGACCCATACATTTTGAATATTCAAAATCGGGCTAATAAAAAAAAGCAATAGATATTCTCAGGGGTTTAATTTTACTCATATGGTGAGAGTTGATGGTTTATGAGTTTTACAACATTTCATTAGGGAAATTTTACCAGGGAAGCAGGGTGGAATATATACAAGGTTTATCCTGCACTGGCAAAATGGAGCCCTCAATAGAGTTTGTTTACACATCCTGATTAACTTGATTGCCTACCTTGTCAGGAAACACTATGCAAATGATTTTATTTTCTGGGTTATTAGACCAAGAAAGAGACAGAAAATCACTTTTATTACAGAGCAATCTTTGCATGCACATTTTACATGTTTATAAGAATCTCTTTAAAGGGAAGTGGTTCAAGATGACTGCTTCTTTGACAATCTAGCCACTAGCTACCCAAAAGAAATGACACATTGCTTAAGATGTTGATTTTATGGTGCATTTTGAGAGTATAAATTTTATTTTTCATGTCTCTCACTATATATAGAACAATATAAGTGATACATTTATAAGATATTAGTAGAGATGTTTAAGAGAAAGTAAAATGACATGTTTTTTTTTTTATTTTGTTAATTTTATTTTTATAAATTTTGATTCAAATTGCCTTTCACCTCCTAGGAATCTTTAATGAATTGATTTTTTTGTTTGTTTACTCTATCTTTGAAATTGATTATGTATATTTATGGCTCATTTTTTACAATATTCAAGTACCAAATCATCTCTATTCACATCGCCAAAAAGTTTTGAAAGTCATTGCCATTAGTTAGTGCTATCCTGATCAGAAATGTTAGAAGCCCAGAATCCTCTTTCAGTTTCTGTACTTTCCATAACAGTATTTGAATTTTGTGTTTTTGTTTCATCTAAGAACTTTGACTTTTGTGCCCTGTCATTAAACTTCTATGTATGTTTTTCTGCCTCTTTGCTACAGTTTGATTATCTGGGCTAATTTGAACCCATGAACATTGACTAGAAAATGATGTTCTTTTAGGTATTTTTATGTCACTATAACTCATTAAACTAAACATCTCTCTCATTTCTCAATCCAAAAGCATGGGAATATATAGTTTTTTAAATTTCAGAATTTGCATCTACTTTAAAGGGCTTCTGTGTTCTTCATGTGCAATGTTTAGCAAGGTTTATATATGTGTAGAGGATTGGGTACCAGAAAATACAGTCTACCAGAGGGCATTCTGTTATCTTGTGGTTTGAAAGGCAAGTTTAACTCTACAGAATTGCAGGCAGGAAGAGACATTACACAAATAAGCCAATCATATTTTGACATCAGAGTCTTGTGTTGACACTTCCATCAAAACATGAGACAATAAAACATTAATCTTGACACATAAGTTCCTGTAAGTGTTGTGCAGAGCGAAAGTTTTCTCTTGTATTTAGACTGAGTGTTCTAGGTCACAAAAGCACCAAGAAGAAAATGGACCAGATGGTTAGGGGTTCTGTACCTCCTCCCAAAACACCTGCCCTTGACCTGAGGAATGACTTTCTCGCCTTGTAAGATCGGCCCAAAATACAGCTCGAAGGTGACCTCTCTATCTGCTCTCTTATTAAGAAATAATCACACCTGCCCTTGTTACTTCTCATGACTTGTTTGTGGGTTTCTGGCAACACCAATCAAGCAGTTCTTTATAATAGCCAACCATTTATTTACTGGGTTCTTTATTTCTACTCATCTAGGGAAGAAAAGTCTAGAAGTCCTGCAGAAATACCCAAAAGGAAAAAAACAAAACCAAACAAAATGACTGAATTCTTGACACTTGTGATTTAAGTATCAAGAATTTGTGTCACTTGTGATTAAAGGAGAGTCTCCTTTCATCTGTCATGTAAGAAGGATAAGTGCCAGGTTAAATTTTTATTTCTGGTCTGGTTTCTCTGACAGAGACTCATACTTCTGCCCTAGAGTTAAATCTAATGGAAGAGGCACTTACTGAAAGTAAATGGCTTGGGACTTCCCTGGTGGTTCAGTGGTTAAGAATCTGCCTGCCAGTGCAGGGGACACGGGTTCGAGCCCTGGTCCGGGAAGATCCCACATGCTGCGGAGCAACTAAGCCTGTGCGCCACAACTACTGAGCCTGCGCTCTAGAGCCTGTGAACCACAACTACTGAAGCCCGCGTGCCTAGAGCCCATGCTCCACAAGAGAAGCCACGGCAATGAGAAGCACACGCACCACAATGAAGAGTAGCCCCTGCTCGCCACAACTAGAGAAAGACTGAGTGCAGCAACGAAGACCCAACGCAGCCAAAAATAAATAAATAAATAAATTTTTAAAAAGAGAAAGTAAATGGCTTGTTTTTATATGTAGAAACTGTCTTCTCCCCAACACAAATCAGTGTGGATTTTCTCCTAGGAATTTCTGTGGATGGCCATCAAATGCTGGTAGTGATCAAACAAGTTAAAAAAAAGTCTTATTTATGTATGACCCTTAGTTATACTCTTTAAAATGCCATGTTTCTATTTTAACTTTACTAAAACTTAAAAAGGTATAACTTTTACTCTCTGGTACCTCTTGCCGGTATTTATTTTCTGGGTCTCATTTGCAATGAGGTATAGCAATAAGCATTAAAAGCTTTAATGAATCAAATATGAATATGTTTGAATGTCCTGACTTGCTGACATCAAAAATGGAACAACAGAACAGAGGTTATACCAGAACCATCTCAAGTATTCATGAAACCTCTACACTAAGAGAACTTGTTTGGTAGCCTAATTAAAGAACTGGCTATCTGTGCTCCCCTCCTATCATTTCTTAGACATTAATCAATGTGATCCTTAGCCTCCTTTCCAATCCTTCCCTCAGTGGGGAGACAGGAGGAGAGAAGACAGTATACAATAATATAATTTCTCTGATCTTCTACACAGACCACCTAGTAATACTGTTGCAAAGCACATGCAAATGCAAATAGCTATATTGCTTCTGCATAATAGAAACTAACATGCTAGTAACTCCAAAGGGGACAAATGTTAAGATGGATCTTTTGCAAAGCAGACAACATAATATAACACTGAGAGTAATTATGCTCTTTTTTCTTTAGGGTAAGTGATGAATGTTCAGATTCAATACTTAATATTTGCTTTATAAAAAGTGCATTGTGCTCATTTATTTTTTTGGCATGGAAGGATGCTTTAGAAGATCACTTCATTCAATATTTTTAAAATCACCGACTAGAGATCATGATTTACCTGTGTATTTTCATAAGCATGTACCATAACTCATTCTGTTTAATGGCTAAAACACTTCCCTATAATCATCTTGAGACTAAAGTGATCTTCTGCTGAGACGCTTTCCTCCATGACAAATCAACATTCTGTTATCTGATAAAAACACAGGGCCCTTCTTTTCCATTGTCCCCAAATTTAGAATGAATTAAAGACATCTGTTCACCAGAAAACATTTATTAAGAATGCATGATGGTAATGTTTGATGGCAAATTCAGACTAATACATGGATCTCAGATTCATGAATATAATTTTCTCTGGATAGTTAGATATTTTAAGGTGGTTTAATGCCTGAGGAATAATGGCATTTATTGATTGCATGTTCACATATATACACGTGAGTGCCTCTGTGGGGATGCTTATCTATGTGTAGCTCTATATAAATGAGTACAAATGTTAGCTCTTTGACATGAGATGTTGAAACTATTAGAGATGGTCTACACAGAAGAGTCTAATTACTTTTGTTTCAAAAGTATATCCAGGAGTATTTAGGTCAAAAAAGAATTTTTAGTCAATTCGTTCATGTGCTTCAAATGGTTGAATCCTTGGTCCTTCATCTATGATCAGGTTGTATATAACCACCATTTGCAGTCCTAAATCTAACGGATAGCCCAAGTCATGAGCAAATAAGTGTCCAGTAATAAGGGTGGCGGACAAGAAAAAGACACAGATTTTTTTCTGTTGAGTCATTTATTGACTGTGATCTTATACAAATGACTTTGTTTTCTTGGATCTGTGTTTCCTTATGTATAGAATAGACCGTGTTACTTCACAAGATTAGTGCAAGGATTAACTGATATTAACATATATGGAAGCCTAACATACTTCACTTGTGTATTCACTTCGTTTTATAAATCTTCCCTTCTTGGTGGAGAAAAGGGTGAAATCAATGACTTAGTAAGCCAAGACAGCCTTTGGAGAGTAGAGAAAAGGTCCTTGGGTTGTCATAGCTGTCCAGGTAACCTCTGCTTCTGATATCCAGTTTTCAATAAATTTTGATTAATTGTTTCACCTGTTTGTCACATACATTTTAACTCAAATGTAAAACTATGTTTGTCTTTCATTTCTAACTCCCATCCCCCAAAATTATTCACAGACGCCTTCATCTTTATAACAAACTTCTACAGATTGGGGGAGACAGCCTCATACCATAAGTAGGCAAATTTCTTACCACTATTAATCCATGAGAAAAAAAAAAAACTGCCTTAGAAATATTTTATAGGGCTGACTTAGTTAATCTTATTAAGAAGTTATGACTGTAGAACTAGTTAGAGAGAGGTACTCTGTTCTGGGTTAATTGGGACGCGTTGTTAGCAAAGGCTGGAAATCTGTGTATAAATGCAAGTGGCCAAAGTATTTTCCTGCTTGAGTTTTTAAAATTCTAATGAATATGGGTGGTTTCTGAATTTCTAGGCAATGCAGGATTTGCATGAGTTTACAGTTCAGTTGTCTTTCAAACTAATTCTCTATGCAAGTCACTGGCCTAGATGCTGTGGCTACAGAAGAGGAAGTATTAAAAAAAAATAAGTTTCTGCCCACCCCAAACCCCTGAATTAAAAATATCTAGTAAAGTGAAAAAGATGCATACAAAAAACAAACAAGGGCTTCCCTGGTGGTGCAGTGGTTGAGAATCTGCCTGCCAATGCAGGGAACACGGGTTCAAGCCCTGGTCTGGGAAGATCCCACATGCCGCAGAGTAACTGGGTCCGTGAGCCACAACTACTGAGCCTGCGCGTCTGGAGCCTGTGCTCCGCAACAAGAGAGGCCGCGATAGTGAGAGGCCCGCGCACCGCGATGAAGAGTGGCCCCCGCTCGCCGCAACTAGAGAAAGCCCTCGCACAGGAACGAAGACCCAACACAGCCAAAAATTTAAAAAAAAAAACAAAAAAAAAAACCCAAATAACTCAATTAAAAAAAAAAAACAAAACAAACGAAAAAAGAAAACATAGCAGATGACTTTATATTCTTGTAACAATCGTTGGACACATAGAGTATATAGGTTGCACTTCCTGGTGTGGTTGTCATAACCTAAGCACGCCTGCCGTTTGTCCCTGCCTTTCAGTGGTTGGGAGCCTCTCTTTGCCCACGGTGATTTTTGCCACCTGCTCACTCACCCCTTCACTTCGAGAGCAAGTTTCGCAGTTTGTTTGAAAGAGTACCTTTGCTCAAAGGAAATGGAAAATTCCTTTTTTGAGTTTTACTATGACTAGTGCCAAAGTAGAATTTGTTCATATTGGGTTCCTGGATGGTATAGGAGGAATGAATTCTTACTCCAGCTGTGCAAAAGTTTAGTGTAAAAAAGAGTAAATAAAACAAACTTGTAGAAGTCAAAAATAACACAGCTCCAGCACTTAGATATGTGGCCTTTTCTTTATTATAAAAGATGGTTAGTCCGACCGACTTTAGTGGATTCCCACAGTGGTTCAGTAAAATAATGTGGGCAATTGGCTGGACACATAGAAGGCATTCTATAAATGCATGTTCTTGTCTGACTTCTTAGAACCCTATGTCAACTATGCTATTCCTAATGTCCATTAAGTAGGGAGCATCTTACTCCATGTGTAGAGCTTACTCTTTATTATTATTTTGACTCTTGAATATTAGTCCTTCTCTTCCAGAGTTTTTATTCTGCTGGATTCCCTTTCTTCCCTTCTCCTTTTTTTCCCCAGTGCAAAATTTTAAGCAAACTCTCAGTCTTCAGGTAACAATTTCATGTGAAAAATTAACAATAATGTCATATCAGAGTAATGCCAGGAAGTTATGAAACTTCACTGTTACTGACAGATGATTAATTTTCTTTTTATTATTAGGAAATTGTTTGTAGGCAACAGTAGAGAACAAACTCTGCTTGTATACATTGCCAGCTCTTGCTTAATTTAGTTTCCCAAACAAACCCAAACTTAATTTTACCCCAAAATATAAGCCAGTTCCCATAGCAAAAATTTTACTGATTTCCAACTTGATTTTTATTTATTGTCCATTTCTCTGTTGATTGAGCTCATCAGATTGAGCAGCAAGATGGTCATGGGACGAACAGTAGGGTCCAGGGGTCACTCGCTGCGGTGTTTCCCCTAAACCAAGACCAGTCTCTAGGATTTCAATGTTTCTTTCCTCCTATTTGCCTTAGATAAAGATCCCCTAGGCACTGGTGTTTTTAGAATTCTCCTTGTTCTCCATTAAACAAGTCCCTTAGAATCTTGACCCAACAGTGACTGATGGTGATCCTTGATTATGGAAGCTTGTAGGCATCCAACTCAAGCAGTCCTGCCTATAGGCACAGCTCTGCCCCTTACTGGCTGTGTGTCTTCCCATGACTTAGGCTCTCACTTTTTTTCATCTTTAAAATAGGACTATAATAATTCCTGTCTTATAAGTAAAATAAACTATCTTAGTATACAGAATGGAGCATAGTAAGTACTTAGATAGATGATACCTGCTATTGTGAGCTAATTTATGGCATTGAAACTATTCAGCAGTTAAGCTTTCATTGTGGAAAGGCCCTTACGAAGCATGTTACACATGGTATCAGAGCATGGAAGGAGGGATCTTTTGTTATATCAGCCACACTGCATCACAGGTGACTGCCAGCTCCTCCTTTCTGAACAGAAGCCGGGAGAAGATGGAAAGTTAGATGTTCATAAAACAACTTCATTAATAATACTTGAGAGTTGATGGTTTTATTTTGTTATCTTGGGCTCCCCAAGAAGCAGACCCTGAATAAAAATTCAAAAACAAGTATTCATCTGGGAAGTAAAGGAAACATCAGAGATGGAGTGGGGGAATGTGACAAGGAAGAATACCTCATCAAGCTAGCCACCACTGTGCGTGATGGCAGCTTAATCCCACTAGGGCAACTCCATGACACGTCTCATCGTCATCACATTTAGGGGCGAGGGAGCTGGGGTATTTATACACCAAACCATGAGAGTCACCAATTAAGGGTCACACCTAGTGGTTTGTTAGTTCTCCAGCTCTTCTAGGTTGCTACAAAGGGGGACAATGTAGCTCTGGCTAGCCAGGGAAGTCCTTACATAAAGAAATGCAGGGTCTGTGTGCCCTGTGGTGGGAAAAACAAGGGCATATAAATGGGCACCAAAAGCATCTGTTTCAATTACTTATTTGTATAAGGTTTTAATGAGAACCTTCCTGAATATATATTTTTGAGGATACAGTAGGTATATATTGAAGTTGGATTTAGAAACACATGTAGTTAGCATAAAGAAAAGCTATAACATGCCTACAGAATTTTAGACAATTTCTTCCAAACCATCAATCCTTGAGCACTTGCTCCTCCATGGACCCACTGCACCATCATCTATATCAGTTTTACTTCACATGCTTGATCTCTCTGAAACTTTGGGGGAACATGACCAGAGCTTCATACAAGTTCCCTTTCTTTTCATTCTCTTTTCTACCCTTCTTAAATGCTTTGCATATCAATATGTTATCCATGAACTGGCAGGGTACAGTTTATTTCATCTATTATTCTGCTTCACAAAGGAGGAAACTTATTAACACAAAAACTTAGATAACTACTCTGCTACCTGATCCACCTGGTAGTGCATTCACTTGCAGATTCTGCCAGTTTCTGTCCTTTTGTTATATTGCTGATAATTGTTATTCCTCTGACATATACCATGTGCACCTCCGTCCTAAAAACTACGGAAGAAAAGCAACACAGAAATCATCATACCTGGTGCTTCATTTTATGTGGGCTACCTGAAGTGACAGGCTTGTGGCTGTGTCCACATTCCTGTGAAATTAATGTTCCTTCTTCAGACACCTCTTATTCTATTTATAGCCACAGGGCTTCAGTTTTATAAGTGTCCAGAAAGTTCTGAGTAATGCACAGAATTCTACATACACAGCAAATGCAACCTTGGCAAAATGTAATCCCTGGTGAGAGAGAAAAACAGAGAATCAACAGTCCGTTGCTTTTATTGGAACAATAAAACTGGAGCAGTTTGTGTCTGAAAGTGCTGTAAACTAGACTTTTTTTCATGTAAATTCCATAGCCAGGATATAATGGTCATTGTCATGAAATTGGCAAACAGAGAATTACAGTTTTTCGGAGAAAACTTGACTTCTTCTCAACACTCTTTCCTTCTTTGTTTACTCATTGAAATATGCCTGTTTTTATGGATGGTTGGTCAAGATGTGGGCTTAAATGGAACAGTATTTCATGTGAGTGGGAAGAGAATTTGTGTATGTCTACCCAAACATTAAGGAAAAATGAGTACAAACATTTACTGTTACTGTGTTCCCATTCATTTTTTTCACCATATTAAGAACTTTAGAAGTACTCCATATGGACTATGCTGTTCTTAAGGCTTATTAAGGAGGGGACATTTTGCTTAATATATAGAACCTACGCTTAATTATTGTTTTGACCGTTTTAATGTAATTACATATCTTTGTTGTAAGAAAAATTTATAGAATTACATAACCATATTAAAGAATATTATGAAACTTCTGTCTTCAGTTGCTACTGTATTTGGCTTAGGGTTAATAAGAGTTGAACTTTCAAGATACGCTATACAATGGGATGGAGCCTGATAGAATATAATGAAATGACCTTGACATACCTATAAATGCAACCAACCAATGAAAAAACTACATCATTCACAAGAATGATTGTAATTGATTCTTTGAATCCCATTGGTCCATGGGTCTGTGGCTGGGCTGTCTGTGCTCTGATAGCTCTTTGAGAAAGATTAAGGGTTCAACATTATTTAAATTTCTCTTTGTCTCTCACTCTCTCTCTCCAATATCATAGTATGGCTAGTTCATATTTCTGTTCGTTACATCATCTTAGAAGCCTTCAGAATCAAGTCATTCCTCATGAAGCAACAAAAAGAAAAATATCCCATTTTCAGCAAGTTTGAGTTAAAGCTGGCAAATTATGTAAAGTAACACTTAAAAAGGGGACCCTGGAGAGGAACTTGGTGGCTATTTCAGGACTCATATTTGTGGTGGAGTGGACAGTCACTCAGAACCATATTCATGATACTGGTTATTTCCATCCCAATGCGGCCTTTAGGTCTTCATTCAGAAGCAGCTTGCTACAGCACGTGTATCATAGAAAAAACTGAGATTTTGTTTTGTTTTCATATCTTAGGCTAGTAGATTAAGTAACACAGAACCTAGCTTTGAAACCTTTCTCCTTTTTTATTTATATTAATCTTAAAGGTGAAAAATAAGTTCTGGTTTTAATTTATACTTTTCTGTATACTGGTATTAATCTTTTAAAATATGTGAATTAGCCATTTTGATTCCATGAGTTATCTGCTCATGTGCTTTGTTCACTTTTCTATTGTTTTTTTACGTGTATTCCATTTTTATTATAAAAATGGCAAACATTCAAAGGCAGTGAGTGTAGTATAATGAAGACTTTGGTCTCCATCACCCGACAAGTTTCATTTATAATTCCAATCATTCCTGTTCCTTCCAAGTTATTTTGAAGCAAACTAGAAATTTATTATAACATCTGTAAATATTTCTTCATGTATTTCTAAAATATAAAGCCCCAATGCCAAAATTAAAGCCTAAATTAATAGTCCATTAATAACAATTAAATGTTCAACATTCAGATCATCTCTTAAAAGTTTCAGTTTGGTTGAATCAGCATCCAAAGAATGTCTCTACATGTGATTAGATGAAATATTTCTTAAATCTTGTTTTACTTGTAGGTCATCTCATCTCTCTTTTTTTCCCCCTGAATTTTTTTTAGAAGAAACCAAGTTATTTGTCCTGTAGAGTTTGCTATAAGCTGGATTTTGCTATAGCATCCATGTGGTGACATTTAATATGCTCCTCTGACCCTGTGTTTCCTGTGGATTGTTAAGTAGACTTTGTGGTTTGGAAAGATTCCTTCATAAGTGGTGTTAGGAGGGATGTAATTTCTTTATCCGAATTCCTTGTGAAGTGACAGTCTGATGATTATTGTCAAGTTCCATTAATCCATTAGGAATGGCAAAATGGTGATATTCCAGTTCTGTCATTCCTGTCTTGTTTATTAGCTGGGATGCTTGTATAAAGGCCGTGTTTCCACTATTCAGTGACTCTGTAAGATCAAGATCGTTTGTATAGGAAAGGCAAGATAAAGGCTTAATTCTTTTCCTTTGTAATCAAATATAACAATTTCCTTCCCTAACATTTTGTAATGGTGACCAGTAAAGGTTCTTTTGGTTATGTTTTGTTTTATTTTGTTTTAAAGATCATTATGAACTCACAGAAATAACTAAATTCACTATGTTTCTATCCATTCTAGTTATATTTTCATAATGATGCTTAAATTGTCCCACTTGAGAGATCAGCGAGAACCTCTGCAAATTGGCTTCTGAGTCTTCATCTTAGTCGGCTCAGGCTGACATAACAAAACAGTATAGCCTGGGTGACTTACACGACATTTGGTTCTCACAGTTCTGGAGGCTTGAAGTCTGAGATCTGGGTGCCAACATGGTTGGGTTCTGGTGAGAACCCTCTTCCTGGCTTGTTGATGACCACTTTTCACGCTATGTCCTCATGTGGCAGGGGCAGAGAAAAACACAAGAGCTCCACCCTCGTGACCTCATCTGAACCTAGTTACCTCCCAAAGGCCTCTTTTCCAAATTCCATCACATGGGGGTTAGGGCACAGTTTAGTGCATAGCAGTCATATTGACACAATCTTAGGAGTCTCAGTTTCTTTGCTTTCAGGTAGGATAAGATAATCCAAGCTCATTTTACACTTTTCCTATCCCAGCACTGGAGTCAGCTAATTTTTCAAGGAGCTCTGGCTCCTTTTAGTGGGAAATGGTCATTAAAAGCCAAAATCTAGGCACTAAGAGTGCTCATTGCTTTTGTTTTGGTCCTTATTTCTAGGCATTTTCAATGGACAGAAACAGGATTTTTTTTTCCAAGATAAAATATATTATGATTTTATAAATACACTTCCAACTCAAATTCAGGATTACTGGCTTTTTTTTAAGCCTCGTTGATCTTATATCTGTACTCCTTTTCTTTATATCAAAAATCTTTGTTTTTAAGGTGACCATTAGCTTACTACTCATTTGTAAAATGAGCCTTGAAATAACAATAAAGTCTTGCTATGATATTGAAAGTTTAAAATAACGTTTGCAGTTCTTTTTTATTTTCCCTAAGGTATATACCCCAGTGGAGATTTATAGCCAAATTACTGTGTATTAAAAACACCCAGAGATAATTACTATTAACCTCGTCCTTCCAGCTTTTGTTCTGTTTTCAAAGACCCACAACCCTAAGAGCACAGGAGACTAAGATATATATAGATTCCCGTAGCCTTTTCTTCAGTCAACATTGTGGTTTAAGTATTACCTGTGTCAAAAACAATTCTCCATAAACATTATCATAATGTCTGCATGGTATCAGATTGTAATTACCTTAACAACTTTTCCATAATATGTAGACACATGACACCTTCTGATACGTATTGCTGTACCTGTCCAGGAGACTGTAACTCTGATTGTAATTCAGTAGATCTGGGACAGAACCTGAGATTCTACATTCCTAACAAATGCCCAGGTGAACCAATGCTGCTGGCCCTTGAATAGTATTTCAAACAGCACTTGTATAAAGGATGATGATGGCCCAGTAATTTATTTATTGTACTTCCTCTAAGACTGAACAGAGGGGCTGGACTTAGCAGGTGTAATTAGAGCAGATGAATAGACACCCTAGTACTTATATTTATTGAGTTTCTAAGATACCTTCAAGGTAAAAATTCATTTTAGGGTATTTTAGCCAAATCCTAAATAAAGTCATACTACTGGACAGTGTGACCTCTGGATGTTCTTTCTTTCTTCTGAGACCTTTAACCCCAGGGACACTGTTGTCTGCCTTTTCTGCCCTTAGGGCTATTTTAGATGTGTTATGGTTCAACATAAAAATATGGAGGTTCTTTGCTGTGATAAGCTAGGGGGTAACCTCTCCCTTTGAAGGCAGGGATAGTAAGGACTGCTTTCTCATTCTGTTCATGTGTTGTTGAGTTAACTCCAAACTGTGTTGTGTTTGAGGCCCTTCCAGTGAGGCAGGTGGTGGGACAAGATCTGATGAGACTTCAGAATATCCCCAGAATACATGTTTTCTACATCTCTTGCAAGGCCCATGTTCCCAGATTTTTATTATCCTAATATTTGGCTGGCTGGTTCTAGGAATACAACTGTGAATAGCAAATATACCTGTTTTAAAGGATCTTAGAGTTTAGGAGGTCAGACAGGCGAGATACTTGGTAATTATAGAGCTTTATGGATGGTAAATGTCATAGTAAGTTATAAGTAGGCACAGAGGAGGGAATCATAATTCACTATTGTAGATTTTTTTTCCAGGAAAAGTGAAGACAAGGTATAATTAGCCAAGGAGGAAAAAGAGAGGGGGTCCTGGAAGGAGGGAATATCTTGTAGGAAGGTTTAAAGGTTCAAAAGAGAAAGAAGGGGGAAAAGGCAAATTGTGAACTTCGAGTAATCTGGTCTTGAGGATACCAGGGGAGATTATGAATGTGTGTGTCTGTGTGCACTCAGGTGCTGGGAATGGAGGCATCATGTTGTTGAGGAGGATGAAGAAGTTGTAGAGGTAAGTCAGGGCCAGCTAAAACCTTTGAACTTAATTCTTAAGACTATGGAGAACTGTTAAAAAGTTTTAGGTAGGGAATGTCAATCCCCCCCCCCCCACCTCCACCAAAAGACACAAAAACCTTAAACAAAAGCCACTCACTGCAACTTGAAGAATGAATTCCTGATTAGCACATGTGAAGGATGAAAAGACTGATTCAGAGCCCTGGAGAGTTTAATAATGAGTAACATTTATGAGTGTTTATGGCAGTGCTAGAGGCCAGCACTAGACACAAGCACTATTTTGAGACATTTTAAATGTATTATTTAACACTCCAAACAACCTGTTGAGGTGTATATGTTTACTATCATCATCCCCACTTACAGTTAAGTACGCTGCGTCAAAATGTGGTTGAATTACACTTCTGCAGCCGTAGAACGACACAGTTCTAGAAGCATGACCTGAACTCAGGTGGTTTGGTCCCAAGGTTCACTCACTTCACTACTGGGTTGTACGCACCTCCATGGAGACTAAGATGAAGTAAGCAAGCATAGCTCTATTGCTTGAAGTTGGTTAATATGTGTACACATTATTCTAATTCAGTGGGGGAGAAGGGACTTGACACAAAGCCTGGTGAAATTATAAAAAACATTGACTATAGCAAACATTCTGAAGAGATCAGATACTTAATGAATGCTATTTAAGAGTGGCATCTGGTTGTCACCTGGGAAGTATTATGAGTAGGAACTTTCTGTCTTGGTTCATGTAAGTAGGTACATGTATGCTAACATTTCCACCATGCCCAGAATATGTGTACACATGGTTGGCTTAAAGTTCTACCCAGGTAGTGCCATGTTATAGAAAGGTATTATTTTTCATCATTCCATGTCTAGCAAGTTAATCAATATTAAAGTAGAAACTCACCTCATTAGGATACATTTAGAAGATTGAGAGTCAAGATTCCAGATTCCCAGTCAGAGCCCGAAAGACTTGTATAACCTTTAAACATTAAAATAAAATAAAATACGTGTGTATGTTCCAGGAAAGAAATGGCATATATAGAGCTATTTATTGACTAAGTGTTCCCAGTATAGAAATACAGATACATTTTGGCACTTACCACATTTTCTTTTAAATGCCTCACCATTTTTCAAAAGGTAAAAACATGTCGCCAAGAGCGACAGAAGCAACCCATTTCTGCCAGCTTGGGCAAGTGACTTATCCACTTAAAGTCCCCATTTCCTCATCTGTAAAATGGCAATAATTATGCCTATTTTGCAGGAATATTGTGAGAAAATACATGTAAAGTGGTTGGCACCTAGTGGGTATCCAACCAATTTAAGATTGGTACTTTTTTTTTCTTCCTTGGCAGTAGAGTTGCATTGTCATTATTTTAAAATGCTGAGATTACTTTTCAAATTGCTGTGCTGATTACAAGCTTTCTGAATGAAATAATTACTAAAAAAACAGATCTCAGTGAAGAATTTAGATTTTTGAGAGGAATAAACAAATATGCCACTATACTTTATCTCTACTCAAGAGTTACCAGAGTTTACCTGTTAAGATGAAATATGTCTTTTTCATAAAAGAGGCCAACTTGGCATTTATTAGCTTTGACCATTGCTTGGCAATGCTAGGTCCTAATTCTAAATTTAGAAAGTTAGAAAGACTCTTCATGTACCACAGTGTTCATTGCAGCTCTATTTACAATAGCCAGGACATGGAAGCAACCTAAGTGTCCATCGACAGATGAATGGATAAAGAAGATGTGGCACATTTATACAATGGAATATTACTCAGCCATAAAAAGAAACAAAATTGAGTTATTTGTAGTGAGGTGGATGGACCTAGAGACTGTCATACAGAGTGAAGTAAGTCAGAAAGAGAAAAACAAATACTGTATGCTAACACATATATATATGGAATCTAAAAAAAAAAGGTTCTGAAGAACATAGGGGCAGGATAGGAATAAAGATGCAGACATAGAGAATGGACTTGAGGACACGGGGAGGGGGATGGGTAAGCTGGGACGAAGTGAGAGAGTGGTATGGACATATCTACACTACCATATGTAAAATAGCTAGCTAGTGGGAAGCAGCCGCATAGCACAGGGAGATCAGCTCGGTGGTTTGTGACGACCTAGAGGGGTGGGATAGGGAGGGTGGGAGGGAGGGAGACGCAAGAGGGAGGAGATATGGGGATATATGTATATGTATAGCTGATTCACTTTGTTATAAAGCAGAAACTAACACACCATTGTAAAGCAATTATACTCCAATAAAGATGTTTTAAAAAAAAAAGTGAACAAGACTCTTGTCACATGACTGTTGGTTTAATTAAAATGTGACCCCCACAGTTTTCCAAGGAGACATGTTTCCTGGTGTCAAGTCTCATGTGTTTGCTACTAGACAGTAGGTTGTGACTAGGGGCATTTCGACTCAGCAAATAAAGATACAGCTTTCTCAGTCATATCCGGAGTGAATGGCAGTCCTGTTGCCTTTGAGTCAGCTGAAGGGTAAGGAGGTGAGAGATTTCCTGGCAGCTGTGATCATTTAAATCACAGTGGGTTATTTAAATCTAGTATCTTGTATAAAGCTTAAAAAATAATTTTCATGAGGACAAAAAACTATATGGGGTAAATCCCCCCATTTTTCCTTTGGATCAGGGCATTTTTTAGAATTTTATTTATTTATTTATTTTAATTGAAGTGTAGTTCATTTACAGTGTTGTTTTAGTTTCAGGTGTACAGCAAAGTTACACATGTATGTATTCTTTTTTCAGATTCTTTTCCCTTATTGGTTATTCCAAAATATTAAGTATAGTTCCCTGTGCTATATAGTAGGTCCTTGTAGGTTATCTGTTTCATATATAGTAGTGTGTATATGTTAATCCCACCAGGGCATGGTTTTTAAGAGTAGCCCATTATGCAAATAAAGTTCACTTTCTGCTGTTTCTTGACTCTTGTAACAAGCAGTCACATGTTGTAGGAGCACTACATTTGCTTTGAAGCCAGAATCAGAGAAGTTCCTCCAGAGGATAAGAGAGTGTAGCACTTAAGCACAAAGAGTGAAAGCATATGAAATTGCCCATAAGCTTTAAAAAATGGAATTTCATTAACGTAAACATTTAGCAGAATTTATTTTTCTTGTGAATAATTATAGTTTGTTTTACCCTTTGCGTTTTCTTTAGCCAGCTCCTACGTTGAATCCACATCCTCCCATTCATTTCCTTTTACTTATAATCCCTATGCAAACCTTAATTCACAGAGAAGCATTATCATAGCACAGTTATGTCACAAGGTTGTGGGAAGGATGGACTGAGATTCAGGAATTAGTGTTGTAATTTAGATTTGAGAACAAGGGTGATGGTAACACCACACAGTTGATGTTGGTATTAGCATAAGGAATGGTGGTAATTTCAGGTTTGTTTACTACTGGAAAACAAGAGAGGGAGGGCTCCTGGTTGAGTTTTCACTGATCCTTGAACAAAGCAGCAGGTGTGCCAGCAAGGGCTCTGCCTTCACTTAGTGGCTGTCATTCCCATCAGGCTGGTTCTAGCAATTGTGAGCCACTGATGCTCCAAGGACATGATGTCACCTGCTGAAGACTTCCAGTCTGTTGTGACAGAATAATTGGTCCCTGGTACAAAAGAAGCCTATGCTGTTGATTGTGAGAACTCTGCCACTTGATGTCAGGAAGAGAAGTCATCAACAGTGGTGAATCCACTGTATGCCTAAAATTGCCATGAAGATTCCTCTCCATGAACCATTCTAGTCCTAACATTTATAATTGCTTGCCTTCTGTAGCATAATCCCAGCGCTGTATTTTCCTGCATTGATACCTGTGGTTCCCCGGCCTCTAGTAAAATCTCTAAAAATACTGAAACATCTATAACCCTGATTTGCTCTGTTCTGCCAAGGGTGCTGTGATATTGTCATGACATCTAGCAAGAGTGACATGTAATGAAGACGTTCAGGTCTGAGTAGCCTCCATTGTTCTGCTTTATTGTTTATGGCACAGGCAGCAGTGGGACGGGGGTGATGGGGGAGCTGTCTACAAAAGCATCTCCAAGGATGCCTTTGAGTGAAGTTGAGACTCAGGATTTGGCAGAACTCATCCAGTGTGAAGACATGTACCCCACTCCACCACTCTCCCACAAGAAATTCTCCAAGCAGAACAACCAGTGACACCTTGAAGCATTTACAGATCTTCAGGGATGGAGCCATGAACAGAAAGGACGATCACACCCTCAGTCACCATCATTTAGATGCTCTGGATCTGAGAGAGAGATGTCTTAGGAAAACCACAGTGGCTCACGTATGGCTCCCAGAAACTTCTGCATGCAAGACATTTCCAGGACTGCTCTTCCAAATCACCCTTAGAACAGAAGATCGCATTAGGAGAGCTGAAGTCCCCAGAGTTATATCCAGTTTCTTGGATAGGAAGGGAAGAAAATGCAGACTTTTTCAGAGATGGTTTGCTATTTATCTGTTCTTGACATAAACCTGAGGCCTCAGAGAGTTCACTGATGCATCTCTTTACCATGGCAAATGAATAGTGAAGGGTACATTGTGTACTTGTAAAATCCAAGGTGGGGATGTTACATGAGCTGTCTCTGCCTTGAAGTTAATGTCTTTCAAAAGGTTAGTTTTTTTACATCTGGAAAATATTTCTCTATATTAATGTTTCTGTCTCCAAATCACCATAAAGTTTTATCATGCATATTTTAAACAAATTATGGAAATGCCTATTTAGAGTCTCTTTTAAAGATTATTATTGCAGGATTATTATTATTATTGCAATGAAGTAAGTTGTATGAAATAAGAGTCTACTTTTGTGCCTGGGTAGATTGTGCCAATTGGGTTAATACACACCTTCATCCTTAGAGCTAGAGCATTTGGATGGAATATCAGGGATGAATGACATTTCTATAACTTTTTAATCAAAGAGCCATCTTTTCTGGACCTGTTTATTTTGGAAAACAGTGTTAAATGTCTTTTTCAGTTCAGTGTGAAAATGCTTTTTCATAAGTATAGCAATGAGTTAATAATCACCGTCTTCACTAAAACTAAAAGAAACATCCAACAAGAAAAGCTGCTAAATCAGTCTTCCCCTACCCCCCTCCAAAAAAAAGCAGACTGTTTTTTTCTATTTTTCCCACACAAAAAAAGTATGCCTTGGTTTTTTGTTGTCTATTCTTTCAAACTCACATAAGGCTAAACTAGACACAATTCATGTTTACAGAAACCAGACACTTCTTTTTTTCTCTCCTCCATGGTACAATTTCTTACTGGATTTCTTGCCAAATGATGGTAGGAATGGAAAGGCTGTCAGGAGCCAGTAAGCCCATTTGAGAAAAGACAGGTCAAGGTTTTTCATTTTAGAAAGCCTACGAAATACAGAACAGCTTACAGATATGTGCTGGGATGCTTCCAGCTGACACTTTTATTGTGATCTATTTTATTAAGTTCCACTGATGGGCCCAGCCTGTGGGATGGCCCTCAAGTATGACAGTGTCAAATGCTCCTGGTGGCAGGCTTGATGGGGGCTGATGGCTCCTTCCATTGAGAGAGCATCAGCCTTTTGCAATAAAGAGCAGAGCAAAGCCCCTACTGACTGACAGCCCTGTGAGCTGCTTTTGTTTTGCATTCTTTAACACTGAACACCCTTAGAGGGTAGTTTATCCAAGGAAGTCAGATTCCAAAGCAACCTTCCTTTAGAAGTCAAGAGGCAAGAGGATCGACTGAAGATGAACTTACTGATTATCGCTACTCTCCATTTTAATAGCAGATGGAAAGGTTTTTTTGTTTTGTTTTGTTTTTATTTTAAGTATAGCTGATTTACAATGTTCTGTTAATTTCTGCTGTACAGCAAAGTGACTCAGTTATAAATATATCTATTCTTTTTCATGTTCTTTTCCATTATGGTTTAGTCACAGGGTATTGGATATGGTTCCCTGTGCTATACAGTAGGACCTTGTTGTTTATCCATTCTCTATATACTAGTTTGCATCTGCTAACCCCAGCCTCTCAGTCCTTACCTCCCTCAGCCCCTTCCCCCTTGGCAACCTACAAGTCTGTCCTCTATGTCTGTGAGTCTGTTTCTGTTTCCTAGATAAGTTCATTTGTATCATATTTTAGATTCCACATATAACTAATATCACATGGTATTTGTCTTTCTGTGTCTGACTTACTTTGCTTAGTATGATCATCTCTAGGTCTATACATGTTGCTGCAAATGGCATTATTTCGTTGCAGATGGAAAGTTTTGAAGCCTGCTGATTACGTTACTAAATAGTCACTGACCTAAGTCTCAAGAGATAAAGTAGCCACCACTTTAGAGGCATGGCTATTTCTGGCTCTAAATGTATACAAAAAAAATAAGAATTTAATCACAGTTTTGACTGCAGTAGGTGTTCTTTCAGAGAAAAAATGGAATCATAAACAGTGTAATCCCTATAGAGTTGAAATTAGATCTTGTGGGAAAGGAATAATTTTCCTTGTTTACATATTAAAAGCTGTGCAAATTTAATTTCTTCTTCATTGTCATTATCTGGATTTGATACTCCCACTGGGCTGTCAAGAGAAGCCTCAGGAGATGGGGATGATTCTAGCAGTGGCCAGTGTTCCGTCAGTGGTGGGACGGATGGATCCAAGCCAGTCATCTCTGATGGGAAGCAGAGACTATGGGTGGCATCCCCACCCCATTTTTTCTCGATCTATCAGGAATCATAATTAAGGAACTAACTAACCTTGGAAGCACTGAAGGGTGCGGTGACATTGTGACATGCCACCCGAATGCCCCGTCAATGAAGAACTTGTTGCCCCAACTACTGGGAGGGCTGTGGACAGACGACAGGGTTGACAGGAATGGTTGCAGCTGCAGAGGACCACTGGGTCCAAGGTTTTGCCTTTCTTGGGAAGGCCACATCCAAGGACTGACCCATGTGCTGGTATGAGTGCCTGGCCATCTAGGCCCAAATCAGAACAACTACGGGCCATTCTAGCTCTGGGACCAGCCAAGGTCAAGCCTGCATCATGGCTCAACTTACCCCTCTGTCCACTCCTTTGCAGAGGAGACCATTCCAAAGTTTGTCCTTAATACACAGGATGCTCTAAAACTCCATCTCAGGGTCAGCTTCCCAGGGAGCCCAAGCTGCAGTCAACAGACAACCAGACACACTGCAGATTCTTTACTGCACGATCTGCAATTACAGTTACAAGTGACTTTGTAGGATTGTAACCCTGTTTTATGTGTGATGGGTCCTGTTAGCAATACAAGCAGCTTCACAGCTAATACTAAGAGGATAGAAATGTGTTGTGAGTTTATGGAAAGAAGGTCTCAAGGCTTTATCTTTACACCTAGGATCAAGCATCAGCTCCTGACAGAATTGGAGAAAATCAAAAGATTCTATTCCGTTTCGTGAGAAGTATATTGGTTTCAGTCTATGAAGAAGTTTTTACAGTTTTTGAGTTATGTGCATGGCCCTATGAATTTTTCCCTTTTAAAAAACTTCCACCCTTTTGATTTAAGAGTTTGAAGAATTATTGCCTTCATTATCAGGACTCAGTGATGCTGCCAATTCAATTACCTATAGTGGAGGGCAGCGGTGGCCAAGATAAACGAAAACAATGCATTATCCATAATCATTTATGTTTTCCCCTAACTACTTTTTCTTACATTTGAATACAAATACCTTATAGAATGCAGTTTTAAATAATCTGCCTGTGGACAATTGAAAAAAAAAACTCTATTTATATTTGATTCTTTCCCTAAGAAAGTTATAATCAAATATAGTAATAAAGATGAAGCATTACCTTGCATAAAAGTCATTCTTGGTATTTTATCAGTCACAAAGGATACTAAAAGGCAGTAGAGGTGTAATGGGGTCAGTTGAGTGAATGGATAGTGGAAAGATACTTGCGGGGGAAAGCAGGTTGCCATTTTTCAGATTGCATTCAGAATTTCCTTAGCAATTGCAAACAGAAATGGAAGGAGATGATTTGTGTGAGAAACTGACCTTACTTGGTTGTTACATGTATGAAAAATTTTAACAAAGCAACCCTTTAAGCCATTTTGATTTTAAAAGTTCACCTATCTTCTATTGGAATTTTTATTTATTTGCCTTTTAAGACTTATGAATAAAAAGGACTCAGGCCATATAAATTTATATGGACTTTTTTTTTAATTGAAGGGAAGCTAAATTTAAATATTCTCTTTCTTTGCTCTGTCAGCAGTAAATAATGATATCTCTGTGATAATAAGAGCTAAGTTTCATTGCATATGTTGCTTTTGAGGCACTATACCCATGTATGTACATATATTTTCTCTTTGTTTCTCCAGAAATCTTGGGAAGCTCACATTAACCCCATGAGATGCTAAGGCTCAGAAAGTTTGAATAAGTCACCAAAGGTCACAGAGCTAGAAAGGAATAGACTTAGTGTTCAGGGTCAGACAGCCTGACTCTATCATCCATACTTTTTCCAAAATACTGAACAGCGGTGGATGTCAGCTCTGTGTCCTCAAAAGGAATAGGATCCGCTTCAAGTAAAAGCACAGTGTGTTAGCTCAAAGATGGAAAACCGTCATCTGTCTCATTTCAGTGAATTCTCTTCATCCAGTTTAACTGTCAGACCATGCAAGTCACCACTTTTGTTTCTAGACCCTCTGAGTCTGAGTTTAAGGAGTTACTGTTCTCTTTTGGAGGCTTCTAAGAAGTATCAGCCTGCCCGTTGCTTGGTTTTTATTTCTTGGCATGAGTTAATGCTATGCTTTATGGGAATGCCTTAATTTCTCTGTTTCAGTATAAACAATTGCTTATGTAACCATTCTAATATATGCCAAGGAACACTAGTTCATCACCCAAAAATATTGGAACACCTACTGTGTGTTAGACTCTGTGCCAGGCACTGAATATAGAACAGTAAAGAAAATAGATATTGTGTCCACTTTCATGATGTTACTTCCTTATTGGAAAAGAGGCAAGCAATATGAGTTCTAGAAGCCAGTTCATTATAATTTGCTCTAATGAATTCATCCATGAGCTGTTAACATTCTTAACCTAAGCACATTTTGAAATAGAAGGGATTTACTTCTAAGGAAAATATTTTCCCCATCTCTGCTTTGAAAACAATGAAATATGTTATTTTTTTAAAAATGCATGAGTCAGTATAAAGTACTATGCAAATAATAGGATTTGAGGCATGTATTTGCCTATTAACATGGCCTAAAACTTTTAATTGTTGTAAATAGCAGTGATTATTGCATATATTTTATATAAAGTTCTAAGATACACAAATGATGTTGTGTACACAAATGATTGTATTCCAAGATACACAAGTGATTATATTCCCCTTTATAGTCCACCCTTTTTTCCCCAGAACTTTGGACCTCCATGTGTTTAACCCAATTGATATAACTAAGATCCACAAAGACCTAGAAGCCTTAAACCCTAAGCTTTTGCATAACTGTTCCCAAATATTGGGTCATCCTCCTCAGCATATTAGCTCGGATTCCTGCCAGGTCTGCAAAGAACAAATTCTCATTAGAACCTTGTCCAAATCTCAGTGTCATCCTTCCTATTTATTGTAGTTGGATTGGATTCATGACCGCTACCCCTACCATCTTGACATGTAATTTTGGCCCCTTGTTGAATACACCCCTGAGACTGTTCCTGGAAATGATTTTCTCTACATTTGCTGGATCTCTGGGCTGTCCTGAATATGTTTGGGAAGACAGTTTCTGTTTTGGGTCTGTGGATCTAGCCTGAGTGTGAATAACTGGGTCATATTCCTGGCCTCAAAGGAACTTGGAGCCTGGCCTATGAGGTTGCCTGATGAATATGAAAGAGGCCTTAGAGACCACCTACTCCAACTATTTCAAACAGACGCAGAAACTCTAGAGCCAAGAGGGGTCAAGTGACTAACCCAGGGTCTCAGAATGAACTCGTAGCAAAAGCCAGACCAGAATCCAGTTCTCTCCTCCAAAGATCACCGTTTTCCCATGGCTCCGTACACAGGCTCTAATTTTTGGCTTGCCTTGGTCTTAATCTAATGAATAGGATGGACCATTTGTAAAGTTTGGTTGGGTTTAAAATAAGGATTAGCTATTGTCTTTTGTGACTGAACAAATATCTGGCTCAAGTTAGGGACTAAAGAAAAGGAAAATAATAAAGCAAAGCAACTACGTTTTTTACAATGTAAAAGTGAACAGTAGCAAAACTATTAAAGGAGTTAAAAATTTATATATCTTTGGGTGGTTTGTAAATTACAGAGTCACTGTGTTCTTTTTCTATTATTATTGATGTATAGTTGATTTACAATGTTGTCTTAGTTTCTGGTGTACAGCAAAGTGATTCAGTTTTATATGTTATTTTTTCATATTCTTTTCCACTATGGTCTATCACAGGATATTGAATATAGTTCCCTGTGCTATACAGTAGGACCTTGTTGTTTATCCATTCTATATATAATAGTTTGTATCTGCTAATCCCAACCTCCCAATCCATCCCTCCCCCAGCCCCACTCCCCCACCTTGGCAACCACAAGTCTTTTCTCTGTGTCTGTGAGTCTGTTTCACAGATAAGTTCGTTTGTGTCATATTTTAGATCACATATAAGTTATATGATATTTGTCTTTCTCTTTCTGACTTTATTCAGTATGATCATCTCTAGGTCCATCCATGTTGCTATAAATGGCATTATTTCATTCTTTTTTATGGCTGAGTAATATTCCATTGTATATATGTACCACATCTTCTTTATCCACTCATCTGTCGATGGGCATTTAGGCTGTTTCCATATCTTGGCTATTGCACCTCACATTCTCTTTAACCCTGCTAGCCACAGCATGAGTAAGAAAATGCTCCCCACCTTAATGCATGTTCATATACAGGATCCTTGCTTCCTCCAAGTATGTACGCATTCTTGAGAGCAGTGCAACCAGCCAATGCTCCAAAACTTTGCTAAAAATCTACTCTTTCTTTCAACAAACATTTATTGAGCACCTACTGTGTGCTAGGATGTCTTCTAGGAGCTGGAACCACACGAATGAACAAGGTAAACAATATCCTGCTCCACAAAACCTGCAGTTTCATGGGGGAGAGGGAACCATGTTGTTCTGGAGAGAGACAAGGCATGGAAAGGGAGGGAAGTAAAGGCAGGTGTGTGCAATTCTAAACAATGTTGTAAGGGGTGGCCTCTCTGAGAAGGTGATATTGTACAGAGATGTGAAGGAGAAGAGGAAGAAATCTATGTGATTTTCTGGGAAAAGATGATTCTAAGCAGAAGGAACGGCAAGGGCAGAAGCCCTGAGTCAGAATCACGCCTGTGGTGTTTGAGGAACAACAAGGAAGCTGAGTGAGCAGAGCAGAGAGAGAGCAAGGAAGAGGAAACAGAGTGGGGCGGAGTTGTAGGTCATTCTATGGGGATTTGCTTTTATTCTGGGTGAGATGGGAAACAATTTATATTTTGAGCAGGACCATGACCTGACCATATTTACAGCTTTGCAAGGATATCTCAGTCTGCCGATGGGCTGAGTTGAGAAGGTTCTATATTTGGGCAAGTGTGGAAACAGGGGGACCAATGAGGGGGCTGTTACAATAACCCAGGAGAGAGATGCCCCTGGGCTACACACTGGGCTTCACACACAGAGGTGAGGAGAAGTCTATGAATTCTGAATGATTTTGAAGGCAGGATTAACGGGATTTAATGACTGAATGCAGAAGGAAAAAGAAAGAGAGTCCAGGCTGACTTCAAGTTTTATGACCTGAGCCACCGAAGAGTTACCATTTACAAGATGGAGAAGACTGGGAAGGGGTGATCTGTGGTGGGGGGCAGTGGCTGTGGAATGTGCAGCTGGAAATGCTGAGTACAGGCAGTTGGGCACACAAGTCTGGAGATGAAAGGAAAGGACAGAATTGGAGAGATGGCTTAGAGGTGGAATTTAAACTCATGAGACTTGATAAGATAGCCTGGTGGGGATTGCATGTAGAGGAGGGAACACAAGATTTAAGTGAGAGTGAATATTCAGCTCTCTTCTCCCTAGAAGCACAAAGATCAGGTATATATAGTAAGTAACTTTAATTATTTTATTTTCATTTCACAGGGAAGGTAGAATTAATTATTTTTTTAACATGCAAGGTAGCATTAGATTGTTGAAAGTTAGGATTAGGGTTAGTAAGTAAGTAAGTTTAGACCTTTAGGCATGCACATGCACACAGGCATGCATACGTGCACTCAGATGATAGCTCAGAAGAAATGGGGGTAACGTTGAATGGGCTCTTTTTGAAACTTGGCCCATGATGAAGATAACAGCAGTTACAGGCCTTGAGGCAAATCTTCCTTCCTGGGCCTAAGTCTGATTACTTGGGGAGTGTGCTGTCTGTTTTCCATGTTACAGAGCACAAAGGGAACTAGTGTCATTTTATCAGCTAGATAATTGAGAACTGTTTTAATTTTTTGGGAAGAAATAAGAGTAGTACTTCTTGAAGATAATTTCATTCCTCTGTGTTGTCCACCCCCCACCCCAACTTCTGCCCAATTATTGTTTTGTTTTGAAGCTTTGGTTTGAAGAATATTTTCTGGAAAGTGATTTCACTGTCCTTTGTGAATTGTAAAATGATGTCCTGCAGTCAAGTGAAATTTTCCTTTCATGAACCTGTGTGAAATCCAGGGGCTGGTTGAGAGTGCCTATCTATGCCTAACCATGTGCTGGATGTTTCATAAATGTTCTCACCTTATTTGCCTAGCAGCCCTGTGATAATGGTATAGTGAGCTCCATCTATGTCCAAGAAAAGTGAGATTCAGAGAAACTAAGCAACTGGTCAAGTAGTAAAATGAGTGTTGTAACTCAAATCCTGTGCTCTTTACTCTGTATATCATACTGCATCTTTTTACAACTCTACCAAAATTTCCACCTAAGCCTAAACCAAGCAGATCTTTCTAAAGTTGAAAGTGTACTTGCTATTACTTCCCTGGAGTCAGTGCTTTTTCTCTTCCAATCATGTGACTAAGCACATTCACAAGTGATCTGTGTTAACAGCATCTTCCCTTAGAGAATTCCCCTGGATGTTCAATGTGCAACTGCCCTAATACTCACTGCCTGTCAAATGGCTGTTTCTATTATTAGCTTTATTCATAGTCTTGGTAACTGAGAGATGAATAACCAATCTTAAGGTCAGAGGTGAAACCACGGGTCCAGTTTTCTAGTAGCAAATCATTTCTTTGGGGGGTAGACTACCTGCTGGGGCGTTGTACGTGTTTGATGAAAGGGCCGTTCCACTTGGTGCATCAAATTGCCTTATCACATTTGTGCACATTGCTTCCATGCATGCTCATTTGTCCTGCACAAATCCCAAACCAGCCTGTTACCCTTTGATGCTTTTTCATCTTTTGTTCTGCCTTATTATTCCTAGGAAGTGAAAAAAAAAAATCCCAAAATATAAAGTTTGAATTTCAATGACTGTAAGGACAGAAGGCGTAAGTGGCCCCTAAATTTAGCAAATAAATTGGCAAAGGTTAAACAGATGGGTCACACTACTATAGTAGATGTATAAGGAAAATGGAACTTAATATACATTCTTGGCAGTTGTAAAAATTGGTACAAATTTTATGGAGTACCTAGAACATAATAAATTAGTATTTATTTTGATATAGAAATTCTACTTCTGGAAATGTATCTTCTAGATATAGTCACACAGCTGCTGGAGTTAAGATACCTGGGCAGAGATAACTGGACCAAAATATTTGCTTATTGCACTATTCTTGAAAAGCAGAGACTTGTCGATGACTTTCTAAAAACCAAAACAAATTTAGCTCTGAATCTATATTAAGTTTATTATTTTGGTAATGTAACAAATCTTATCCTTTCTATATAAGAATTTTGAAATCATGGATAAGTAAGAAAAAAGGAGAAGGAAATTATATTCAGGGTGCCACCGGGTAACCATCATTAGAAAGTGAGTGTATTTCCTTCTAGTTCTTTTTTGTGCAAATATGTTATGTGCCAACATGGCTTTTTTCCTACTTTCCCCATATAGCTTGATAACATTGGTACTTTCTTTTATCAGAACTTTCTACTAGAATCCATTTTAATAACCACAAGATTCTCCATTTTATGGAAACATTGTAAATTAAACTTTCCCATTGTGCAGGAAATTTAGTTGTTTCCAGTTTTGCTTTGAAGTACTCTGATAGTAGCAGGTCAAAAAGTACCTACATGTTCCTTTTTTGTTAGTTGATTTATTTGCCCCATGTTATCCTCATTGATTCTGGTTTTGCTGAAGCTTTGTTGACGGAGTCTGGGTCAGTATGTATATTCTAATTTGTTTCTCTCTTGGTAAATCACTTTTATGGCTGATATAATAACTCAAGAAGTTACTATATGTATATAATATATGTATATATGTGTGTGTATATATATCTATATCTCACATCTATAACACATTATTCTTTTAATTTCAGCCACAGGATTTGATTTTAACGCACACATATTTTTGGATTTGGGGTGGTACAGTTATGTCATTGGTGGTAGTCTGGTGTTTTTAAAGAGCCTGGGCTCTGGAGTCATCAGCCTGGGTTTAAACCTTGACTCTGGTGCCTGTGTGGTTTTAGACCAGTCCTTTATCCACTGTTTACTCATCTGCAAAATAGTGGTGACAATAAGATCCACCTTGAAGGCTAAATATGAGTGTTGGAGGCAATGCAGGGCAGGGCTTAACACACAGCACATGCTTGATGAAAGGCAGCCATCATCACCCCTGGTACCTGCTGCTCGTCCTTCGCTCTGTTCTTTTGATATTATTGTAGTTTTTGTTCAGCTTTTGCCACACACTTTCTCTTCACTTCCAGTCGGGGATCTTTTCCTCAGCTCTGCGTTGCATTAGGCTTATGTGTTCATCTCTGTAATAATCACATTTCCTCTTTTCCTGTCTCCTCTGCCCCTCTCCTCACACCAAGTATCGCTAAAATATGAATTGTCAATTACTAGCATGAAAATGAAACTGATGATAAAATCATGAGCTCCAGTTTTTTGGGTATCTCTATGGGTTGGTAGCTTTTAAATTGGAACTACTAAATTGCTGATTTTTAAAAATCTTTTAACATTTTTGTACGACGAACACAGTTTGTGTACAGGAATGGGGCTGTTGACCTATTAGGACTGCAGAGAAATGTGGGGCTTGAACTCTTATAATCCTCTCACTCACCTCATGAACACAAGACATGGCACTCGGGGAATTTAGTGCAGGCTTCAGAACGAAGGAGGAGAAGCAGAAAAATGATTTAGTGGCAGGGCCAGTTGATGATATCCTGTTCAGATCTCTTCATTATGCCCTGTGACTTTTCTGGATCCTTGACTTGGGATATTGCCATAAGCATTTTGGACGTCTCAGGGGAAAAAAAATCATAAAAATCATGAAGAGTCACCCTTTTGGAAGGGACCCATTGTCATACTCAGTTAGATTCTTGTGGGAAATGGAAGCCGGGGAGGACAATCATGACTGACAGTTCTTTTTATGTAATTTTGTACACACCGACGTTTTCTGCCCTGTCTTTAGTATAGAGAGGAAAAGATCTCCTCTTCTCAGAGAAAGACAAATATCACATGATATCACTTATATGTGGAATCTGAAAAAATGATACAAAAGAGCGTATTTACAAAACAGGAATAGACTCACAGACATAGAAAACAAATATATATATATAACAAGCATATATATATGTTCACTTTGCTGTACACCAGAAACTAATACAACATTGTTAATAACTATACTTCAATTTTTTAAAAAAAGATCTCCTTTTCTGATTAAAAAAATTTTTTCCTTTAGTTAAAAAAATAACATTCAATGTAAAATAATAATAATGATAATACAGAAATATCTGGGATAAAATTCTCATGAACATCTGCCCCAGAGTCACACATTATCATTTTTGTATATAAACCTTATCTTTGTCCATGCACATACACGCATTCAAGTCTACATCCTTGTGTATTTCACTTATCTGTATTACATACACTTTAAAAAATAGCATTAGTTTTCTTCCCCCCCAAAGCAGACCCTGAGGCAAGAATTTGAGTGTATTTAGTTTATTTGGGAAGTGATCCTGGAAAACAGCAGTTAAGGAGTGGGGAAAATGAGATAGAGACAGGAGGAAAGTCCAACAAGGATGTTCTAACAGGCAGATTTGGGCTGTGGGCGGTCGGAGCTCACGTTTGCTAGGAAACCTCCCAGGAACCAAGCACAATGCACATCAGATGAGGGGGCTATAGCATTTATTGTCAGTGTCCATACCCCATTGTCTGACGTTTGCCCCCAGGGTGTAAACTCCCCTGCAGCTTGGCTTGCGCCTGTGCCCGGACGAGCATCCTTCTGCAGATCTGGAAAAGGCAGAGCAGAGAAACCCTGCACGCACCTTACATGGGACTGGCCGTGGTGCCTGTGAGTGTCTACCGCGGTCGTGTGCTAATTAGACGGGCCGAGGATTCTGTGTGCACTGCCAGCACCGAGCACCATCTCCAACCCTGTCCTGCATGTTGTTCTTCAACTAGCTTTTAAAAAATTCAGCAATGGATCTTGGATACATCCCCAAGTCAGCACATGCACACATGTTTACATACCCTTTGTTTTTGTTTTTTTTTGTTATTTATTTATATTGAAGTATAGTTAATTGACAATGTTGTGTTAGTTTCAAGTGTGCAGCAAAGTGATTCAGTTATTCATATATATATATATATATATAATTTTTTCAGATTCTTTTCCATTATAGGTTATTACAAGATACGGAGAGTGGTTCATACCTTTTGTTTTTAATGGCAGCATTTCTCACTGAATGCGGGCCAGCTAATCACTTGAGTGAGAACAATGCCGGTTTTTGCCCTCATTTTACCTTGTGAACCTAGAGGTGTGCCAAATAATCCTCCCTAAAACCAGGAGTGATTTAACTTCTAAAACAGTGCATCTCAAATTCTTCTGTACACATGAATTACCTGGGGATCTTGTCCAAATACACATCTGATTTAGCAGGTTTGGGGTGGGGCTTGAGATGCTCCGTTTATAATAAGTTCCTGAGTGATACTGATCCACAAACCATGCTTTGAGTTCAAGGTTTTACAACGAGGTAACTTGAAGGGAACTTGTACATTGTAAAGGTACCTCTTACAAGAGCCTGGAGAATTTGCATAAGGATAGACGTATTGAACTAGGAGAAGGGAGACTCTAATTTCCCGCTGTGAACTTGCTTTGGACACGGTTATCATGCAGGTGCCTTGGTTCTGGGGTAGAATTTATGGTCCAATGGGTGCATTCCTTTGCTTGCAAAGAGAACAGGCTTCTGGTCCGCTCAGCTCTATAAATGTGTTCGGCCAAGATGGCCTATAATACTGGATTTGGAATATTCCAGGGTTCCTGAGTGTTTACATTTACACATCATCGCTACTCT
The DNA here is from genome assembly GCF_028021215.1 of Eschrichtius robustus. NCBI lineage: Eukaryota > Metazoa > Chordata > Mammalia > Artiodactyla > Eschrichtiidae > Eschrichtius > Eschrichtius robustus. The sequence continues at coordinate 55,249,891 of NC_090835.1, read as the reverse complement.
TATCAGATCACAAACCTGAATGTCTTATGGATAAATCAACTTAAAGGATCCAAAAGAGAGTTTTAGATTTTTCCCTTCAAATTTGGTCCTCCATGTCTTCTGTTACAATAACTAGTAACTGTGTGGGTGAAGATGCAAATCAAAACCCTGACATAATCCTTGAATCCCTTCTCAAATTCCTCATCTCCCAGCCTTGAGGAAGTATGTAGAATGTACCTGAAAAACGAGTTTTTTAAAGTCCACTTTTCTCCACCACCTCCTCTGTCATCTCCATCACTCTCATGATCTACTGCACAAGCTTCCCAGCCTATGGGAATCCTCCCCTATGTCTTAGCTCCCCATTCTCTTAGAAACAAATTGATTTTCTCAACAAATCAGATCATGTTTTTCCCCACTTGAACACTTCAGTTCCTTCCCATTGCATATTAAGAACAAAATCCTAATTCTACTCAATATTCTGTAATAACCTACATGGGAATAAAATCTAAAAAAGCGTGGATATATGTATACGTTTAACTGAATCACTTTGCTGCACAGCAGAAACTAACACAACATTGTAAATCAACTATAATATAAAGTAACTTTTTAAAAAAGAACAAAATCCTGGTTCCCAATGCATAGACCCAGCAGGGCTACAGTGCCCTCAGGGGTCTGGGCCCTGCCTACCTTTCCAGCGTGATTTCCTGCCCCTGTCTCCCGGCTCACTGTGTCCCAGCCACACTGGCCCTTTTCCTTGTGCACAGGAAGTGCTTTCCTGCTGAGGAACTTGGCCTTTCTGCCTGCCTGGAAAATGTTTTGAATTCTATGAATTTTGTAATTTTTTTTTTCAGTTAATCTGATATGCACCAATCCTTTCTCTATGTAAATCTTAATCTATTTAACTACTGTAAGTCTTAATCTGCCACTCTTTTAAAGGTTCATAAGGAGACAGTGAGGGAAAGAAAAAAAAAATCAAAGAAAGCCTTGATTTCTGTCCTCCTTGCCCTTCCTACCTGTCTTCTTTGATTTCTGATTTCCTCTATGCTAAAGCAGGCAGTTTTCACTGAATAGCTAATAAGTGAAATGCCATTACCTGTAAATAGACACATTTTGATTTAGTGTATTCTTTAATGTAAGCTTCTGAAATTCATCCAGTTACCTGTTCCCTCAAGTGCTTTATTTTATTTTGTTTCTCATTTACTTAAGAAGAAAACAGAGGCAGGCACCAAGTGAATGTGTACAGCAGCTTAGGTGGGGAAAAGATACAGATATTGACCTCTATGAAGTGTCATTTAATCCTTACTGTGATAGCCTGTGATAGCAGTATCCTTCTTTTAAATGGCGAGGAGACAATCAAGGAAGTGAACTCACTAGTCCAGAATTACAGAGTGTGTGTGTTTGCATGTGCATGTGTGTGTGTGTGTGTGTGTGTATACACATAAACTTATATGTAATATAATATGTAACTGCTTCTGGATTTGAAACTAGATCAGCCTTGGAAATCCCTGGTGGTGTTTCATTATATTGGCATCTTTCTCACTGGAGTTTGTGGAAATATTTTTAGGTCTTCATGACTTTCCTATGAGAATTTATAAATTTGGGACTTTCCATTCTATGATAATCTTTGAAATGATTATGAAAGCATATTTGAGGTCATCTGGTTGACCAGCTGATGTCACTGCCTGTGTCTGTGTTTGTGTCTATAATCGCATGGTGCCAAGGAGACCTACTGTCACTGTCTGGGGCTAATGAGGAGAAAACAAGGCAGACGTAACAAGTAAATGATGCTTTTAGGCCAAATGAAAGCAGTTAGCCTAGCAAGCTGTGCTCAGATGAAGGTTTCATAGCAATTCAAATAGAGAAATTGACGGGAGAATCAGAATGTCGCATGGCAAAAATAACAGCCCATGAACTTCAAAAATACCTGCTGCAGTCAGTAGCATGTTCATGTGGCAAGTGGCAAGTTAGATTTGGCAACATGACATCCTCCATGGTATCACATTAATGTTTTAATTGTAGTGGTTATGCAACTTTGCTTTTATGCAATTTTAAAGTGCACTTGATTTACTAGTTGTATTGGAGCTATAAACAGAGGTATATCAATATACCTCATTGATTAAATGTTTGCACATACTTAAGTTCTCCTTAATAAATATAACCAAATCAACACTGGGAGTCTATTAGGTATATTTATATAAACCATATAATGATACATAGTGATAGATATGTAATAACAGTATTTTTACACCACACACACACACACACACACACACACACACACACACACACACACACATATATATATAATTGTTTTTTCCACTTTAAAGGGGTTGATACCAGGGTATCTCAAGTTTGGCATGACAGATACTGTCTTTCACAGACCATTCTTTGTTGCGGAGGGCTTTCCTCTGTGTGATGGGATACCAATATCAGCTTCCTCACTGCAGTTGTGGCAACTAAAAATGTTTCCAGATATTGCCAGATGTCTCCTGACGGGCAACATTGCCTCGTTTCAGAATCAGTGATCCATGCATTACTCATCTACAGTGACCACTGCCTTGTCCCATGCTGTGTCTGATGTTACAAACTCTCAACAGCATCGACTCTGCGAATGAGGAAAGGGTCCTGATGGTGCATATGTGGGCTACACTATGGGGAGGAAATCTACCAGGGTCATGGAGAGATGGTGGTGTTGACAAAGAATTATGTCTGCCTTGAAAGAGATTTTATCTAGCTCTTCTTTTATGCTCTATTGTTTTTAGATTCTTGAGATCCAGTTTGAATCTCCATCTTCATTCTCTCTGTTCAATCACCTAGGCAAACATTTTACAAAATCCTTTTCTTGGAGACCAGGAGCTAGGAGTATACATGTGAGCCAAACAGATGGGCACTGTACAGGGTGTTGTTAATTATAAGAATCACATTGTATTAGGGGAAACAAATGCTGAATGCCACGTTTTTTGTCCTTTTATCTTCAGGGAGTGCAGTTTGAATGCAAGACAAAGAATGTATACTGTCTTATATTTCTTTTGTAAAGTGAAGTACTTATGATAGATATTTATTTTTTCGGATTTTAGCTATCAAGATTAATAGCTTGTTTATTTTATTTTTACAGCTGCTTAACTTTCATTTTCAAATAATTTCAAAGTTACCAAAAATAAAATTTGCAGAAGTCGCATAACACCTTCCACCCAGATTTTCCACATATTAAACATTTTCCACATTTGCTCTATCATTTTCTCTATAAATATATACATAATAATATTATTATTCTAAAATATTTGAGACAAAGTTACAGATTTGATGTCCTGTTATCCTTAAATACTTCAGTTGTACTTCCTAATAACAAGAACATTCATACACAGTAAAATGATCAAAATCAGAAAATTAACCTCAATACACTAAAAATGTCTAATCTAACGTCCCACTAATGTCCTTTATAATAAGCAAGCATTTTATCAGGGCAGGAGCTAGGATTCAATCCAGCATCAGTCCCTACATGGACTTTTTACGTCTCTTTAGTGTCCTTCAACCTATGGCACTTCTTCAGTATTTCTTCATCATTTCTTCATTTTTGAAGATTAAAGGCCGATTATTGTACATTGAATGTCCCTCAACTTGGGTCTGTCTGATATTTTCCAATGAGTGGGTTCAACTTTTCACTGTTGGAAGGGAGGCTACAGAGCAGTCCTGTCCTTCTGGTGCATCACACAGGGGGCGGGGTGGGCAGGACCTGATGTCCACCTGCTTCATGCTGGTGATGCGACTCTGATCAAAAGATGTTGTCAGCAAGGTATCTCCATGGAAAAGTTACTATTTCCCTCTTGTAATTAGTAACCTTTGGGGGAAAGTTCTTTGAGACTATGTACAGTTCCTAGTTCTCATCAAATTTTCACTCACTTGTTTTGACATACACTGATCGTTCTTGCGTAAGTCAATTATTATTATTATTGTTACCAAGTAGTGATTTTGTAATTCCAACATTCCTTCCACAGTCTTAGTTTGCATCCTACTTTAAAGATACCTCATTTATTTAGTTAATCACTTACATAAGAAGAGTCTCATGGAAGCAACCAAAATGTCCATCAACGGATGAATGGATAAGGAAGACGTGGTACATATATGCAATGGAGCAATGGAGTGTTACTCAGCCATAGAAAGGAATGAAATAATGCCATTTGCAGCAACATGGATGGACCTAGAGATGATCATACTAAGTGAAGTAAGCCAGTCAGAGAAAGATAAGTATCATACGATACTGCTTATATGTGGAATCTAAAAAAAAAATGATACAAACGAACTTATATCCAAAACAGAAATAGACCCACAGACAAAGAAAACAAACTTACGGTTACCAAAGGGGAAAGGGGGAGGGATAAATTGGGAGTCTGGGATTAACAGATACACACTACTATATATAATATAGATAATCAATAATGACCTACTGTATAGCACAGGGGCCTCTACTCAATACTCTGTAATAACCTACATGGGAAAAGAATCTAAAAATGAATATATGTGTGTGTGTGTGTGTGTGTGTGTGTGTGTGTGTGTGTATCCCTAACCCTAACCCTAACTGTTATATATATCTGAATCACTTTGCTCTACACCTGAAACTAACACAACATTGTAAATCAACTGTACTTCAATTAAAAAAAGAGTCTCATAGATTCTTATTTTATGGGTTAAATCCTAACATTTCGAATATTTATTCCGGAATGTTTTAAATAGAGCTCTAACAAGGTAAAGATAAATGGTGGCTATAAACTTGCTACTCTTTTCTCTTCTCTTCCACGCACCATATGAGCTAACTTTGCAGTCCTATTCAGGTGTTAGGGTCATCCAGCAGAAGCAGCCACTGTCTCAAAGGGTGGGTGACAGTTCTGCCTCGGTGATTCATTGAAGTGGAGCTGGAGGAGCACAAGTCACTTTCTCCTTGGAAGCCTGGAGCATGTTATTGTTCTTAACTGTGCTGAGAATGCCAGTGACTCTAAAGCTGGGGGAAAAGACGCTTAATGAGTTTCAGCCTGTTAATGTACTGCAGGTTCCCAATTGTATGAATTTAAGAAGCTTAGCAATTTGGTATCTTCTGAATAATAACATTTATTTTATACTCTAAATACTCCTGGGGAAGTCCGAATAACATTGCAGCTTCTTTGGTGTTATAGCTTTGGTGGGCTAATTGACTTCAACCATGGGATTGCACCTTAAAAAAAAAAAAAAAAAAACACAGTTTTGATTAATGAGCCTAGTAATAAATCATTAATCTTTTTAGCTCATAAATGATAGGAACAGTGCTCTGCAATATATTTCTAGATTTCCCCCCTGCAATATATTTCTAGATTCTCCTGCTGATCCAATGGCCACATTTTAAGGATCTTATCATCAGTTTAATATGTCCACCTCCATGTAATTTAATATAATATCTAGTAACTTTGCACCTATGAGGAATGCAATGGGACAGATTCTAAATAGCAATAATCGGGACTTCCCTGGCAGTCCAGTGGTTAAGACTTAGCCATACAATATAGGAGGTGCAGGTTCGATCCCTGGTCAGGGAGCTAAGATCCCATATGCCTTGGGGCCAAAAAAACAAAAAAAAACATAAAACAGAAGCAATATTGTAACAAATTCAATAAAGACTTTAAAAATGGTCCACATTGGGCTTCCCTGGTGGCGCAGCGGTTGAGAATCTGCCTGCCAATGCAGGGGACACGAGTTCGAGCTGGGAAGATCCCATATGCCGCAGAGCAACTAGGCCCGTGAGCCACAACTACTGAGCCTGCGCGTCTGGAGCCTGTGCTCCGCAACAAGAGAGGCCGCGATAATGAGAGGCCCGCGCACCGCGATTAAGAGTGGCCCCCGCTTGCCGCAACTAGAGAAAGCCCTCGCACAGAAACGAAGACCCAACACACCCATAAATAATAATAAATAAATTAAAAAAAAAAAAAGGTCCACATTAAAAAATCTAAAAAAAATAAATAAATAAATAGCAATAATTGCTCTTTTATGAACATGACTTACATTTAGTTAGTAACTGTCCTTCTGCAATGTCCTAAATTTCTTTATTTCTATAATTACTCATAATTATAGAAAAGATAATGAGTTACTGAGCTTCTCCTATGTGTCTGGAACTCCACTAAATTTTTAGTATATTGTGTCATTGAATTCTCATAATAACTCTCTGAAGTAATTAGTATTATTTCCCCTTTACAGTTCAGGAAATTTGCTGAGAAATGATAACTAGTTAATGTCATAGAACTGGTAAATGCCAGAGTCACCATGTCACTATCTGTTTACAGATTATTCCTACCCAACATTTTCTGGAGGTTTATAAATAAATTTGTTTTTTGTTGTTGTTTTTTTTTGTTAAAAATTGAAATATACAAATAGTTGAACCCACATTGAAAATTTTGTTTGTCTTAAGGCTTAATATATCCTAAGGGGTTATATATTTCAAGAATTAATTTTCGTGTTCATAACATAGCTGAGACACCATTTGGAAATAATTTAGACTGTCTCATCACCACACTGAAGAAAATAGAATTTCAAGTTATGGACAGTAAGAGCATAGGAGGCAGATGTCTACATCCTTGCCTGCACTAATGTGTTTGCTAATGAGAAATAGCTTTTATTGGTGAAACTTAGTTGTAAACTAGCCACGAGGCCAAACTCTCTGTGGCAGGTGAGAATCATGGCCCATCATGTCTCTGTTGTCAGGATTTAGCTCAGTGGCTGGTATAGACTAGAGGATTAAATGTTTGATGAGTGAGTGAATGAATGGTCAATAGTATGAAAAATAAGAGAATGATCCATTTAGTATAGTGGCTTGAGTCAAGATATGTAAATCCACAAGTGGCTTTGACTGGGATCAGTATTGTGACCCTGTGGGCCCCCAGTTGCTCAGGTGGGCTGGCAAAGAGCCCAGGACTCCTGTAAACAGAACTGGGGGAAAATGGAGATGCATGCCTGCTTTTCTCATCAATCTTCCAGGAAGTCCTGGTGACATCATTTAACTCGATGTTGAGTCACATTAAGAATAAGACTTCTCTCTTTCCTACTGGTGAGTTTTAAGAAAACTGCAATTAATACATATGCCAAATAAAAGCTGGCATTGGTGATGGAAGTTATGCTTTTCAAAGGTAAAGTGGTTTATCTCATTTGAACATCTACAACCTACTGTGCACCTCTTGTTTGCTATTTCTCTACCAAGGTCATGATGTTAATACCAGAAATGCAAGAAGTGAAGCAAACTGGTAGCACCCAGTTGTCCAGTTGTCTTCCTTCTCCCACCTGCTTCATTCCTGCATTGATAGATCAGTTTTCATGGTGGTACTCAAACACACACACACAAACACACACACACACACACATTTTCTCCAAGCTAATGTTAAGGATCATAGGCCACCACATGTTCTGCAGCCTTTTCCAGCTCTCTTCAGAAAGGCTAGGATTAAATAAACCTAGGATATGCCATCCTTCACTTAGACTGACAGGATTTAAATGTATAGCTGAATTTGTTTTCTAAAAAAAAGGTGCTGGTGTAGAGCTGACTGTGTCCTCTTTCTCTATTCCATGTGAAATATGCATGGTTTTACAAAGCCAGTTTCCTGTGAAATTGACATTGGACAATTTAGGAATAAAAGTGGGTTTAAGCAGAACAGCAATGCAACTTCATATATAAAGCTGTAATTTTTCACTTTCTGTATATGCAGCATATGCGTTTTAAATGTATCCTTATGTAACAGAGGTTAGAGGAAAACTAGCCAGGTGTGTTTTTCTTAGCAACTTGAGAAATTTTTATTGTGCCAGCCTTGAAAACAAAACTTAACTTTGGGTCTTTTGCGAACTCATTCCCTCAGTAGGATGAAGGGATTTCCATTCTTCGAAAGGTGAATTGTGCTTCCAGGTAGGTTTACACGCTGAACACCTGTAGGAATCCAGCCACTGTTGGCTGCTTCCCCTTGACCTACCAGAAAAAGTTGTGAGCCACCCATTAAACACACTGTGTTATGTTGAAATCTCAGGTCTCCGAATCAAATAGATCGGGATTTGAATTCTCATTGGATTTAACAGCTGTGTGACCTTGGACGATTGCATATCTTCTTATAACCTGAGCTTTCTCACATGTAAAATAAGGACATTGACCATATCTATCGCAAGGGCTGTTTTAAGGAATAGAACCATAATGAATTTAAATAATTTTAAAGCCTTGTGTGTGGCACACAGTAAGCTTAAAATAAATATTAGATAATATTGTGCTATACAGTGCTAATAATATGAGTCCTATATAACAACAAGTAAGTTATATGACTTGATAATAATACTAATCCTATGTAGCAATGAATATTTTTGTATGACTATGTCCTGTGCAATATTTTGGACATACTTTTGTTACCAAGTCCAAGCTTGTACTGCTCACCTCAGGACAGGCCAATAAATCGAGATGAGTTGTTGGAGCAAAGAATAGTGACTTTATTCGGAAAGTCAGAGGACTGAGAAGACGGTGCACTTGTGTCCCAAAGAACCATCCCTGAGTTAGAATTCAGGCTTCTTTTATACTAAAAGGGGAGGGGGTGTGGTTGGTTGTTGCAAACTTCTTGGTGCCGGAATCCTTTGCTCTTGCTGCTGTTCACGTTGATCTGGTCATGATATTCCTGTAAACCTCCAATAAAACCAAGGTAATTCTCTGTTCTGCAACTTTTTATCTCTGTATGAATGGAAAGTGATATACCTTTAAAGGTCAGAACCTTAAGAATGGACTATCCTGTATATATCAGGCTACAGGTAACATTTTTAACTTGTAGCAAAAGCAATAGCATACAAAGGTCAAAGTAAAAGAAACAGATCCAATATGGAGTCTGATTTGTTCTTCGCTATTACACTTATACTAAAAAATTTCTTGTGGTTTCACACAGAAATTCAAATTTAACAGGATGTTCTGTATTTTATCAGGCTGCCCTACTCTCAAGGGATATAGTGTTTGCCACCCAAGTTGTGTTGCACAACTCCAGGAGTTACCATTGGTGCTGGGCTCTGGTGTATCATTGACATAGAACACAATGGGAATGGTTGCCCTTGAGTGGAATTCTTTGTCCCTAATATCTTTATACCTCACTCAGTGACACATTTGTGTGTGTTCCCAATATGCCTGTGAGCCTCAGCAAGTCTATGCTGTCATATTCTGGGCAGAAGACATGGAAATGGTTTGCATCTGTTCTGTCTTTGTATGTGTTGTGATGATTATTCCAGAAGAAGTTAATAGGGTGCCATAGCAAATGTATGGCCATGTTCATGCCGTTTCCAGAATTCCAGTTGTTTGAGGGAGAATTGTGGTCATTGTCAACGAATCAAGTGACAACTTTGTATCCCAGAGCTCATGGCAGGGAGAGCCCCTTCGGAGAGGTGAATGAGACTGAGGAAAGGGGATGAGATTTGTTTACAATATTGAGTTTGTTTCTCTATGGTTTTGTTTCCTGTTCGCACTTTTGACCATCAGGACCCTGAGTACAAAACCATATGTCTTTGTGTTATAGCAGTACATTACAATAAAACTATAGAGAGATCTCAATATTGTAAAATGTTAATTTAGCATTTTCTCACAGGAGAAACCATCCCATCAGGTGATACTGGGCTGAGCTCATGAGGTCATATGGAGGGAGAAGTCAAGGAGAGCCAGGATCCCACCTGGCCACCTGGCCCAGGACCACAGGTAACTCTAATTCAGTCATGGAGACTCAAGGGGCTCATAACACTTCACTGCTCATCTCAACCCAAGCGCTGCTTTAAGCCAGCCCTGCCTTAAAGAATAACACACACAACCCAGGGTTCAGGTTGTCCTGAGCACTAGAAACAGTTTCTCTTTCTTTGCTGAGTGTGTTATACAGAATTACCCCCCACCCCTCCCCGATTAAACTTGCGGATGAGAACGCCAGTTGCCAGTGCTGTGCTTACATGGAATCTGAAACAATGAAATCCTTCTTTTAAAACATGTGTTCCTTAGGGAAGTTGTTCTTATTGGTTCTTATTTTAGGGAAATTGTTCTTATTGGTGCCATGGGAGGAAAAACTGGTAGAGGCTCTCCTCTGACTCCATCAATATGTGAAATCAGGGGAAGAGAAATCACCTTCTCGCTGTTAGCGGAGGGAGAAGACAGTTGAAAACAGGGGGCAACCCCCTTCATTGCTTAGCAAATAAGACAGAGGACACATTTATTGGGCACCATTTAAGGGTGAAAGCCTGCTTCTTGTCAGTCTTTCTTTATTTTCCCTCTAATGGTCTTTAATGCATTACCTCAAATGAATGCTTCTAGAGCCCCCATCGTAAGGGAAGGCTCTGGCTCTCTCTTTTTACCCGGTCCAAGGCCGTGACTTTGTAGCTAGGGAACACAGAGGTCCAACTGTGAAGGTCAGAGCTGAGCATATGCCCATATATATTTATGGCAAAACAGATTTAAAAAAAATTAACACACTGTATTAGTTAGGGTTCTCCAGAGAAACAACCAGTAAGGGGTGTGTGTGTGGTGTGTGTGTGTGTGTGTGTGTGTGTGTGTGTGTGTGTGTGTGAAGAGCTTTATTTCCTGGAATCTGCCAGATTATGCAGGCTGACAAGTCCCAAGATCTGAGGTCAGCAAACTAGAGACCAAAGAAGAACCAGTGTTTCAGTTTGAGTCCAAAGGCAGGAAAGAAACAATGCCCCAGCTTGAAGGCTGTCAGGTTTAACTCAGGGGAAGGTCAGCCTTTATCAGATCTTCAACTGACTGGATGAGGCCCACTCACATTAGAGAGGGCAATCTATTTTACTCAGTCAATGGGTGAGTTTAAATGTTAAAGTCATCCAGGAAACACTCTCACAGGTAGATCCAGTATAATGCTTGACCAGCATCCTGAGCATCCTGTGGCTCAGTCCAGGTGGCAAATAAAACTAATCACCACACACGTGTATGGTACTAAAGCAAGTATGTCCAGAATGGCCGGCTTCCTCCAGATCTCACCTAGAGGGGCTGTAACTCCTAGAGCCATGCAACAAGCATGCTGATGATGTTACTAGAAGAGTAAGAACATCTGTGTACAAAGTTAGTGTTCAACTAATTCTAAAACCTCCGATGCCTTTAGGGCAGCTTATTAATGCAGGAGGCTCTAACTCTCTGCTTCTGTTTTCGGGGAGAAGTAAAACATTTCATTTTTATTATTATTAATTTTTAAATTGCTACAGCATTTAAAATAGGCTATCCCATTAAAAAACAACTGTGCCTTTGTTTCCCCATTGATTTTCCTTTCTACTGGTGATATCCATGGACCAGCAGTATTTATAGGCAATCCCCAGAGTTGGTATACTGTAGTAGAAAGGGTATTAGATCAAGAGTCAAAAAATATCACTTCCGATGTCATTTATTCACTTACTCGCCATGGGATTTTTGTATCCCTCTTAAGATCTTAGAACCAATTTTCTCATTGGTAGAGAGGGGGTTAATAACTCTTGCCCTATCTACTGCCTAGAGTTATGATAAAGGGCCATACAAAATAAAATAAATGTCCCTGAAACACCTTAAATACTGTAAAACTCTGCTGCATGTAAGGAAATATTATTATCTTCGGTCTATATGAGCATCCCCTTCAATTTGTTTTTAAAGTATTATAGTCATGAGGTTGCTTTAGAGTTGTTTCAAACATCTTCAGGATATTTCAGGATATTTTGTCACCACTGCTCAGGACAATTCATCTTGAGACAGCTTTGTCCACCTAACAGTTAAAAGTGACTATAAATTGATTACACATAATTTTGTGATTTAATAAAAACTTGATAGTATGTAAAGTAGGCAAAAACTAATAACTTAGAAAGACCCATAGTGTAATATATTATCGTGGAAAAAAATAGGAACTAGTCCCCTAAAACAGTGTTAAAATTTGGTCCACCAAATGGTACTTGTTCACAAGGAAATACACACAGAAATAGAGAGTAAGCATTTAAAACCTTTTATAACAAGTTCACATTAGCATGACATTTAATCCAAATGTAATTTTGGTTTGTTCAATGTAGTAATAAAAAATTGCAACTTGCATTTTGTATGTCTCTTAATTTTTTCTATCAACTTTGAAAAATGTAAATATTTTGCAAATATTGGTTTGTGACAGATTGGAAATAAAAATGGTCCCCACCACAGGTGGCTTGAGAAACATTGCTCTAAAATTCCTAATGCCAATAACTACTTCCTGAATATTTAAATATAATTTCATCAAGCATGAGTGTTGTCAGATTGAGTGTTGAAATCTTCTTCAAAGGTAGTTAGCTTTTCCAGAATCATGCATATATAATAGTCATAATGTGTATCCAAAAAACACAGCCCCAGACATAACCTTTGATCTATATATGAGCTATATATGAGCAATAATTTTGCCTTCCATTTGTATTTATTTGCTAAGCTTCCTTGAAATGTTCTGACATTGTCTTCAACTGTAATAAAGCAAATGAGTACCAATAAACCTAACACTAAAAATCTGAGAAAAATGAAGTCATTTCAGGAAAAAAAAAATTTTATATTCTTACGTAAAATGACAAGGTCTCTGCTCCCATTAACGATGGAGAGGGTACTGTTCTAACTTTTTCACAATCTTTTGACAAAACTAAGTAATAAATCAAGAAATCCCCATACAGATGAAAAGATACAGAAACAGAGCAAAATGGAGGAGTTACTTATGGTGAGATGGTCAATTAAATGTAATAGATGTATGAATTGTAGTCATATACTTTTACAGACTAGCATACACTGCAGAGTATTCACTCAGTTGATGATGTGTGAAATGCTGACTAAGGCTAGGAATCCTTATTTTTTTGTAGCCTTACCTCTGTAACTAAAGCTACTTCATGAATAAGCAAAAGTGAATAAAATAAGGGATTCAGAGATATTTATTCTTGCATGTACAAATATTCCTTTGAACCACAGTTTGCCATCTGTTATTCATTGATGTTTAGGAGGAAAGGCAGTGTTAAGGACTGGGAAGAACATTGGACCTGGTATGAAAGGATATGTGTTCTATTTCTAGCCTGTTACTATTTAGCTGAGTGGCCTTGAGTAAGTCATAAGCACTATTTTAGCTTGTTTTCATTTTTGTTTTTCCCATCTGTTAAACATCAGATTGGACAAGATGCTCCTTTAGGTCCATTCTGGAGCTAAAAGATCATGAAAATTTAAGTTAAAAAAAAAAAAAAAGATTTAAAAAAGATTCTAGATTGCAGATATCACATGAGTTATTTTTCTGCAAATTTAAAAGGCACATTCTTCTAGGTTCATAGTGCCAAAGAACCTTTTGAAAGAGCCCATCTATTTACGTAAATCTGGTACGTAAATATAAAACTGAAAATAAAAATATAAATGCATATATTATTTTAAAGTTCATTCTATGCAGAAATTAAATTCTATTGTCATCAACAAATATGTTCAAGACTTATATTGTATTTCAAAGGAGAGAATTACTTAATGAATAACACTGCCCAAACGCTGTATTCTTTCTGTAAATACAAATTAAGGAATGACACTCTCCAATTCTGTACTGTCTCTGTGAATACAGATTAAGGAGTTGGCCTTGCTGTTTGAATTTGGATTCAGAAAATAGCTACTGGGCAATCTCTTGTTTATTAAGCTCCGTATGTTAATTACACACCATTTTGAGAAGTTGCAGTGCATTCTGTACTTGCGGAATTTGGAAATGGATTTGAATCAGGATACACTGGTGTACTGCTACTTAGATCTGTACACTATGCTTCACTAGTGAGATTGGTTGCTTATGGTTGTTTAGCCTCATTAAGGATGAAGGTATACAGAATGTTGGGCAAATGCCAACCCATTCATGGGACTGCCATGTTCTGCAGCCCACTCTCTGGGTTAAGCAGGAACTCCCACAGGAACTTGAGTTGATCTAGGGTATAAGCTCCAGAAATCACATCATAGGAAAGTTTTTCTTCTCTCAACTCTTTCTCAATTCTGATTCTTCACAGGAAAAAGACTCTGTCTGGTCCTAGTGTGCTTAATACCTCTCTTCATTACGAATCTCATTTGTAACTAAGAGAGAGTCAACCACCAGGATCACAATCTTCTGCGAACAAACAGTATCTAATATAATATAATCACGTGAATTTGTTGCCAATTTTGATAGTAACCTACTTATGCCAAGTGATACTGGCTTTTTAGCTATGGTAGCAACATAATGTTATCTTTTACAATGGATTTACTTAAACCCAAAGATAATTTGATTTAAAGCAAACTTTTAAGGACTTCCCTGGTGGCACAGTGGTTAAAAATCTGTGTGCCAATGCAGGGGACACAGTTAGATCCCTGGTCCAGGAAGATCCCACATGCCATGGAGCAACTAAGCCCATGTACTCAGCACAACTGCTGATCCTGTGCTCTAGAGCCCACACACCACAACTACTGAAGCCCGCCCACCTAGAGCCCATGCTCCACAACAAGAGAAGCCACCGCATTGAGAAGCCCGCGCATCACAAAGAAGAGTAGCCCCCACTCGCTGCAACTAGAGAAAACCTGCACACAGCAACAGACCCAACATAGCCAAAATAAATAAATAAATAAAACAATTAATTAATAAAAAAGAAAACTTTTAAGTAAATAAAATTATAGTACATGGCTGGCAAATTTTCTAAGATGATATGCAAATGATTGAAGCTTGGGAAACATTGGGCTACTGGAAAAATACACTGAGATGGAAGATAGAAAATCTGACTAAATTTAATTTGAACCCTGTCACTAATGATTAGATTGTCCTCGGTGAGATGATGAATTTTTCATGCCTCCACTTCCTCATTATCCAATAAGTATGATGATATTTGCTTAGCTACCTTTGGAATGATGATGTGAAGATTAAAATTAAAGGATGGGTAGTAAAATAATATAAAGTCAAAAGTCATATATACATAGGTTTGTTATTATGTATCTAAAACACCACTTTTTCTTTTCTTTTAGGTTTTTTTTTTCTTTTTTCATCACCCTAGCAGTTGGGCAGGGGATCATGTCCACTTAGGAAAAAAATAATATCATCTCTGTTTTCTCTCTAGGATCATGCCATTAATTAGCGGGGTGTTTGTGTGTGTGTGTGTGTGTGTGTGTATGTCTGTGTGTGTGTGTGTGTGAGAGAGAGAGAGAGAGAGACTACAGTTGTACAGTTTCTACATATACACTATTCCCAAATACTAAAACTGTGTTGTCTTTTCCTGATTGATTACCTGTTTATTTGCACTGTTTTTCGTGGTGATCAAAAAGTTTGAAAACTAAACTATGTTTCAAAAAGAACCTAATAATAGATCTTATTCATCTCAAAGCTTAATAAAAATATTATGGCCTGTCTGAATATTTAGAGCTGTTAAAAGTAATGGAGCTTAGTTTCATGCCAAAACTATTTCTTGATCTGTAATAATATTTGGAATTTTGTTTATTGTATTTTTCGTTTTGCTTAAAACCTCAAATTTGCTACAGAATATATCATCTCTTCACAAAAGATATTTTACTATTACATAATGTCATTTCCTATAGACTTCAGAATTGCTTTTTCCAATTTAATCATGTTTCTTCTTGAAGTTAAAGTTGTTGTGTTGGTTAAAATATAATAGTTCATTTAAATATGGGATCTATTTTGATATTAATGATTAATCATGTCAGGCTTTTGTCTGTGCTTTATTTTGAGACATGCATACAACTAAGTTCCAACTTATTAATTCATTGTGTGAAATAGAAGATATTCATGCACTGAGAAATAATGCTAGCAGTTGTTGTTTGATTTCCCATTCTATTAAGGAAAGCTTATTTAAGCACTTCTGCTTCATAGTCTCATTCATATATAAATATTTAACTGTGGTCTATAGCAGTGATTGCCAAACTTGAGCGGTCATCAGACTCACCTGGAGGGCTTGTCAAAACACAGATCACTTGGCCCACCCTCAAGTTTCTGATTCCAAGGTGGGGCCTAAGAATTTGCATTTCTAGAAAGTTCCCCATTGATGCTGAGGCTGATGATAAATGCTGTCCTAGGACCACACTTCTTTTCTCCCCATTGGTGCAGTGGAAGGCACTATAGCAAGACAGGGGAGCCCATGGACTTTGGTGATACCCCCAGGTTTCAGCCCTGGCTTTGACGCTTAAGAGCTGTATAACTTAGACCAAGTTAGGGATCAATTTTGTCCACTGTAAAGTAGTAACAATTATATGTACTGGGACTATTGAATGAAATAATGTGTATCAAGTGTTTAAAGCAATGCCTAGCATGTTACCAACACTCACTAAATGCAACATTAGTAACTAGTGGTGACAGTAGTTAGAGTGGTAATAGAACCACTAGTTATGGTCATAGAATATACATACTTACCTTAGTTCAACTGCAATAAAAGTTTATTAGACTTTTCTAAGGAAGGCTAGACAGAAAGTTTGGTTTTCACTGATGACATTGCTTCTATGAGAAGCATTCTGGAAAGAAGGAATTCAGTGAAAAGAAATACCACCCTTACTGAAAGAACTTCCAAGAGCATGCTAGAGATTGGAATCTAGACGGCAGTGTAAGCAAAATGTATAAATTTGTGCAATGTTTCTCAATATTCAGAACTTAGTGCATGTGTTTCTTTTTTCCCTTAGCAACAAGAGCAAGACCCAACAAACCTATATATCTCAAATCTCCCCATTTCTATGGATGAACAGGAGCTTGAGACTATGTTGAAACCATTTGGACATGTCATTTCCACAAGGATACTAAGAGATGCTAATGGAGTCAGCAGAGGCGTTGGCTTTGCCAGGTAAAACACCTGCTCTTTCCTTGTATTCCCTTTAATTCCATCCCTTTCTAGCACTACAATAGTGCTGGAATATAGAATATTCAAAGAAAAGTAGCTTATCAAACTGACTGTATCTTTGCTTTGAGTCAGAGAATTCCAGTGTAACTAGAAATATGTTGTTCTTGCTAAAATCTGTACATAGAATGTTTATATCTGTCTCAAGTTGTAATGGTATGCATAACCCCTTCCCAGTCCTCTCTATGCCTGTAGATCAACAAAATCAGATGCCGTCAGTTTCTACTAGGGATAGTAAATGCCCAGCACCCCAGAGCTAAAGATCCCATGGGGTGAACGAAACATCCACATGTTTTAGCATTGATTTCTAAAGAGCAAGATGGTAGTATTTCTCAGTCAGGGCAAGAGAGAAGAGAGGAAAGATTTCGAGAAACAGGAACTGTTGGGTCAGGAACTGTTGGGTAGTCGCAAGGAACTCAGAAATCTAAGGGGAGGTGAAGAGGGCATTTGCATTTAAGAGGCCCTGGCTGTGTGTTTTTGATGTTTTAAACAAAACAGAAAAGAACAAATTGCACTTTTCTCATTGTTGGGAAAAGATGAGTAGTTTTCTTTTTAACTTTAAGAGAATGTTTATGAAAGAGGATCTCAGCCAGGAATGGAGTTAAAATGGTGGTACCTGCTGTGCTTTCATGAAGAAACAAAGTTAAGGAAACTACAGGGAAAATGAAACTGCTCAATAACAAAGGAGAAAAGGAAAAGCTGTGTCCCCACGGCTGGGTGTGTTTATGCGTCTTGAGGTCTTGAGCCGACTCAACATGAATGAATGGATGGATGTTAATGTCATCTGGAAGGCAGCCCCTTGCAGGCAGGTGTTTCCCCCTATGGGGAACCCTGCCATCATTGGAAAAACCATCCCAAACCAACCTCTGGGAACCCACTTGGAAAGATATGAAAATGCAGTGATTAACTGATCTCTAACTTGACTTCCTTGAGGTCATGGACCATGTCTTAAAATTATTTTTATTCCCCACAATGTTCTACACATACTAGACCGGGAGACTTATGCAGGATACAGGTCTGAAGATTTGAAGAGAAGTCAGCAGAATGAAAAACATCTCCCCAGACTTGAATGTATGCATGAGGCATTCAAGTTTTCAGAACATTGTTAACTGTTGATTGTCATGGTCAAGGCAGAGCTAATTGCACCACCTGGGTCTCTGAAATTTGCCAACTTAGTCATTCTTGGAGACTGTACAGCCTGCTATTGGAGGCCTAGCCAGTGCAGGAGGCACTAAATGCCTGCCATGCTCCACTTCACACTGCGTGTACACGCCTTTGTCTCAGCACCCACCTCCTGCCCCGCAAAACCTCTCTCTAACAAATTAGTTTCTCCTTCATTTATGCTCCTGCTGAGAAAGGAACATGTTTCAAATTCATCAAGAGAACACATTTTCTAAGAAGATCTATGTTTTGTTTTTTAAACAAAAGATTTTTGGTACAAAGTATCGATATATTTGTTTGCTCAGGCTGCCATAACAGAATTCAACAGACTGGGTGGCTTTAAACGACAGACATTTATTTTCTCCCAATTCTAGAGGCTAGAAGTCCAAGATCAAGGTGGCAGTAGGTTTGGTTTCCTCTCTGTGTCTTGTAGATGGCCTTCTTTCCCCATATCTTCACATGGTCTGCCCTTTGTGTTTGCTCCTAATCTCTTCTTAAAAGGGCGTCAGTCAGATTCGATTAGGATCCACCCATTATACATACACACAATTTATAATCCAAACTCCTGGGATAAACCATAATGGAAAAGAATATTAAAAAACGAATGTATCAATATATATACGTAAAACTGAGTCACTTTGCTGTACAGCAGAGATTGGTACAACACTGTAAATCAACTATACTTCAATAAAAAAATAAATGAATGAATGTAATATAAAAAAAATCAACATATATACACAACTTCTTTATTCATTCATCTGTTGCTAGACACATAGGTTGTTTCCATGTCTTGGCTATTGTAAACAATGCTGCTATGAACATTGGGGTGCATGTATCTTTTTGAATTAATGTTTTCGTTTTCTTCTGATATATACACTAGTGGAATTGCTAGATCACATGGTATTTCTCTTTTTAGTTTTTTGAGGACTCTCCATTCTCTTTTCCACAGTGGCTGCACTAATTCACATGCTCACAATAGTGTACAAGAGTTCCCTTTTCTCCACATTCTTGCCTGTCCCAGTACTGGTGCCAACAGACTGGTAGGTGGGGATGGAGCTGGGTCCTGAGGCTAATAAACTAGAGGGAGGATTCCACGATGGCACTTTCCAGTACCAGTGTTATTATGGCAGAACGAGCTCCCAGAAATGAGTGCTGCCCACATCTCTGTCCCCAGGGGGAGTCCCAGTTGCCTCCTGTCTCTCCAGGAGACTCTCCAAGATTAGCAGGTGGGTCTGACTCAGGCTCCTTTCAAAATACTGCTTCTGCCCTCATTCACGGAGTGTGTGAAATTTTGTGTGCCTCCTTTAAGAGTAGAGTCTCTATTTCCGACAGCCCTCTGGGTCTCCTGAAAGTGAGCCCCACTGGCCTTCAAAGCCAAACGTTCTGGGGGCTTGTCTTCCCAGTGCAGGACCTCCAGCCTGGGGAGTCTGATGTGGGTTTCAGACCCCTTGCTCCTTGGGGAGAACCTCTACAGTTGTAATTATCCTCCCCTTTGTGATTCACCCACCGGGGTTGGCGGGGGCTGGGGGGCACGGGTCTTGACTATACCATGACTCTACCCCTCCTACCTGTCTCATTGTGGTTCCTCCTTTTTTTTTCTTCTTGGCTTTTTGAGTTAATTATTATTGTTTTTGTTATATTATTATATTCACATTTTACAATTATAGAAAAAATGAAGGCAAGAGAAGTTTAAAATCCTGTACAATATCTCACAGAAGATAAGCAGGAGAACCCACTTATAGGTTCGGGTATAGGTGAACATAAGCCCATGTTCTCACAAGGAATATAGCCAAACAAATCACGATATATCTTTAGTTGTGGAAGATCTTTTCCGGTAAGTTAGTCTTTCTCATTGATAGCTGTTCTATAAATAGTTGTAATTTTGGTGTGCTCGTGAGAGGAGGTGAGCTCAGGGTCTTTCTGCACTGCCATCTTGGGACAAAATCCCAGGTGTGGTTCTTGGTTCATGTGCAAGAGATCCTGAAATTCCTATGACTCAAAAGAAAACCCCATTATTATTTTACTTGTAAGCTATATTCATCTTCTTTGATAATCACCTCTTCACAGTAAAGGTGGTATCTTCGTTTTATATTTAAACCACTGAACTTCAAAGCATTGATTTGAATGCCAGTAGGGTGCAGAGACAGCACAATTACAGGCTTTTTAACGTTCCAGAAGCACTAGATAGTGTCTGAAATTACAGACTTTTCATTTTATTATTATTTTTTTCCTCTCTTGGAACATAAAACAATTTTGTAACATCCACCCCCCTGCAGGCAGCATTTTATAGCCAAGTCATAAACCCCGAAAAACAAAAGTTTATGGTGGGAATGCTGACAGTCAGACAGTCAGACCCACTACTGCAGAGCTCGCGGGTGCCAACAGACTACCTTGCCTTCCAGCGTGAGGATCAGAACATAAATCAGCCTGAGTCTGGAGGGACAGGACTGCATGTTCACGTTATCCATTTCCCATTCCCAGAAACATAAGACCGTTTGTCTAACAAAACTCACATTGAACGAGTGTTATGAGAGGCCGGTAAAGAATGACCCAAAGTGGAGAAGGGATGAGGGTAAGCGTTCACAATTACTCCAGCTTCAACATCTGGGAACATAGAACCTCTTTAAGCAATGCATTTACTGTCCCCTGGTGAGCTAAAGGGCGTGAGAGACCGCTGATCACAGAGACCTTTGTATTCTGTAGTTTTTTTCACCTCTCTTTAGTACTCTTAATTTGATTCTCATGGAGTTTTGTTTCAATGACTTTTAACATCTGGGCAGTGTTCTGCCACTCCCTACCAAATGGGCAAGTTTTCCAAATAAATCATTTCAGTTCTTCTTTCTTTGCACTAAGTAAAAAACTTAATCACAGTTATAGGAAGACAAATAGCCTGATTATTAAAAATTAGTATAAATAGATTAAAATATTATTTTTGTATTTTCTTTTAATTACTTTAAATATCATTACAATTTTATTCTTTACTTTCTACTGCCTGACATTTCTTGCTGCCTATCTTCTCCCACCTCCCGAAATAGAGAACTCGGATTCAGAATAAACATAAAGAAAATATAGAAATTTTTAAAATTATAAGGCAAATGCCAATACTTTCTTTGTAGGCAACTATATGATGCTTTAAAATGACCATCAAGCCTATCTAAATGTGATTATATTGTTTGGAATGTGTTTCGATTCTTATCTACCTTAAATCCATCTTTAAGAAATGTTGTGTTAATATTTCTCCCTTGATGTTTTAGCAATTCATTTGCCATTACTGTCTCAAATGCATGGAACTAGGAAATCAAATGTGAGCAAAGAAAATCTCTAAAATGTAAACTTAGTGATTAGTAACCGCCAAACTACAGCTGTGTTTGCACAGAAACAGGTTACAACTGTGTTTGCTGAGATTGAAAAGAAGGTGGACTGTTATTCCTTTTAGTAATTTTAATTCCTCTCTCAATTGCCAGCAGATGTGATCCACTAAAGAGAAAACCCCTGGTCCACCCTGTAGCTTCTTTATCTTTATTCTTGTTTTATGTGTTTATCTTCATCGTTTCTTTATGTTGCCTCTTTGTCTTTCTGTCTTTTAACATCAGAAAGTCACGGTCATGGCTAGAGAAGGCAGAACACTCTACTTTCTTTTCCGTGCATTAGGAGCCCTGGTTTTCAAAACCCAAACCAACCAACCAACCTATCAACCAAACAAACAAATGAATTAAATTGCATTGAATAATCTATTATTCTGAAATCTCCTGGCCTTCAATCTTTCTGTATACATGCTTTTATAAAAACTTAGAAAAGGAGAAAAAACATACAGTTTATTGTTCTATTATTTTGAAAGTGGAATGGCGTTATTCCAAAGTCAGCCCTCCGTGGGATGGGAGGAGAGTTCTGAATATTATTTATCCTTGTGAAACTGAAATTGGAGAACTTTGTTACCTTGCAGTTGGAAATAGAGGCCATTCCCTGTGCTCAGGGTCTGTAAGATCTCTTTACCCTGTGCTTGCCCTAAGTGCAAACCATGACAGGGACTCTTGGGTCCTGAAGGCTGTGGGGATTTCAGGTAGGTTGTTGGCTTCCAGCCAATAAAGAGAAAGACTTCGAAATATCATTTGGAGGACGCATGTGAGCCTCTTTTATTTAATATCTTTCATACGTGCTCTGCTTTCTATGAATTGGACAAACCTAACATCCATCTATATCCATGTGGTTATAAATATGGCTTTGTGGTCAGAAATAACTTAGCTTTCATCTTAGTTCTGTTCTTCCTATCTGTGTTCTAGGACTAGTTACTTAAACTCTTTTAGCCTCCCTTCCTGATATGTAAAATGTATTTTTTTAAAAATTTTTATTGGAGTATAGTTGATTTACAATGTTGTGTTAGTTTCAGGCGTACAGCAAAGTGAATCAGTTATACATATACATATATCTATTCTTTTTTAGATTCTTTTCCCATATAAGTCATTACAGAGTATTGACATCTTGATTTTATTTATTTATTTGTTTATTTATTTATTTATTTTTGGCTGCGTTGGGTCTTTGTTGCTGCGCGCAAGCTTTCTCTAGTTACGGCAAGTGGGGGCTACTCTTCTTGTGGTGTGCGGGCTTCTCGTTGTGATGACTTCTGTTGCGGAGCACGGCCTCTAGGTGCCCGGGCTTCAGTAGTTATGGCTCGCGGGCTCTAGGGCGCAGGCTCAGTAGTTGTGGCTCATGGGCTTAATTGCTCCATGGCATGTGGGATCTTCCCGGACCAGGGTTCAAACCCGTGCCCTCTGCATTGATAGGCAGATTCTTAACCACTGCACCCCAGGGAAGTCCCGTAAAATGTATTAATCCAGGCATTCATTCAGTTCACCTAGTAAATATGTGGGCACTACTAATATGCCAGTGATTATTCTACATCTGATAATTAGAGATGTGCACACACACACACACACACACACACACACACACAAAGTATCTGCTTTCATTGACTGGCGTTCTACTGGATTGGGGACACAGTAAGTATGTCATCAAACATAAAACAGTAAATAAGGAGTATCAACAATTAATATCAAATAACTAAAGTACTATAAAAACAAAATAAAGCATAGGGGTGCTATAGAGAATGTGACAAAATGAGAGGTTTGAGGTAAAGGACAGGAAAGCCCTCTGAGGAGAGAGCATTTAAACCAAGATGCACATGATAAGAAGAAACCAGCATGAGACTCCCTGGTGGGCCTGGAGAGGGAAGAGAGCTGTTCCAGCAGAGAAAAAGAGAGAAGGAGAGCTAAGCTGGGGCCAGTTCCTCATACTTGGGAAACAGAAAAAAGGCCAGGTTGATATATTATAGAAAAAAGAAGAGAGATGTAATAGATAGTAATATCTAGTAATGAATGAAATATGGCTGCAGCTCAAAGAGATTGATTAAAAGTGATCAAATGAGTTCCAGTTGCATTGAATGGTGAGATTTTTCTAGACCTGAACATATTATACTTATTGATTCCTTCTTTATCTCAGTTTTAATTTTTGAACTGAATGTTTTTCCATTTCTTTACCAAATTCCCTTTGAACACAATTAATCTATGGTTAAAAGATAGATTTAGATTATGATGCATCCAGACAAGGATGTCAGCTGGGGGTAGGTAGGTAGTCTGAAAGAAGCAGTTCCCAGACTAAGTGTAAGTAAACTTATTTTTTCTTACATTTTTCTTGAAATACACAGCCTCAGAGATCATTTTGTTCCTTGGGTATTGATAGTTTTATGATGTAGCCGTCAAAGTGCTGGCTAGAAACATAGTTTCACCACAAATGATCCAACTGAAGAGGCTAGCATGGAGGAGTATTTACAGAAGTGTGGGCAGAGTTAAGGGAACTGATGAAGGGATGCTGAGATACCCAGAGATGAGCAGCAGAGGGAAGCCTTTACCCCTGAGAGCAGACGGCAGGTGAAGCCACGTGCCCAGAGCCCAGTGAGACCCAGAGCCTTGGAGGAGGGGCCTCCTAGAGGCGCTGTAGACAGGGAGGGATGTAACCCTTGCCCGACAGACATGGTGCCAAAGCAGAGAGGATGAGGAGGACCAGCCAGATCTCTGTTTCCACCAGGCCTCCAGTGGTGACACCAATAAAAACCATCAAGTAACAGAGCAAAGGTGATACAGTCCATGGAAGGGTCACTTCTTTGGGGCATTGAGCAGAGCAGAGAAGGCATATGGGGGAGGGCTAAGCAGAAAACATCAGTACACATGGATGAGTTAACTAATTTTCTTTCCTCTTGACTCCACTATTAAAAAATAGAAATAGAAAACAGTGCAAAGTCAGCAATAAATACCACCTGCTACTTCTCCTTCAGATTGGCAATGGATACAGGTAGCTTGGAATGATGGCAAACTGGCTCTGTTTACAGAAAACAACTGCTCAAATCTAGAGTAACTTTGCTGTGATGTCTTTTTTCTGACATCATTTCTGACACCAAATATGTGGATTTTTGTGACATTGAATATGTGTCATTTTTCCATACTAATTATCCAATTCTCTGACTCCAACTGGGTGTCCAACAATTCATTTCAGTTTTAACACTAGCTACTCAGTCGTCATCAGGCTGCACAGGTTCAAGGGCTAAGTCCCACAAGACTGTCCCCACTTCAGACACCACCACAGATGGGGTACCAGGCTACCCACAATTCTGCCCCACCCACTAAAAATTCAGGGGTTCCCTTGACACCCCTCAGGCTTGAAAATTCCCTAGAACTATCCACAGAACTCAGGAAAACACTTAAATATTTACCTGTATGTCATAAAGGATACAGCTCAGGAACAGCCAAGTGAAAGAGATGCATAGGGCAAGGAAGGGGGTGGGAGAAATGGCTCAGAGCTTCTCTGCCCTCTCTAGGTGTCCCGCCCTCCCAGCACATCAGTATGCCCACCTGCCCATCACCTCTCCAAACCCTGTTGTTCAGTGGTTTGAATGGAGGTCTCATCACATAGGCGCCATTGATTAAATCATTGGCTATTGGTGGTTGCACTCAAATCTCCAGCCCCTCCCCCATCCCCAGACACTGAAGAGTGGGCCTGACAGCTCCAGCCCTCTAATTCTTTGGTCTTTCTGGTGACCAGCCCTATTCTGAAGCTATCTAGGGGTCTCACCTTGAATCACCTCATTAACATAAACTCAGGTATAGTCAAAAGTGATCCATTATAAATAACAGAAGACATTCCTTTCACTCAGGAAATCCCCAGAGTTTTAGGAGTTCCGTGCTAGGAACCAAGGACAGAGACCAAATTTATTTTTGTTATACCATAGTTGCCATGCAGAAAACACCTTATCTCGTCTTTCATCTCATCTTTCAAGAAGAATCAGAAATTCAAATTTTCATGTGAAGTCTCCCAAGCTCTAAATGTTGACAACCATTTCAAATTTTTCAAAAACTCTTTGCAGCCCAAGCAAAACATTCGTGAAGGCTGGATTTGGCCCATGGTTTCCAGTTTGGGGCACCTGACAGAGAACTCCAGAACAGTGGTTTTCAACCCTGACTGCACACTGGCATCACGTGGGCAGCTTTCAAAAATATGTGCCTAGACTTCATGCCAAAGCAATTAAGTCATAATCTCCTGAGCTGGGGCCCAGACACTGGTATTTTAAAAAAATAGTTCCCTGATAATTTTAATGTACAATCATTTTTAAAATAAGCTTTTTTATTTTGGAATAAGTTTAGTTTTACAGAAAAGTTACAAAGATAATACACAGGTTTTGTACACCCTACATCCAATTTTCCCTATTGTTAACCCTTTGCATTACCACGGCATATTTGTCAGAATTAAGAAACTGACATCGGTACATTATTATTAACCAAACTCCAGACTTTATTGGAATTTCACCAATTTTTCCATTGATATCCTCTTTTTGTTCCAGAATCCAATCCCTGGTACCATTTTGCATTGGGTTGTTTTTCTCATCAGTCTGCTCTGGTTTCTGACAGTATCTCAGACTTTCCTTGTTTTCCATGAGTAGTCCCAGCCAGGTATCCTGGAAAATGTCTCCAGGTCTGTGTTTTTCGATGTTTATTTCATGATGGGATCCATGTTATGTCTAAGTTTTGGAAAGAATACCACACAGGTGAAGTGCCCTTCTTGTTATATCATATCAGGGTGTAATCTCCATTTCTGAGAACACCTACTCTAGTTAATCATGGCTGAATGAAATGCAGATGGCCGGCCCCATCCAGCTTCAACACAGATGAAAGCAGATCAGGGCAGGAAATCAGGAGTGATGACAGGAGGCCAGCAGTGGAGCCCCATCCCTTCCAAACAAGCCAACGAACTGAGTGTCAACGGACAAAGGTTCCATTGCAGGCTCCTCCAGCAACTCAACTTTAGAGAAGCCACGGCTTTCTGGTGTTATTTTCTTCCTCTGTAGCATGTAGAAGTTGGTATTTCCAGTCCTGAATATATGTGATTCTAAAGTTTTGGAGTGGGTTTTCATGAGCCAAATATTGTC
Organism: Eschrichtius robustus; assembly: GCF_028021215.1. NCBI lineage: Eukaryota > Metazoa > Chordata > Mammalia > Artiodactyla > Eschrichtiidae > Eschrichtius > Eschrichtius robustus. The sequence continues at coordinate 55,223,430 of NC_090835.1, read as the reverse complement.
CATAGCTCCATTTCATAAGAGGAATGTGCTTCAATGCTAAGCAAGGGGCCACCAAAATGTCAGAGTTTCTGCAAAGGGAGGTGGTGGGAAGGCCAGTCTGCTTCCCTGTTTGGCATTTATGACACTTGCCTCCTAAAGATGTAAAGCACCTCGAAGGAAGAAAACAAATTGCAAAAACTGAGAAAATTCAACTCCTTCACTCCTCTTTCTTCCTGAAACTCACTATTATTCCTTCTGTTACCATGGATTATGAAGTCAATGACATAATTTGTTTTTTACAAAATCTTTTCATGTTGACATTTTCCTCAAATCTTACCGGAAGCGAGGATGAATGGCTTGCAAAGCTGTATGTTCTAAGTCGCCAATAATTTGTACGGAGCCTGTGATTGCAAAACCACAAAAATTTCACAATAGTGGAAACCTTTCATTAAGCATCATAAACGACAGGGTGGATTTGTTTTAACTCTGTGCGTAATCATGCTATTGCTTTAAGATCATAAACTGAGAGGTTCTCTATGGAGGTGAGATAGGTAGGCTGCAAATCGTTGTACACAATACTTTGCCACCTCTGTGTGTTAAGTCTGACCCAGAACATTCTCCTGGTATTGGATCAGGCTCTCATCTGGTGTAATTTGCCCGTGGGGATTGTATTGGCTATGAAACTAGCACCTATTAGTAGCTGTTGTAAGAAAGAAATTTTCTCTAAATCACAATTCAGTGGTGCGTTTCAAATGACTGAAACCAGGTTCCTAGACACGGAGACAAGAAAGAATGTCAAACAGGATCTTTAATGCACATTTGTATTTAAACATCAGACCTAACAGAAAACCCTGAGGCTTTATACAATGATTGGAGCCTTGTAGGAACCTAATTAATGCATCGCATTGTCGGGTGAATGGTTGGCCAGGCACACGAGCTCTTCTGAGGGATGTGAGAGGGTTCAGGTACCGCCTAGAAAGAATGGGTGCAGTTGTAGGGATTCAGTGGCCCATCTGAAGGGGCCATGGAAAGGCAGCTTTGTCTGGCGCGCTGCCTTTTCAGACCCACTTGATAATATCAGTGTCAGTTTCAAGTGGAGCGCGTGCCAGATTGCAGATAGCTTGGGCTGGCATTTCAAATAGGCTAATTGTGAAACTGGAGAAGAAAATGGTCACATTCTTGCTAAGGTGGCCATTCAAATGCAGTCTCTCCCCCAGAGTTCCATGGGTCTCCCTCTGAGCCTTTCCCCTTGGCAGCTCCTCGATTGCCCTCTTTGCTGGGATGGCTTGGCCTTGTTAAAATGTGCCCTGTGTATTAAAATGAAATTGTCACTGCTGGGTGGTGCCACATAACATGGTTTGACACTAACCACTGGCAGCTACAGAAAACAGACTTTTATTGCATTTATTCTTTCAGAGATGAGAGTCTCTAAAGGCTCCTGCAGACATATACTTAGTTAAATCTGAATGAAGCCAGAGTGAACACTCTACGCTGCTGTCTGGTGTTCACAGAAATGGCCCCCACTGGGCTTGGTGGGGCTGTAAAGCAGTCTTAACAAAAGATGATTGTACTAGAATCCAAAAGGGAAGATATGAGGCTTTCAAACCTGGACAAAAATGTTTTAGGTGGGTGGACGAGATGAAGCCACCAAGCACACGCACACTATCCCCCATCCAGTTTCAGTGTGCGTTTAGAATTCCGTGTTGTTTTAAAGACAAAGGGGAAGGATTTGATTTGTAGGACTCTGGCAAGCAAGCTTTAGATTCTTAACTGCCTTTTATCTAGATGAGTACCCAGAGAGCAGCTGAACAGGGAGGGGGCCCTGGGGCATAAGCTTTTCATGCCATAGCTCTCCTGGAATCAAAATTCCATAAAACAACATCTGTAGTAATTAAGGGTGTACATTTCCTCTCCCACTCATGTCTCTGCTAGGAGGGAAGGTTATCTTCCCTAAGAGACAATGGATAGTGGGTCCTGTGGGAAAAGAGAAAGAGCAGAATTTGAATTCTTTTGTTCCTAGAAATGGAAGTTTCCTAGTTAAAAAAAATATAAGGGATTTCCCTGGTGGCACAGTGGTTAAGAATCCACCTGCCAATGCAGGGGACACGGGTTCACGCCCTGGTCCAGGAAGATTCCCACAAGCCGCGGAGCAACGAAGCCCATGCGCCACAACTACTGAGCCTGTGCTCTAGAACCCACGAGCCACAACTACTGAGCCCGCGTGCCACAACTACTGAAGCCCACGCGCCTAGAGTCCATGCTCCACAACAAGAGAGGCCACCACAATGAGAAGCCCGCACACCACAACGAAGACCCAATGCAGCCAGAAGTAAATAAATAAATTTATTTTTTAAAAAAATTTAAAAATAACAAGTTGGAAGATGTAAAAGATTCCTCTGGAAAGAAAATGTGAAGGAGTTAGCAAAATTATACTTAGCTGCTCCTCAATATTTGGAATGGGGAACGATTCATCTTATCTTTCTAATCCAAATATCCTCTGATTTGGGGGAATTTGTGATTAAGCAGTAAATAAAATGCTATTTTTGTTTTTATTAAAAGTGGGTATTATTAAGCTTAAAGAGTTTTAGTTTTGCATTTGGACACAAAAGTGAGTCACTCTTCAGATGTTCTTCAAAATAACACTATGTGGATCCTATGGGCATCTAATAAATGAACATTAACCTATTAATGTCAGATTAGTTTCCTGTGCTTTCTTGTCATATTAGGACCAGCTATGTAATTTGTGGGATCTAGTGAAAATTAAAAATACAAGACCCCTTGTTTAAAACGTATTAAGAATGTCAAGATGGTGACAGCAGAACTTTAAATCAAGTGCAAGGTTTTTCTAAGCACAGGGCTCTGGTACTGCATGTGTACCCCTGACATTGGTCCTGCTCTGCTTCACCATCTTATCAATGCAGAAAAAATGTGCATCTTTCCCATGCTTCCTAGGAATGTACATTGGAAAACATTTTGTTTTGTTTTTTTTAATTTGAGTCATAAAATAATTACAGCTCCCCAGATGGAATGTGCTTTTGAAACCATCTTCAAATAGAGCTACCATATGATTCTGCAATCCCACTCCTGGGCATATATCTGGAGAAAACCGTAATTTGAAAAGATACATATATCCCAATGTTCATAGCAGTATTTACAGTAGCCAAGACATCGAAGCAACCTAAATGTCGATTGACAGATGAATGGATAAAGAAGATGTGGTATATACATACACAATGGAATATTACTCAGCCATAAAAAGGAATGAAATAATGCCATTTGCAGCAACACAGATGGACCTAGAGATTATCATACTAACTGAAGTAAATCAGACAGAGAAAGACAAATATATGATATCACTTATATGTGGAATCTAAAAAAAAAAAAAAAATGATACAAATGAACTTATTTCCAAAACAGAAAGACTCACAAACTTAGAAAGCAGACGTATGGTTACCAAAGGAGAAACATGGGGATAGGGATAAATCAGGAGCTTGGAATTGGCATACACACACTATTATATATAAAATAGGTAACCAACAAGGACCTAATGTATAGCACAGGGAACTCTACTCAATATTTTGTAATAACCTATAAGGGAAAAGAATCTGAAAAAAAATAGATATATATGTATGTATAACTGAATCACTTTGCTGTACACCTGAAACTAACACATCGTATATCAACTATACTTCAATAAAAAAAAAAAAAATTCTTAACCTGATAACTCAGATGCTCTTGCCTGCACCCCTCAGCTTATCTCCAAGAGTTTCCCTGAGTGAACCTTCCACTGGGCCACAGTGCTCTGCTCACTCTACCCCATCTACAAGGACACAGCCTGCCCCCTCCCAGCCTGACCCCTACCCTAGTTATTTCTGCAAAGGCCTTTCTGGCCTCCTGTGCCCACTTCTCAGAGTTTTCCTGGCTTCTGCAGTTCCTCTCACATTTGAATTCCTCTCGGTGTAATAAATATATAACTTATTTGGCATTTGCTTATATATATATATTTTTTTCCTTTTCTTTTTTTCTCTGCATATAATATGAATGTGAAAACACACATAAAATTTAGATGTAGGAAAGTTTTACAAATTGTGTCAAAGGGCTCCATTCCAAGAAAGTTCACATTAATAACAGAACAGAAAATCCAAAATTATACACTTTGCCTTTTAGACAAAATATTTCACACATTTCATACACATTCTTTTATATGTATGTGTGCCATTTCTTAAGTCCGTTTTTCCTCTAGTGTACCCTTTGTGGGAATTAATTTCTTTTGATCACAGCCAACCCTTTATCTTCCACACCCTGTTTTACAAAATAATAAAGTCCAGATATAGTTACTATTTAGAAAATATTGCTGATACTATTCTACCTAGGAGACAGCAACACTGCTAATGTTGGCAGTATGATGCTATGGCCCCAAATGTTATTCATTAGCTTGTATCTGAGGTGCCAAAATTTGGCACAAGAAACCCAGTCTAGGAATATTGATACCTAGTATGAAAGAATAGAAGATTGTCTGAAATTGAAAATTAAGAAAGTTCAGGACCTGAGGTTTGTGTATGTATGTTCTCCTCCCACATTTGGGACCCCAGATAACTCCCTTCTATCTCTCGCCCAGTGGGTTTTCAATAAAGCCGTCACGATGCTGATGACAACACCGCCGTGTGAATCTCTCCTGTAGGCCGCCGGTTGTTTAAACGCGATGCATCCCCTCCCCTTGTTTTGTGGAGACCCTTGAGGTACAGCTTAGTAGCTCCTGTGCAGGTTGGTGTCACCCAGGCCTCAGCTAAAAGCCCGCCTCTACCACTTAACTGCCAAGCTGGTTCATCTCGCTAAGCCTCGCTGCCCTCACTAGTGTGAAGGGCAATAACGAGACCTGCCTCTCAGGTTTGCTAACTCAAACACTCAACACACATTTATTGATCACTTTCAAGTGCCCAAGCATTGCTGTGTGGATTGAGTAAGATAATGCGTCAGGATTACGTCTGGGCGATGATTCTGCACAGCGCCGTCCACGGTGGCAACATTCAGTAGAGTAAGTGATGCTCTTAGTAGTGATGAATTTGTGATGTTCTATCCACCTGGTCATGGTGGTCATGGCAACAGTTGACGGTTCTGGTAAAATTCTGAAATCAAGCTTTTCTGTGGTTTTCTTAATTTCCTTTTCTTTTTAATTTATTTTTCCTGGGTATGTACAACTTCATGAAAGCATATGATCCCCTGTTTACTTCTTTTCCCAGAATGGAGTCTACTGAAAAATGTGAAGTGGTAATTCAACATTTTAATGGAAAATATCTGAAAACACCACCAGGCATCCCAGGTAAGAAATACCATAAAGTAATCATTAAATAATATCTAGGCTCATCGCTGTTATCAGAATGAGTATATAGTAAAGCCCGTGGTTGGCCACTGGGAGGGAAATTTTTGCCTTTAAAAATATGTATTTTTTAATACTATGTAACAACGCATCTTTCTCAAAACTACCAAAAGCTTCTTGGTGATTGTTCTTTGGCCTGTCTTTTGAATCTCTGCTGCTAATTCCCTAAAGTGAATTAGAAGAAAAACATAGCAAAGAATAGGTTAAAATGCACTCGAAGTGAAGAAAGTTTGTGACTCCTATCATTAATATTGGTATCCTGATTTCTAATTTGTAACATATCTAAACTGTGATATATTATAAATAAAATGACAGTGGCATCCATAGATTGAGGCCAGTTGACAAACAATTCTTACCAGTCCACGACAAGAAGAGTACAGAAAAGGAGGGTAAGCATTTAGAAACTTTTGTAGCAATATGACATTATCATGAAATCTTAGTGCATAACTTCATATTTTACAAAAATATCAAATGCACATTGAATTTATTTTAAGCCGTCCATGCATCAGAGATAGTCTAGGAAGCACCAATCTAGGCTACCTCTGGGCATTTCACATTTCCGAAGGCAAAATTCTTAAGATTTGACATGCATTATAGGATGATATAACTTTATGCTATTAAAAATTACGGTCAATGTAAAAGAATTGACTATATCACATCTATCAGGATGTGAGCTAGAAATACCTCAACATGATATTAATTTGGAAGTAGTATATATGAAAAGTATTGAATATTAAGTGAGTAAATAAAAAAATATATCTTACTCATATGTCAATAAAACTGGAAGAAAAAATATATTTTACTCATGCATAAAAATATTAAAGGTTGAGTGAAGTCCTAAAAAAACATTATAACAAATAGGTAAGGAAATATCTGAGTATACACGTTGGGTTATTTGTTGCTTTTCGATTTTCCGTGATTCTCCGGAGAAAAAATGTGAAATTCTTCAGTCTTACAATATTTTTCCTTTTGATGATTTTAAGCTGCCTATCTGTAGTGTTTGCTACATGAAGTATCTACTATTTAAAATGGCTAGAGAGTTCAGGGGTTGAGCATTTTGCTTCCTTAAAATATATTGAGGTTATATAGAAAAGGAAGTCTGAACAAAAAGAGAAATATTTTTGTGGCGGAATCAGGTTCCTTTTATGACTCACTCAGTTTTGGGAGGATGTTGGGAAAGGAGAAAGGCCCTTCAGACTGACACTTGGATGATCTGGAAAATCCCAAAGTAGGGCCCCTGGTTAATCACGAGCCGGCAGTGAAGTTGTACCTCATTTTGGTTAGTTTCCATGTGTGAGATTCCCTTGAGAACCGGCTGCATTATGATCCAATTGGAGACATATGGTGTTGTTGAGAAAAGAGTTAGCAGTTTTCATCTCAGCATGTCAGCTGCCCTTGCATTTTAAGAGAAATACTTTTTTTTTCTTTTAGCATAAAGGACATTTTAAGACACTCTGCTCAGACCCATCACTGAGTAAAGGGATTGCATTGTTAAAGGATTTTCCCCTTATTCATCTTATTTTAATCCAACAGATGGCTACCTATATAGAAGGCATTCAAACTAGATGTGAATTACATGGTTATAGAAAAAATTCAAGAATGAACAAAATAGGTGGAAATTATTGTTGATTGAAGTTTTAATACAGGTCTCAGTTTTTTATGATTCTTCCTTTTTGGAAAAAGACAGTGAAATCCTTCTTGACCTGATTGATTTGAAATTGTTTTAGGTTAACCCATAGAACATACAGCTGACTAATAGAATTTAATGCTAAAGACAAATAAAGTCACTACAAGTCCCCCAAAGACCTGAGCATCCTTCCTTGAATAAGAAGGCTGTGATATTAACCTATCTAATATCATAGCTACACCCAATGAAAACATTGTGAATAGCAAGAATTTTGTTATGGGTTTCTCTCTCACTTTTATCTCGTGGGACCATGAGAGGCAGAATAATTATGCTCAGTTAAAAAACTCTTAAGAGATACAACTTTATGCTTCTGAGATTAGCCTTCAACATAATAGAATTAAATATACAATATCGATCATCATCAGTACTTGAATTTGCTTATGTATGCTTACTTTGGAAGTCAAATAGAGTTTAATAAAGGCTTCAAATGCTAACAGAAGACATATAATTTTTTTAGTGAAGTATAGTGGATTTACAATGTTATATTAGTTAAGGTATACAGCAAAGTGATTCAGTTATAAATATTCTTTTACATATATATATATTCATACATATTTATATTCTTTTTCAGATTCTTTCTCCTTATAGCTTATTACAAAATATTGAGTATAGCTCCCTGTGTTATACAGTAGGTCCTTGTTGGTTATCTATTTTATATATAGATAAAAACATATAGATATAGCATATAGTGTGTATATGTTAATCTAACTCCTAATTTATCCCTCCCCCCTTCCCCTTTGGTAACCATAAGTTTGTTTTCTATGTCTGTGAGTCTGTTTCTGTTTTGTAAATAAGTTCATTTATATCATTTTTTTTAGATTCCGCATATAAATGATATCATATTATATTTGTCTTTCTCTCTCTGGCTTACTTCACTTAGTATGATCATCTCTAGGTCCATCCATGTTGCTACAAATGGCATTATTTCATCCTTTGTTATGGCTGAATAGTATTCCATTGTATATACGTACCACATCTTCTTTATCCATTCATCTTTCAATGGACATTTAGGTTGTATCCAGAGAAACCATAATTCGAAAAGACACATGCACCCCAACATTCATTGCAGCACTGTTTACAATAGCCAGGACATGGAAGCAACCTAAAGATACATAATTTTTGATATTTAAGTTTGATGTGGAATAAAATGACATAATGCAAGAGGCTGGTATTTTGGAAACCACTGCAGTAAAATGACTGCTGGGTTCATTTACTCCATCACAACAGGGATAATTAAATTTGCGTGCATGCTGTTTGCCTTTCTTGGTCCTCATTGCTTATTTCTTGTAGATGGTTGAAGTCTTATTTTCAGAAACTCATATCTTAATCCTATTTTCTGTTCCATCTTGAGGCATGTGAGTAGGATGTCACAGTGAGCCCTGATATCTAGTGATTCCTTTGATATTTTCAAAAGAAGTGATGAATTCCTAACTTTTTAAATACTAATGTAGCTTTAGAGAGATGGTCCTTGCTTGTGGGTGCTAATTAAAATCATCTATAATTGATCTGACCACTTGCAATTAAAATAGAACTTTAAAAAAATTGTATAAACCTCAGTGTCTCACTTTATCAAGATTTGACATTTTGAATTCAGAAATTTGTGGGTTTTTAGAACAGCACATGGATGGTTTCAATGCAGTGCTTTAAGATTGTGTGAACGAGAGACCCACAAGGATCCAAAAATGACCTAAGATCTTTCAGACCCTAAGACAGCTGTGTAAAAGAGTGAGCCTTGCTTCTAACCTCCCTCTAAGCAAGCAGAGAGAAATCGGTACCATATTCACATCCCTTCCGTCTCCATTAGAGATGACTTGGGGAAATGTGCCATTTTTGTTCTGTCACTCTTGACAGTCGTTCCTCTTAAAGTAAATGCAAAGTTCATTATTTTTCTGAGATGATGATCTAGTTTCCAAATCCCATCCTGTGTCATTTCTATAGAATAACAAGATAAAAATCTACATCAATCCAAAACTTTGACATTGATCAGGCTTTCTCTCTCTGAGTTCCTCCTATTTGTTTATAACATATTTAATTTTATTGAATACATCATGGATCGTTAATGCCTATTACAGCCTCCCAGAACTAGCTCTGTTCACTTTGAATTATAACATTGTCCCCAGATTTTGGCTACCTGGATCATTGAAGCTAGATATACATCAAAGAAAATCTAATTATTTGAATTCTGGTATGTGAGGTACAGGAAATTAACTAAGACCATGTGGCCGTGTTGCTACCAGCAGGTGGGAAGCAGCGGCCAAAGACATGTTAAATAGCGTCAGTCATGTCATTGCTCTGCAGAAAGGGATCATCTGGTATTTTCTCCCTCCCCTAGAGGGAAAAGAAAACACTATTCCATAAATGTCGCATGTCGTACATATTGATCTTGATGTTTTCTGGACAAAATGAAGCATCATTAGTTGCTTGCTTGCCTGACCCCAGACATTTCTTTGTTCCAAAACAAATTGCACAGCAACTTGTGCAGCCCCAAAGCGTTCCATTTTAAAACCTCTAGCAGAAAGGGTAAGTTCCTGGGCACTTCAGGGATCTGTAGGGCGTGAACTAGAAAAGCTCACATTCAAAGAGCCCGGGAGCACCACGTGGAAAGGCTTCGGCATCTAAGAACATGTATTGACGAGCAGAACATTCAGACTGGTTTGAGGAAAAAGAAATCACGTTTTGCTCTTCAACTAGGCTTTTGCCTGTAAGCACACGTTCTTATCAGTGGAGCAGTCTTTTCAGAAGACAATGGAATAACCCACTTTTAGTATGATTTTATTACTCTTTGGATAATTATATCTAATCCCAGTTGAACTCCAAGAAGTAAGGTAGGGTTGAGAGAGACCTCACCCTATTTGGGGATCTTTTCAATTTTAGCAAATCTTCTGATCAACAGAAATTTGGACAAATACTTACGTGACAGAGGAATCATGTTTTCCTAATCAGTAAAATAAAACTGTGTGCCTTCTTGATCCTTTTTTTTTTTTTTTAATTCATTTTTGGCTGCGTTGGGTCTTCGTTGCTGCGCGTGGGCTTTCTCTAGTTGCGGTGAGCAGGGGCTACTCTTCATTGCGGTGCGCGGGCTTCTCATTGCAGTGGCTTCTCTTGTTGAGGAGCACAGGCTCTAGGTGCGTGGGCTTCAGTAGTTGTGGCTCGCGGGCTCTAGAGCGCAGGCTCAGCAGTTGTGCCGCATGGGCTTAGTTGCTCCGCAGCATGTGGGATCTTCCTGGACCAGGGCTCAAACCCGTGTTCCCTGCTCTGGCAGGCAGATCCTTAACCACTGTGCCACCAGGGAAGTCCCTGATCCTTTGATATATAATTTTACGATTGTATGTTTATGTAAATAAAAAATGTGTAGGATTTTGGATGTGTATGTGTATTTAGGGGAGCATTCAAGGAAAAATATTTAAAATCTGATAATTTTTTAAAGAAAATGGAAAAAATTAATGTTGTTTGCATAAATTTAAAACTTCCCTCAGAGTAAAGTATCAACAATGTACTAAAATGAAATTTAGATTACAATTCTGAATATCTGAGCAACAGACACATTTTTATCAGGGAAAATGTTGCCAACTCTCACAAGCAGTGTTTCCTCAGTGGTACCAGTCTGATAAGTCACAAATGCAACTATAGTTGAGTAAAAGGCAGCAAATAGAAAAATATTATTGTGTACAGTTTAGTAAAAATATATCTCTGATTCTACTCATGAGAAGCACTGCCTAACTCTGAGTTTTTCCTCTTTGCAAAACTAAAGCATCATTTGCATAATAAACTTCGCAAACACCTTGATCCCCAACTGGGTGTTGGCTTAGATTTCTCGTTAATAAGAGGATTTTTGCAATACTTAGGAGGTACTTTCTGTTGTGCTCTTCATCTTTAATGTTAGTGATGCTTTCTAGATTATTTCTATCTACCAAACCCATAGTTGGTTGCTTCATGATGAAACCCTGCTGGAGTATTATTAGTGAATTTCACAGAGCAAACTGACTACTTCATAGCCAATAGAGTCTTAGAGGCTGTGAAGTCTATGTTCTTGGCCAATCATTTCTCAGCCTTTCTATGGAGCCACACCTGATACGGTGAAGGTAGTTTGCGAGTTGGTAACTAATTAGATAGGGAAGAAAGGAGACAGAGATTTTTACATTTTGAAATCTGGGTAGTGAGAGGCCAGATACAGAAGGTACAGGGGATCATCTTCAGGAGATTAAAAATGATTGGAATGGGTTTTGAGTCCTGTGCTATAACCCTCCTCTGCCTGTGATCACAGCAGAGGAAGAGGGGTGCATCCAGGAAGCATCCCACATCAAGCATCCAGCAAATCTCTCCGCTTTTGTAATTCAGGGAAAATGTATAAAATCTAAAAATCTATAAAACCTCACTCAACCTGATATGGGTTTTCTGCAAAGTTTGGGGGAGTTATCACTCCCTAGTACAACTCTCAATCAATGGGAAATGAGAGTCAGCAGATTCTAGGAGTTTCCCACAGTGGTAACAAGCTCAGTGAGGCACCTTTTATTGGCTTTTCTTTCTTCCCTGACTTTCTTTTCCTTTCCTGTTATGTTTCTGCTTCCTGGCATCAGCTCCCAATTAAACTATCTTGTTCCAGGCTCTGATTTGGGGGAACTCAAATTAAGGGGGGTGATCCAGCAATTGTGGTAGAGAATTATGTTTTGATTTAAAACTTCTGGCCATAGAGGAAGAAAGGAGATACAGCTAAAGTAGTGAAGTGAATTTCATTGACCAAATATATTGTTTTCATTACTTTATTTTAAAAATTTATAGTAGCATTTATGAGCCATGTATTAAGGATGATAAAGGTGAATATTAGTGATCCTAGACAGATGGTAGTCAGAGTTTAAATTTAGCAAAAGAGATGTGTAAGACAATGAGGATGAAGTGCCACCGTGACGTGGCTGACCTTAGAAAAACTGCAGACATGAAGAGGTGGGTCGTTGATGAAAATGCGGAGAGAATGAGGGCCCAGGAAATAGTCATAATGCCAGCAAAGTGAAAGTGAGGGGCGGGCATAGAAAATCATGACACAGAGAAAAGAATTTGTGAGATTTTGGTCTTGGATAAAGGTAGAGCGGTGGCCATTGATAATGGGTCCAGTGTGGGAACATCTGGAGTTGATAGAAGTGAAATGATCTTTAGTTGAACAACTGGGCCTTCTGATTAGTATGTTGCGAGGGTTTTCAACAAGGTTGTAGATTTCCTCACTAACCTTCCCTCTTCCCTTGATCTTCCCTAAAGTTCTAATCTTCATAGGAGAAGGTTAGGGAGGGTGAAGAGTGCTAGAGTGATTTTTTGTTTATGTATTTGATTCTGAGTTTTCTAAACCCGGGTTTGGTTTAGTTGTTTTATTTGTTTTTATTATTGTTGTTGCTTCAAGTGCTGTTGTTTAGCTCAATGTAGATTCTCAGTAAATGTTCTTTGAAGTTGATATACAATTCCATGAATTGAATAACCCTCATACTTATATTTGCTTTTAATGGAATTCCTGAGGGCGTATGGGGGATGCCCACCTTCTGTGTCATCAACAAACTTGTAGGAAAACATTGAGAGAAATCTTTAAGTCTTTTCTTAATTTCTGACAAAAATTCTCTACAACACATTTGTGTATCTAAATATACCGAGAGAGAGAGAGAGCTATATATTCACAAGAAAAAGAAACTTAATTTGATTGAGAAAGATTCTAGTTGCTTTTTGAAAAGCCTCATTTTTCCAGGACTGCTTTCCAAGGTGTTATGCTGGTAATCAAATTGTTATTTCTTTAAAGAACTCATTCTTGAATGGGACAATGATGAATTCTGCTTTCCAACACAGAAAATAATATTGCCTAATTTATATTGAAATAATGTCTAGATCTTAACTTCTTGCCACTGGATCTAGTTAGGCACTATTACTATGCTGTACTTTTTTTTTTTTTCTTTTTTCACATAAAAATGTGACTATCTTGAGAATAAACAGAAAAGAGAATTTCTTGGTCTATGCTTTTATTCCTTTTGGCATAAAGTCACTTCTCTCTGCCTATAGGAAGTACTGCATTGGCTTATTATTCCTATTATAATGATATATAATACAATATGTAGTATTTAATCAATAAGACATGGACAATATGTTTTGCTGGCCATATATTTTCTATAATTATATATAAGCACCAATGAATAGTAGCAGAATTTGTCTAGAGTCTGCACTTGACTCCAGAATCTGATTTTTTTTAAGCAATCAAAATTTCATGGAACTGAGAAGAGGGATGAAGAGGTTTTCTATACATCTCCAGAATCACGAATCATCCTCATCTATTTTTATGTAAAATAATAACTCCATTCAGGTCTTCAAAAATTTATTCATTGAAGATTTCACAGTAAAGACTTACAAGGGAATTCCCTGGCGGTCCAGTGGTTAGGACTTTGCACTTCCACTGCAGGGCACCCAGGTTCCATCCCTGGTTGGGGAACTAGAATACCACATGCCACACAGCACAGCCAAAAAAAAAAAAAACTTACAAAATAAATTACAAAGCCTTAATTTTATTCCTAAGATGATGTTGGGCTTTGCCTTCTGTCAGCATTGCTAATGGGTAGTTAAACCATGAGTGTCTGTCCAAATGAGTCCTGTTAGCAAGCAAAGAGGTTTGAGTAGCTTAAGACCAATTAAGACACAAGCCATAGAAACCAAGCTCTGAATAATTAAGTGCTTAGTGCATTTCCACATCTAGAGTTTCATTTAATAGGATTGATTTAAAAATACATTCTAACCAATTTTTGGATAAATGGATAGTAGCCTGAATTAAATTCTCGCCACTCTCTCCTCGTAACTATCAAGAAGCCTGCCATGTACACAGCTCACTATTTATGATCTAATTTTTTAGAATGAAAAGTCCGCAAAATTTAAGAAAATATTTAAAGAGGAATATAAATGAAAACGCTCATTAAGAGAGCTCTGAATCAGCCATCATTTATCTTATAACTGTTTCCTCTGATTTCTTACCTCTTTAAGCCTATGAATGATGAATCAATTAGTTTATTTATTATTTTAGTCATTTTTCATTACAGAAGAAGAAATCTTTCAAAGGATATTGGCATGTTTTTGATCTATTTTTAGAATTCATATATTTCAAAGACATATTTATCCAATTAGACTGTACATTTTTCTAAGAAAAAACTTTAATGTTTATCTTTCCCTTTTCCTCAAACAACTCATAAACTATTTGAATGTAAAGACTGCACCTTGGTGTTCATGTTTCAAGCATCTAACCCAATGCCTGTCACAGAAGAGTACCAATAATTATTTGTTAAATGAGTCAATATCTACTTGTGATAGGCAGAATCATGCCCCTCCTCCCCCAAAGTACTCTAAGTCCTAATCCCCATTCCCTGTGAATATGGCAAAGGAATTAAGGTTGCAGTTGGAATTAAGGTTGCTAATAAACTGACCTGAAAGTAGGGAAATTATTCGGGATTATTTGAGTGGGCCCAGTGTAATCACAGGGGTCCTTAAAAGTGGAGGAGGGGACAGGACAGGAGCTCAGAGGGATGCAGTAGAAGGACTTGAGCCACCATTGCTGGCCTTACAGATGAAGCAATGTGGGCAGCTAGCCTCTGGAATATGAAAAAAGCAAGAAATGGGATTCTCCCCTAAAACCTCCAGGAAGGAACTCAGCCCTGTTGACACCATGATTTTATCCCAGTGGAATGTGTGTCAAACTTCTGACCTACAGTAGTATAAAGTAGTGAATTTGTATTATTATATAGCCCCTTGTTTTTTTGTTAATTTGTTATAGCAGTAACATAAAACTAATAGACTAGTATAGAACTCATTTCAACTGAATATCAGCCAAACTATTTATAAATTACATTATAAACAGCCTCTGGAGAAATTTCTTAGTTTCTCGTATTTTTAACTTTCTTTGTATTATTTGGTGCCTTGTATGTTAAACAGGAAAAACTATCTTGTTAATTATTTTGACTTTATAGTTTCTTTATACCTTCTCATAAAGATATATTAGAATGGAAGACTGTTAAACATCCAAAAAGAGAGTCTTTGGAGATGGGTGATAAGGTATCAGAATATTTTCGTTTTTTATTGAAGTATAGTTGATTTACAATGTTGTGCTAATTTCTGTTGTACAGGAAAGCAACTGAATTATACACATATATACATTCTTTTTTATATTCTTTTCCATTATGGCTTATCCCAGGAGATTGGATATAGTTCCCTGTGCTATATAGTAGGACCTTGTTGTTTATCCATCCTATGTATAATAATTTGCATCTGCTAACCCCAAACTCCCACTCCATCCCTCCCCTAACCCCCTCCCCCTTGGCAGCCACAGGTCTGTCCTCTATATGCACGAGTCTGTTTCTGTTTTGTAGATAGGTTCATTTGTGTCATATTTTAGATTCCACATATAAGTGATATCATATGGTATTTGTCTTTCTCTTCCTGACTTACGTCACTTAGTATGATAATCTCTAGTTGCATCCGTGTTGCTGCAAATGGCATTATTTCATTCTTTTTCATGGCTGAGTAGTATTCCATTGTATGTATGTACCACATCTTCTTTGTCCATTCATCTGTCAATGGACATTAAGGTTGTTTCCATGTCTTGGCCATTGTGAATGGTGCTGCTGTGAACATAGAGGTGCAGGTATAGAGAACATTATTTTTGACCTAAAGAAATCAAATATCATTTCAAACCATCTGTTTCCATAAAATGTGCCAGGAAAAGTATACCACTGTAATCTAAATTCATGCAAATGTGTACCTCTTAACTCTCAACCCTAATATTTGCTTTCAGTAATTGCTGTTATTTAAAAAAAAAAATCATTAGGGTTTAGAAGAGCTCAAAGAGGTTATAAAGCTGATATCAGCCTTGAGTTTTAGGTGATTATATCTAAAGCATATATGATGCCCCATTCTGGCTCACTGTCCCATGAAATGAAGAGTGCCCTAAAGCTCCGAATAGGTGAGTCCCATAGGAAAGCTTAGTTTTGAGACATAAGTAGAAGTTCAGGGAGATAATTATCAATATTTTTTAAGTGTTAACACGATATACAGTTGGCCCTTGAGCAACCCCCAGGGTTGGGGCACTAACCCTTCTCGCAGTTGAAAATCCTTGTATAACTTATAGTTTGTTCTCTGCATATGTAGTTCCTCCATATCTGCAGTCCTACATCCATGGATTCAATCAACCTCGGATTGTGTAGTACTACAGTATTTCAATTTACTATTGAAAAAATTCCAAGTATAAGTGGACCTGCCCAGTTCAAACCTGTGTTGTTCAAGGATCAACTGTATATTCTTATTATTCAAGTGCTTAAATTCATATTGATTTAAGTGCTTCTTATTATTCACAGGATTAAAATACTTTCAGGGAATTTACAAAAATATATTTCTCAGCCAAAAATGTATTACAGTTCTGTAGCAAGATTAGGGGGCTGTAAATAGGGTCATTTTCTCTTGAACTGAGAGTGGGACTTATTTTGGACCAGAAGTTGATCAAATAGTGTACTGTCACTGAAATGTCCTAAAGTAAAAGACTCAACAACTTAAGTTGATTTCTAGCTGTTTGGTGTTAGAGCAGATGTTAGCCCTCCCAGGGTGCTTGCCTGACTTCCATCAGCCAGCACCTACATCTCTCTTTCTAGGTGGGCTGCCCTCAGGCTGGGGGAGCCTGGTTTGCTGATGCACAATGAGAGTTAGAAGTATCTAGGAAGTCCCTAGATACTTGGGGGCAGCCCTTAAACAATGATTGACAGGAGTTGGGCTCTCTGCATCCCAGTTCTTTTGCTCCTGATGAGAACACCCTGATGTACCCTATACTATCTCCACAGTTTCCCTGACTTACCTGGACATAGACATACTAGACACACTCTAAGTAAGGTAGCAATTGTTGATAGTTATCAGGCTTCTCTGCAAAAAGCAAAGACAGTTTGACTATTGATAAGACCTTTGTAGTGGTGGATAGAATTACAATCCTGTGTAATGTGAGTGAGTAGGTTACTGGTGGGTAGCACGATTTAGCTGATCCTACTGTGTCTTGATAAAGGTACATCCAAAAGAATCAAAATTGTACCAATATAAAAGATAATGGGGTTTTAATACAAGCATTCTTAACAAAGCACAAAAGCATAGAAATCAAATATTGAAACTATTTTTTATGAGCAATCACTTTAAGATGGTGTGGTGTATTTAAACCAAATGGTGGTCCAGAGACCAGTGGGGTCCCTGAGATTCTTTGCCTTTCTGGTGGTCTGCAAGGTCAACATATTTTCATAATACTGGCATATTGTTTGCCTTTTTCACTCTGATTCTCTCATGAGCATAGAGTTGAGTTTCCCAGAGGCTACGTGATGTATGATATGGCAACAGATTGAATGCAGAAGCAGATATTAGAATCCAGCTGTCTTCTTAATAGTAAGCCCAAAATTACAGAGATTTGCACAGATATAAAACAAAGCCACTCTTGTGTTTATTTATTTTGTTTTTGAATTTTTTTAATAAAAATATATCACTTGTGGTATCATGTGATTTTTAAAAATTTTTTATTGGAGTATAGTTGATTTACAATGTTGTATCAGTTTCAGGTATACAGCAAAGTGAATCAGTTATACATATACATATATCCACTCTTTTTATAGATTCTTTTCCCATATAGGCCATTACAGAGTATTGAGTAGAGTTCCCTGTGCTATACAGTAGGTCTTTATTAGTTATCTATTTTATATAGTAGTGTGTATATGTCAGTCCCAATCTCCCAATTTATCCCTGCCACCCCTTACCCCCTGTTAACCATAAGTTTGTTTTCTACGTCTGTATTTTAAAATAAATTAATAAGGAAACATCTAAAGTTCTGGGTTTTTTAATGGTAAATATAAATAAATTTAGCCTATGTAAGCAAAAGCTCTTTGGAGTCTTTAATAATTGTTAAGAGTGTAAAGAGGTCCTGAAGCAAACATATAAACAATCAACAAACAAAACTTAACAACTTTGAATGTCCCTGATATAGAGTGAAACTCAAGATTCAAGTCCTTTCATCTTCTCAGCATTAGAAAAGACTAAGGAAGATAGCCATGATAAAGATGAAGTTTAAAATATCCTCTCATCTTTCTGATCTTATGTGGAAAAACTGGATGTGTTCTGGAATGCTATTTTAAGTGGAATGATTAAGAAATACACTTCTATTAAATGAGTTACACTATTACTTTTTGGAAGCAAGCATACAGATTCCTTAATTTATAGTGAGTCTTTTGTTTTTAAAATGCAGAGGCAATGGTTATACTTCTAAACATATGCTTCATCATTTTATTAGCAAATAGTGTATTGTTTGACCGAGTACATGAATGTTTTGTTGGAACAATGTGCATACACAGCATGTGTGGTGTGCACGGTTGTGGGAATGGAACGGTGTGATTTGTGAGTGGCACATGAGTCTGTCAGGACTTAGGGAGAGTTTAAGGATAATATTTAAGAGCCAGAAGGCTAACCACAGATACGACATAGGAGTTCTGTTATCATCATAAGAACTGCTAATTTCACATAGTGCTTGTCTTCCAGCTGGACTGTACTTTGGAGTTCTACCCACCATGTGGGATGCATCTTACAGACTTCCAGGTTTACTAGTTGAAGTAAATAATAACAGTAGTATAATAATAATAAACAATAACACATAACTAATTGAACACTCTATACTTTTAGTTTTCACATAATTTTTTTCTTAATTTTCAGAAATGGTAGTCTCCTGTTCCAGAGTCCCAAAATCATGATTCTTTTAAGCTTATTGCCTCTTAACCTAATATGAAAGATCTCTAAGGAAAGTAGTTACCTAGTCGTCTTTAGTAACTGGTTATCATTTTAACCCAATGAATTCATGTAAGAGATAAAAGAATGTTAAGATACAGTTTCTCCTGTAATTTATTTTGAAAAGGCACAACTTAATATTTGTTTACATCCTTTGACAGCCCCATCACTTTTCTCATCCCAAGGACAAGTGTTTTTCCTTTTTGCTGCATGTATGATGGTAAAGAAAAGTGCAACACCCACTCCCTTGAGAGCCTCCTGGCTGGGATGATCTTTTTCCTCTGTGAATTTAACTGACGGGAGAACATATTCTATAGAGAAAACCATCTTCTCCCTTGGAGACTAATGGATCTTGGTTTGACTTTTGGTTCTGTCTCTTGTTACTTTTGAATATGGGCAAGTTATTTAGTCTCTTGCCAGTTTCGTCAAGGAACCTAATGTTTCCATTAGGTGTTTATAATGCCTTCTTTACCGAAGTGTTGCTAGAATTAACTGAGAGATTTTGTGCAGCTCCACAAAAGTTCTGGCAGGAAATGGTAGATATTCCCGTTATAGGTAACATCTGTTTGCATCATAAGAATCACTTCATCAACGTCCACTCTCTAGGCTGGAAATATAATTTCACTTTTGAAATCTATGAACTATAATCATTGATGGACATTATCTAGTACATGAACTGTATAAGGTATACCTCTCTTAGAGCTAGGTTAAAACCACCCTTCAATTTCCAAACTTTTTCACACATGTCTCATTCTAGAATACTGTCCAATTAATTAAGTGTCTCAGTGGGACCTCAACAGTTCTCTAGGAGGGTTAGAAAGAGTAGCGCACCAGATATATATTTACCTGAAATTTGCTGTGGTGACCCCCAATTCATAAATACTGGTCACACTTCTGATAGAACCCAGACAGTCGTGTTAATGCAGAGGGTCATTATTTTAGGTAAAACAACTGTAAAAACACAAATGACCTCAAACCTCCTGTAATGATTTCTCGGCATATCTTTGCACCTCCAGTTCACAGGTCCTAGGATCCCCCTCTACCCTAATTTCCCAAAGAAATCCTGCTCAAAAGTAAATATAACATTTTTCATGTAGATTTTCCTGATTTCCAACTTCTCTGCTCTTAAATTGCACTGCATCCCATTGAATTGTTTTCTCCTATACTGGGTATCCATTTGTGATATAAAGCCTCGTGTGACAATTGCTGTCTACTTACCTTATCCCACTGGATGGCAGAATTATGCCTTTTTTAATCCTTATATCTCCTCCAATGTCTAACATTTAAACATAGGAGATGCTTAATATAGATACACGGAATTGAATTTTAAAACATTGAGCCCATTATTCCAGTGTGATTTCTTAATACTGTCTTAATAATACATTTGATCAGTAAATACTTATAAAGTGAATATAGAAGCTATCAACTATGACAATTCCATATAGAAATATTTTGCGTAATACGTTCCTTTTTGTAAATTTTAAAACACTTAAATCTCAAAAGCTTTCATTGGATGGAAGTCAGTGTTCAAAAATACAAATATCCTTTTCTTTCTCATAAAGGTTAAATTATCTCTCCATTCTATACCCTACTTTCCATTGCTCCCGTCTCCCGATTAAAAAAACAAAAAAGTAATGGGCTATGAAATATAAAAGAAGCAAAAAGAATATAAAATAAATGTGTTAGAACACCAAACATCCAGTTGGTTTTTACAATTAATTCAACAACTAGCAACTGACCTACTGTCTTTTACTTACAATCCTTTGAGAACACAGCTCTAGCCCTTTCAAAGGT
Organism: Eschrichtius robustus; assembly: GCF_028021215.1. NCBI lineage: Eukaryota > Metazoa > Chordata > Mammalia > Artiodactyla > Eschrichtiidae > Eschrichtius > Eschrichtius robustus. Next base: position 55,202,791 of record NC_090835.1, on the reverse strand, counting down.
TTCTCTCTTCCTAAAGTTCCTGCAGGTTCTGTCCTTGTCGTGCATAGGGGCCACAGTGCCCCATGCCATCAGCAGAATGGACTCATTAACCTTTCCATTGATTTGAACTGTCGTTTGAATAAATATTTATACACTTTTCCTCTGATGGCTTAATGAAGTCCTTTATTAATAGCACGAAGAGCTTCTCCCTTTGACCTTTGTCACCTGTTCGTTCAGAAAATTTTTATCAAACTGTTTTGTTTACATTGTTAATCCCTTGCTGCCTTAGGTTTGGCACAGAAACATATTCATTCTGGATTTAGTGGAATTATTTTACACTCTTTTAGCTTCTGCAAAGAAAATAATTTCTGTCTTTGGGTTTCCTGTTTTAACTTTAGGATATAAACGTTTCCAATTTCTGAATATTTGTCTTTCTGTTTCTTGTCTGCCTTTGGAGTATTTCTCTTGATATTCTTTGTATGTGATTACTTCAATTTCACTTTTTGATACCAACATCTCCTAAAAGATACAGTTAGAGGAGGTGTTAGCTAACACTATGGAGGTAATCAAACCAATATATGCATGTATCAAACAGACACTTTGAACACCTAAGCTAAATTTACATGTTACATGTCAATTAAATCTCAATAAAGCTGGAGGAAGAAAAGATAGAGCCAAGAAATGCCTCTGTTTCCTTGTCCCCACATTCTATCAATGAACACTTCTTTTATGAGGAGAATAAAGGGGGGTTACTATATGCCAAACATTTGCTTAGTGCATTATGGATGATTCTATTTTATTCTCAAAGTGCCCTTCAGAAAAAGGCGCTGTTCCATTTTGCAGATGAGGAGGCTGAGACTTACAGAATTTATGTAAATTGCTCAGACTCACACATAGTAAGTGGGCTGATTGATCCCAGGATTAATTTCTGCCACTTACTGGATATGTGACTTGGACAAGTTACTTAACCTCTTTGTGCCTCAATTTTCTCATCGGCAAAATGGAGATAATCATAGTTCCTTTCTGTACTATCATCGTGAGGTGGCTGTGGATTAAATAAGTTAACACCTATATATTGAACTCTTGGAATGTTCCCGGTAAATACTAAGTGCTTTTTAGGTGTAAGTAGCACTTAGTTATACTGTCATAACGTTTTTTCTTGGATGGAAAGAGGAAGTACTATAGGAGAGGAAATCCCATAACTCTTCCTCTATGTATGTTTTCCCTCCATTCTCAAACTTGGAGGACCATGTTTCTTCTTTATTTGCTAAATAAGATGAGTATTAATATTCTGTATTGGGTTAAGTGTTTCATTCCTTTAGTACATTTGAAGCCTTCCTGTTTGAGATTCAGTTGCTCACTTCAATACTTATTCTAGCTTTTAGAGGAGTAGAAATATTTGGCCATCACTTTCAGCAAACCATGTACTTCATTTTTATACTAGTGTTTAATAAGTGGTTCTCTTATAAAGGAGAGGTAACCTATTTATAGAAACTTCCTTGGGAGAAACCATCTTTCTTCAAAAACTAAGCTGTAGAATGATTTTTTTCTTTTATTTTTGCTGTTTTGAGTTGTATATAAAGTTTGAGAGCTGGGTCCAGGAGAAAAGGCAGATTGCTAAAAAGCCTCAATTAGAGGAATTACAGACTTGTTTTTTTCTCCTTCTCTATGGTAGCCTCTCATTGGATGGACCAAAGAAGCCATGGAAACTGAATGAGACCTGATAATGCTTTTTATTCCCTGTATTCCAAAGATACTGGAGAAAGTATCTTGCTTTCAGTACTGTTTCCAGGCTGAAAAGTACCACTTAGAAAAGCAATTACTACAGGTACCTAATTCAAAGAACTGACTAGAATTCCTTTTGTGGTTACAAAGGGGCTATGAATCTCAAAGTCATAAAGAATATCTACTGGATTGAAAAAATTTCTAGCAATCCTAGATTAAGACCAAAAAATCAAAATCTCAATGACATGTTAGAAAATCTGTATAGTTTAATGACTGGAGGCACAAAAAGATGGTACTTTGAAGCCTGGTTTATCTGATGGTAATTCAATGTCCTTTACACTAGTAGACAGTTAATATTTTTTCTTTATTTATTAAGCAAATATTTTTAATTTGAGTGTAAAGTAGACCTAGGAATACGTTTCCAGGGTGAGGAATAAACATACAGTGGAAGAAGAGTAATGAAGGGGCCAGAGAATGGGGGTAAAAGGAGGGAATGAGCAATTCCACTTGGAGGAGAGACGCCCAGATCAGATCTTGATGAATCCTTTGAATTGAATAGAACTAGCTGGGGCTGGTTTGGTCTGGTTGGGCTTATTAAACTAGGTACTTGGGTTAAGTTCCATACAGTTAGATTTTTTAGAAACCTGAAGTTGATCAATTTTATTTTTAACTAAGTGCTTCTATATTAAAGATATTAAGCGTTTGTCTATCACATTTCTTACAAGTGTTTTTACCTAGTTTACTGTTTAACTTCCATTGTTTTAAAAAATAGTTTAATTTTTATGTGAAATAAAGTAATCTTCTCCACTATACCTTTTGAAAAAAACTTTGAATGTAAGAGATTTCATTAGCATTCACTTCTGTATCTTTTACTTTTCCTCTACATTTAACTTGTTAGTGTATTTGGTATCAACTAAGTATCTAAATTGATTATTTAACAAGGTATCTCATCAGTACTTAGAAATTAATGCAGCCCTTGCACATATTTGATATTACCTTTCCCTGTACTAGGTTAATTACCTGTGATATGTGTGCTTACTTTGCACAAGAGTCACAACAGTACATGTATCTGACATTATACTTTATCTCACAGAGCTAGTCCCTGCTCTAGATCTTACTTTCAGATTTTTATTTTTTATTTATTTTTATTTATTCATTTCTTTTTTAAACATCTTTATTGGAGTATAATTGCTTTACAATGGTGTGTTAGTTTCTGCTTTATAACAAAGTGAATCAGCTATACATATATACATATATCCCCATATCTCCTCTCTCTTGCGTCTCCCTCCCACCCTCCCTATCCCACCCCTCTAGGTGGTCACATACTTGAGGACACGGGGAAGGGGAAGGGGAAGCTGGGACGAAGTGAGAGAGTGTCACGGACATATATACACTACCAAATGTAAAATAGACAGCCAGTGGGAAGCAGCCACATAGCACAGGGAGATCAGATTTTTATTTTTCAGTTTTAGCTATTTTGCTTCCAGACCTACTTTAAAATCAGTTTTGTCACACTGTCTCCAAAATGAAAATGACATACATAGTTCCTGAAAGCTCCCTTACGCTGCCCCTTTGTAGTCAAACCCTCCCTTTCACCTTTAGTCATTGGAAACCACGACTTTGCTTTCCATCCCCGTAGTTTTGCCTTTTGGAGAATGTTATATAAATGCAATCATACAGTGTGAAGTCTTCTAAATCTGCCTTCCTTCTCTTAGCCTAAGGATTTGAAGTCCATGCATGCTGTTGAATGATCATTAGTTCACTTCTTGTTATTGCTGTGTAGTATTTCTTTGAATTGTTGTGCCTCATTTTGTTTATTCTTCAGTTGAAAGGCAGATAAATTTTTTGAAACTAGATATGACAAAGTACCCATTTTTGATGCCAAATCAGTGTCTTTTTGGGGGGGGAGGGGGGTACTATTAATTGGGAGTGGATCCTGGATTTTACCTAACACGTGGAGTAATCACTATCTAATCCTTGACCTGTTGTCTCTTATGTAGCTAAATTTTAAAATACTAAGCTGTTTATTTTCCTGGAAAATTTAAAACTTGACTATGATGGATTCTTTTTTCAATGTACATTTGGTTTATGTTATATTTTGAGTTGGTAATATGTACAAATAGTTACAACGTTCAAAAGAACTTCACAGTGAAAAATAGTTTCTCTCCCTTTCCTGCAGTGGTCACCCTAGTTTTCTCCCTAGAAGAACTGGTGTCAACATTTCTTGTGTTTCCAGAGGCTGTTCATGAATACCAAACATTTAGATTTTCACTCCAATGGTAGCAAGTAGACAATCTCTTCTAAACCTTGATATTTTTCACTGAACAAGGTACCTTCAGGTTTATTCTTCACAGTGCAAGGAAAGCTGTTTCACTATTTTTGATGGTTGTATAGTATCCCGTTTTATTGATACACAGTGCTTTTTATAAAAATGTTCGACGTTCCTTACTTATGAATATCTAGGTTGTTTTTTTAATTCTTTTCTATTACAAATAGCACAGAAATGAACATTGATATTTGTACATTTTTTTCACATAAATGCAACATATCTACAGGGAAAATATGTAAAGTGGACTTGGTAGGTAAAGTAATACTTTCTTGCTTATTAGATTTTGATAAATTTTGCCAAATTGCTCCTCTCATAGGTTATCCTGAGTCTCACTCACACCTGTCAGTATAAGAAGTTCTTTCTCCTGACACCTCGGCCAGTATAATGGTTATGAATCTTTTTCTTAGCTAATATAACAGGTGATGTTTTACCATATTGTAGTCTTAAGAGTAATAAAAGAAATGTAAATGAAGGTTGAGCATCTTTGCATGTGTTTAGAGCTTTGATATTTCCTCTTTTTGAACTCTCTGTTCATATTGTTTGTCCAGTTTTCAGCTGGCCTTCTTCTTATTCATTTGTAGGTACTTTATTACAGTAAAGAAAACTGGTGTTCATCAGTCACTTATCTTTTGCCTTCATTAATGTTGGGGTTTTTTTTTCCATTTCAGATTCTTTTAAGATTATACACACACACAGATATAATGCCCACTCTAAAAATATTAAAATATCATTGTTTTCTCTACTAATGGTATCATTTCATTTTTTGAAGTCTAATTGTGAAATCATCTAGAATTGATTTTAGCATAAGTTGCAAAAAGGGAGAAATGAGCTTTATTTTTCTTTATGTCCTGATAGTCAATTGTTCCAACACCACTTATTGAATGATACATTCCTTCCCACTGAATTCAAATGCTACATTTTTCATCTATTCAATTACCATGTACATTTTTTGATTTCCTTGAAATTTCTATTTTTATTGTTCTGTCAAATCAGGTGTTAACTTACAACTTTAATAACGAGTAATTTCTGTGATGTTTTAATACCTGGAAGGGCTATGCCCATCACCACCTTGACAATTTTCTTCTTTTTAATAATATTTCTGATTTTTTTTTGACACTAACTTTAGAATTCATTTTTTACCTGCTCCCCCCCAAAATATATGGTCATTTTATGACTTGTTCATTTGTGAGACAAACCTATTGTTTTCAAGAGGAGACTTTCAACTTTGAGGGCTAGTTACCAAAGGAAAACTATGACATCACCTGGCAGCCATTCCAAATTATAGCCATGTGTTCCAGAATGGTTTCTTGCTGTCCTAGACGGTGTGACATAAATCACTTCCACTCCATAGGCAATGCTAACCATTTTCTGCCTCTTACAACTCACAATTTTAAAGGCAGAAGGTATTACAATATCTTATAATTCTGCATATTTACAAGTGATTAAGAAACACCAACCATGATGAGATCCTTTTCCATTTTCTTTGACTGTGAACATATTTTTTTGTGTGTGTGAACATATTTTTACTGAAATGAATAGCTCTCTTCTACACTGATATTGAGAAAAATATTTCTTGCCCAATATTTCAAATACAGTTAAAAAATCCACTCTGGAAACAGTGGTGGAAGAAAAGCAATATATGAAAGTTAAAACATTGTATCAAAACAAAATATAATTGTGCTGTAAAGGTTAGATCTCATATTTAAAGAATGAAAATGCTTGCATTATACCACTTGTTTCTGAAGCATCTTTTGTAAAGTACAGCAGGCCACTAGGAGGACTCCATTACATAGTTTACCTTAGTGTAGATGGGACTTAACGAATGTATTCTGTGGATTTTGGCTCTGTGACTGTCCAAAGAGCATGATTCATTCCTGAGTAATCTGTAACCCATACTTCTTGTATAATCATTAGAAAAGCCTGCCTTGATGATTTTTCATTGAATATCAAAGCTCTCAGAAGTATGCCTCTGGGAATGACCCTACACAGATGTAGGAGCTTCTCCAGAATGACCCAGGTGTTACCCCCCCCTTTCGTCTCTCTGGTATTGTGATTTACCAAGTGTTTTACAGGAAGAGATTAAGCCTTCTGGAGAATTGCTTAATTTTCAAAAGAACTGCTTTTTTTGTGTGCCTGCCCCATTTTCTTGCTTTTTGAGTCAGTTTTAGGGATTTTGAAGTTGAAAATACTGAGCTATTTTATAGCCTCCACAGTAAAATATTTATACTTTGATATGGAGTGAAATTTCCCCAATTGCATGATCTTTGAAATACAAATTTGATTTACATTTACTTTTCAAAGCTTTTAATTCTTTTTTGGTGAACATCCCCTGACACTGAGCTCTGCAGACCTTCTGTTTGTTTAACTTTGTCTCCTCCTTTCCAAGTGAGTGTTGGACTTGGTGGGAGACAGTCAAGGAAATCAGAGGGAACCCTCACACCAGCCCCTGGTAGAATATGCACCTTATTCCTCTGTAAGGAAATTCACAGAGGAAATTGTGTGTTTGTGAAATTATGTAAGAAATCCTGCTTTCAGAAGGCCTTTTATTTATTCTTTAAAGCCTCTCATACCTAAGTGGGGTGAGTAGGTGAATAACATTGATTTCTTTCGAGAGGGGTGTTATGTAAATGCCACCTGGTAGAATTGCATTTTCATTTCCTACATTGATCTCATCTTAAAGCCTTGAAGTCAACCCTATTTTTTGTGTGTACTGCTGTTTTCACAGAAATTCCATGTTGCAAAATGAAAGTGACTGACCAGAGATGTTGAAATCATGCTTAAAATCCTCTTACCTATCATCTTTGGAGTTTCAGAATGTCATTAAAAAAAAAAAAAAATCCAAACAAATAAATGATAAAAGGAACAAATGGTTGTGTACTTTAGCTGACATCATTATTCAAATAGCTTCTCGGTGGTTTCTTTTCTTTTTTTTCTTTTTTCTTTCCTTCTAGAAAATCCATTTTTGGAAGATGGCTTTGAACTAGGCCCAATCTATAAGGAATAGATCTTACTGTTTATCATTAAAGGTGGAGGATTTTCTTACCTTAGAGATACCACAGTTGAGTTCATCATTAAATGGCTAGAACTGCCCTCTAGTCCAAAACTCCATCTACTCAGCTAGGAGAACCAAGACAGAACCTCCTCCTCTTCTAAGATACCATGGTAGGATCCACTAACAACTTGTTGGTGGATGTCCCAGAAAAGACTCCCATTAACAAAGCAGTGACAGATATGTCAATGCATTTTGCATTTATATGACAATATCTTGGACACATAAATAGGAAACTTGAATTGACACTAGCGTGTAATGGTTATTCCTGTACTTAATCATCGCCAATTTATTTTTTCCCTAAAATGACCAGATTCTACTTTTTAATTTAAAGATAATGACACACCTTAGTTTCCAATTTGTTTTAAATCCTATCGTAGTTTATTGAATATATTCAGTTAACTAGAAACATCACTGAGCTCTTTCTTGAGTGATCTAAAGTCTGATGACTTATTAAAGTAAATTTTAGTGTACTAACCAGAATTCAGTGTTGTATCATCATAGCTATCTCTTAACCATATAATGCTATGATTTCTCTTTTGGGCCTCTGCTATTCTCAGTCTAAAAGTAACAGAGGGTTAAAAAGAGGAGAGAAAATGGATTTAGAGCAATATCCAAACCTTGGTTCCCTGCTTCATCCATAATTATCATTCATTTTTCACAGTCTCAATTCCAGTTCTCAAAAAATAGGTACTCAATCCAAATTCCACTTCAGTTTCTAGGAGAGGAATTCCCATATGTCTTATTGTTTTTCATATTCCAGCTGAATACCTTCCTTTCAAATGTAGGGCCCCTTATGCTTTGGCTCCACACTCTGGCACTTACCAATGTTCCTAGCCTTGTCCTCTACCACCATGGCTGCTCAGAAAAAAAGGGCTGCATGAACTGAACTTGAACCAGAGATCAGAATCCCAGCTCCACCGCCTACTGGTTGTGTGACCAGGGGCAAGTGACTTAACCCCCTCTGTGACTCAGTTTCTTCACCTGTATAATGAGAACAATAATAGCATCTACCTCATAGGATTATTAAGTTAAATGAGGTTATAGACGTAAAGCCCTTAATGCAGAGTCACCTCCCAATAAGTACTCAGTAATAATATTTATCATCATCACCAACACAAATAGAGGTCAATATTATTTATTCACTTTCACCTTGCTTTAGCACATCCTAAACTCTGCCATCAAGAGTTTTGGAGTGGTAGACAGCTTTTCTTGTTAGCAGCCCTAATTACTTTCTGGAGTGGCAGCACAATTCAACAACAACAACAAAGAACAAGAAGAGAGTATCTAGGGAAATTGCTTGAGTGAAACTGTCTGTCCTGGCATTTATTCCTTTACTCAGCAAGTACTTATTGAATCTCTACCATTAATCAGGCAGAGTGCAAGGCCCTGGGAATATGGTGGCAACCAAAATAGTTATGCGCCCTGAACTCATGAAACTTAATGTTTGGGTGGGAGACAGTTGGTAATCACATAACCCCTAAATGTGTAATGCCTGTAAATTAAAGAACAGGATGCAATGAAAAGAATAAGATATGACCTATTTTAGTTATCAAAAAATGCTTTCTGGAGTTGACTATTTAATTTGAGACCTGAAATAGACATAGGAAGGTAAAGAGTGGGAGAGAGAGAGGGGGCATTACAGGCAGAAGGAACCCATGTGCAAAAACCCTGAGGCAGAAGGAGTGAGGGGTCTGAGCAGTTGCAGGACAATTGATGCCTGTGGAGCCCAGGAAGGAGAGAGCAGGGCTCAGTCATAGGCCAGGATGGGGGGCTGGTCTGATCCCTCAGGGCCTCAGAGACCTCCTTAAAGGTCAGGACTGGATTCTAAGTACACTGGGAAGTTTTTAAGCAGGGTGGGGTGACATAGTCCAATTTGTATCTTTAAAAGATTGCACTGGTTCATGTGTAGAAATTGGACTATAGGAAAAATTGAGTGGAAACCAGGTGACCATTAGAAACTATTGCTATGCACAGGAAAGAGCTAAAAATGGCCTGGGGGTGGGGGGTGGATACGGTCTTATCCCAAATTGCATTTACTTATTTTTAATTACATTTACAGTTACATTTTGGAGGTAGAAGAGGCAGGCCCTGGGTAAGAGATTGAGTGTCAGTTTGGGGGGAAAGGATGGTTTCCAGGATGAATCCCAGATGACTCTTAGATTAATGATGTAAGTAACATTACTTCACATTACAGATGTAAATAGATGGCGTCATCATCTATGAAGGTAGAAAAGATGAAGAATGCTTTCAAAGTGGCTGAAGAGTCTTGTGTTCATTTCTGATCAGGAGTCAGTATAGATGCCTGCTAAGGATTAAATAAAATAATTCATATAAAGAACCAGTAAAATACCTGCATATAGCAAGTGCTCAGTAAAAACTTAACTATTTACCTATAAGATTTAGGCTGGGAGCTTGCATATTTGACATGGTACATAGAAGGGCCTGTTAGCATCAGAGACTCTCCGGTCCACTGTTTTTGTTTGTTTTGAGGTTTAATGGGGCCCTTTACTGCGATGGCAGAGGTAAATTTGCCTCATCTGTTGGGAGCACAGTTAATACAAGCCACTGTATTTCACAGCTAGTCACATGGCTCTGTTGATTTGCAATACATGTAGATCGGGAAGAGTGAGGGGAAACAGTAGCCTGCAAGTTAATGTTTGAGGACTGACTCTTGTCTTCCCCTTCTCTAGACACATGCAGGCAAGTACTTCTCTCATAGGTCCAGCAGCTGCTCCTCCAAGCCCCTTGACTGTACCAGGCGCTAAGCCCCGGATGCTGTTACCCAGTACTCATTTGAACCGTCTCTCTGACAGTATCCAAGGGAATTTCAGGATATATGCAAAGTTTTCTCTGAGAAAAGCTTCTCTTTCCACATGGAAGGGAAATTAGCCTTTAAATCCCTTAAGGATGCTCTTTTTAAAAAAAATGAAAAAATAAATACTTGGAGAAAATATTTTCTCCTTTAAATGATGAGGGAATATATGAGAGGTTTAAAACATCAATTATTTTGATTTACTTTGGTTGAGTGAAGGGTGATGCAAGGGGAAAACACAGGCATCTCAGTCATTTATTGTCACCTCCAGGGATGATGGTAAAGTGCCATGTGAGGAGCAACTCTCTAGAAACCAGTAACACTACCCCAAGCACACATTGGATCGTATGATCCTTAAAGTTATTATCTGTTGTTATATTTTTCTTTAACTTTTTAAACTATTTAACAAATGTTTCAGACAGGTTTTTCTTAAGAAATGCCCTTGATTTACCTATAAGAGCAGCCAACTCTCATTAAGGAAATAATTATGAGTTCCTGTCAACTATTCATAAATGGAGTTGACTTAATGCTAAACTATGTTCCACGATTAGAAGACCACTGAAGAAACTCTGAACACAGGTGATTAAATGATTCAAATTTTATATAACCCTCTGTCTTCCTCCACCAAATAACCAGTTTCCAAATTGTTAAGCCTTTTACTTTTTTTTCTGACTTATCTGAGTGACATGATACACTTGAGTTTCTCACATTTCAAAATTTGTCTTAAATGCCTGATGGATGCTCACACACCTAACACTTAATAAATATTCTCTTCAACTTTCTTAACACATCACGACAAACTATGTTAATACTATCCTACTTAATGCCAATGGCACATCAAAAAAAAATCCTGGAAGGAAAGACTTTTTTCTCCCAGTCAATTTGAAACCTCCTTATTCATTTAAAATATTTTATTGCATTAATTTTTCAAAGCAACAAAACAAACTTCCATCAAGTGAAACTAAGCATGACCCCCCTCAGCTGGGTACATCTGTTGCTTTCCTGCTGTGTCCTTGAATAATTCATGTTAATACATTTAAAGTATATACTTCATTCAAATGAGCAAACAAAAGTAAAAGCTGGTAGAAGGCTGGCCCTGGAATTCTCTGATTCCATTTGCCTCTACAAGGGGGGTGTAGCCGCATCTCCACACCCCTGGGCCCCTTGAGAGCTTTATTTATATCAGCAAATATATGGAAATTGCTAGCCAGGATATTTTGATACCTTTTCCCCCGTAGCCTGCTTTCCTTGTGAATACCTTTAACAAGATTTGTAGTCACTGTTTGTCCCTTTTAGTTCTCTCTGCTCACATCACATGCCCCAGGTACACTGAATGACATCTAGGAATCGAAGCCAACACGGAGAATACTAATCAGCTTTAACTTCTCGAAAATTAATCAATGGGAGCTCATCTCATGCAGTGCAGTAAAAAATCTTCAGTTGTATTCACTCCCCATTTTTTTTTTTTTTTTTTTTTTTTTTTTTTTTGCCTTTGTTGGATCTTCGTTTCTGTGCGAGGGCTTTCTCTAGTTGCGGCGAGCGGGGGCCACTCTTCATCGCGGTGCGCGGGACTCTCACTATCGCGGCCTCTCTTGTTGCGGAACACAGGCTCTAGACGCGCAGGCTCAGTCGTTGTGGCTCACGGGCCCAGCTGCTCCGCGGCATGTGGGATCTTCCCAGACCAGGGCTCGAACCCGTGTCCCCTGCATTGGCAGGCGGATTCTCAACCGCTGCACCATCAGGGAAACCCCACTCCCCATTCTTTGGAACTCTGTTAACTGATGCTCTGAATGGTTTTGGAGGAGGGGATAATATTTTTCACCATTATAGCATTTTGTCCCTCCCCCATTCATCTGGTTATGTGTTAAGCCTAGAAAGCTTAGATTAAAAAAAGAAAGGGAAGGAAAAAAAACAGTTTAGCAGTTAAAGACCCAGTGTTGGGTCTTCTCTTTCAAGGGACTTGCTTTCTATAATTTTTATTAAAAAAAAAAAAAAAAAACTATCTCCTATAAGTGTAGCAGGTAAAATTTCAGTGATACAGAATACAAAGAATAAAATAATCTGAGATGTTTTCTACATAAGACTTTATCACAATATTTGGCAATCATCACTATTCCTGCTTATTTGAAAAGAGTCTCTATAGCATCAGATCATCAGATCCCAAGGGTTATATATCAGAACTACACTACAAAACATATTTTTATATTAGTAATTAATCATAATAATACAATTTAAATATTCTCTAATATAATTTCTGAGGAGCCAGAAAAATTTGTATGCATTCAATACTGCCCATTTTTTTAATAATGGTAAAGTTAAAGTATATTAAAAAATTGTTTTAATAGTGACTAGTTGACACTTTGTGAAAACTACATGAAGAACATACAGATTCTTCCACATCACAATATTTTGATCTTTTACAGGGTTTGTCAAACATTCCCAGTCCCTGGGACCCTTTTGTTAAGAGAAAAGTGTCCTAGAACTACCTACCTAACATCTCCCTGTTCACCTGCTTACCTGTCCAATCTCTTCCTCCCCTTACCTAACCAGAATAAAGCAATTAATAGGCTGTTATAGTCTTGCTGTTGAAAAATAGTGTAAACTAATAGGTGGGTAATGAAGGATAATAGAAGCCAGTTTTACATTATTTATTTGAAGTCAAATTAAAAACTGAAGCTTTCATGTATCTTACATTAAATGGCAATGGAGGTCAGTGCACAGATCATTTGGAGACCCCACTGTGGTTCATCTGTGTTACAGGTACCACAGGACCTTTGCTCTTAATCTCAATTTCTTGTATTCTTTTTTTACACTGAAATTTGATGATGACTGTAAAGATGCTTCAGAAAAAACTAAAAACTACTGAATAAATGTAAAACATTGTCTTCAATGGCAGCATAGAGTACCTCCACCCATCCCTCACCGTAGGGTTATATGAATGATATCTATGGAGTGGAAGTTAAGGACAAAGGAGTGCTGAAGATGAAAGCTGCAATTGATAGGAGCATCCATCCACCTTAATATGGTCTTTATAGTTTGCAAAGTGATTAGCATACAGCCGGAAAGTGAATTTTATCAACATGTTGAGACAATTTCATATATATATATACATACACATATATATACGTATACACATATAACAATCTCAAGCTACAGAGAAATTGCAAATAAAGAGCAAAGAATATATTTTTAAACTGGGCATAAGGTGTTGTCATGGTACATTCTCTATAAATGGTAATTATTGTAATTATTATCAAATGAGTAATTATTATTGAGTAGAGTAACATTTAATGTGGCAATATTTGTATACATAGAGTAGACGTTAAGTTCTTTTTTTTTTTTTTTTTGATTTTAGCTCTTTTTATTAGGAAATATTCTCAAAGATAAATGTTGTGACCTAGAACAGAGCCATTTTCTCCCTTAAAAAAAATGCAACTTCAATCATGTGTGTTTTTCTTCTAAACTACTTCTGATTTCTTATAAAAGCGTGTAAGAATCCTTAAGGAACATCTAACTCAAATCCATCATCACAGATAAGGAAATCCCTATCCAGTTAATTCATTTGCCCTGGACCACCAGGTTGCATGTAAATTTCTTTATGCTGGATTTGAGAAAACCTGGTCTTTTTACCACTGCTCTCAAAAAAAAAAGCAAGACTGAAATTCTTTATGTGACCTTTCTATTCAGAGAAGTTTGGTTGTATTCATGTTTGATATAAAACTAATTGAGAAGAAAATTCTGACAGAAAAGATACATATGTAGATATCAGTCTGGAAGTCATTTGTTTCAGATCTGCTTTTGACTTGATTTGAGAAATTAACAGAGGAAAAAAACAAGATCACAAAACAGACCTGAATAATTTATAATTAGCTTCACAATATATAGACATATATTCTATTTGGGTTAATGTTTTTTGGATACATGCCAAGTAATTCAAAGACAACCCAGAGCTTAGTAAAGAAACCTATGTTTTAAGATCCATCACAGAAACTCTCCAAATTAGATAAACCATAGGCCAATAATTAAGAAGCAAGTCTACTATTTTACTACTTTTAAGAAATAGTAAAACTTGTGATACAAAGGCTGCTCTTCTAACACTCTGAGCTTTATATGTTTTTTAAAATGCTTCTTTTTTCTTACTGTTTATTTCCAGAAACTAGAGATAATCCATGTTTTTCATAGAAAGCCTCTATTTCTGATTTCTTCCCTGTCAAAAGCCAGTTTGTTCACTTACAGAGCCTGTAATGAAACCTCAATTTACATTATACCTTAAAGAAAGGACAAGATGAATCTGTGATGTTTTTCTCCTCATATATGAATGAAGATGCCAATTGCTTTAACTAGTCTAACTAATAACATACCTTACTACAGTGTATCAGGCTTTCTTGGCAAAGACAAGTGTATGTGTGTGTGTGTGTGTGTGTGATGTTTGTGGCAAAATCCTGTTGAAATTTTGAAATTTCCAGGAATACCTCCTGAATCCGTTTAATTCTCTATTCTAAAACCACTAGTAGTGTTTATTATCTGGTCTGTGACTGGATTGTTGGATTTCTAAGTATATTAAAAATGGACAAATAGAGATTTTTGTTCCCTCATGTATTCAAACTTGGCTAAAAGTCCTCCCCCTGTCACTTTAACTGCCATCTAATATCTGGTTTTAGCACAAATTTGTCTTCAAAATGTATGAGGAGTAAGAATGACTCTGAGACATAGCCTGTTCTTTTTCATTCTGCAGCATAATAGATTTTTAAAAACTAAAGCTTTGATCCATGAGCCATATTTCTCTTCTCAAACAGAGAATTGAAACCTACAGACACAAAAAAAAGAACCTAGGGAAAGAAATAGCACCATATTTTCAAAAAGCAGAATTTATTTTTTCTACCGCTGGTTTATTTCCTGTCACTTTGATATCACCTTGTCACCGTGCAAGTGTCTCAAACCAGGCGAATGACAGTGTTTCATCCACATGCTCTCCTCCTGATAATCTAAGTCAGTGAGGAAGAAGATAGGCACAGAGAGTCTGTTGGGACAGACAGTCCAAAAGTCACCCAGGAAGTGTGCTGTATGATGTGTGATGTTTTGTGGAAGGGTTATCCTGCAAATCTAGAATTATTTTATACCTTCTATTGACCATACCAGCTGGCAGAGTTTTGGTGGGTAATGAAGGAAGCCAGCCCAATTTTCAAACTTACATGGGTAATTCTCACATCAGGTCGAAGACTTAACACACAGTTTACAGGTAAACGTGAAATGTCACGGAGAAAGAGAGAGTAGTGAAATCATGGTTGCTTTAGTCCTTCACCACATGAGTTTGTAGAATCCAGCCTAGAATGGCATGGATCTTTAATAATTATTACAAGGTAATGTCAGATTTCTGGACGTCTGTGTATTATCTCTCACTTGTTCAGGTACATCATGAATTCTATTTCTTTCCGCACCTACTGATTATTCTACGTTGAGTCCTGAAGGATCTACATGCTTTTTAAGCTTATTGCTTTTCACAAATTAAGTATTTGCAGTTGCTTTTTCCAAAAGGCTTTGGATTCTTTTGCAGTGCAATTGAAGTGGATTTGTTTTTTGAATTTTATAAATATCTGAGTCATGAACATCTGTATTCACTTTCAAATGTCACAATGAATCAATTTTGACTATCGGCATTATTAAGCTATAAGTTGGGTGTGTGTGAAAATATATGCTTTAATTTGTTAATGGACAATTAAGCAGGAAAACCTTTAGAAGCAGAGAAATAAATGACATCTTACTTCTTTAAGGGACAGTGTTAAAGAGTGTCTGAAGGAGGGAGTACCTACAATCACCTGTAATGAAATAGTAAGAACATAAAACTGTCAGCATCAAGATTGCTTTTTCATATCAAACCATGACAAAAATGCCACTGCCTCACTAAGCCACTGCCTTTTTCTGCTCTGCATACATCTAGCCTCTCAGCTTCCCCAAATCCTTTTCAGAGTGAAGCAGGAAGCCTAATACATTAATAAACAAAATTAGGGCCTTCCCCGGCGGTCCAGTGGTTAAGACGCCGCGCTCCCACTGCAGGCGGCGCGGGTTCAATCCCTGGTCAGTGAGCTAGGACCCCGCATGCCGTGTGGCACGGCCAAAAAATATATAAATAAATAACTAAATAAACAAAATTAAATGAAATAAAATATTTTCTATGATCTCTGCCAGACGTAAAACCTTACTGGAGGGTGATCTTCTACTGTGCATTAAAATATAAAGCATGCATAATCCTATATGGAGCATATATGCATACAGATATTTGTACAAAGATATTCATTGCCTCATTGCTAGTAATATTTTTTTTTAAAAACTGGTATTACAATTCAAACGTCTCTCAACAAGAAAATGATTTTTAAAAATTATTTAGAAAACCTTACAATGTACAATGGAATACTATGCAGACATTAAAAAAAAGATGATGATGTGATGACTTATAAAGATGTTCCATGGTATATTTTTACATGAAATAAGCAGGTTTCAAGATCACTAGGTGTAGCTCAATCCCACTGTAAAAATAAAATACCATGTGAAGGTGTGTGTGTGTGTGTGTGTGTAATATCTAAATATATCACTTTGGGCAGTGGGAAAAATAATATTTTCCCATTTTCAAATTCTAATCCTTTTCTTCCTCTCCCCTACAGCTTAACCAAATTTCAGTTTTTGTTTAAGCCAAAGCAAATGCAGTTTTTTCCCAAACTAGTGTCACCAAATTTCGACTCAAAGCTTAATACATATCACATTGATTTTATTTTTAAATGTAAGTGGATGAGTTGCTCTCACATTAGTTTATAGTATAGAAGTCCGTGGTTTGTGTCACTTTCCTTTAAAGCACAATTAACAGGTCACCACTCTGTTTTCAGCACAGTTCAGGATCTCGTGCTAGTTGGGAGCATTGTTGTTGTTCATCCCTTTTGTTGGCTATGTCAGCAGATAATATTCATATTTTAATACCTCTGTGGTGAAGCAGCAAAGCCCCACAACTTCTCCAGGGTTTCTCCTTCCTGCCATTGCTCACTGACCTTTTACAAATTTAATTATTTATACTCAATTTGGCTTCTTCTCTTTCCTTCTGCCTGCTGATGTATCGAATGTAGAATTGATATTGTTAACCATGCAATGGAATATGCTCCAGGAAATCTCTCGCCTTCTAAACCCAAGTGACAAATGAAAAGGAAAATGCCAAAGGAGCTTGCAATTTGAAACACAGAGGGTAAAATAAGAATGCATTGCTGAAGTTACAGTGTAACACATCACTTCCCCCCCAGGAAAGAATTTTATACAATACCTAGAGCAGATCTTCTGATCAGCTGTTCAGTAAAGCAGCCAAGTGTACGACTGATCCTCTAATCTCACATCACTATAAGGATGGGTTAATAAGTTAATGTCTGCTTGACCCCATACCTTATAATAAGACATCACAGGGACTTCCCTGGCGGTCCAGTGGTTAAGATCTTGTGCTTCCACTGCAGTGGGCATGGGTTTGATCCCTGGTCGGGGAACTAAGATCTCGCATGCCGCATGGCACGGCCAAAAAAAAAAAAAAGACACAGTGGGGCTCATTCTACCTGTTCGACTATCCCTTAGACCTGTTTGACTCATTTCGAAAAGAATTAAATTATAAAGGAAGAAAAGAATAAGAAAAATGTGAGAAATGGGAAGGATCAGTACATTGGATAACATGCATTAAAAGCATTATGATGATAATAGCAATTCTGATATTTTCATGAAGTGAAGAATATTTTAAAAGATATTTTAAATACCATATGATATGACTTATATGTGGAATCTAAAATATGACACAAATGAACTTATCTATGAAACAGAAACAGACTCACAGACATAAAGAACAGACTTGTGGTTGCCAAGGGGGAGCGGGGATGGGGAAGGGATGGAGTGGAAGTTGGGATTAGTAGGTGCAAACTATTGTATAGAGAATGAATAAACAACAAGGTCCTACTATATAGCACAGGGAACTATATTCAATATCCTGTGATAAACCATAATAGAAAAGAAAATGAAAAAGAATATATGTGTGTGTGTGTGTGTATATATATATATATATATATATATATATATATGTAAAACTGAATCACTTTGCTGTACAGTAGAAATTAATACAACAGTGTAAATAAAATATACTTTAATTAAATAATTTTTTAAAAATTTCCTGCTGAATTCTGCTGAATAAAGAACATTAATTAAATGGTCAGTGAGGAAATATTGATTTTTAATGTGATTTGTTACAGTGACAGAAAAGAACCTAAATGTAGATTCTTCTTATTTGTCCTTAACTATGGGAATGATCTAGTTAGTACTGATTTACTTTTATTTCCTAACAGTCAATGAAGAAGATAAAATAAAACTTAAAGGTCAGAAAATATTTATTTGCCACTATCTCAGACTTCCAAAGTTGAATAAAATAATATTGAAAGAAAGAAAGAACCAACCAAGTCTTTGTTGTGGACCAATGAAAGAAATGAGGAATTTATCTAAAATTCCTTTTTAAAATTTCAGTTAATGTTCAGAAATTGACTAGCTTTATTTTTTCATAATATTTTTGGGTCATAGGAGGTATAAAATAAACTTTTCTTTTTTCACATAATTGATTTTCTTGTTTTCTCCACAAAATAAAAAAATACGTATATGATGATGGTGCTGATATAACAGAAGTATTTAAATTTCCATTTCTACACCCTAACTTTGATGATTTTTCCTCTTATTTCTCCTGAGTTGGAAACAGACAGAGGAATTAGTGTTTAAAAGATATGTAAAATAATATTAAATGTATATTTTTTAAAGTATTAAAGATAATACATACTTAAATTCTTTTGTTTTTTTAAAATATGGGTTTGGTTCTTTAACTTTAGAGAATGTCATTCTTGTCATCCTTCTTATTGTATCAGTAATAAGAACATCTTTTAAAAATACCTAGGTGTTAAATTTGTTTCATTTATCCACATGGACACACTGTGTGTGTGTGTGTGTGTGTGTGTGTGTGTGTTATACCAGCTTACATTTGTATATGCACGTGTGTGCACAGCTTTTTATTCTGGGATAAGACAATAAATTATCAATTTATTACTAGGAATATAGGTCTTTGACTATGTCAATAGTTCTGGCCAGTTTTCACTACTAAAGTTAAAAATTTATCTCATTTGATTGATTAAAGTTTTGCAGATTTTTTATTTTTATTTTTTTTTAAATAAAAGGTAGCAGGGAAGCAGCTCATTTCAGAGCTCACATTTTCTGTTTTTCCCTGAGTGTTCCCGTCTCTCACAGATTTTTGAGGGATTGGGAGAGTGCCCTCTTTCTGGAGAGTCCTCTTTAAGCTTTGCTTACTGTGATGATTAATATAGTGGACTGCTATTTCCTGTGAAGACAGCAATGTTAGGCTGAAATGCTTTCTAGTAAATGAAGAAAAGAACTTTAACCTCAGGAGTTTTGGAGGAAGAAAAAAGTACATCAGTAACATCTGTTTAAAATCAAGATTCCATCACTGCTCTCGCCCCCATCTTGGTTCTTTTCTTCCATTGGTTAGACATGTTCAAATTTTGTTTTATTTCATTTTACCGTAGTATTGACATAGTGTTTAAGGAATCTGCTTTTTTTAAATCCAGGAAACTTCATTTTCAATTTCTTTATCAGTATCAAATAAGCCATTATGTTAGAAATATAAAGAAACAGCATAGTTCCTAGATTGTAGTGTACACTTAGTTAATAGAAGTAATTCTTTTCATCCTGGTGATAATTAGCACAATGTTTCCTTATAAAGATAGTCATCTTGACAAGGTGATTTGGGTGGATAGGAACAAGAGATTTGATGAGTAATGTCTAATTAAAGACAGGTGATCTCTTTAGCGCTAATATTCTCCGGATCTCCAGTTATAATTCTTTTATTTCTAACTTAAAATTAAAACTTTCTTGGGCTTCCTTTGTGCTATCCAGGAAGCATTAGATATTTATGTGTCATAGTAGGTTATTTCTGTTTAAGTGAATGGTTGAAATATACAAACAATCTTGGAGCTCTTTTGCATTTCACAAGTCTCCTTCAGGTGACATTTCAAATATACATACACACACACACAGGTAGGTGTCTATATACACACACACACACACACACACACACATACACACATATGTATGTGTATATATATGTATATACACATATGTATGTGTGTATATATATATATATATATATATATATATATATCACTTTTTATTCTCAGAGAAGACAGTAATAAGGATTAAAGTAAGTAAATTCATATTTCTCGTCTCATTCTTGGAAGTTTTTTTCCCCCCAAATAACAGAGTCATGGTGTACTGAGCCTTATTTTTGGTTCCTTTTGATTTCTATAACATCTTAATTATTTATTTTAGATACCAATAAAAAATATACCTAAGTAGTAAAACAAATTCTCCCCATAGAAACATATTACTTATTTTCTAGTGCATGTGTATTTTCCTGAACTCATTTATTTGATCGTGAATATTTTTTCATATATACACACATATGCATATGTATAAATAGTTTCATATACTATATATTGTTGTACTATCTGCTGTCTTCTTGAGGTAGTTTATCATGAACTCCTCTACATATAAATATGTCTCTTAATAGTTTCATGTGCCATAACATTTGACTAATTCCCGTTATTGGACCTGAATGCCGTTTCCAGCTTTCATTATTATGAATAATGCTGCAATAAGCATACTTGTGGTTCTCCCTTTCTACAGATCCTCAATTATTTGCTTGGGGAAATTTTATCAGAGTCACTCTTTGAGTTTAATATGTTTTACGGGTCATCGTAGATACCTAGTTCAAAATGTGGTAAATCTTTTACAACCAACTGTGGAAAGCTTTATTTATGTTGTTAAAACATAATATTTCCATAAGATTCTTGGCATAACAGCCCAAAAATGGCATGAGTTAGGACATCTTCCTAGAATGTTCCCTCAGGAGACCATGTTGTGCTATACAGAAATTCAAAACTGATATCTCATTTTCTGTCTTTTGTGGAACAGTTTCCCATAAACCAAAAGAGCTTAGAAATCTCTCATGTTAGTTTAGAAAGCCCTCGTTTATGTGCTCCTCCCTGTAGAAGAGAGAGTTTCAGAATGAGTGTTTCTTTGAAAAATCCAAGTGGCTATTTGGAAAGTAGGTCTGCCTGGTTGCCAGTTTAAAATTAAAGCAAGGGGACTTCCCTGGTGGCGCAGTGGTTAAGAATCTGCCTGCCGATGCAGGGGACACGGGTTCGAGCCCTGGTCCGGGAAGATCCCACATGCTGCAGAGCAACTAGACCCATGCGCCACAACTACTGAGCCTGCGCTCTACAGCCCGTGAGCCACAACTACTGAGCCCTTGTGCCACAACTACTGAAGCCCGCACACCTAGAGCCCGTGCTCCGCAACAAGAGAAGCCACCACAATAAGAAGCCCGTGCACTGCAACGAAGAGTAGCCCCCGCTCGCCACAGCTAGAGAAAGCCCACCCGCAGCAACGAAGACCCAACGCAACCAAAAATAAATAAATAAATACATTTATAAAATAAATAAATAAAATTAAAGTAAGATGAGCTTGGAAATAAGGCCCTAATATAATTTTAAAGAATTCTCTTTTATTTACATAATTCTCACTGTAAGAAATTAAAACATTCGGTCATATATAAAATATATACCCAAATATTTTCTATGCCAAATGAAGCACATAGATTTGAGTTATAAATGGAAAGACATTCTAAATATTTTTGGCAGCTTGATTTTTGATTGGTATTGTGTAATACAGATCCGATTCGTTTTTTAAAATAGTTTCATAGTGTTCAGTTGCATGCATATACCATAATTTACTTGACCATCTCCCTCTTTTTACGATAATGAAAATAATTTGTATTTTAAAAACTTTATTGAGGGCTTATGTTCTTTATATGTACAGTTGACCCTTGAAGAACACTGGTTTGAACTGTGCAGTTCCATTTATATGCGGATTTTTTCCACTAAATACATGCTGGTGTCCTACACAATCTGAGGTTAGTGGAATCCGTAGATGCATACCCACATATACTGAGGGCTGACTGTAAAGTTATACGGGCAGATATTCCATGCTTCCAACCCCTGCATTGTTCAAGGGTCCACTGTATGATCTCATTTAAACCCTAGGAGGAGGAAGCAATACTTCAAAGGACTTCTTTACATACATATGATGATATATATTTTCTATTTGGGGCACTGGGATCACGAGGTAAGTGCATCTAACATGTAGATAGATATGCTGATTTATCCCTCCAATTTATAGAAAATTTAAAACTAGAATATTTAGTTTCAGAGAAATTTTTTCCTTTTACAGACGAACATAGAGACTCTAGATTTTTTCAGGGTCTTTTCCATCATTAGAAATTCCTTCCAAAAGAACCCTTTAGCTTTGATGCTTCCCCAATAAAGCAGAATAAAATGACTTCCTGGGAATATTTGCCCTTGAGGGTTTGGTCAGGTATTAATCATAACCCTAAAGGCTCTTTATCTCTTCTTCATTGCACTTACTATCCACATGTTGCCAGAGAATATCTTGTTTAAAAGATTTTAAAAGCATTGGTTGAATCTTTTTGTGAGAATTGATGTTGAGAAAAAGACATGGTGAGAAGTAGTGTAACAATAGCTCTCGTAATGGCAAATGAGATGGTCCAGGCAGGATTGAGTAGACATCCACTCATCCCCATTTCCCATCTTCCAGGCACTTCTCTGGGACCCTGGCGTCTCATCTCCAACTGCAGCACAAGCTAATAGATTTAACTGTCACTTTACTTTAGATGCAGGGAAGCATCACCCCTGGTCATGTAAGATAATTCCCAGGTTCCTAAGCCTCCTCCCTGCACTGTTTCCCTTATATGTCCCAACCCTGAGACCACCTGCCTCAACTGCCCTGCACAGCTGTTAATTATAGTCTCCTCTTTCACAAATTTAAACACTGAAACCATGGTTGTATCTCCTTTCTCTTCTTCCTCACATCCACATTTCTTCTTAGGGAACAATACACGGCAATGTTGAATAATACAGGCTTTACACTGACGTGTGGTTAGAAGTTGAAGGCAATTATTTAACTGCTCCAAGTCTCAGTTTGTTCTTTGCTACAAGAGGGTTAACATTCAAATGAAAAACAGGGTGTTGTGAGGATTAAATAAGTGTGTTAGCTATTATTGTAGCTACTATTGGGTTCCCTGTCATAACTCAGTAGAAGTTAATTTTTCATTATGTCATGGTGCAGTGTGGTCAGAGTGTAGGGTATGCAGATTCTAACCCATGCCCACATTCAGGCATTCAGGCCTCTGTCATCATATGGCTTGACCATTTTTAGGGCCTTGGAGTCCTCCACTGCGTGCTCTTCTATTCAGAAGCAGGCAAAGGAAGGGAGAAAGCACAGGAGATTGCCTGAGTAGCAAACCCCAAATTCATGTACATTCCTCCCCACGTTTCACTGGACAGAGCCCCGTCCTGTGACTCGGCCCCCTAAATGCAGAAGAGCAGGGAGATGTAGTCTGTCTGTATGCCCAGGAGAAAGAGAACACAGATGCTGGTGAACATTTCAGCTAGCCTCTGCTGTGATTATCATTTGGGGATAAAATCAACATATTTCTGTGAATTGGCACAGCCTCTAAGCATTCCTCCGATGGTGACTTGCTTCGTTGAATTTAACCCAGCCCAGCCCAGAAATCAAAGTTTTTTTGCAGTGATTGGAAACAATTTCATACAAAGATATTATTATAAATCTTCGTGATTTACAGATCTTTTCATTTTTAACAAAAAATGAACCTTTGAAAATAGTCATTTCTACACCCGCAAAACTGTTGTGAGCCATTAAAATTGGCACAGAGTACTTAAGTCATGTTTGGTCTCAAGTGACATCTAAATAGATATATATTTTTTTTTATGTAAGTGGAAAATGAAGCATATATCACATATCTCCTATTAGCCATCTTTTTTTATTACTCTTAATTTTTTGAATTAAAATGTGTTGCATTTAAAATTTTTAAGAGACACATTTTGAAAGACACAAATTGAGTTTAGTAATTGGGTGTTCTGTCAAGTTTTCCTTATTTCCGATTGAATCTAAAAATAGAAGTCAGCATGCATTTGGGAAAGAAAACATCAGGAACAAGAAATGTTTTTGGATAGCATACTTAGTATAGGAAAGTAGATTTATGAATGCAATGTCATCTTCCATTTTGGAACATGATATCCTAGTGAGAAGTAAGTCTGTGTGGGCCAGTGGGGAACAAGAATAAACCATTTGAAAGATTTTTTTTAAAGTATACCGAATACTAAAAGAAATAGAGTCGTTGTAGACGCAACAAATACTAAAAGAAATAGAGTCATTGTAGACGCATTCAGTACTGTTCCCAGAGTCAATATAGTACTGAACCACCCATACAACCAGGGATGTTTGCGGTTACCATTAAGTTCTTGCCTTTAATTTTTTTTCTTTCTTGTTGCTTCTGGCCACATCAGATTTTGATGAAAGTGGATCCTTTGTAATTGTCATCAGGAAATAGAAACTTGAAAACAAGTGGTCAGGAATAGATGATGTCTGACTGATTTTCTCCAAACTCAACTGTCACTTGACTCCTAGGGAACATTATTGCCCCATTAGATGTTCCTTCGTGAGTCAGTAATTCAAATTCATACATATGATTGGCCTTTTACCAACTGAACTGGGTGATACTCCTTAAGCTTTCTTCTGTGCATTGTGTCAGGCTGGTAGGTGCTTTTCTCTTTTTCACATTTGCTCAGACATACTTCATTTGTCAGGGCGTTCGGTGCCCTTTGCCACTTCCTCAGTCTGAGTGTGTGACGGCAAGTATTTGAGAGTTTTCCTCCTCCCTTCCTTCAGACTAGTGAATGCCTAATTTTAAACAAACTATTTCTGCTGGTTTCCCAGTTTAATCCCTGTTGCCATGATTAAGTCATCCAAAACATTCTTCAATGACATCTGAGGCTTTGGAATTTAAAAGTAAATTGCTTCTGGGGAAAACAAATCAAACTTGCATTGCAGACCTACAGAAAGTGCATTAAAACATATTACGTTGCACATTTTTGGTGGAATAAATTGAGAGTCGCAACAATGCTTCTTGTAGCAATGTCAGATTCTGAGACACTTCAATTAATTTTGGCTTTAGATTGAGTTTCTCTCCAACACTCCACTCTCTGTGTGATGTGTCTACATTTTTCAGTGTATCCAGTGACAATGTATGCCATAAATTATTGGCTTTGGGGCCCAAAACTCAGAGTAGAAAGGTAAAGCAATATACTGGAGAGAGTACATGAAGGAGATATGGATTTGATTTGATTTTCCATGACTGATTTGCTCTGTGACATTGGGCAAACTGTGTAACCTCCGTGGGCCTTCATTTGTGTCACCATTCCTGCCTATCTGCGAAGGTGTCATGGCTGCCATTATTACATCTGAGATATTTTCTGGTGCAAAGTGGTGGGTTTGGTGGTAAGAAATACTCTAAGATCCTCCACTGTCTCAGAGGCACCTTGCATGCCCCACTTGAAAACATTAAGAAGGACAGATTAGTCAAGTGTGGTACCTGGAGGAACCCATTGTGTTTTGTTGATAAATTAAACACCTCACTTTTTCTGGCAATGAAGAAAGGGTGAATATTTCCATTTTTTAATTGAGCTTTTTATTTTATATTGGAGTATAGTTGATTTATAATGTGTTAGTTTCAGGTGTACAGCAAAGTGATTCAGTTATACATATATCCATTCTTTTCCAGATTCTTTTCCCATATAGGTTATTACAGAGTGTTGAGTAGAGTTCCCTGTGCTATACAGTAGGTCCCCGTTGATTATCTATATTTTTTAATTCACACTAAGATTTGTGTTACAGCTTAACTTGAAAAAATTCTTTTTATTAAAGTATAATATATATATGTGAGTATTATAAATAGCTTGATAAATTTCCATAAACTAAACAGCCACACCACTGAGCAAAAAGTTACCAGTTCTACAAAGGACTCCTCATATTCTCTCCCACTCACTACCCCTCCACCTACTAAGGATAACCACTGTCCTAACCTTTAACACAATGCATGAGTTTTACCTGTTTTTGTATATTATAGTGGATCTTACAGTCCATATTCTTTTGTCTGACATTTTACTCAAATATGTTTGTGAGATTCACCCATCCTGTTCCCTATAGGAGTAGATTATTTTTTATATTTGTTGCATAGTATCCTTTTGTGTGAATATGTCATAATATATTTATCCATTCTAATGTGGACAGACTTTTAGGTAGCTTCAAACTTTTGTCCATTACTAACAGTGTCACTATGAACCTTCTAGGATTCCACAGTGCAATAGAACTTCCTACAATGATAGAAACATCTTATATCTACACTGTCCAATATGGCAGCCACTAGCCACATGTGGCTATTGAACTCTTGAAATGTGGCTAGTGTGACTGAGGAAATAAACTTTTAATTTTAGCTAATTTTAATTAATTTAAATTTAAATAGTCACATTTGGCTAGTGGCTACCATATTGGATAGCTCAGTTCTAGAACATGCCTTTAGGTAAATGCATGTACTCATTTCTATTGGGAATTATTTCCAATATATCTAGGAGTAGAATTGCTTAGTCATAGGGTATGCAAATGTTCAGCTTTAGTATTTCTCCACCAGTAGTGTTCAGATGAGCCAATTTGCCTTCCCAGAAATGTATGATACTTCTAGTTTCTCCACATCCTTGATATTTTTTATTACATAAAATTAGCCATTAATAGATTGACTTTTGTAGCTGCCCGCATAGTCTTCCCACTTCCATTCTTGGCTCCTTCCAATCTACTCTTCACAAAAGAGTCAGATCCTTTTAAAAATACAAATCAGTTTACAGTAACTCCTTGCTTTAGGTTCGTTACCCATTTCCCATTGTATTTCCAAGAAAAGCCAGGTTCTTATCAAAGTGATGTGGTCCTGGTTATTTTCCTAGGATTAAAGCCTCCTACCCTCCCCCAAGCCTATTATACTCTAGCTCCATGGACTCTCTGTGGTTCATTAAATGGACCAATCTCTCTTTTTGCCTTTTAAACTTTGTACTGTGGTCCCTTCTGCCTGGAAAGCTATCCTTCATTCCCCTCCCAGCCTTTCCTGACTCTACTTTGTCTGCCATTCACATTAGCATCAATCTCCTTCAAGTCTCAGCTTCAGTGTCACCTTTTTAGTGATGCGTGCCCTGACTATCTATCTATACAGGTCCTCCTCTCACAGGTTCTAACAGTTCATCTGGTTTATTTCTTTCCCAAATATTATCGCTCCTTCTTGTCATTCATTGGGTTATTTGTTTACTTTTCTTACTTGTATCTCCCCCTCACCCCACTAGATTATAATTCTATAATGGTAAGGGCACACCTCCTCTGCTAATGACTGTGACAGGCAGAATAATGCTCCCCCACACCCCCCAAAGATGTCCAAATCCTAATCCCCAGAACCTGTGAAGATGTTATGCTATGTGGCAAAGGGGAATAAAGGTTGCAGACAGAATTAAGGGTGCTAATCAGCTGACCTTAGTGAAATTATCCTGGGTTACCTGTTTTGGCCCAGTATAATCATAAGGGTTCCGAAAAGTAGAAGAGGAAGGAAAAAGAGAAGGTCAAAGTGATGTTATGAGAAGGACTTGACCGAATGATGCTGGCTTTGAACATGGAGGACTGGGGACCAGAGCCGAGGAATGTGCGTGACTCTAGAAAGCAAACAAGGCAAGGGAGTGTGGATTCTCTCCTAGAGCCTCCAGAAGAGAATGCAGCCCTGATGACACCTTAATTTTAGCCCGGTGAGATCCATGTCAGAGTTCTAACCTTCGGCAGTATAAGGTAGTAAATTTGTATTGGTTTAAGCCGCCACGTTTATGGACTTGTTACACCAACAGAAAACGAATACAAACGCCTAACTAGAATATGTAAAGTTAAAAGGTAATGAGGGAGAGAGCCTAACAGATGGGCTAAACAGAGAAGTTTTCAGGAAAGAGACCTGTTTTATGGGTCATGAGAGATGAGCTATATTTGCTCTTATAGAGAGTGTAGCAAGAACCTTTTAAGCCAGAAATACAGTGTGTGCAGTAATTAGACAGAAGGACCCATGAAGCATTAAGGTGAACAACGGCTGTAGTAGACTCATGGCTTGTGACGGTTAAAGTTGCAGCCAGCATCTTAAACTAATGTTCTTACTGCAAATTAAAGTATCTAGCTAAAACTAAAAGTCATCATTCTAGCCATCTAATCACTGAGGTTGACACCATCAATAGACACCATGGACAAGCCAGTTGGGGTCTTAATGACCCAATTGACTGATACCAAGATGGAAGAAAAGCCCTTAGCTTTCAAAATTTTCCAAATTTTACATTGGATCTAGAATCATGTAAGTTCATTTCATGTTTTCAAACTTGATCCAAATTTACATCCTCAGAGGCCAATTTAAGATCTCAAGACAAGTTGCTTTAATGGATAAATTAGAAGCAGCTTAGTAAGAGTTTTACATTTTGCAGAAGAAGAAATGGTATCTGGAGGAGTGTAAAGATTTCCCAGGATGCCCACTTACCATCACGCTGTGCTAAATGCCAGGGGTCACTGTGCACAGGCCTGTCTTCAAGATCCTTATACTGTGGTTGATCCTGAGAGGACATCCTTTTCAGAACAAGCTAGAGAAATATAGCTCAGATATCAAGTAGAAACAATTTTCCCCTATAAGATTCATTTATTACCCCTATGACAAACTGTAAGAGAACCTAAAAACGTCCTGACTGAAGCCTATTGGTACCCCAACCCAGATCCCTGTTATCATGCTGTATCATCGCCCCCCAAACCCACCCCACCCCCAGCCTCTGTGGGGGCTGACAGCTTGTACCTGTGCCCTTCTCTTAAGAATTACCTTTGGCAGCAGGCACCTACCTTGACCAGAAATTCCTTGGAGATTATTTTCTTCTCCTAGGAAAAGTCAACAGCCAATGACTGACCTACATAGGATATAAAAGACCAGCCATCTTGCTGCAAGGAAGGACACCTTGATGGTGCCATTCCTGCTCTCCACCTCCCCCAGGGACCAGGTTGAGGCTAGACTCAAGCCTGAGATAACATCCTTGCTTAGCTTCTCCCCTGCTCTGCCCTGCGACCCTCATTTCTGTACAGGTTTCACTTGGGGGCATTCACTTGCTCTGCTCCTAGGAAATGTCACATATCTATAGTTTTCCCATATGACTTCCAGATAAAACTTTTTTTTGAGAAGGACCTCGTTTCTTTCACTTGTTCTAGAGAAAGTGTATTGCATTGTTCTAATGTCACTCTTCACTAGACATAGCACACTTCAGAAGAAGACAATACCTTGGGAAAGAGATAAAACCAGAGGAGTTCTAGCAAAAACCGTTATGGAAGACACTGTGGCATCTGGATACCTGAGGACTTTGGAAATTCATGGAGAGGAGCTGGATCAACGGTCTCCTGACCTTTGGTCCAGCCCTTTTCCCTCAGCTTCCTGGCTGCCTCTCTATACCTTGTTATTAGGATTGAGTGTGATTCACTGAGTAGTTCTGAGTAAAATTGTTTACATGGTAAGAAAGATTATTGCCAAACTGTTCCCAGGCTTATGGAACAAAGTTACAGGAAACAGAAAAATCTGCCCATGAAACACTGGCCCTAAGCAGAGACTGGAATCTTCACAATTAAAATTATGCTGCAGCAACGTGATTTTTTCTTCAAGGAGGTGCATTGGCCAGAGTAAAAGAGAAAAGATACAGCCTCCTCTCTTGAAAGAATGGACACATGAATAAATGAGTGACTGCATGGCTGGAAAGCTGGCTGGCTGGCTGGATGGATAAACAGATGAATCAGTGGAAGGATGAGTGATTGCATATTCTTGCCGCAATGTCCTTGTGGAGTAAGTTCTTTGCTTTTGTCTGTTCTTCAGTGATAAAAAGGTGTTACTAAAAACCTAACTCAAAACACAGAGGAGAAAGGCAAACTAGTATCTTTTTTCTTTCCCTTCACTCTCTCTTTTCTTTCTTAACCCTCTTATGATAACAGAATGTGTGAATTATTGGGGGATATTAATTAAGGAAAATGTTATGCTGGGACTTATTCTCTTCTCAAGATGACGACCGAGATCTAAGGAAGTGATTCACACCAGTTTCTTCAGAGACAAGATTTCTGTTCCTTGAGAAACACATTGTTTTGAAAAGTTAGCAAGTTTGAGAAGGAAACTTTTGCAGCTTCCAAGCAATTGGAGAGGTATATTTTATTTAAAAAGTGGTATAACTTATATATGTGTGCTTATAGCCAGAACGATGAAAATATATTTATATATGAGGTTTTAACATTATATTTGAAATCACTGATTAGCATACCTAAGAAACCAATGGTTAAAACAATTTATTACTTTTGAGTGAAGTATTATGAAATGAATGAAAGATTAAACTAAGTAAAAATATATGCATAGAGGAAATTCATGTTGAAGCCAAGGTAGCCTTGGGTTTTACAGAACTGTTGCTACCATTATACTTGGAAGACAGAGCTACCTCAGAGTTGTTTAATTCTTAAAATTTCCTTGTGCTTTATCATATTGCCTCTGAGATGCCATAGGTCTTACTCTATAATTTTTAAATTACTGACTTCAAGAGCTCAGGGAAAAAGTGAGTGTTAGGACCAAATGACTCTGATACATCACTAAGGTAAAATGACTTAAAAAGAAAGTAAAATATTTAGATAAAATTTTAGAACATAAAAGAAATGACTTCAATTAAAAGATATGTGTATTATGGCACTTCTGTATAAAACACTCCCTCTCTCTATATATATTTATATTTACACGTGCGTATATATATATACACACACACACACGTCAGAACAAAAATGACAGGGTAAGTGCATAGCATTGTTACACACAGTGGGAGAGTTCTCATGAGTTTTAAAAGGCAAGCAAGCTCTGAGGAAACACAGCCAGACCTTCTAATATGAGTCCTCATGGGGTCCTTCAATTCATTTATGCTTTCATTTTGTTCATTGTGATTAGAATGAGACACCCAGATTTTAATGGCCTACTTCTTTGGCAAATGATACTGTAAATGAATAAACTATCTTATTCTGACCTTTCCATTTATCTCTAATTTGAATCACTACTTTAAGATGTTCTACCAATTACATCACTGACAAACAATAAAAAAAAGGATCAGAATGGACAGCCATTCAAAACAAGAATGTTTAAAGATACTGGACTCATACCTTATTCTCAGAATCCATGTTATAAGAATAGCAGGTGCTGTGGAAATGTATTGACTTGAGAATGAACAGAGTAAGGAAATGGAGAATAATGCAAGTGTGTTTGCTGCACTACCATAATTGAATTTCAGACAAGACTAAGTGAAAATTAAAAATGTTCTTTGTCAATTTAATCACACATTTTTTGATGTGAATTTTTGGTTTCTTTGTTCATCGGGAATCAGTAGATATATCTGTATAAACAAGTATAGCATCCTCTTCTGTGAACTAGGATGTTTTTATCCTGTTTGGCTTCTGAGCTGAATTTCTTCAGAATTTGTTATATAGGGTTATAATTGCAAACTAATTTCCAAGTTTGCCCATATACAGCCTACACTAACCGTAGATATACTGGTAGCAACTTCAACCAGGGATAGATTATCTGATGCTGAAATTGGTGTGAAGTTACCATGATAAAGAAAGGAATGGGTTGGCCTATTTCTCCTTGGAAGACTTCTGTGTTTCCCATTTGGGAAACTTACTTACTTTGATACTTATCTGAGTGTTCAGTGACTTCTCTTCTTTGAGATTTTTTTTTTTTTTCTGCATTGCAATAGAGACAGTCACAAGGATGAGAAGTTTCTTGGGGAAAAGTGGTAAATGATGACATATGGTGAAACCACATGTTGTTCTTCTGGAGTACCAAACTGGCTTACCCATCTTTACCAAGTTGAGGATTAGAACCTAGTTCTGCTTTTATGATTGCTAGAGAATCTTCCTTAAAGTCTTGAGTCTCAGAGGTCTCTTGTATTTCCCTCTAAAGATTCTTATAGATGCACTCTCACTTGAAGTACCATCAGTCAAGTTCAGCAGGAACAATTTGTAGTGAAAATCATAGAGTGAATGGGATCTGTGGATTCAGTGGTTCTTTCAAGGCCATGTGACTGTCGGGTTCTTTTCTGAGTCTGTGGTCAGTAGTTTTCTTGTGATAATTATTGTCTTGCTTTCTCTTGGAAATATATTATTTGAATAAATATCCTGGAATCATAGACTCTTTGGGGGGAGCTGCAGGGTTCTGATGTTTTATCCCATCTTTCCCCTTCGTTGTATAAATATGCATGCTGATACCCAAGAAGGCTAACAGATTCTCCTTTGTTTGTGGCTGAGTCAGGGCTGGAACTCTCAATTCTGACTTACATTCAGCGGCTTTCTCTCAATGCCATATTGTGTTACTGAATACTGTGTTAACTTACTGGAGTAGGTTTCTTAGAACCAGAACCATTGGTGATACATTATTTGAATATCGCATTGCATCTTGGGCATAGTTGGAACAAAGTGTATTACCTAAGAAAAACAATGAATGAATCCCAACTCAGCCTGTTCACTGGATAACCCACAGCTTAGTCAGCAAGTTGGCAGGCTGAAAGATACAGACCAAAAAGATGACAGGGAAAGGCCTATGGAAATGGCATAATTAGATTGTGTCTCTGTTAAATCTTTTGGTGAATACTTTGCCTGCTGGTAACCTCAGAGCATCCAGAAACTATGAGTCATTTATCTCCTTTCCCCTTGCTTTTCAGGAGTAGCTCAGGTCTGAACAGTTCTCAGCAGTTCAGCTGCCAACCTAAATCTATTAGCCATACTCTCCTAGAAATCACTTTCCAGCCACATGAAATTCCACTGTCCTCATACCCCAAGGAACTCCGACTTGCCACTATTCTGTAGACCCCTCTTTCCCTGTCGCTTTCCAGTTGCGTGCCTTCAACTCAAACTGCTTACTATTATTATTACTGTTGTTTATTTTGTTTTAATATAAACAGATTATTTGACTATATTCGGTGAGACCTTTTATATATGCTGCTAGATTGATATGCACACATACTCTTCTGAAAGTTGCTTAGTACTAAATGACTTGGAACATAGAAAATAGTGCATCGAGTACATAGTATATTATCATTTCTTCCCAAGCCCTAAGTAATACGAGAGCACAGGATATGTATCTTTCCTTCAACATTGTCTTCCACATAACCTCATTCCCTAAATAAGATACATGTTTAAAAATTATATAACATTCAAAGAATTAAAGTTATGAATTTTACATAGTGCTAGACAGGCCTTAAAAAGAACAATCTCTGGCAGATCACAGACTAACAAAGGTAACATGTTGGATTGAAACCTGCAGAGTCTAGAGGAGGAAAATTTAATTTGTGAAAAAGTAGCTTTTTTTTTTCCTGTGTGTATTTTTCATGGCCTTAGCAAAGCAAAATGGAAATATTTGCATTCTCTGCAATCAGTTTACATGCTTAAGCATTTGTTTTTCTTCCCATCCTAAACATAATTGTCTGTTCAGTAATAATCCACGTAGTAGAGAGCAGGATCAAGAGATGCTGTGCCTTTGGCATCAGCCTGCTGTTAGCGAACACGTTTCTTAGGCTACAGTGCTAATTGGAGTTTCTTTTCTCATTTCGTGATACAAACTTGCTGACTATCCTGCTAAGATAAAATAGATATGTTTCCCATCTCGCTGGTGGAATTCCTCTCCCTCGGCCACTGACTCCAATCTGCCATCTCAGTTCTCCAGAGCTGCTGACACAACAGTCTTCTTTCCATCTTCATTGTATTTTGGAGTATTGTGAAGATAGCCAAGGCAGAGTGAGAGTGGAGATGGCGGGGAATAAAAAGAAATTGTTTAAACCAAGCATTGAGCGTGGTACTTTTTTTTGTTAATTTTTATCATCTGCTTAGAGTTGATGCTGACAAAACCTTGTAGTTTGACAAAGCAGTTCGGTTTAAAACCATTTACAACAGATTTCATACAAATTCCTATAGCACCCCCTATTCCAGTATCAGACATTAAGATGGAATATGCATCCAAGATTGGTTTCCAAAGGACTCAGAGCAGAGGACAAACTGGAAAGGAAGAGTAAGAGGAAACTGCCTCTGCTCAGAGGGATTTTCTGTTTACATGAATTCTGGTCCCATTTCTCATGCTCAGATCTCTAACATGTCTGATTAGAACTTGCAGAATTAATAGAGGGCTTCCTGCCTCTCGGTCTCTCTTCGATACTTTAGTCAAGGGAATTAATTTTTAAAAGTTGCTTTATTTTTGAGCAGCTTGTGAAAGTCTCCTTATTTCAGTTAAATAGAAGTCGATTTTGTTAGCAAGCTGTGCTATTTCTTTGGGCTACATTTATATACGCATATCCACTAATGACATAGTGCAGATATTTTTAGCAGTTGACAATCTTTTGCTTCACTTGTCACTTCTGTCTTGGGGCATTTTTGAGAAATTTTGCTGGGAGCAACTTGAAAAGGATCGTTTTTCTATATTAAAACTTGTTTAAACAATTTGACTCAATGAAGTTGTGCGCATGAAGCTAAAATCAAAGGTTTCTTTCAAGAAGGGAGCGTTTTAGTTTTTACATAGAAAAACTTTGTTCTGGAGCAGATATCAAGCGGACAACCCACTTAATCCATCTTCAGCCCTTCTTTGACCCCATGCTATGCTTTTTAACACTTATCTCACAGATAAAGTCAACAGAGTGCAAGAGATGATAGTGAAGATTCAGGGCAGGCTGTAGCACTGAAAAACAAAAGAAAGAAATTTCGAAACACGAGTACTTTTGATTGTGGTCAATAGATCACTTTGTTCATAAAGCTTTGACAAAATATAATACATAGAGTGGTTGTGTATGTAATATATGCACAGGTCACAAGAGCCCCCTGGAAAGTTTCCCTTGTTGAGAATTTTAGTGTTTAACTTAAAATTATGGCTTTTGGACTCTTTCATTTTTTATTTCTGGTGAACACATCAAATAGAAAGCAACTTGTTTAGCTAACACACTGCAGTTCAGACTCTGTCACTTGTGTATTCATTTCCAATAATGTTTGCAATAGCCTTTGTGCTTAAACACCCAGCAGAAAATAGAGGTGCAGGGAGGTAGAAATTAGCTCAATAAGTCTGGACCAGAAAGAATTAAATTGACCTTCAACTTCAGATTTCTCTGTGCTTCCTTAAAGTAGGGATATACAGAGGTGCTAAGTTGATCTATGTTAAGTTAAAGCCATTTCAGTAAAGCAATGACCTTGTACCAATAAACGTTTAAGTATCTAGTTCTTCAGGGATCAGTTAAAAACTTACCATTCTTAAAATAACACAGATCTTCTGTGAAAGCTTTTGACTGCCAAAGGATTGACTCAAGAGTGTGTTTTAAACAACCTTCCTACATGAAGAAACTAAAACATGGCTGCTATGTGCTTTTACTTTATTTACAGGCTGAAATGGTGCAAAGATGAATGAAAAAAAGAAACACTTGAGAGCAAGATATGTTTCTTTGCTCATAATTTTCACCTCTTATGAGGGCTGGATAGACGTTAAGGGCATGGGTTCCCATCCCACTCTTCTTCTAAAGTTACCTTGGACCCTGCCCCTCCTGGTGGGACCTCTCTGTACCTTGGTTTTCTTGGCTACAAAATAAAAGTAGAGGACAAAATTATGTGCAAGGTCTTTTTAAGCTTTGAAAATTCTGGATTTATATCTCAAAAAGGATTTTTAAATGATCCATAATTCAAGATACATGTACAATAAGATCTTTAATACAGGCAATTTAAAACTTTAGAAAAGGAATATAAATTAAATAGATGAATAATCTGAGGTTCACATAGTTACTGTAATTAATTATTATAATTCACTCAAAACTTGCTGATATAGAAGGTAAAATAAATATTTCAAAATCCCTCAAATACTTTGACTAAGAAAAAATAGAAATGTGTAGTAAATCTGTTAGAGGATTATTCTCTTCAAAATTCTATATAAGATCCTCAGGCTTCCCTGGTGGTGCAGTGGTTAAGAATCCGTCTGCCAATGCAGGGGACACGGGTTTGAGCCCTGGTCCGGGAAGATCCCACATGCCGTGGAGCAACTAAGCCCATGCGCTACAACTACTGAGCCTGCGCTCTAGAGCCCGCAAGCCACAACTACTGAGCCCACGTGCCACAACTACTGAAGCCACGCACCTAGAGCCCGTGCTCTGCAACAAGAGAAGCCACCGCAATGAAAAGCCCACGCACCGCAACAAAGAATAAACCCCGCTTGCTGCAACTAGAGAAAGCCCACGTGCAGCGATGAAGACCCAACACAGCCAAAAATGATAAATAAATAAAATTAATTTATTAAAAAAAATTCTATATAAGATCCTGATTTTTCCAAAGGCCGCTTGACTGATTTTGTTTTTTCCTCTTGTTTCTCTAGGGAGTAAATTGATATTGAGTTTTGTTTTTAGATTTTTTTTAATTGAAGTATAGTTGATTTACAGTGTTTCAGGTGTACAGAAAAGTGATTCAGTTATATTTTCATATATATACATACATTTATATATGCTCTTTTTCTGATTCTTTTCCATTATATGTTATTGCAAGTTGTTGAATATAGTTCCCTGTGCTATATCCTTGTTGCTTATCTACTTTATATGTAGTAGTCTGTATCTGTTAATTCCAAATTCCAATTTATCCCTACCCCCCTTTCCCCTTTGGTTATAACTTATGGTTATAAGTTTGTTTTCTATGTCTGTGAGTTTTGTAAATAAGTTCATTTGTATCATTTTTTTAGATTTTTAAAAGAGTATTAATGCTTTTTTGATTCACCTTGAGAGTAAACCTTCACCTTAATTAACAAATTAAGGCTGGAGAATTGACACCATAGGATGTAGTCTTTCATAGATGATAAAGGTTATCCTGAATCAGCTGTAGTGGGGATGGTAAACCACTAGTTCAGCAGTTAAGATTCTGTTGTTCTAGAATTCGAGGACTGAATATACTGGTGCTGCTTAAAGCCCAATAGGTCAGAAATTCCATATTTAGACCTAGTGTTGCCTTTATCCTAGAGGTCTTCCCTGAGGTCTCATCTTGAAGTCATCGGTACTTGAGGTATAATATTCATTCTCCATGTTGTTTGGCCTCTATTATCTACCATTCCATAAAACTGTGTTCTTCCTTTTTGATCTATCCCTGGATCCACTGTTTCACCATCAGCAAAGACAGTATACCCTCAGCATTCACTCAGAGTTTCTGCTACCACCCTGCCAGCATCAAATCCAGGCTCTTCCCCAAAGAAACTACTTCATTCCAACCTTTCTGAGCTCTGCTTATTCTCACTGGGGTAGTGGTTTTCACGCTCTTTTGTGGCTTCTGGATGATGGTTCCTCTTCCTATTTGTAAACACTCTGCTTTGTTTGAGGCTCACGCAAGACCACCCTCTTCACCCATCATCCACTGGACTTCAGATAATGTGCTCTGTCACTGAAGTTTTGGCATCTGGATAAGTTTCCATTTCTAACAAAGTTCCTGCCAATACTCTAAGTGTTGTCCACAGTCATTTGTTATATTGAACCATCCTGCCTAAAAACCTGGCCTCTCGATGTTTTTACCTCATCATCTGCCATAACTTCCTCTTCAATTTCTTCTCAGCCACTCACTCTCAAACTCAAGATCACACAACCTCGGGAAACTGCTCTCTCCAAAATCATGACGTCAACTTCCTACTCTCATCTTGTAACCTTCTATTTTCCAGGGTGGTTGTTCGGTTAATGATCTTTCTCCAGCCTCTTGGGAATGTCTGGTCCACTGGTCCCTCTTTCTTTATCCTGTCCCCTAACTTGGACTTGTCATCCTTTGTGGTTCTTATCTGATTAAATCCCAACCTTAGATGCACTCAACTGGCTGCTTTTTTTGTGTCTCCAGATAAACTGTAAATAAAATAAATCAGAAGAGAAAAACAGATTGCTGCACTATGATCGTCAACCTCAACTGCATCTCTGGAATTCCTCTAAAATCCTCCTACTTTCACTGGTTAACTTAGTCTCCAATTCACAATGGCTATTGCAAACCGTCTTCACCCTTCTGAAATTGCTGCTGCCATGCCTCTCCAGACACTCAGCAAATGACATCCCTTTCCACTTAATTTAGAAGGTAGCAGTTATGTGATGGGAACTCCCTTAACCTGCCACCATCAAACTTACAAATCTATCATCAGAACACAGCTGTGTCCTTTCTTCCTATTGCAATAAAAGAGGTGTCTCTCTTCCTCTCAGAGGCTGTTTTCTTTTTCTTCACGCCTTGGAATCCACCCTTCCCTGTTCTCTATAATTCTCATTAATGAATATCCCTTTGATCACCTGTTACTTTGCTCTTCTCTCTCTATTGGATCTTTCTCAATAGCATCCATATCTATACAGGAACAATTTTCTCCAGTTAAAAATCAGGCAAAGCAAAACAAACATCTCCCTCCATCTCTTTTTCCTCTATTTATTACATCTCTTTTATAGCATAACTTCTTGAAAGTTATTAAGAAACTCCTATGCACCTCTCAGCCACCTGCCTTCCACCCCCACCAGTTTGCGTGATATCTCTTGTCAATATCATCAATGATCTCATGCACTGAATTCATTGCTCAGTTTTTGTTTTTTATTTTACTTAACCTCTCACTAGCATCCAATCACATTATCCATTTCCTCCTTCTTTTCTAGGTTTCTATAACTCCATACTCTTTTACTGGCTTCTCTACTTCTTCCTACAAATCATGGCATCTGTCCAGGTTAACCCTCAAAACTCTTTTTTTTCTTACCATATACTCTGTTTCTAAACACCTGAATCCATGGTCAGGCTTCAGTGTTGATTTATATGACTCTCCCATTTTTCAGCTCCAGTCCAGCTTTGAGCTCCAAATGTGTATGAGCAACTACTTATTTAATATCTCCTCTTAGACATTTCAGAAGTACCTCAAAGCTTGCATTAAAATAGAAATAATTATCCTCCTCCCTCCCCAGCTTTCTCTCAAGTTGGCCTTACTTTATTTTCCCCACTGGACCCAGCCTAATCTTTAAAAACAAACAAACAAAAACAAATATGATTCTTACTCAAATACTTAAAAATCCTTAAAGACTTTGCAAGTATTTAGTTGTAGGACCAACTTTGTTTACCAGAGTCTAAAAGTCCCTATAAAATCTAGTTGCCCTTACTTTGCTGTCTTAACTTACTCCCTCATTTCCCATCATTTAATCAGGTGGATCATTTTCCCTCCCTTTGAACAGTGTATGTTTCTTCCTTCATCATAACTTTTCATGTGCTGAACCATTTGCTTAGAATCTTCTTTCCCTTCTTTCATCCTTTTAATTTCTGCTCAAACTTCAGCAGAAATTTGAGCTCAGCTGAAACTCCCATCCTCCTTAAAGCCTTTCTTGGCCTTTCCATGATCAGATCAGACCGTTTCATTGGCATTTTCGACATATCACAATTTCAACAAAATGATAATCTATGTAATGAATTATTCTATGTCTTTCTTACCTATTAGAATGTAATCTCTACTAGACAAAGGACCATGCCTGCCTTGGTCACCTTTGTATTCCTAACACCTAGCAGATTTTTATTTGTTCCTAATGGATACTCAGCAAATATATTTTTAATGGCATGAGTGCTTTGGTACCTAACCTAAATCTCTAGACTTTATTAACAAGTAGCTTTTTAGTACCATATTTTAGTACCAATTTTGTACCAATTTTGCACTGAAGTGCAAAATTTCTTGATGGGAAAAAAAAAATCAATTTTTAATTTAAAACTTTAGTGTGTGATCACAAACTTAATAAGACTTAAATGGCTTATTTAATTGTTATATGATCCACTTTTTGTTTTCTATAATATTCCTTTGTGTTTTTCTATCACTTTCTACACCAGGAACAATGCCGTGGAAATTAATACCCTGATCTCTTAGAAATATTTACCAAGGAAGATAGATAGATTTGAAGGAATTATGTTGTCTCTCTATTCAATGCCATGTTAAATACTTAAAATGAATATGTCTTTTTTTCTTATAGACTCATAGGCTGACTATGTGATCTTTGTTTTGTGGAGTAGAACAAGCATTACTAGATTTTAACCCAGTTTAGAATCCTGACTTTTGTATTTACCCATAA
The DNA here is from genome assembly GCF_028021215.1 of Eschrichtius robustus. Taxonomy (NCBI): domain Eukaryota; kingdom Metazoa; phylum Chordata; class Mammalia; order Artiodactyla; family Eschrichtiidae; genus Eschrichtius; species Eschrichtius robustus. The sequence goes on along the minus strand of NC_090835.1, from coordinate 55,162,676 downwards.
GTTTAAGTGGGTTACTTAATCTCTCCCATCTTCAGCTTTTACATCTGTGGAATGGCATGAACACCAGTGAGAATAATTAACTGATTGTACTCAAATGTCTTCCATCCCCACCACTCGTCCACTACTTTCTTTTCCTTTATTAATATTCATACTCATAATCCTTGAGACCTCACTTAAAAGTAATTCAATGAATATATTCCTTCAAAATGGTGGAACAGGGACTAATTGAAAAATAGAGGAATATAATGAGAAATTTTTATCTTTGCACATCTTGAAATAATATTAAAATTGAAACTGGTGACTACAGTTAAAGTACTATCTCTTTGGCTTAGATATGAAATCTATTGATACACTTCACTGCAAAGGAATCTAACAGATTGATGACAAGTTCAGGCTCTGGAGACAGATAGACCTGGGTTATAAACCATGACATTGGTCCTACTAAACACAAGACCCCGTGTAACCTCAGTCTCTACAAGTCTCTATTTCCTCAGCTGAACAATAGAGGTAATGGTAAAATATTCCTCATAAGATGCTGGTAAAGACTAAATGCGATAATGCCAATAATGCATTAAACACTGCGCTTGGCGTATAGAAGCCTTCAAGAAATGCTATCAGTAAGTTGAGACAGAGAGAAATATGACTTGTGATATATTTTTGCCTAATGTGAGTTATTTCTTTTACACCAAGTAGATGGTCAGGTGGTAAATTTATTAAACTCTAATGATGAACTTACATATAAGATGAAGATCTAACCTATACTTTCTGATCTCAACAAGTGGCCTCATCTTTGTCCTCCTAATATCTCCAGATAATTGTGACCTTGCCCTTGAGTAGGTGTAGAACCAAGAGAAATGACCTTTCAAATCTTGCCTTTGCATTGATATCTAATCCTTGAATAGTGCTGTCCTCAAATGATGGTTTTCATTACATTGGAAGATTGGGCCAATCATCATTAGCGCAGACACTTTAGCAATTTTTCATCCCAACACTGCTATAATGATAGTTTCAGCACAGGTGATTCGTCTCCTTAATCATAGTGATTATGAGTCTATTGAATAGAAGCTGTATCCTAGTGAGCATAGAGTAATATTTTTTTTTTTACTGGTTTTCTGTTGCTGCTTATTGGTATTTCTTAAATCCTTATGGTGGGGTGTGTACTTTTTATGTCCTTGGTGTTCAGGTTTAATTTCCTTGCTTTTCTTCTTTATACTTTAATTAAAATTTAATTATAAACTATAAATGTATATACCTGGTGTACATTTGGAACATTAAACTCTGATTGCTATTTTATTCACTTAAAACTGTCGAACTTTCCAAGGTTTTTAGGCCTGTGTCCTTCTTACATATAGATCTGAATCAAAGTTGGATGCAATGCTGTACCACTTGCCCTGGCCTGGTATGAGCTATTCATGCATTTAATTAATGCCACTAATGAATGGTATTTTTGTTCCAAGAAAGTAAGTAAAATTGTTGCAATGGAGATTTCTGCTTACATATTCTAAGAAATCAAAATAGAATAGTTATTTCATTCCCTGGTCGTCAAAATTGTCTGTGGACCTTTTGTCAACAAAGCGATGGACATTTAATTTCAAGGAAGTGTGAAATCTAAAGCCATGATGATAGTGACTGAGACACCAAAGGTTAAATTAGCATTTTTGTGATTCCTTCGTTTTGAGGCTCTATGGTCATATATGCTTCTGGGTCTATCTGGTGAGGCATTTTCCACTGAATGACGTCCTCTGTCATTCCTTCATCCTGACAGAGGTCTTCCAAGTCATAGACACAGGACTGTATGATCGTGCTTTGATGAAGGCATCCTCCACAGGCTTCCCTGTGAGGTGCGACAGATGCCAAACTGTCTTTTTCTAAGTTTATGTCACACAGTAGGTGTTTGATAGTCTCTTCCTTCCTTCTGAATACTTGAATATTGAAACAGGCCACTTTGTAGAAATAAAACTAACACTGTCTACTATAATTTATCTAATGTTTATGATTAACACTTTGATTATGGTGAGACCACTTGACCCTTAAGTAAATAATATGTTCTTCAATGTTTTATTGATTTTGGCCCCACCTAAATAGGGTATTTCAAACACAAATATTAAAGTGGAAAACCATAAAAGAAGGCTAACTAATAATAGTAAGAAACATATTACATTGTGAATTTCCCACTTACTTTTTCAAAGTGTGTTTTGATTTATTTTGTGCCATGTACTCATATTTTTATCTCAGTCACTTTCATGCAGTTTATCGTTGGAGGGTTTTAAATGCTGGGTATTTGCAGAATCCAGTATAGCCAATTATTTTTTAGTTCAAATTGGCAATTTATTAGTCCTGGTTTTACGCAGTAATTAAATCAACTAACCAGAAAGATTTAGTACAAATAAAGGTACCCATTAGTGTCAAGTTTATATTTCTTTTTTAAACATTTAAAAATGTGATAAAATAGTTATCAATATTAGCACAGGAAATTTTTCAATAGAAAATGTTAACTAATATACAGTAACACATGAGATTGCTTCAGATATTTCACCATTTTAATATGTTCTCAAGTGAAATATTTGGGGTTACTTGGAGCTTTTTTTCCCCAATTTTATTGAGATATAATTGACATACATCACTGTATAAATTTAAGGTATACAACATAGTGGTTTGACATATATTGTGAAATGATTACTGCAGTAAGTTTAGTGAGCATCCATCATCTCAAATAAATACAATAAAAAGAGAAAGCAAAAAAAGAAAAAAATTATTTGTGTTGAGAACTCTTAGGTTTGATTCAAGTTTATATTTCTATTGTCAACTAGAATGTTTTTGTTACATAAAAAACTCTAAAAAACAGGTTCATAAGTTCTGTGAGATTGGGTTTCATGAGGTAGCTCTCCAAATATAGGGTAATCAAAGAGGAGGAGAGTATTTGAAACTGACTAGTTTATGTTTATGAACATCCTTATAAGGCTGCCAGCTACTATTGGAAATATACTTTGTGAGTCCTCCTGATTAATGGCTAAGGTTTTACTAAAGTGAATGATTATCCCTTATTCCAGAACTACAATGTCAACAGTAGTGAGTAGATTTGTAAATACTTTCTTCCAGGTAGCCCAGGTCCTTCATCTGTAGCCATTAATTTGGTGACAGACAATAATTATTTTAAGTGGCCCCTGATGCTGAAACGCACAGATGGCTTTCTTCCTGTGTGGTGCAGGGAACACTTCTAAATTTCTGAGAGGTTTCTGTCACTACCCAAAGAATTTCCTGTCAGCAGTGACATTTGGCCTAATCATTTATTCTCTGTTATAAGGCCTCCCTGCAGTGGCTCTGAGTCTGGAAAGCTTCTGTTGTCTTAAGAGCCACTGCTGTCAACATCTGCTAACAGTATTTTGCTTGAAGTGTCCCAACTTCTCTTAAAAAATAGGATCCCCATCATTCTTAGGGCCCCCTGCTGGGTCATTTTCCTGGAAATAATGTCAGACTCTTATGAAATTTCATAGGGGCACAATTCTCAAAATTATTAATGAGGAAACATTTTAAGATATAATTGGAATGACACTGAAAAAGTTTATAAAATGTTACCCGAAAAGTAAAAAAATGAACTCATTTTTATTTCATAAATAATTCAATCATAGTAGGAAAACACTCAGATGGAATACACCAACATGATGGCAATGATTGGTCTTAGCAGTGGAGTTACAGATTTCTTCTTTGTGCTCTGCATTTTGCAAATATTATAAAACAATTATTTTTGGAAAAAAAATCTTTAAAATACTAAAATAATGATTATATCCATGAATAATAAACATAATGAAAACTATTACAAAAAAGAATATCTTTCAAAGATTTTTACCATATAATGTTAGTGTAATACTAATTTTCTCTATGACATTTACACCACCTACCTATTACTATTCAATATACTTTGAAAATTATATAAGAATACTTTTTACTTCTTCATGACTTCAGTTCTTCTGTGTGTGTGTGTGTTTCTTATTTATATCCTTCTCCCTTCCTCTTCCTCCTATATATCTGTATTTTAATATGAAGCTGTAAGAGAATGAATAGAGTGGAGAATTCTACTGGGAAATAGCATATTGACAGAGTTTAATGGTTTTCAAGCCTTTTGGTTTCAGGACTCCTTTACACTCTTCAAAGCTATCAAGAATTCCAAAAATTGTATGTTGGTTATACTTATCATAATTTACCATATTGGAAATTATTTAATTTGTTTAGAATAATAATAACACTATTGAAATATTAATCGAAATGATATGTATGAAAATAATCATATTTTCCAAACAAGCAAACAACTAGTAAGAAGGGTGGAATTGTTCTATATCTTTGAAACTATCTTTAATGTTTTATCTAATAGAACATAGCTGAATTTTCATATCTACTTCTGCAGTTGCTATATTACACATCGTGTAAGCTGTAAGAAAACTACACTGTACCTGTTGAGAATGAGGCCTAAAAAAAGAGTGAAAAAATACCAATAGCATCTTAGTATTATGAAATAGTTTTGACCTTGTAAACTCCTTGACAGGTCTCTGAAACACAGACAACAATTTGAAAATTGCTAGCCTAGGATAGACATATTTTATTTTTGTAGCTGTATAGTATTCCATTTTAATGAATGTACCCTATTTATAAAATTGCTCTGCAGATGAGTATTTGTATCTCTTTGAGGTTTTATTTTCCTTACAAACAATGCAGCAATGAATATCTTTATAAAGATATATTTGTCCACATGCATGGGTATATGTAAAGGATGGATATTTAAAAATGAATTACTCTGTTAAAAGTTATGCATACTTACTTCACTTAGTATGATCATCTCTAGGTCCATCCATGTTGCTGCAAATGGCATTATTTCATTCTTTTTTATGGCTGAGTAGTATTCCATTGTATATATGTACCACATCTTCTTTATCCATTCATCTGTCAATGGACATTTAGGTTGTTTCCCTGTCTTTGCTATTGTGAATTGTGCTGCTGTGAACATTGGGGTGTGCATAAGCCAGACAGAGAAAGACAAATATCATATGATATTGCTTACATGTGGAAACTGAAAAAATGATACAAATGAACTTATTTACAAAACAGAAATAGACCCACAGAGAAAACAAACTTTTGGTTTCCAAAGGGGAAAGGGGTGAGGAGAGGGATAAATTTGGAGTTTGGGATTAATATATACACATTACTAAATATAAAATAGATAACCAACAAAGTCCTACTGTATAGCACAGGGAACTATACTCAGTATCTTATAATAATCTATAAGGGAAAAGAATCTGAAAAAGTATATATATATATCTGAATCTGAAAAAGCATATATCTATATATATCTATATCTAGATATATATAGATATCTCTGAATCACTTTTCTGTACACTGAAACTAACACAACATTGTAAACCAACTACACTTCAATTTTTTAAAAGTTATGAATATTTTAAATTTATGTATTTATTTAATTTTATTTTTGGCTGTGTTGGGTCTTCGTTTCTGTGCGAGGGCTTTCTCTAGTTGCAGCAAGCGGGGGCCACTCTTCATCGCGGTGCGCGGGCCTCTCACTATCGCGGCCTCTCTTGTTGCGGAGCCCAGGCTCCAGACGCGCAGGCTCCCTAGTTGTGGCTCACGGGCCCAGTTACTCTGCGGCATGTGGGATCTTCCCAGACCAGGGCTCGAACCCGTGTCCCCTGCATTGTCAGGCAGACTCTCAACCACTGCGCCACCAGGGAAACCCTATGCATATTTTAAAGTACGGTGTGTTGACCCTCTAAGGAAAAGGTTTCATAAATATTTAATTCAAGCAAAACAATATACACTCTTGTTTCCTAGCTCTTTGAAATACTAAGAAAGAATAAATGTTGTAAGTGTATGTCCCATAAATATTTTTCCCAATCAATACATTCACAATTTTTGATAGACTTTCCTCAATCTGATGATTTGGAATTTCAGTACTGTCTAAATTTTATAGACGATGTCAGTCGTCCATGGGTTTTAATATTTTGGGAGTTTCTATAGCGATGTTAATCAAACACTCTTTTTCTCCATTTCCATCTACTGGAAATTCCCAATATAATGCATTTAGATATAGAAATCTTTTAAGACTGTGCTGTGGTTTTGATAAACTCCTAAGAAAATGATAGTTTCCATAATTGGAATAATGTATCAAAATAGATGAATTCCAGAATTTTAATAATTCCTGAAATTGTCCTGAGGCAAAATCTGTTCTACTTTCATAAGTGTTTCCATTTTCTTGTTAGGAAGAAGAGACACAATCTGAAATCCAGCTCTAATTTTCTCCAAGGCCTAAAAGAGAAGACCTTAGTAATTACTTGTCTTTGCATCAGACCACTTAGTGTCTTCTTTTCTTGTTTTTGCCAATGAATGCAAAAAAGGAAGATTCCCCATAAAAAAAATGTTCTTCTTGAATGGCTGTTCTTAGAACTTCAGTTGTACTTTGCCTTCAACTCATTCTTTGCAATATTACACATCTTTTCACAGTAAAAGAATGTTCCTCAGTTAAAACTTTTTAAAACATATTATTTTGAATTTGCTGTTTTTTCTGTGCACTACCCATGTTATGTCATTATTGAAAGCATCCTGGGACCAAATCTAGTTAAAAATATATTTTTATCACATTTTGAAGAAACTGAATAAGCAAGTTTTTATTCAGTTATGAGACTTCTTTCAGAAGTTATGAAACTTCTTTTAAGACTTGTCTTTGAAGCTTTGTTCACAATATGACTTATTTCTCAATACTCACTCTGGACATTCAGAGGCCATAAGCATTTGAATAGGTGACCAGTGTTGCTAATGTGGGCTAACTATTTTAGAGTGTGTCTACCATCTACCAGATCTTATTTGATGTGATTTAATGGCTCAAATAGATATTTGCTGAATGAATGAATAATAATTACTACTACTACTACTAGTGATATTATTATTATTATTACACCAATACTTGAAAATTCTCTACCTCTTTTGCTTTTTCTTTCATTTACTTTCCTCTGAAGTAGGCTGAGTAATAGCACTTCAGAGATATCCATGTCCCATTCTCGAGAACTTATAAACATATTACCTTACCTGGTAAAAGGGACTTTGCAGATGTGATTAGTTAGTATCTTGGGATAGGGAGATTATCCTAGATTGTTCTGATGGGTCCCATGTAACCACAAGGGTCCTTATAAGACAGAGGCAGGAGGATCTGAGGATTAGGAAATGTGAGGGAGGGACCACAAGCCAAGGAATACAGACGGCTTCTAGAAGCTGAAAAGACAAGAAAACAGATGTTCCCCAGAAGCCTCGAGAAGGAACCTAGTTCTGCTAATTTTAGAGTTTTGACCTTCAGAACTGTAAGAGAATAAATTTGTATTGTTTAAGCCACTGAGTTCAGGGAAATTTGTTGTAGCAGCAATGGCCATCTAATACACCCCTTTTGCTTCCATTTCTTTCTATATTTCATGCCATTAGATGTTGCCTCCAGAACCAAACATCTGCAGCAGTGCTTAGCACTTAGATTGGTGATATGTGAAGTTCACATTTTAGTTCAACCCTTTTGCCGTAGCAGATATTCTTTGTTTGTATGAGTGAACTATGCCTTCTATCAGCTTAAAGGCTTTTCGTGTCTTTGTCACGTGAATGTAAACACATTCAAATCAAAGTATACTGCCCACTTTTAGAAGAACAAGTTTTCCTTTAACTTTGCACCTGCAGAACTTAACCTCATATCTTTATTGGAAAATAACATTAAATTATTTAAAGATACAGGGTCATGAAGATAAGCAATGCAGGACTCCAGTGATTTTTATGTTATCAGCATAGGTGTGACCTTAAAACATTGAAATTATTGAAACGATGTTCATAGGTATATATTTAGTTTATGTGTGTTTATTCCAATAGCCACTGAGGTATATTTCATTGTTCACAATCTATAACCAAAATCCTTTTGCTATAATGTAAACATAATTTATCAAACCCATGGACATTAACTAGGGTTTTGTTTTATTTCTTCGTTAATGGAAAATGAATTGTATCTGCTTTTGTTTATCTTATGCATATTGGACTATAAAGAGCCAAATGTTAACAATTGGTCTCAGTTAGTCTGCTCACAAGTATAATTGGTACCTCTGAGGCGTGGGAAAACTAGCGACCAAAACAATTGGAGGCATTCTTCCTTTGGTTCATATTTAAAATATGTCATTTTACATTTTCTGCTCTTCGTAGTCATTATGTCTACATCAGGAGGAATGCAAATAGATGTGGTACAAATTCCCTGGTTATGTAAATATTGTTCTAACTGTAAAATAACTGACCATTTATACTGATGGGCTAAGAAGGCTCTTTGAATTGCTTTGCTTATAATTGGTTCCCATGGGGACCTGCAAAAATCCACAATTTCTGATAAAGTGGAAATCTGTGGGGGAGTTATAAATCATAATGCAGTTATGACTGGGCTAGCCAATACAATCTCACAATCTGTTATTAGAGCATTGTGCCTCAGGTTTGTTAGGAAACGCTAGAGTCCAGAAATGTCACCCTTAACTGATATGTGATTTGGTCACATTTCTTGGTAAGAAAATAAGATTTTAGTTGTCCTTTAATCCAAACTTTCTCTAGGAGGTTATGCAATATAAGCCAGTATGATTAATATCACCATTGAATAATTTAAAATTACTTCCTCTAAAGAGAAGAATGTCCTCAGTGGAAGGTTCAGACTTTGGGTTCAGATAGCCTGGCATTTCCATCCACTTAACTGATTATATGGTTTTGATGGACTGATTTGTCACTAAGACTTACTTATATAATCCATAAAATGGAGAGAGTCATGTAGTTCATTGAATTGTTTTAGGAATTAAGTGAGATAGTGTATCTGAATTGGTCCAAGTCGGATATAGCATAAAGTGGTAATGAATAAGTTCTCAAATATCAGTGGCTTAACCCCTAAAAAGTGTTATTCCTTATTCACGTTATAAAGTCAGCTGTTGGGGACCCTGCTGCACAGTGACCCAGAAAGCATCGTGGGAGGAGGCTGCACCACCAATAGAACCCCTGGCCTCCAAGGTCATGATGACAGGGGATCAGAGACGGGAGGGGCACACCAGCCCTGGAGGCTGTCTCGGAAGGCACACAGGTGTCATTTGTTGGTACATAGGCCAGAGAGACTTGGAAACATAAGGAAGATTGGGAATATGGATATTTACAGGCATGGTCTTTCCCACAGCATCTGAAATGCTTAGCAAGATGCCTGGCACATAATTAGAATAGCTCAATAAATGTTAGTGATTGTCTTTGCTGCCATCATCATCATCATCATCACGATTACTTTAGAGGCAGTACGTTTATAGTTAAGAATCCACCACCAACTCTATGACTTCGGGCAAACTTTTAAAACTCTCTGAACCTCCATTTCTTCCATTGTAAAGTTGGTTCACCTCATCAGATTGTTATAGGGACTAACTGAAATAAAGTGCTGCCATGTAGTACTCCCTCCAAAAAGATGGGGGTTTTGTTGTCACTGCACATTTTTACCCTTCATTGGATCTACCAGTTGATTCAAACCATTTAAATGCCTATTTGTGTGTGTTTTTAATGCAATGGTGTTAAGATACCTTGATTCATTTTAGCATTTATATGCTAATAAAATATTGATTTTTCCATTTGTGACAGATATATACAATTATTAATGATACACTCAGCAGGTGTTTATTAAGTGTCCACCGAATTCTAGAGGCTAGGGATGAGCAATAAACAAGATAGGCAACGTCTTTACCTTCATGGAATTTGGATTCTGGAACAGTGACGAGGGAAACAGGGAATAAACAAGCAATGGTAAATGAACTGTGTAATTTCAGATCATGATAATTCCTATGAATGTACAAAAACAGGAAGATTTGGTAAAGACTGGTGAATATTTCATTTTGTAAGATCAGAGATGACTCTGAAGAAGCAACATTTCAGCTGAGATTCGAATGACACAAAGGTATTTGGTAGAAGAGCCTGCCTGGCAGAATTCCAAGTACAAAGCACCTTGACTCATTAAATGTCATTAGAGCAGAGTGAGCGATGGGCAGAGTGGTTAGAAATGAGGTCATAGAGATAAGGAGGGACGTTTGCTATGAAAAAAGTTTGATTTTTATTTTTCTAAATTTGATGAAAAACTATCAGAGGTTTTCAAGCAAGAGAAGGACTCAACCTGATTTTTGCTTTATCTCACTGACTACTTCACAAGAAAACCAGTAATAGAGGCTATTGCAGAATCCCAGAAAGAGATAGTGGTACTTTTTCTTTAATTGAAGTATAGTTGATTTACAATGTTGTGTTAATTTCTGCTGTACAGCGAAGTGATTCAGTTATACATATATACACATTCTTTTTTTTATATTCTTTTCCATTATAGTTTATCATAGGATATTGAATATAGCTCTCTCTGCTAGGACCTTGTTGTTTATCCATCCTATGTATAATAGCATACATCTGCTAATCCCTGGTACTTTTCAACAAATTAGATGGGTGGGGAGATGGACAAAAGTGGAAAGATTTGGGATGCATTTTGAAAGTAGAGCTAAAGGTTGGTAAAGTTGTGGAGGTAAAGAAAGGAAACCTCTTAGATTTATGAACTTAGAAGTTCATAAATGCCCTCCAAGGAAACATCGGATAGAATTTACAAAGATGACTTACTGATGGAGGCAAATACATTTTACTTCAGGGTCAGAAACGGGGAAAATTCATTTTCTTTTGAGGATTCATCCATGGCCCAAAAGCCAGGAAGAGTAGTTTTACTCATAACAGGCTTATGTAGCTCCCTTATTTAAAAAATAACTAGGTCAGGTTTTTTTCTAATGAAATAAAATATTAGGCTGAAATTTTGAGTTAATTAAGTATGGGTTGCTGTAATCTACTGCCATGCCCATTTGATGTTGTATACAGGAAGAAATGAGAGATACAAGAGGTTTATGGTATGACATACATGATAACAAGGAGCATAGGGTAAATATATTTGTCATTTCAGGGAAGCTCTTACCTGACATAATCTTGGGAAAGCCTGTTTTGGAGAGATAAATGGAGAAGCCATTTAGAATGATGAATTAAACCTGCCTTTTATCTTTTCAATCGTGTCCAATAAAATAGTTTATATTGAGCAGGAGGTTCTACCCCCCCGATCTAAGATATACTGTTGTACAAGATACACATTGTGTGGATAAATAATCTGACCCACGTTTGTTTCCATGTTAAGTCCTGCAAGTACTGAAATCTCTCTTTGAGCTTACTGGTTTTAACTTTGTATCTCAGGGTCAGAGTTCCAATTTCAGTGCACAAAGCCCTTGCCTTTGGCAGCTGAAGGCCTGTTATTATGGGCAGAGATGAAAATTTCCCTGGGCCAAGATCTATAATTTTCTATATTAAGTCTTGAATCAGTGAAGTGAAGTATCAGTGACTCATTTAAAATTCTTTTTCTCATGAAGCAGATTAGTAATTCTCTTAAGTCCAGTAAAGGGGATAAATCTGGACCACTCTAGTTTTGCCTCTTAAATAAAACACTGTGAATCCACAGACTGGGATGTGGCTTTCCCCTCATATTGTGTAGATTGTCGGGACACCTGTTCTCAATACAGAACAGAGCCGACTCTGTTCACCGCTTTCCTTGATGCCTCGCTATGTCTGCAGTGAAGGAACCAAACGTAGAGTTTCTCAGTGCTGGTGTCCATTTCAGGAGAGAGAGAAGGGCTGCTCCCAGAAGTCCTACCCTCCAAAGGCAGCTGAGTGAGGTCCTACAGAGCAAGATAGCCAGAGCACATAGACAGACACCAGGAATGCCTTCACAGGCTCTTCCTCCAATATGCCATTGTCACTTTTCTTCATATGTCTATATTTCATAAACTAAGCCACGTAGCAGTGTTCTAGTGTTACCTTACTCTGTTTTAACTCATATTTAATAGCAGCTCAGTGGTTTCTCTTGTCTTTTCTTTTGCTTGAAGATTATGCATATTTTTATGAGGTACTTTAGATTTTCTTCAGGGATAACTATAGGTTCTAGAACAACTATTGTCCAACAAGGAAATCCAAGGAAAGTCCAAGGACCTAAAAAATAATCTAGGATTTTTATGTAAGAGCCTTCTTATAGTCTGTGAATTGCCTAAAAGTACATCAGCCAAAAAAGGGGCAGGAATGTTAGATAAAGCTGTATTGGTACACGATGAATGAATGTTGAAACTGGGGGAGGGAATGGGTTACGGGGATACTATTTTCTCTCTTCTGTGTATGTTTGAAAGTTTTCGTAAAGAGAGTTATTTATAAATAAATAAATAGCAGGCATATAGGGATGATTGAGCATTTTTTAGACAAACTTTTGAGGCGTTTTATGTCATTGATACGTAAGGTTCAAAAATGTAAGGGGACAATCTAAAACTTAAGTGGAAATTAAGGGAAAAAAATGCTACAATTTTAGAACATTTTTCAGTTTCCCGTTGTGAGTGATGGAATTTACTCCTTGGAGTGTAATTGGCATCATTTTAATTGATCAGAAAATCACACAAAATATTTTTGTGATTGTTAGCATATTTGCAGGCTTTTAGAGACCGATATTTCTTTTCTTTGTCATAATACATCATGAATAGATGAAAAATATATCCCGATCTATTACTTTTTAAAAATATTCTCTTTCACATATATGCACACACACACAACTCCTAGAATTCCTTCCACCCCTGCCACTAGTGAAATGTGCATGAGTGTGTGTGTGTGTGTGTGTTTCACATTTAAAAGCAGGTCAATTAAAGAGTTGTTTTATCATTATAGCTTTTTTGTTAATCAGGTAATGCTGAAAATTCTCTTTCAAATTTAGATGTTTATATATGTATCTGCTCCATTATCAAAGAAGTTGGGAAGGTCCAATAATATTAAAGAAACAAAACCAGCAGACACGAAGATCCTGCATACACACACACACACACACACACACACACACACACACGTATACACACACATATACATATAATTAAACAGAAAGCAATTTATAATGCATTTCCACTTTGTAACTATTGTAATAAGGATGCTAAGTTAGAGAGAATCCCACCTATTTAATAGAAAAATACTTGATTCCATTTAATTTCAGGAAGTAGCAGTTCAGACACTGGAGAGATAGTCAGTAAACATACCAGTTATGCTAGGGAACAAAATTATGAATGCCTGAGTATTTTCAGCCTTTATTCTCCTCTGCTTCCCAAAGAATACTTTATATATCTGGTTTTTTTTGTTTGTTGTTTGTTCTTCTGATTAATGGGTAGGCAGAGCCATAGATTTGAAAGGAGCAGACTGGCAATATTTTCTTTTGGAAAAGTACTAGCAAGAAATAAGATTAGATCCTAGATGATAAGGGGAAAGGGTGCAAAGACAGGAGTCTGTGAAGACAGAGGAAGTCCTGGGGCAGATGGGATATTCAGAGAAGGTGAAAAGAAAGAGACGGCGATCTTCTTGCTATTTTTTTTTAAAGATAGTAGGGTAGATTTGATGCTTTCTGATGTTTCTTAACTGTTTTTCTTTGCACTTGATTCTCTGCTGAGACTGGACCGTGAGGAGACCAGCTTTATTCATGTTATATAACCTTTCACAAATACAGTGTGTGATCTGCTTTCTTGGCTAAGAAAGCAGATCTGCATTCTTGTACCTTCAGTGAAGGTACAAGAATGAATGTCCACAAAGGGAACTATCTTCTCATCTTCCACTTCCATCTTCTTTTCCACTGAAACTCTGGTTCCTTTGAGATTATATCATTCCTACCTTTCTGGACTCCTTTGGACCTAACTGAAGGAAATTTCTATCCTGCTCCCCATCGTCCCTAAGAATTGGGAACCAGATGGAGGAAGGACAAGATTCAAGAATGAGGGACCTTCCATAGCCTCTCCTCCACACTCTCATTTAAATATGAAACATTTATTCCATAATGGGATTTGCTCTCTTTACAAAGAACTAAAACCCAAACCTTCAAGTTTGGCAATGGAAGTATCTCCACATAACTAGGGACAGCTAGACCTGGAAATGGGATTCTTATCTCATGAGATGCATCTTACCCCCTGAGGCTCCTTTGCTATCACCCTGCTAACCTCTTGAGAGAGCAAATCCCCTTTTACTTTGACTCAGAAGCGGTCGAGATTGGAACCCTGGTGGCTCTCTGGTCTCCTCTCCCATCGCCTTCCTCTTCCCCACTTGGATCTGTCACTTCATTGTCATTCTTCCAAAGAGCCAAGCATGCACTCCCCTCAGAGCATTTGTACTTCTGTCCTTTTTCCTGGAACACTGTCCTTCCTCATAGCTCCAAAACTTTCTCCTTTCTTTCATTTAGGTCTTTGTCTAGATCTTTCCAGATTACTGTATCTAAGATATGACTTCCTTTTCTGTCACTCTCTGCCCCTTACATTGCCTTGACTGTTTTTTTTTAGTACTTATCACAAATGAAGTAATATTTATAAAAGTGCTTACTTAGTGGCTGTCTCTCTTGACTACAGTATACTGTCTGTGATAGCAGGGACTTTGTTCACTAGTTTAGTTCTGTAGGTTCTAGAATAATACCTGGCACATAGTAAGTGCTCAATAAATAATTGTTGAATGAATGAATGTTCTTCCCTTACTGTTGAGAAAAGGCTGTAATCAATCAAGATTGTGACAATTGTGATGAGAAGTAAGGAAGAGGGGATAATATGATACAGGAAACAGAGTGAATGATAGAATATCAAAGACGAGATTAAATCTCGGTTCTGACATCTGTTAGCTGTGATACTTGTTCAGTTTGCCTAAACTCACTGACCTTTAGTTTTGTTTTGTTTTGTTTTGCTTTTTAATCTCAAAATGGTTTTATCTCAGAAACAGGATTCATTTTGAGGACTAAATGTGACAATGCACTAAAGCATGTAGCACAATATCAGACATAAGAAGCTTCATTTCAAAATTGTTAACTATATAATTCATCTTACAAAAGCTCATCTGTTCTTTAGAACCTACAGTTCTGATCAAATCTTAAATTACAATTTACTTTCTTTTCATTTTTATATCTGCCAACAGGAGAATATTCTGATATATCTGTTCTCATTGTATTTTGGTAAAAAGCAAGGGGTTCACCCTCCTGACCATCTAAAACCAGTCTTCTCAGGACCAGCTTCCCATATGAGAAACCAGGGGATTGACTTTAGATACAGACATTCTACTTAGAACCATCTTCCCACATGAACAACCACATGATGGATTCTAGATATGACCCCCTTCAGAAGAACTCCTCTCTACTCCTCGGAAGGCCTCAGGGTATTAGCCAAGTAAGATTGCAATGTGAGATGCCCAAACCAAGACAGGAGCAGTTCACCAGACCTAGTAAGAGGTGTGTTTCATTTCATTCCCATAGAGAGAAGAAGACAGATGTTGGCTTGACATTAGCTAACTTTTTTTAAGAGCATCCAAAATGGAAAAAGTAAAGAATAGTAGTACTTTGTCCTTTATATTGATATTATTTGGCAAGTTGGACAAGGTCTCTCATGGGCTGTATCTACAAGAGTGAAACAAAGCAGAGTGTTTTATAGTACTTCAGCATATTGAGGTCTTTTCCCAAAGTTGACCCTGGTAAAACAGATCATAATCCATATAAAAAGAAAGCTCTCCTTTTTTTTTTTTTTTTTTTTACCACTTTAAGTTTTAGAGTCTAAAACAGAACCTTTGAACTCATCACTTGAAATTCATCACTGTGATGCCTGCAGTTCGGGGTCTATTTTCAATTGACGATATTATCTATGGTGGGAATAAAAGAGAGAAATGGCTCCAGGGAAATGGCTCTAAAAGTCATATTTTTTACGTGTGCCCCAAAGATATTAATAACACCTAACATTTGTATGCTTCATGGTTCATAAAAAGCTATTTCTCTGCTTGTCTTATGTAATTGTCACACATTTACTCCCAATCTTTCATTCGTTCAACTAATATTTACTCTGAGGTACTATATACCAGATTTAGGGTTAAGTGCTGAAGGTAAAGTCACGTGATCCCATGAATCAGGGAGCAGCCACAATTTAAAAGTAAGTTCCAGAAATCGTAAGCAGCTCATCCAAGGTTTTATAATGAATAAATGGTAAGACTGAGATGTGAAAATAAAATTCATGATCAGCAAAATGACCATACACATCACACCTTGAACTATCCTCAGTTTGTGAGAACTGTGTCAATTGCTTTTTCCTTTCAGGAAAGCTTTTATATATCCCTGGTTGGTGACTGCTGCTACAGGTTTTCTATCTTATCACCATGTCCAGGAAATACATGCTGTGTTCGATACAAAGTGTTTACTTCTTTGATTATCATTATTTTTAGGTTAAAAAAGAATATATTATCAAACCACAGTTGCTTACAGTAGCCAAATTTGCAATAATCTTTAGGAAACCAGGAAAAGGTTTCCATGCCTACTTTAGATAAAAAAGCCTTCCTTGCAGGCTTATTAAACACCAAATGTATTATTAAGAAATTTAGAGACTCTCTTCAGGCAAAAATACTTTAAAAACTTGACAGATATATCCACTGCCCAACCGGACTGAAGAACATCCTCCGTGCTTTCTGTTGTCAAGTCATGGGACAGTTTTCTGGGTGTCTTCTGCCCTAAAAATGAAAAATAGGCATGCTTACTAAAATTGTGTGTGTGTGTGTGTGTGTGTGTGTGTGTAATCGACTATGATCCAGAAGCTACATTATGCTTGGGGAAAACAAAGATGAATAATGCAGGGAGCCTACCCTCAAGAGGTTTTTGATTTGGTAGAGAAAGACATATAAACCTGAGCGAGCAGCAGTGTTTTACACATGCCAAATTAGATGTCTATATGGTAGATGCACACAGGAAGAGATTGGAATCAACTTGCAATTTTTTTATCACTTGTTTAATGTCTATTTTGCTATCAGAAAGAAAATTCTTTAAGGGCTAGAACTGTGTGGGAATAAATGTGTCCATTTTATTCCCTGTTTAAATCTTTCATGGATAGCACAATACCTGGTAGATAGCACTTATGCTTCAAATTAATTTTGAAAATATTTCAGGAAAGGTTGGATGAATGAATTGATTGAATGTATTAAAACATTAATTAATGGTAAGGTCTCTCTATGGGAACTTGGGGCAGGGGGCGTGGAAAAAGAGGTCAGGAAAGATTCTATGAAAATGATTAAGTGGGAAAAATGGGAAGCCAGTCAGGACAGAAGGATCAGTATAAGCAAATCTAGGAAGGTGTGAAAGGTCTCAACACCTTCTGAGTAGTCCTGTAAGTGGAAATAGAGATGTGTATATTTAGGTCATGATTTTGGATAGCATTTTGTGCTAAGGAGTTTGGACTTTATCCTATAGGTGGACATATGGAAGATTAACATGAAAAAGTTTGCATTATAGGAAGATCTATAGGCAATAGAAATCCATATAAAATACCTTTAATGTCCAGTCCCAATGGAAGAATTGATACCTATCTAAGAAAAATGAATTTAGGATAGTTGCTCAATCTTCCTCTGGGGTGGTCTAGCCCTAAACTGTTTTATCCCTTTGCTTCTGTAGCAAGAACAAATGGATATTCTATTTTAGAGCCATTTGTATGCATTGTTTTTACACTCAACTCCTCCATAGCGAGGACTGATTCCTTGTATGACTCCTTAGATAGATTTATCTATAGACGTTTATGGCACATATGGTCTTTAACACATCTTTGAAGAACACAGTTTCTAGTGTCTCGGCTAAATTTACTTAGTATCGATTAGTAAGTGATTCAGGCTCCATGAAAGCACTCTTCAAATTGTCACAATTTTAGTTCCTTGAATCTTGAGTTAAAAAAAGCTCCATCCCAAGCCATTGCCCCTATAAATCCTTCATCCACAGAAGGGATGTTCTCCTCCCAGCTGGTGCCTGGATCCCTGTAAACGGATACCTACCCATTTATATACAGCTTTCCCTTTGAAACTGGAATATATTTATTTCTACTAACTCAGTTCACTGCATTTTGGGAATTCTTTCAGTCTCTAGCCCAGGTAATATATGCTTAGAAACAGCATACAGGAAATTGACCTATGTTTTCTTGACCTGAGTTTGGGTTCAGTTTGGGGGTGCATATGTGTTTGCTTCCTTGGTGGAGGATTGTAAGTGGATACTGGGAAAAATCCTGATGTTTTTCATTATAAGATTCCTCACTCTGGTTCCCTCTCCGTTTGTTTTTAGGGCAGGTAACATGAGCTCCATGTGAAATTAGAGTTATACCTGAGACTAGGACTTGAAATTCTCTCTTTTTTTTTGATTTTTCAAGCAGGCTGGCTAGTTATATTTAAATATGGAAATTATGGGACTCTATTCTCTCTTAAAAGAGGAAAAGGTTGTGCTCTCACTCTTAAATCCTTTAGAATTTCATTAACGTAAGGAATCTTAAGAAGTTTTCTTGTCTATCTGTCTTCATGTATTTAATAATTTGATCAGCAGATAATGAATTGTGTGCTTCTCTCAGACAATTTGCTAGGCCACTGGGGTGGATGCTGGGCAAAGGTGAATATGACCAGCTCCCGACTCCAATCAAATCAAATTCTCCTAATAGTGGAGAAGAACATGGGCACGCGTTATGGAAATTTAATGAGATTTAGCTGGTCCCCTATTGATGGACACTGATAAATTATGGTACGTGATAATTATGCTACAATACTGAGCAGCATTTCAAAAGGATGATATGTGCTGACTCTTCATATATGATTAAACAAACAATAAAACCCACATTCTGAGTGTTCCCTTTGGAATTAAAAAAAAAAAAAGAACCAGATAACTGGAAGATGGATTAGTAGGTATATATTTATGCATTTTCCTGGAAGGAGTTATAAGAAAGAGGTTGGGGGGAGTTGAGAAGGGGTCTTATACTTTTTGTTTTTAACCTTTGTATAATTTGAATTTACTACCAAGAATGTCCTTCTTTTGTTTGTGTTTATTGATTTTTAATATCAAAGGGATATCTGTACTATAAGATTATTGCCGTGTATTTTTTCTTCTTTGTGCCTCTTTCTTATAAAAAGTGCCATGTTACATAGAGTGTGTAGTAATCTATAAAGATTACATATAGTATGCAAAGAGGTCTATCAGGGGCAAGTACAGCACCACGGAAATATGAGGGAGGGGAAGAGGAAGACAAGACCAGATATGGTCCATCTTGGTCAGTAAATAAGATTCTCCTTGTTTTAAAGACTCTTTATCTTAGAAACATTTTCCTTTGATGTTTTGCCTTCCAGCTACACAAGCTTCCCCAATCTGTTGCTAGACAGGTAAGTCAGCCAGTTGTAGATTAGTCAGTTGGTGCTTCTTGGAAGTACCTGTGCTTTGTGCACTTTCTTGGTGTCTTCACTCAGCACAGATGAGGTTTCAGTCATAAGGAAAAAGTCGTACCTCCAACATGTACATTGTGTCTCATCTACTTGAATCCTTAACTTTCTCTCTAATGTTATTCCCCTAAACAAGGTTTGGTTTTTCTTCTAAGAATAAATTTTTCTATATGAAAAGAATTATCAGAGAATTGTTACAAATAAGAAAGAGATGGTGCCTTGCTTGTTTGTTTCCTTTTTTTATATTTTTAAAAAATTTTTAATTGAAGTACAGTTGATTTACAATGTTGTGTTGATTTCTGCTGTACAGCAAAGCGATTCGGTTATGCATATATATATGTTTTTTTTCCATATTCTTTTCCATGATGGTTTATCACAGGATATTGAATATAGTTCCCTGTGCTATACACTAGGACTTTGTTGTTTATCCATTCTATATATAAAAGGTTACATCTGCTAACCCCAGCCTCCCACTCCATCCCTCCCCCAACTCTCTCCCCATTGGCAACCACCAGTCTGTTTGTTTTAATACTTGAAACAGAGAGGTGAGCTTGAGATAATTACTTAGCCATAATATGATTTATCAAAAAAAAAAAAACATACTATGTTTTTTCTCTCTTTTTTTTTAGGCAAACAGCTGTTCCGCTTTTGTTGTCACTCTGGAGAATTTTCTTTTTCTGTCAGCCTGCTTCCCATAGTAGAGAATTTTGTTTGCAACTAAATAGAAGCACTAATCCATTTCAGAAAGATAAAATTGGGAGTGTACATGCAAATTACACTTTCTTTAAGTGTTATTAACTTTTTGTTTCCACCATTTTACATTTCTTTGGCCTAAATGATAGGAGTACACATGTGTCTGACATTTGTAAATATTACCCATGTAATTTGTTTATTCTGTTAAAATAAACTGTTATTAGAATGGCAGTACAAATCATCTTAGCAGATCTCATTGAATGCTTGGTTTTCACTTCTAATTCTAACCTGTGCTCAGAGAACCACAGTAATCATATCTTAGTGAATATTCAGTCTTTTTGCTCCATCCCAAAGTTATGGCTCAAGCACAAGAACTGCCTAAAACTCATTTCTTTTTACCTCTGATGGGGAAGGTGGAAGGTAAGCAGTTGGAGAGAGTGTTTGATTAGAAATCCAGAATACACGGTTCTGGGTATGATGTTTCTATCAGCTACCACAATTTAGCTGGCAATTCATGGAACTTTTATTTTCCTTATCGGCAAAATAAAGAGTTTAAATTAAATACATTTTAAGATCAAATGACAGACATGGACTATAGGCCTTCCAGGATGGAAGTTTAGTACAACTAAGAACTGTCCAAATAACTATACCTCATTTAGTATACAAAACATAGTTAAATGGTAAACAGGCCGTAGAAGTT
Organism: Eschrichtius robustus; assembly: GCF_028021215.1. Lineage (NCBI taxonomy): Eukaryota > Metazoa > Chordata > Mammalia > Artiodactyla > Eschrichtiidae > Eschrichtius > Eschrichtius robustus. The sequence continues at coordinate 55,141,930 of NC_090835.1, read as the reverse complement.
GAAAGGAAATGGAACCAAATAGCCCACTTTGCCATATGCAAAGGGCTTTCTAACTCCAAAATATAATAATTCAGTGCTGTAACCTTCAAGTAATGTGTGTCATGTCAGTTGTGGTCTAGATTTGGGACTTGCTGTCTCTACATCTAGGAAGATATGTAGCTATAGATATACACATACATATATGCATGTGAACTTTGTCATTATAAAGCATATGTGGGAGAGAAAATAGCAACTCATTTGCATACAAATCAGAGGAATTCATCTGCAAACTTTCCTGGATATAACAGCAAGTATTTTATTTTATTTTATTTTTCTACTGCAAAGCACTTTATTTATTTTTTAATTATTTTTTATTGGAGTATAGTTGATTTACAGTGTTGTATTAGTTTCTGCTATACAGCAAAGTGAATCAGTTATACATATACATATATCCACTCTTTTTTAGATTCTTTTCCCATACAGGTCATAACAGAGTATTGAGTAGAGTTCCCTGTGCTATACAGTAGGTCCTTATTAGTTGTCTATTTTATATATAGTAGTGGGTATATGTCAATCCCAATCTCTCAATTTACCCCTGTCCCCCCTTCCCCCCTTGGTAACCATAAGTTTGTTTTCTGCATCTAACTGCAAGTATTTTAAAGGTAGTAGTAAAAAAATAAGGACATGGGTTCTAACATAGAGTTAGAACCAGACTTATATCCATAATTTGTACATCATTATTATTTATCCCATGTCAGTACAGGCTACTTCTGTCTGCATATGAAGGAATTAGGGATCCTGATCAGGTAGAAGACAGCAGGAAGCTTAAGGACTATGGAGAATTATAGTAAGGGCTGAAAGTCCAAATACATTGTTGTGTCAACTTAAAGAAAAACACACAACATAGGAGTTGTTAAAGTTTTATTCAGGGACCTTACTGAGGACTGTGGCCTGGGAGACAGCCTCTCAGAAGCTCTGAGGGAATTATTCCAAAAAAGGTAGTGGAGAAACTAGCTTACATATGATTTTTGGTTGGGAATATGCGCAGTCAAGCATACACCTTGATAAAAAATTACTGCTAGTCACAAAGAACAAATATCTTAAGTTAATGATGTTAGTGCTTTTCTATCAATGGGAAGAAGCAAGAATCGGGGCTCATTAAAATTCTCCCTGACCTCTACATCTAACTGTCTAAGGGGCCTGTTTGTCCAAAGCACAGAGTGCCGCATCCTGTTTTTCATCCCAAATTCCCCTGACGGTGCCCTGTTGGTGACAGCAGTGGCTAAGGACCTAGGGCTGGGGGCTGAGCCAGGCTCTTTGTTCTTTGTTCTCAGTTCTAGTGCTGGCAGTATTCATCTGGAATTCTAAAAGTGTTTCAACTACATCCTGTCATTGTATCCATCTCATTTATTAATATTTTCATTTAGCGAACATTTGATAGAAGCCTGCTTTTAGCCAGACTTGGTATTAGTCCTTCCTGTGCTCAGGTCGTGATCTGGCACTTGGCACGGAGAGAACCATGCACCTGAACGGTGACGTTTCCAAACTCTGTGGTATTGGGGGTGATTTCTAAGCTAGAGGATGTTCTATGGCTATCATGCTAGAGGCAGACATCCATTCTCTGTTCCCCAAATACCGATCCATATTTCTATTATGACAGCCATTGCCATCCATTCGAGTATTCCTTTTACTTGTCTTTTTGCCTCTAGACTGACCACTCTGTCAGGTCCAGGGTCCAGGGTAGTGAAACATACACGTATACTGAATAGCTTTCAGTTTTCTTTTTTTAATGAATGAATGTGTTAAAAGTGTTTCTAAGTTTAACAGCCTTTGATTACTATCGTTTTTGAATTCATTAGTAGGAACAGCTTTTTAATGTACAAGTCACCCTGAATATCACAGGGATAGTTTAATTAAAAACGAATTCGTATCCATACCTGAAAAAAAAAGATAGTTTCTAGATTAAAATGTTATCATATTTTATCTTAGTTCTTGAAATTTTTTTTTAATTTGTTTTCATCTCATCCCTCTACTCTAACACAAAGATTTTTTAAGCTCGCCCCCAGTAAACTGCTTCTGTTGTCATTAGCTTACTCTCTCTACCAGCTCCTCCCACTCTACTTTTTTTTTCTGAAGTAAGATTTATAATCTATCTGAGGTGAGAAATTTTTAAATTTAATATTTAAAACATCAGACTTGTAAGTTATGATAATAAAGAGATATTTTTTAAAAAGCATCACCACAAATCCAATATAAATACTAGACGAATTTAAATAAACTGAACGCTAAAAATTAAAAATTGTTCAACTTCTCTAAGGGACAGCAGGAATTCTGCTATTAATACATATTAGCTGAAATGTATGTCAATATCTACTTACAAGATACGATGTTAGAAACATTTTTAATGAATCATAAAACTGAAGTTGTGTTAGGTTTAAATAAAAATCAATATATAGGGTTTTACATTAATTTTGCTAAGCAAAATACTTGTCGTCTGTTCATTTGCTTAAAATATCAAATCCTGTAAACCATTAGATTATTTTATCAGTTTATGCATTCGATGTTTTATGTTTAATGCAGAGTTTGGAAGACTAGAAATACTCCACTAAGCAAGCAAATTGTAATTACTTCTTCATAATTACCATGCAACTTTATTGCCATGCATTGTTATAATTATATTTTAAATATTCGCCATTTACATGAGAGACCATAATGTCTTCTAGCACATTACAATCTGTGGCTTATAACTGCATCTCACTTCCACAAAGGCCTTTTCTTCATTTAGCTTCTATTTCAACTACTGTTAAAAGAGACTAAACAAAATCAATTGGCATCATAATACTGCAATAAGGAAATTGTAGACAATATAATATTTCTGTGCTACTGAAATCGTCTCATTATTCAGAGGATTCATGTTTAACATCTAAGGTATATTCCTCCTTCCTTAAGGATTCAGTCATAATCACATCAGTGCTTCTCAAACTTCAGTGCGTACAGGAATCACCTTGGGATCTGGTGCAAATACAGATTTTAATTTAGTATATCTGGGAAAGAGCCCTCGACTCTGCATTTCTAACAGGCTCCCATGTGCTGATACCACTGCTGCTGGTGCTTCGGCCACACTTTGAATAGCAACACTGTCAAGTATTATGTATATCTATGTGCAAAATGCTGTTAACAATTTTCACACACACACACACACAAACTTCACCCAGAACTCTGCTATAATCACTTTCCACCTTCAAGCCTGGTAATTACTTATTACTGTTAGAAGACTTAACACAAACAGAAAGTGTTACCAAAATCAGCTTCCGCTGTTCACCACTCAAAAGCCAATACTCAAGAGACAAGTGTTGGTTGAAAAGAAAAGATTGCTTTATTCAGGAGACCAGTAACCTGGAGAGAAGGTGGACTCGTGTCCAAGAACCAACTCCCAAGTTTCTGCTCAACCATGAAAGTTTTTAGAGGAAGAATCATTTGGGGAGGGGTTCAGAGTCTTTGTTATCTTCCGCTGTGTATAGACCTTCTTCTGATTGGTTGGTGGTGAGGTAGCAGGGTGGTATCCAGGAATTTTGTGCTTGGCCTGAAGTTACCATCCTCCACCTGGGTGGGGGCCTTAGTTCCTGCAGAAGAACTCAGAGTACATTGTTCTGTATATTCCTTGAGGAGGAACCAGGACCCTGCCCCAGGGCGGCTGCACTAGTGGTTCTTGCCTGTTCCTCCTTTGTTCCTGCATTTTCTCCTCTCCCTGATTAGCAACTCTTTGAATCTACCCTTTGGAACTCAGGGAAGATCAAGGAGGCTGAATGAAGCCTATTTCCTACAAAGAAGAAATGGGGGACACGGAAAGGATTTGTACCCAGGAGGGCCCCACAGGGTCCTTCTCGGTTTCAAAACATCATTGAACCTGTGAAAAAAATCTGCCAAGTAAGCATTAGGGAATTTCACTCTGAAGTGACATGGGGTAGTAAGAGACAGCTTCCAGAAGAATGTGACGTTTGATTAGTAGTTTGCCAGATGGAGGGTATGGGTCCAGGGGGCAGGGTAGGAGGGAGATGCAAAAGGAAATTTCAGGCAGGAGGAAAGGCATTTAGAGGTGAGGGCACTGTAAACCACTGGGGGAGAGGAGGAGACAGATGAAAGGTAAGATTAAGGGCACAAATTCTTATCTTCTAATTGAGGAGTTGAGATATTTATCTTGCAGGTGTTTAGAAATTACATGAGGACTAGAAGATTATATAAATCTAATTAATATAATTTACTAATGTTTTCTCTTCCACTCTGAATAAAATAGTCCCTTGGGAAACTAACAATCAGAATGACATGCCTGCAATTCAAGGGTAATATTATGGATATTCCATCTTATTTTAATGACACATTTGAACATTTGTTTCTGGGGTTTTATTTTTTAATTCATTTAGCGAAACATTGTGGCCCTATCTTCTTTCCCATCATAATCATCTTCAAATTAAGAAAGTAACAGGAGATGTTTCAACTTAGCAATGTCAATAAATACACATAGGTCATTGTCAACATCCATAGCCTAACAGTTTATGAAGATCCTTGAATATCAGGGTGGCTAAGATTTGAAGCCTCTAAGACACGGTAAAACACAATTTGCAAAGATATCTCAGTTGAAAGCTAAGAAAGTCTCACCCCATGACTTTTTAAATTTCCCCTAGTGTTAAAAACAATTTTTTGAAATTTCTCTTTTCAATAATGGTAAACTTCAAGATAGGTTTAAAATCCAGAATCTCCTAGTCTATCTATATTTGATCCTTGGCAAGCTAGACTATTGTTATCTGGTAATATTTGTTTCAAGGATGCTTCTGCACAATTTTTTATGCTAGTGGATAAAAGAAATCTTAAGGTTAATCGTTCATTCAGTCTTTTCTTTTCCTGCCAGGGCTGCTCCCCAATTCTATAGCTTCCAAGGTTTCACACAAAAAAAAAGACTTTTAAATGTATATATACACATACACACACATACACATATGTATAGTAGGAGAGGAAAAATAATTTTCTCTCTACTCTTCTAAGTCTTGACTGAGGCACCCCCTGTAATAAATGACAGATTAACAAGAGAAAAACAAACAGGAGTTTAATAACATGTATACTTCCTATATACATGGCAGGCACTCAGAAAAACTGAGCCCCTCAGTCAGCAGTCATTCATGGCAAAAGACAAGGATACAGGGAAGGGTAAAGAATTAGGACCACATGTGGGAGATCATGAATTGGGCAGCATCTCAGCCAGCAGAGAGAATGGAGCTCCCAGGAGCTGTACAAAATAAAAGACTTTTATAGGCAGAAAAGAGTGGGACAAGAAAGGCATACTAGCAAAAAGTGGATTGGTTGTGACAAGGTCCCTTTCCTTTAGGGGATGCACGGGTCTGTCAGGCAGGTTACCTACCTCTCTAGTGCTGACCAAGGGTTTCCTGATGGACTGGTTTCAGATTCCATTTCTCAGAGAGGCTGAAACTATAAGTCTCTGTTTGGTGACATGGAGCTTAGCATAAGTGACTCCATTTAGGGCTTGTTGTCTTGTTTTTAACACCAACATAATCGGAAGGGGTTGATTCTTGTCTCTTTACTTCTAAGGCAAGTTCACATTCTGCTTCAACTGATTATTTTTTCAACAATATTTGTTATATTCTTTTATGGTCTGCCAGTACTTTTTTGAAAGCCAGTTAGTTAGAACAGCCGCCAACAGAGTTGAAACTAAAAGGGGGCCAAATGTCTCTCCAGAAACAAGAGGACTTCAAAAGATATGCATTACAAAGCACTACTGTGACTCACATAATCACTTATTTTTAAAGGGGATTTGCTAATGTAAAATTGGTTTCTTATCTTCCCAGCCCCTAGTGAGCCTTTACTGTGCAAATTCGCTGATGGAGGACAAAAGAAGCGACAGAATCAAAGTAAATACACCCAGAACGGAAGGCCTTGGCCCAGGGAAGGAGAGGTGAGTCCTGACTGACCTGTGCTCAGAAATGTGGCCGCAGACATCCCTCAGGAGGGTGGCAAGACAGACACACGGGGCTGTGAGAGAACCAGGTCCTGTAGAAAACCAGATGGCAAATGAGCAAGCCTATATTGATTTAATCAGAATAAAATTAGTTCAGGAGGAGTATAGGACTTCCAAATCGACCTCAGTTCTGCACTACAGTAAGTCTTCTGTCTTTAACCAAACTTGAACCCTATAATACTCACTGAAAGACTTAGCCACAAAGAATTGATCCATAATTGTGTCATAGTTAAAAAATGAGGGTATAATTACTTAAGAAAATATTTTCAGTGAAAACAGTAGTGAGAGTTAAATGTTTGTGTTTGAAAAATACAAACAAAAATTTAAATTTATTTCATTCTACTGTTGAGATGTTCCACTTGCACATATATGTGTAGTTACGAAATGCCCATGTGCTCATAAACATGTTGATATGTGTCTTATATATGTATATATCAATATAAAATATGACATTTTCTGTTGGTCAAGGAGAAAGAAAAGCAGACGCACACAAGGTTTTGCTTTTCCCAACAAGGAGAAAAGCACTTAACAGTTAATTATCCCTTTACTCTCCTAACACAAAACAGTAGAAAAGCAAGCTTATGGCTCCAGTGCCACTTGGGAATGGATTTCTGTTGGTTATTTTTGTTGTGAGAAGACAAGGAAAAGGTGTCTGGGCTTCCAAGAGGTCTTTTTATTCTTTGTGAAATAGAATTGAGTTGTTTGAATGCCTTGAATAAATGCCATTTTGTACCAAGGCCATCATTTCAACAGAAGAGCTTTATTTAGTATTTCTATTCAAAGCATCTACTTCATCCATTTATCATTTAAGAGGCATCCTACTTGATGCAGCATTTTATACTTTCAACACTGAGATTACAGTTGTAAGGAAAGAAAAGAGGGTGGGATTTTTTTCTCAGCAAAACCTTTAGCCCTTTTTCAGTTTCTAAGACTGTAGTCTGTTTTGAGTATTTCCATGCAGAGCTCAAAACCCCTTGTAAAGTGGATAGCTATGTTTAAGTACTGTATAATCTATAACTCATTACCTTAAGGAAAAAGAGAATCACCATTGAACACTTGAAGCTAATAAAAAGAAAACAAGAGTTTCAATATTTCAATTTTAGAAAGGCAGTCAGAACAGAAGAGAACAGGGTGTGACCGTGTGTTTTTAGTAGGCAGTTTGTGATCATCAGGTAGCCCACTGCCCCCAGAAGAAAGGTGATTTCACAATGGTCCCACGCCAGTTATCCATGGTCTAGAAAGACTCATTTGATCTTTCAAAATTTTCTTGAGTCAAATGCCCACTGATTAGAGATTTCTGGATCACAGACCATAACCCCAAAGCCTCAATATTTAACTAGGTAACTTAGCAATGATGACTGAAATTTCAGTTCCTATATTATTACATTCACTGAATAGATACCAATTGCAGCAAGACACCTCACTTGAGTCTACATTTCTTAGAAACCAAACCAATAAACATAAAAGAAATGTAAACTTAAAGAGCGGCCATCCTGCTACTGTATACAGAATCCAGGGCTCTGGGTTTAGAGCATGATAAAGACCACGGGTACTATTGCCATGGAAGCATTGTGGAGTCAGATTTAGGACCCAGGCACCTTGTAATTTAAATGTAGGTTTTGAAGTATATTCTTAATCTTTGCTTTCAAAAGTTGCTTTTTAAGAGCTATAGGTTTTCTTGTTGAATATGAAAATCAAGGGACCATCATAAATTTATCTGTGACCAATAAAAACATATTCCAAGTATGCAGATACATTTCAGAGGAAAGAAATCAGAAAAAGAAATGGCATGAACTGAAAATACACTTATCAGATATCTTGGTTTTGAGGTGAGCATGTTAATTTTTACTCTGTGATTATGTGATTATGGTCTTAGAAGTAGACACACCAAGAATATTGGATAACTTTGCCCATTATTACATATATTTTTTCTTCTATTTCCCCTTGCATAGTACTTGCTAGACTAAATAAAAGTATGTATATTAGTATGGTGTATAAGGTATGTCATCATACAAATTAATCCTATGTAAACAATATTTAATCATTTCTTATAAACCAGTCAGTTCTAGTTACTGTATTTCATTGTTTCTAAGACACACATTTTTGTTGTTGTTGTTTTTCCACATTTTGGCACTGCTAAAATGGACTCTCCCCTTATAATCAATGGCAAGACAATTTGTATTTTCTCCTGTGAAGTCACCTGGGGGTACTGTCTACATTCTCTGCTTTAGGTCTTTGACCGCAAAGATCTTATCAATTGAAACAACCAGAGAAGGACTGTGGGTCAGATTCTTAGAGAGGACTTTTTGCTTCCTTCCCTCACCCAGATTGAGACATGCATCTTCCCTTGAAGTCCATTTCTGGTGGGTGGTTTTGTGTTTTATTTACCTTGTAGCCCTTTGGCATTCCAGCTTTATAAGGAGATCATTTGGGCGGTTTGTTTTTGCTTGTTTGTTTTGTTATATAAAATAATGGTAAACCTTTCAATCATCGTTGCCTTAGATAAAATAAAAAATGATCATTTAGATTCTGCTGCTTCACAACCTGAGATCATAGCCCAGAATGAGGCTAATGTTTACTTGTCCTCTCTCTTGAGTCAGGTGAAAAATGATAGCGTGAAAAAGATTTCTGAGGCAATGCTTCAGATACAAAACCAGTGGCTTGCAAGCAACTTTGAAGTACCTTAAACATGAAAATTGATAGGCTAATTAAAATTTTAATTTATTATGTAAAGCTGTTTTATTCTGGGTGGCATTTTGATAACCGTTCTTCTAGCATAGTTTGGTGAAATGCTATTACTGAACACGTTATACACATAAATTAGTGTAAATTAGCCAGGTTTTGAAATATAAGTATATGCTGGCAGACATACTTTTGCAGAAGTGAAGAACACTGGAATATTTTTAAGTTATTAACTAATCTCTCAAGTGACACCCAAAGCTATCAGCAGAAGGGCCAGGGATTGGGGCTGTGAGCCCTGTCTTTCCAAGGGCTCTAACAGTCTTACCATTTTATTTCTTAATGCAGCCTTCCTCAAATTCTTTGGTCTTTGTTTTCCTTTATACTCTTAAAAATTATTAGTTATTAGTTCATTAAAAAAATAAACCCATCACCTGTTAACAAAAATAGTACTTTTTTATGGAAAGTACTATATTTTTCAAATTAAAGACTTTTTTTTTTTTTTTTTTTTTAGAAGAAAGGCACTGTTTTACATTTTTGCCCATCACTTTAATGTCTGGCTGAGTAGCAGATGACTAGACTTGCATTCAGGCAGACCTCGTTTTACTGCACTTCCCTTTTCTGCACTTGACAGATGTTGTGTCTTTTACAAATTGATGTTTGTGGCAACCCTGCATTGAGCAAGTCTATTGGTGCCATTTTTCCAGCAGCATTTCCATACTTCCTGTCTTTGTGTCACATTTTCATAATTCTCGCACTATTTCAAAATTTTTCATTATTATCATATTTGTTATGGTGATCTGTGATCAGTGATCTTTGATGGGATTATTGTGATTGTTTTGGAGCATCATGAACTGTGTCCGTATAAGATGGTGCGTGTGTTCTGACTGCTTCACTCACTGGCCATTCCCCCATCTCTCTCCCTCTTCTCGGGCCTCCCTGTTTTCTGAGGCAATGCTGAAATTAGGCTAATTAATGGTCTCTAAGTGTTCAAGTGAAAGGAAGAGTCCCACGTCCCTCATTTTAAATCAAAAGCTAGAAATAATTAAGCTTAGTGAGGAAGGCATGTCGAAAGCCCAGATAGGCTGAAAGTTGGCCAAGTAGTCACTGCAAAAGAAAAGTTCTTGAAGGAAATTAAAAGCGCTACTCCAGTGAACACATGAATGATAAAAAAGCAGAATAGCCTTATTGCTGACACAGAGACAGTTTTAGTGGTCTGGATAGAAGACCAAACCATCCACAACATTCCCTTAGGCCAAAGCCTGATCCATAGCCAGGCCCTAACTCTCTTCAATTCTAGGAATGGTGAAAGAGGTGAGGAAGCTGCAGAAGAAGAGTCTGAAGCTAGCAGAGGTTTAAGGAGGTTTAAGGAAAGACTCCATCTCCGTAACATCAAAGTGTAAAGTGAAGCAGCAAGTGCTGATGTAGAAGCTGCAGCAAGTTCTCCAGAAGGTCTAGATAAGATAATAAAAGTGGCTACACTAAATAACAGATTTTCAATGTAGATGAAACAGCCTTCTTCGGGAGGAATATGTTATCTAGGACTTTCCTAGCTGGAGGGGAGAAGTCAGTGCCCAGCTTCAAAGTTTCAAAGTACAGGCTGAATTTTGTTAGGGGCTAATGCAGCTGGTGACATGAAGTTGAAGCCAAAGTATCCAAGACTGGATACTACAGACATGATGGAAACATAGAGACAGACTCCCTACCCCCTTGGAACCTAAAGTGGCAAAGTAGGAGATTACAAGTAGAATTGAATACAATTTAGGTTGTAGAAATAAAATCACTGACTGTTACTGGCTTCGTACCTACACAACAGTTAAAGAAAGCCAAAGCCAAAATAGCAGCAAAAATAACCACAAAAACAGCAGCCGCACGAATATCGGCTCACATTTGTCATGTTACTAACCATTAACTGTTCATTTGATTGATTGGTTGTTTGTTTTTCAGGGTAGGTAGCTGATTTGTCTACATTTAAACCCCCCGACAGCCCCAATTCTCCTGAAAGTTGGAAAGCTCTGCTTTGTCACCCATCCCGTAGAGGCATCCATGCTCATGGGTGCTGAGTGGCTCTGACAGAATAAAGTTAAGAGAAGTAACTTGAGCTTTGAGTTGTTATTTAATAAATCTTGAGTCCTCTAATGTGCCCAACTGAGAATAATAATTCTTTCTGAACTTTAAGGAATCATGTGTGTCAACGTCTGTGATATGCTCAAAATTGTTTGCTTTTGATCGTAATTTACCAGGCACTCTACTTGAGTGGCTAACGGGGTCAGACACTGGAGTTTAAGTCACAAATCCACAGCTTTCAAGCTGAATGACAAACTTTGACCCACGTTTTGTTAATGTTTTTATAAGATCATATCCACAATCGTTATTTGCATTCCAAGCATTATTTGGCACTGCACATTACGTGATTTTCAAATTTCTAGCCAATTTTCCCTTGAAGGTCATGTAATCAAAAAAACCAAGAGCTGGCAAGGAGAGGGGGACTTGGATGGAGAAGATGAAAGAAAAAGAAAAAAAAGTAAAAGAAAAACATGAACTCTTGTAGATACCAAGGAAAAGATTGAGCTACTGATGAATTACATGGTTGGTGTTTTTAAAGGGAAAGAAGATGAATTATTAGCCTACCTATTCTGGCAAATAATGACGTTTACAAAAGTGCTTATACAACCTCCGTGGCTATGAAAAGTACTCCTCATGGTCAAGTACTTTCCAGTATCTTTCAAAACTATTATCTTTGACAGAAGAAGCATTCTGATGCCACAACTGGTGACTTTCTGGATTTAACAAAGAATTAGCAAATGAATTTTCTTGCATATTCTACGGACTTCATAGTACTGAATGTAAATAATCTTTAAGCTTCTGCATCCTAATCTAATTCAAGGGTGAGGTTACCAAATTCTTCTGTGTAAGGAACTTTTAGAATCCTTATAAATAGTGCTATTAATTTATAAAATTTCCTTTTGTTTAATGAAAGACTCAGACTCACGAAATAATCAGTTTGAAAAAAAGATACAGTTGATCTTCATTATTCGTGGGAACCAGATTTGTAAATTTATCCCACTTGCTAAAATTTATTTGGTACCCAGGATCAATACTCATGGTGTTTTTATGGTCATTTGAAGATGTGCAGAGCAGCAAAAAGTTTGAGTCACCAAACACATACCCCCCAGATGAGGTTGAGCGCATGATGCTTTGCCTTCTTGTTTCAGTTCTTATACTATCAACTAATGTCCTTTCTTTGGTTTATTTAGGGTTACAGGTTTTGTTTGTTCATGCTTTTCACTCTTTAAAATGGTCCTCAAGTGTAGTGCTGAAGTGTTGTCTAGTGTTTCTATGTGAAAGAAATCTATAATGTGCCTTACGGAAAAAATATGGAAAAGTGAAGATAAGCTTTGTTCAGGCATGACTTAGAGCGCTGTTGGTTTTGAGTTCAATGTTAATGAATCAACAATATATATTAAATATGGTGTCTTTAGAGAAAAATAGATATAAAACAAGGTTATCTATTGATCAGTTGGTGAAAATGTTGTGACCAGACTCTTGCAGGAACCTAACCATATATTTCCTCTAGGAGCAGTGATTCAGTATTCCCTAATTCAGTGTTCATGGTGACTTAATAGAATAGAATTACTTCAAATAACAAGAATCAATTTTATCTTGTTTTATGATCACTGCCATTGAATGGGATCCAGTCTCTTGGTTAAGTTTATGTCTCTCCCACTGATGTAAAAAATAATGTGCATGGGTATCAAAGGTAACTGTTACCAGTGTATGAGCCAACTGTCTTAATTTGAAGAGTTGTGTTACAGTCTATTGTCAGTCTTTATGGATTTAAAGACATTAGTTCTTACTCTACTCAACCAATATGTATAAAACTTTCTAAGGAATTTGGAAAAAGCTCTGATCCTGTTTTCATTAATTTAATGAGTCCATGAGTGACTAGTAGACTTGGAATTATTTCATAAAATCCTTAAACATTTGACCCAATGTAAAGATTCACGTATCTTCCTTAGCAAGAAAAAGTCATTAGCCTAATACATTGAATTATTTCTACTATCATTTATATCATTCTTATTTACACACCTCTTTGCATCTGAGAAAAAGCCATTTTGGCTCTTTAGGAACCAAACTGGGTCACATTGATACGGACATTATTGATGCTGAAGGGCATGTAGATGTCTGTGGAAGTAACAGCAAACATTCTCCATAAAATCTGTAGAGAAGAAGCTATCACTCCAGTCACAATTGATAGGCAACCCTAGCAACAGAATATTTTGTTGAGTTTCTTGAAAGCATTTGGCTGTCAGTAGTTGTTACCAATGTTACTGTAAAGCACATGGTTTGAGACATTCTTAGCAGTGAGGAAAACAAGGCACAACTCAAACACGTGGCCCCATGGCCTTCAGTTGGATCTTTTCTGACTAGTGCATCCTGCTTCCAAACTATTTGATCAGTCACCAGTCAATGTCCTTCGTATTAAGTATGAGAAGAACCTGACAACAGGCCCGGGAATTCATCATTTCTGTTAGCTTGGGAGCCATATTGACTACAATTTTATTTTACAATACTGAACATTAGAAAATTTGTTTCAGAGATACGGAATTGAAGTCCTGCCCCAATGAGCCATTAGAAGTAATACTTTGAGGAGAAACTGAAGCACAGTTTCCTATGAAATTGTATAGCTAAAGAATTATCTGAAAATCTTAGTAATAGTTGCGTGTAGATTCAGGTTATCTTCAAACATATTCCATGAAAGTAGAAACATCATCTACATAGTTTGCTACTGTTTCCATTGGATACATCATAGTCTTGGCAGTTAGTTGTCCAATTCTTTTCCTTAATGAGACCTTGGGGAAAGGTTAAGATGTATCTAGTAACATGGTCAGGTTCTGCAAATAGTCCTTTTAACTTTGAACTGAAGGAGAATCTTTACATATGTGATCTTGAAAAGAGCAATTGGCTGTTATGATACACAACAGCACTTGCAGTTAAGTGTGTTAGCCAGCCCACCAGATGTAGTGTTTTCATTTCATGTGCTTTGCCTGCAATTTCGAAAGCAGACTCAAGGTGAATGACCCTTCTAATCTCAAAAGAAATATTCCCATTGGCAAAAGAACTTGAATTCTTAGTAACTCAGCATGAATGCTTTCTTAGTTAAGTGCTCTTATTTTAAAGCTGCTGGGTCTAATATTTACTAACCTATGATCACTAAAGGTAAATCTTGTAAATTCCTGTAATAGTGTAGGTTTGGATAAAATGTGATTGATGACAAGCTCTAGTCCTCTGTCTCCTCTCCATTCCCAAGGAGGAGAATGAGAGAACTTACTTATATTCTTGGGGAGGGGATAGTGTTGGGAGAATTAGGAGGGGCTGAAGGCTGGGAAGATTACATCAAGCAATTAGAAGGAGAAAGGCTGATGGTTGATCTCCATGTCTCCTGTATGCCCTTGACCCAGTCTCCACGGATCAGGGCAGCTAAGTGGGGCATCAACAACCTGGGGGATTTCTGGAGTTGTTGACACTGTCTTGGCAACCCACCTGTCACAAGATGCAGAATCATCCCCATCAATATTTAAGCTGCATCTTATGACCTCAAGGTAACATCAAACTATAGCTGTGACCTGGCAGAATACGGATCAACTAGCTAGATACCTGGGACTTTCAGCTGTCTAGCTGCACAGGCTCGCCCTGGATGCAACCTCAGCATCTGATATTTTTTTACCCTATTTACCCATGTTATGGTGGAGATTAATAGTATATACACTACATCATTGACTCTAAGACATCATCAATTAAAGATAAAGTGTTATATTAAATACCACTAAAAAAGAGGAGAAACTTGCCAAACTCTCAAATGCCATCAAGTATACTGTGAGCCCCGATTTCATGGATATTAAAAAGTGAAACAAAGCTATGTCTTGGATTGCTGTTTGCCTGAAACTAACACAACATTGTTAATCAGCTATACTCCAATATAAAATAAAAATTAAAAAAAAAACAACAAAACTATGTCTTGGAATCTATGAAGATCAGTCATTTAGATAGAGATAAAAACAGAAGTACTTACATTAAATATGACAATGTTCTCATCTCTTTTATGATTATCAATCAAGGCTTCATTTAACTTTGGTTTTAATGATGAACTTAGACTAGCACTTTTTTTTCCCCGAGACTTTGAGACCTTTAGCTACATGGTATAATGCTATGATACCTTTTCTTCTGCTTCCTTCTTTCTTTAAAAAAATTTTATTTATTTATTTATTTTTATTTTTGGCTGTGTTGGGTCTTCGTTGCTGCGCGTGGGCTTTCTCTACTTGTAGAGAGCAGGGGCTACTCTTGGTTGTGGTGCCTGGGCTTCTCATTGCGGTGGCTTCTGTCGCGGAGCACGGGCTCTAGGCGCACAGGCTTCAGTGGTTGTGGCTCGCAGGCTCTAGAGTGCAGGCTCAGTAGTCGTGGCGCACGGACTTAGTTGCTCCATGGCATGTGGGATCTTCCCGGACCAGGGTTCGAACCCGTGTCCCTTGCATTGGCAGGCGGATCTTTAACCACTGCGCCACCAGGGAAGCCCTGCTTCCTTTTTAACAATGCTTTTTTGTGTGTGCCGCCATAGACGGCCTCAGCCTTCCAGTCTTAATTCTGTCTGCATCTTTTTATCTTGTCCTTCTCTGTTGTAAGATAAGGGAGAGCATCTCTGTCTGACAAGAATGCTGTAGCGAAAGCCAAAAAAGGAGAAATATCGAGATGACAGAGTTCATAAACAATAGCATAACTCTCCTTGATGTTCTCTTCCCAAACACAAGGAGGGAAATTATCTCTATTCTCTGCCTGTTTTTACTATTTTTTTTTTAAGTGATAAATCCCCTGCATTTCATTTGCTTGATTCCTGACAAACTCCTGGAGATTTCAAGAGGACTTTTAACGATCTCCTCTTCTCTGCACTTGGGGTCAGATGCCTGGGTAAGGAGGGGCCTCGAGTTCCTCCTGGGCTCCTGCTCATGATATGGTTCATGTGCACAGGCTGCCCTGTTACATCGGGAAGGTCTCCCAATGACCCCAACAATCATTTTGCTTCCCCCCATCTCTACTAATCAATCAAGGGCTGAGACCTTGTCCTTAGACGTTTGAGTGAGTTCACTTGAAATTTTTTTAAGGAAATTTTGCTAATAAGGAAAATCTAAAACACTCCAATTCCATTTTTAAATACAAATTTGGGAATTCCCTGACAGTCCAGCGGTTGGGGCTCCACATTTCCACTGCACAAAATTTCCATTCCCCGCAGTGGAAATATATTCATTTACTAATTCATTGAACAAACATTTACTGAGTCTGTTACATTCCAAGCACTGGTTCGGGAAGAAGAGATACCAAGATGGAAACAGCCAGGAGCCTGGTTAAGAGAGGCATACGCATGGCAAAGTGTGGTCATGTTAGCTCCCATCCTGCGTCATGGGGGCAGAACTAAGGCAGAGGTTAATGCTTCATGGAGAGAGAAATGGCTTTTAGAGGCTATGACATTTAGCCTGAGGCTGGGAGAAGAGCATTGCAATATTCCCTCAGACAATGATACAGAAAATTTCCAGCCAAAACCTATAGCAGCAAAGGCCCAGAGGTTAACACTATAGGGCAGGGTGAGTGTATGTCTGAGTTTGGTGAAGGGTGGGGTCTGGAATTGCACAGGAAAGTTGTGGAGGTCAGGAGGTACATACACATTTGATCATGAAGGGCTCTGCAAGCCATGTTTTATCTCAAAGGTGATAAGATGCCACCAATGTGGTCAGATCTGCCTATCATAAGAACACATTTCACAGCATGGTGGTATGGCTGGTGGATGGAAAGGAAGGTGCAAGCAAAGGCTGGAGAGGATATTTTTACCAAAGGATAGTAGTAAACACCCAAACAAGAAATGATAACCTAAAAAAAGATACTGATGATACATGAACTTACTAATTTAACTTGGCAATAAGTGTCTGGAACTCAGTATGGATACTTGAGTTTGAGACCAAGATTTGGGCATCACTTGGTAATAAACAATAGTTGGGATCAGAAAGTGAGTGTCATCGTTGTGTAGAAGGAGAGAGAAGGAGGGAAACCCTGGTCCTGAGCATTGGCACCTCAAAGGCAGATCGAGCAAGAAAAAGCCCTCTGAGAGGTCAGAAGAAAACTAGGGGAGAGCCTCACAGAAGCAGAGGGAAAGGAGTTTTGAAAGAAGAAGGGAAAAAAAAGAAATTCCCTGGTCAAATGATGCAAACTAATCAAATACGATTTGGAATAGCAGTGATTTGGGGGTTCAGAAATTATGAAAGTCAGGGAGTGTACCGTAAGCCGGTTCACAGGTTGGTTGGCATCTTTTGGGACAGTTAGGTAGGATTTCTGTCTTATCTCAGGACCATGCAGTATTGGCTCCCTTTTGTAGGCTTTGGACATTTCCTTGTCTCCCATCTCACTTGTCCCTCATCCTCTCTTTAGAAGAGGGACTGGCTGCACAAAGCCCAAGGAGCATCCCTCCAGCAGGTGAGAGCAGAGATCTGCCTTACATGGTTGACTGCCTCTCCCAGGAGACATGGACCACTCAGTGGTCACGTATCCATGCCAGAGCCATTCCCGGTAAAACCCTACCACTTGCCTCTTGTGAAGGCCAGGAGTTCAGGCTCTCACATCCTCTTCAGCAAGCACGCTCTCTTAACAGGAAAGAGGTTAAAAGCCCTTTCTTTGGCCAAAAGCTTGACGGGGTGTTGATCACTTTGTGGTTTGCTGGTGATTTTTATTGATTCCTCTGAGTGTCTTGGATATCCACACTTCTGGGATCACATATGAAACCTTCAATTTCTCAGCCAGTTTGGCCTTTGGATTTATAAATTGTTACTGGCTTCCACCACTAGAAACCCTGAATCATTAACCCT
Organism: Eschrichtius robustus; assembly: GCF_028021215.1. Lineage (NCBI taxonomy): Eukaryota > Metazoa > Chordata > Mammalia > Artiodactyla > Eschrichtiidae > Eschrichtius > Eschrichtius robustus. The sequence continues at coordinate 55,124,338 of NC_090835.1, read as the reverse complement.
GGATTTTCAGTCTTCATTCTTGACCCCCTGCTCATTCTCACCTTGACCCTTCTGGCTGTAACAGTCCCTATCCTTCCCAGCTTTCTGTATTCTACTGACCCAGCAAACCCAAATGTCTCCTGACATTTTCAAGCTTGCTTCTGAATCAGGCCTCTGATCTATATGACTTTTACAAATAGTATACCTTTTTCTACCCTCCTGAAATTATAATTTTAAAACAAATAATAGAAGATATAGTATGTTTCTTTGGTTTTTCCTCCATTATAAAATATTTCTCATCATATACAACTTAAAAGAGCCAGAAAAAAATATGAAAGAAAAAAAAAGCCATTTATAGTTAATACTTATCCCAATATTGAACATTGTTGACAGTAATTTTTCCTTAGTAGTCGAAGATTTTTTTAATTTTTAAAATTTTTATTTGTTCACACATATTGTACACGTAATTTTGTATCATGATTTCTTCACTAAAAGGCATGTTTTCTAAAGAGAAAGGCTGGTAAATAAATAAAAACAAAGTTAAATGAGGTTTCATGACAATAGCAGTACCTAAACATTTATAATGCATTATACTTTTAAGCCCTTTTCACGTATCATTTTTTAAGTCATCTTATTTCATTTATTGAATGTTTAACCATAACCAGCTAACAGTTATAAAGATTGTTTAATTAGTTGCAAGAATTAAACTCTTTAGAAATAATATCCGGAAAACCAAGTTATCCTTTTCTTCGTTGGCTTCCTGAACTCATCTTGTGCTAATCCAGTACGTGATATTTACTAAACTATGCACTATTTACTACCTATTTATTAAAGTGTTGCTTGAAATCTGATCTTAGAGGATTGGAAATTTTTGTAATTATTCGTTTGTAACTCATCCAATCATGATGTATTGTATTGTGTGTCAGGGCAGAATTTAGAAAAAGGAGAAACATTAGGCTACAACATCAGTGTTTCAGTTTTCCAGGAATTACAGTGTGTATTTGTCCATGTAATCAAATGTTTTGATTCCCATTCACATTACACTGTAAAAACAGTTTCAAAAATCATAGATACCGTTCTATCAGCTATCTTTTCAGTGGCTTTGTTAGAGTCAATGATACTCTGCTCCTCAGATAAGACCAAGCATTCCAGGCCAGAAGGTCTTCTTGAAGTGGTAATGCCTTCTCTAGCGAGAACATTTTAAGCAGTATTTCCATAATTATTACTTCTTCATTTAAAGTTATGGATATCAAATATCTAGCCCCTAAGTCAAAATGATGTGTCTCAATGAATCCCCTGTGTTTATGGGAAATAATTTTGGGTCCCTATGTCGACTGAAAAAAAAAGGCACAACCTAGAAGTTGAGAATTACGTTTTATTTGTTGGACAAAACTGAGAACTTAAGCCTGGGACACAGCATCTCAGATCACTCTGAGAGACTGCTTCCAAAGAGGTAAGGGAGGAACCAGGATATATAGGAGTTTTTGCAACAAAAACCAGGTAGTTGGAACAGCAAAAGATTACTGTTAATTAAGGAAAACCAGGCATCTCAAGTTAAGGATGCATCTTCCAATATATGGGAAGATGCAAAAGTCAGGGCTCATTGAAATCATTGCTTTGATATGCACCTCAGCTATCTGGGGCCAGTATCCTGTGCTTTTTCATCCTGAGTCTCTTCAGGGTGCACTGTGGGGTGGGCGGTGGCTGCAGTGTCTGATGATTTGACGGTGGGCATCCTGTTTCTATCCTGAGTTCCCTCGGGGCTCACCAGAGTGGCTGTAGTGTGATGGCTTGATGGCTGCAAATCTTTGTTTACTGATATGGCAGGCAACATTTTTTCATTGACACCTAATTACTCCAATAAACCATATTTTAAAGTTTTTATTTAGCTCTTATAGTATAGATTCTATCTGAAAGGACTAGAAATACCCCATTATGGCTGAAATATCAAGCCAAAACTCAGCTGCTGCTGGAAAATGACAAAAATGTCCCCTCTTTGTTTTAAATAAATCATAAATGCCTTTAATCCACAAATAATGTGAACTTAAAAACTGGAAAATATTTGTGAATTTAATAAACCCCTTTCAAAAGAGAGTGACGGGATTACACATCACTTCTCTATTTATGTGGTGTGACGTTTTCGTTTTGTTCCAAGTTACTTTACTTTTTGTGTGACTCTGGAGTTTGTAAACATGCCATAAAATTTGTTAATTACATAATGACGATTTCATAGTTCTAGCTCAGTATAAAAGTGGCTAGACAGAGCAGCAAAATCGATTTTCTTTTTTACCTTGTGGAAACAAAAGGAAATGGAATGCGAAATCTGCATTAAGACCATATTAGAATTATAACTCAACAATCTGTTACACATGAAATGAAAACCAGGTGCCTCCCAGTGTTAGTTGTTTTGCTGTGATATTCAGCCAGCCGGTTAAGTTCAAACACCCTTTGTTTAACCCATGCCTTGCTTTGTAAAACACAGTGTTCCAAATGCAGATCTCTGGTTGTCTCCTCTTGCCAAAGGTCCTCAGAGGCACGACTGGCCCCAGGCAAAATCATGAAGTAGATGAAACTTGGCTTCATCTTCACCTTAGTTTCTCTCCACCCACCTGTCCCCCAGTGCCTATCCTACTCACCGATCACTCTGGTTCTTCCCTCTGTTTTCCAGGGGGGCTCATGCTATTTCTTGTTGCCAAAGCCCTCTTTGACTATATCATTTTCCTGCTTGAAAAATGATCTGTGGCTCCCCAAGAGGAGCCAAGCAATCAAGACCTTCCTCCTTTCCTTCCAAATCTTATTGTCAACTGCTCCCTCCAATGTTCTACTGCAAGTGGATCGTCCGCCTTGCCCTTTTTATTCACACGCCTTTTCCATGCTATTATTCCTTCTGCCTAAGCTGGCCTTCGCCTCTCATCTCCATCTGTGGAAATCTCTCACCTGTACCTCCTCCAAGTGCCTTCCTTGACCACCCTGGCCTCTCCCCTACACCTCACGCATACCCTCACAGGGCACTTACCACGTGTTGGTTTGTGTTATAATGTTTACGTATGTGTCTTGTCTCCAGGCACTGTGGTGGGCATTTCACAAAAGTAATATCTTTTAAATTTCACAACAATCATCTGAGGTAGGTATTACTATACCACTTGACAATTAAGGAAAATGAGGCTCAAATAGATTAAATAACTTGCCTGAGGTCACAGTGCTAGAGAACAACAGAGCTAAGACTTGGATCCAGGTCCAAAACATATATTCTTTCCACTAAACCATATCATCATCTATTTAGTTCTTTCCATCTTCTGAAAGATGAGTGGAGGTTTAAGATGGAGGAAGAGGCCAACTTAGGCTTTCTGATTATCAAATACTATTCAAGAAAGAGAGAGAATTTTTGTGATAATTACCGTATTCCTAGCTAGACCTGATTGGTTAACTATAATCCATGAGGATTGGTTAACTATAATCCATGGTTAAATATAATCCATGAGGTTAACTATAATCCATGAGGAATTCAAATGTGAAAGAAAAAAATCTTTACCTGACGTTGCCCAAACAAATACACATGGCATAAAAAGAGAATATTGAAGACCTATAATTCAAGAAAGGCATTGGTCTCTGAGCACTATTGGAAAATACGTTCAAGGAAAACAGTTAAACATGGCTTCCTACAAGTCCCCTGGGATTTAAACAATTTGGGGGTGAACAGGGGTCTGAAGATACAATGATCATTTAAATCTCTTATTAAATAACAATATCTTTATTGAGTACAAAGCCTGTTTTTTTCATCCTGTCTTTGGTGTGACATGTCGGATAAATTAGGGGAGAGAAGCTTAGGGTTTCTAAGAGGGAAATCTCATCCCAGATGGACAGCTTTTCCAGCTGCCCTCTCCAGGACCCAGAACCATGGAGTCCCGCCTGGACAGGTCCCTCCTGGGGAGTCTTTGGCCTCGGATCAGCCTCCCGTTTGTCACATGGCAGAGACCCCATCCAGGGAAGAATTTAGACTTAGAATCTATGTGCTTTGACATCACTACCTTTGCTTCTCCCATGGGGGGAAAGTAATCTGTCTTCATTTCCACTCTTCTATTCTCATTTTCCAGACCCCAGCTTGTCACATTATCATATCGTATTTCTTTAACATGAGTGATGGGCAGTTATCATTAAGCCTGTGTTCTCAGTGCATCTCCATCTCAGCTTTGTTTGCAAACTTCGTTTCAATTATGTGTGTTCCCTGTATGCCAGTTTCATTTATAGATGGCTCTACAGTTTTGTTCCTCATACCAATCATAATAATAATTTTTAAATTACTGTTTAGGGAAAACAATGCATGTAAGCTTGAATGTAGCAGGCCATCCTGGACTTCAGGCCCTATCTTAGAAAACCTGAGAATTTTCATTTCAGTTATGTGTTAAAACTGAGGAATTAAATGAGCTTATCAGGAAAACCACCTTCAATCACACTGGAAAAAAACTCAAACATGAAAGCTCTTTTTTATTGCCTCTAAAGTTTTTATGGTTTTCCTTATCCTCTACAAAAGTCAACTTATTTTTTTCTTATTTTTTTCTTACTAAAGCTAATTTATTTTTTCTTACTTATTATTTTGAAATAATTATATATTCACAGGAAATTGCAAAAGACATGTACAGGGAGGTCCTATTTACCCTGCACCCCGTCTCTCCCAATGGTTACATCTTATATAATAATAATGCAATATCGAGCCAGGAGGTTGACATTGGACTAATTTATTTTTTTTATTTTTAATTTTTGGACTAATTTATTTTTAAGTTTCAAAAAAGAAAAGAAATCCAACCTAAAGACAACCTAGTCAGCTTTGTTTCATTCTATTTCTGTTTCTGCTCACAAGCAATAACCAGGCTGAAAGTTCTGGAAAACAAAGGGTGGTAGACCCATACGGCCACAGAGAAATGATCTTCGGGGCTCATTCAAAATCCTAGTCAATGTCATGGCTGGTCTGGGTTGGAATCTGGTTCTGCCTCCACACATGTGACCTTAACCAAGTCACTTGATCCCTCCAAGTTTCCGTGTCTGCATCTATCAAATGGAGGAAATACTTCTCCTGCCTACTTCATAGGGTCCTTGTGAGGATGAAATATGATGATGTGTATGAAAGGAGGTAGGATGTCAGTCAGCGATCATCAAGTTGATATTCTTTTCTGTAACAACTGCCAGTTACAGAAATGTAGTTTTTCAGTGGTGGTTTTATTCTTAGAAACAGAACTAAACCACCTCCTTATTAGCCACAAGGCCTAGAATTTCCATCACATCCTTCCCTTTCTACACTCTTAGTGGGACAGGTACTAGCAAGTATTGGACAGCACTCTGTGATTCATTGCCTAGACACCCCTGAGACATGCAATATTTTAAAATAAATGTTTCTTAACATTTTCTTCTAAAAGGTCGAATGCGTTTTAAGTAGCTTTTATTTTTACTCTGACCCCAGCATCTATCCTTTCCTTTTTTTCATGCCATGAGATATACAATAGGTATTCTTGAAAATAGTGAGAAATTATAAGGATACCAGATTAGACAGTGCATGGCTTATGAATTAGAAATGCAAATCATCCAAACTGCATTGTTCTTTGGTTTGTCTGTACATATAATATAAACTCCCTAACTCACTGGTGGATTCTGGTGTTCAGATAGTAAAAATGCTAGTCTTGGTAGTAAGGGAGGAGAAATATATAGGATAAAGTAAACTTAAATCATAGAAAGTAAAGATAAAAGCATTGTGCGTGCTGAATGCTTTGGACACCACAGTAAAAATGTTAAGATCCATTTTCTCCCCTCTTCCCCCCATATACAGGCTGGCATGGCTCTGACCTATGACCCCACAGCTGCCATACAGAATGGGTAAGTAGACTACATTTTCTCTATTTTAATTGCTAAGTGAATTGAACTCTGAAATCAGTACTGAAGAAAAGTATTTGAACTCTGAAATCAGTACTGAAGAAAAATATTCAAATCTGTCTTTTTGTTTTAAACCTTTCTCATCATTGTATTTTTTTCTTCCTGTGAGTGACTCTTATTTCATGGCACCCCCCATGTCACTCATTCTCACAATGCTTCTGCCCACATTCCGTCTCTCCCTTTCTCATCTGAGATAGAATAAGGAGTAGGACTTGAAGGGGGGTGTATGTAGATAGACTGGTCTGGGAGAAGTGTCCGTGTATCTCTACCGTAAGAGTGTTGCTCCTACTAATAACTCTAGAGTTTAGATTTCGGTAATTTTAGCATGTGCCCAGGTTCATTTTGACATTAATAATGCTTCCACTTTTGCCTTCTGGCTATCAGGGGAAGGGTAACGGACAGAGTCAAGTTAGTAGCTTGGTGATTGCATTTTCATTCTTCATTGTAATAAGCACCTGGAAACTTGCAGCCTCTTACTTAGAACAAGTCACATAGCCTAAACTTCTCCTCTGAAAAATCAAACTTAAGCTACACGATCTGGCCTCTCTAAAATTCTGTCATTCTGAATATTCTTTGGTTGAAACTTTCTTCTTACTTTGCAATTTCTTTTCTTTACTTTGGCCATCCTGCAATGGACCAACAAACCAAAGAATAAGTATTATTTTTATTTTCACAATCTTTTATCTTAGATTTCTCCATGGCTTTCAGTTTTCTGTCTTTCAGTCTCATTAAAGAATCAATCAGAATGAAGGTCTCATTTAAGATCAAATAAGAGGATAGAAGGAATTAAAGTCCATTTTTCTATTTAGTCAGCTGCACCTAATGAACACCTGTGGGACGTAGAAAATGTTTCTCTCCCTCTTATTTTTATATTTATTCATTCAGGGGGTCATTTATTTACTCATTCAGTAAACATCCAATGAGTCTGCCAAGCACAGTACTATGCTCTATAGGTTTAAAACAACAGTGTATGAGACAAGGGCTTTGCCCTCAAGAAACTCATGGTCTATCCTTCCATGAAAGAGTCAACACGGTTGGTAGTCTAGCGTAAGAGTCTAGTCCTTTGTCCTTTGTTGATTAAAACTTCTCTAGGAGTGAAACTTAAGGATATCCTTTCATTTATCCAATAAGCCTTCTCTTATTTCCAACAAGGCACTTTAAACTTGGTGGTCAGAAGAACAAAAGACAAGATGTAAAGACATGAAATAAAGTCCTCTAGAATCATACTGTATAGTTGGGAAGATAAAATAGTTAACTCAAAAGGCACAGAATAAGGCATTATATGCTCAACGACAGTGACAGAAAACAGGTATTATAATGTAAGGGAATGATATTTGTTGAACACATACTAAGTGCCAAGTATTTTATATTTGTAATTTCATGGCACATGGTTTCAGAGTCTAATACATGTAAAAATACATGTAATTACAATTAGAAATTTATTTGCACACTACAAAGTAGAAATAATAATTGAATGAATACCTATAAGTTTATTAACTAGATTCAACAAGTGTTCATGTTTCCATACATGTATATGGGTGTATGAATATATGAATCATCTACCTATCTGTACTATATATCTATCTGTTTATTATAAAGATCTTCTTGACCAAGGCTCTAGGTCAAGGATTGGAGATGCCCCAGTGACCTAGGTCTGGACTGGAGTGAGTGAATGCTTTGCTTTAGTTAGTCATCTTTCCAGTGCACAGTTTAAAATCTGAATTTGTTTTCCCAAAGACCTAACTTTCCAAGTTTTCATCCTGATCCATTACAAACCTACAGAGAAAAAATTGAGATTTCAGCCTGCAATCTGAGCAGCCCAAAGTGAACTTTGGGTGGTGCCGTATTAGAGGCAGTGAGGACTGCCTAGCACGCAAGGAGCATGTCTCCCTTCCCAGGTCACCGTCTATACTGTATAGAGGTCGACCGCAAGTACGTACGTCTGCCTTCTGTGACGTCTTTGTCTGTACCTTATAGTAACAGTATAACATCCTATCCTTTGAACTATTTCAACAGTTGCAAAAGTGGTTCATCCTCTCCACTGTCCACTTAGACATTTACAACAATGAATATTTCCCTCAGGAAACAAATTGTAGTTAAGATGCTGAGAATACCATCTTCTTTATTTTATCTCCTGTCATCTGATAAAGAACTTTGTGTCATCCAGCAGCCCTGTCTTCAATACTGTCTTGTCTACTGAATATTCCTTTCAGCCTGTAAAATACTCGAGTCTCTCCCACCTATAAAGAAGGTAGAAGCAAAACAATCCTTTTCTGCCCATGAGATCACTTCTAGTGACCACACTATTTTAGCTTTCTTTTCACTGGTAAACAACCCCAGTTTTCTATACACACTGTCTTCCCATATTGTCTCTATTAAATTAAGCCTATTAAAGTGTGAATTCTGGTCTCAGACTTGACTGGAATTTTCCCTGCTGGTGTCTCCAGTGATCTCCAAATTTGTCAGTTGTAACTGACGCATTCTTAGTCCTTATACTGTTTGAGATCTTGCATCATTTGACTTTCTGTTGTTGTTGTTGTTATTGTTACCATTTACAGCTTCATGAAAATTTCTTATTTCTTAGATTTCACGACTCCATCCTTTGCTGACCCTCCTTGCTCTCCCCTTGCACTGCTTACTTGGTGTCAGCAGATTCCTCCTCTTCTGCCCACTTTTATTAATCTTTTTCAGGGTTTAGTCTTTTCTCACTCTGTGTTCTCTCCAGTTGATCTCATCCACTCCTCCTGCTTTTAGGAACTGAAGACTCCCAAGTCCATACTTCAAGCTCATAACTAGATGCAAAAAAAATCACCTGTGTGTCTAACTGCATTAGGTGCTGCTCCTGGATAGCTTTGTCCCAAAGTGAGGTCATTATCTTCATCAATCTTTCATCATACAAACCAAATCAAATGAAAAACAAGGTCAAATGACTTGTTCCTTTTTAAAAAATACACTCTAAAGCCATTTAAGCCATAAATTCCAGTTCTCTGGGTATTCTCTCCTAAAACATTCTTTATAATAAAATTGGTCCTTAAAACTTACTCCATCTGTCTTTGAACTGTATCTTCAACCCAGCTCTGCCTCCCTGCCACTGGTTGAGTTTATTCAATCACCATTCCCTACCTGTACTAAGCTTTTACTTGCTGCTAACATAACTGACCTTCAAACCATTTTCACATTGCTTTTTGATTAATTTTTTAAAGCAAAAAGCAATCAGTAATCATCTACCTGCCTGGTTTAATGTATTATGTGGACTTTACTAACTGCAGAACAGAACTCAAACTTCCAAGAATGGCACAAAAAGAACTCCATGATTTGGTTCCTGCAACTGAACTGGACCTTCTTTGATTCTCAGAGCATCCCAAGCTACTTTAACCCGTGTGTCTTGTTGCTCATGGAATTCTCTCTGCCTGGAGAGAATGGTGATATTCTTCCTTCCTTCCTTCCTTCCTTCCTAATTCCTTCCTTCCTCCCTTCTTTCCTCCTTCCCTCCCTCCGTCCCTTTCTTCCTTCCTTCCTTCTTTCTTTCTTTCACTGCTCTCATTTAAAGAACACCATTAGGGACTTCCCTGGTGGTGCAGTGGTTAAGAATCGAGCCCTGGTCTGGGAAAATCCCGCACGCTGTGGAGCAACTAAGCCCGCGTGCCACAACTACTGAACCTGTGCTCTAGAGCCCATGAGCCACAGCTACTGAGCCCGCATGCCACAACTACTGAAGCCCGTGCACCTAGAGCCCATGCTCTGCAACAAGGGAAGCCACCGCAATGAGAAGCCCGCGCACCACAATGAAGAGTAGCCCCCACTCGACGCGACTAGAGAAAGCCCACGCACAGCAATGCAAACCCTACGCAGCCAAATAAAATAATAAATAAATAAAGAACACCATTACATCATACCAGGCAGAGCTAATTACACAATTAATCGTAAGAGACACAGTTTAAGCAGTGGTTAGGAGTTCAGACTCCAAAACCAGCCTGCCCAGTTGCACATCCAAATTCTTTCATTTACCAGACATGGGCAAGTTGTTTGTGCTTTAGTTTCCTCCTCTGTGGAGATGATAGTAACAGTACCTTTTCATAAGAGTTTGTAAGGATCAAAGGACCCCTGCATGGCGCAATGTGATCTTCATTGTCAATATTGACACTATTGTTACACTACATTTCATGTGACCATGATACACTGACAGTCTTTTTATCATGTAGCTGTTGACATCATATTTATTTCCTTGATGGACTATTAACTCTGAAGTCAGGTTCCATGTCTTATTCATCTTTACAGACTGTTTAACTTAGTACTGTGAATGCCAAATCAGAAGCAGAAAATGTGACTGATGACGTCTGCTTGGCTCCAGCAAGGTGGCATTAGGGAAACCATTCCCCTTCCTGGCATCAAGCCACTCTGTCCCTCTGTAACACCCAAATGTGATCCTCTTTATTATTTTCTTTATTGGAGTATAGTTGCTTTACAATATTGTGTTAGTTTACACAGTACAGCAAATTGAATGAGCTATACGTATACATATATCCCCTCTTTTGTGGATTTCCTTCTCATTTGGGTCACCGCAGAGCATTGAGTAGAGTTCCCTGTGCTATACAGTAGGTTCTCATTAGTTATCTATTTTATACATAGTATCAATAGTGTACATATGTCAATCCCCATCTCCCAATTCATCCCACCACCCCACCCCCCTGCCTTGGTATCCATACGTTTGTTCTCAACGTCTGTATCTCTATTTCTGCTTTGATCCTGCTTAAATGCAACCTGCAGTTTCACCCAAAGGAGCCAAACTGCACATGAGTTTCTCATGTCCTGGGTTAAGAATGGAATTTCGGAAGGCTTAGACTATCCATTGTGTTGTTGGTACCAAGAAGGTAGAAACTTTATTTCATGAAATGGAAGAGATCGGAAGATTGTAGCTCACTAACCCTATTCACTTGATATTTCTTCATGTAGATGGTTTTTAAAATGTTTTTTTCATCTTTGGTTTTACTGCCTTATATGGTAACATTTAAATAATGGAGAGTAGAAGAATAGTCATTTCTATGGATGCTAAGATGCCAAAATAACCACAAATGTTTCCTCAACACACTGTTCCTTGAGTTATTGTCAGCATACACCTCTTTGAAGTGGGGAAGCTGATTTAGAAAATTCACTTGGCATATGAAGGAATGGAACATGAATGTCCAGAGTCAAGTATTTACTCCTAATTACATTGCTGTATTCGATCCATTAGGCAAACCTAACTCAGAGAGCGGTAACCTAACAGAGAGATAAATATTTATTGCTGTAGAGAAGAAACTGGTCCCATTTTATGTAGAACAAATGTATCCAAAGATACAGTTGCAGCTGACTCCAATCCAGTTAATATTGTTAAAGGTCGCTTAATGCTGACTCAGATCAACAAATTTTATCATTTGAATACTTATCTATTGTACCATTTAAAATCATTCTGGTGATGCAAATTTGAAAAAAAATATTTCCCATCCTGTCAGGAACAATGGGCACACATGCAAATTCTAGATACAATGCAAGTAGTATTGTGACAGAAGCACAAAGTGCTATGAGATTTATGTATGTATTAACTTTTATATGTATAAAATATTTCTGAAAGAATACACAAGACATGGTGACAGTGGTCCTCTGGGGAGAGCCAACAGAGTACCGAGAAGTAGGGGTGAGAGGGAGACTTATTTTTCACTGTTTATATTTTTCTATTCTTTTCACAAAGAAAAATAAAGAAAATTAATGTCATAGGACTACAGAGAAAAGGCAATTACATTCTAATGAGGGATTCGGAAGGCTTCTTGATGGAACAGTGACATGAGCTTGTCCTCTTGGAGATGTGCCATGTCACTGCTAAAGATCATATTTTATCTTTTTAAATCATAGTTTTGTCTGGATGTATACCCAGAAGTGGGATTGCTGGATCATATGGCAACCCTATGTAGTTTGGGGTGAGCAGATGGAAACTATTATATACAGAAGGGATAAACAACAAGGTCCCACTGTATAGCACAGGGAACTATATTCAGTACCCTGCAATAAACCATAATGGAAAAGAATATAAAAAAGAATGTGTGCATGTGTGTGTGTGTGTGTGTGTGTGTGTGTGTGTGTATGTATAACTGAATCACTTTGCTGTACAGTACAGCAGATATTAACACAACATTGTAAATCAACTCTACTTCAATTAAAAAAAAAAAGAACATATGTTATGATCCTGTGGCATCCCTTAACTGCGCTCAGCCATAGGGGTTTCTGAGTATCAAATCCAAATATGTGTCTGGGGGATAGCTGGTAGCTCAATTGTGTCAACAGTTAAATGTTCTGAATTCCATAACCTCAACCTGAATACAGCAACATAAAACAGAAATAAGTACTCCCAAATTAAGCTTGATATTTCTCTAATGAAGAACAAACACTTGTAAACATGGACCACGGTGTATCTGAGCTGTTTGCATGTAGGCAGTAAAATATGTCAGTTGTGTCATCTGCTTGAATCTACCCAAATTATCACTTTAAAAAAATTAATTCAATGTCACTTTTATCTAAGGCTTTGAAGGTTACAGTGAAGAAATTTCTGGGTCACGATGGAAAAGTAAAACGCTTGGTACTTTTTACTATAGGCTAACTTAGGAAAATAAAAATGTCCATTCTTCTTTTGGAGCTATCTGGCATAACTCTATAATGTGTTATTACTATTGCCCTATTGCTTTTTTAACAGTCCAATATGAAATTCCATCACTTTCAACTATGAGCATGGGAGATGGGAAATAATTCCTCCCCCATAGTCAAAATCGCATCTTTCCTGTGCTCTTTTCACTAAGGGCTGCTGTGTAAAAGCCTTTTGGATTGTTTTATTTGAAGAAAATGGATTCTTGGGAGAGATGTGAAAAAAAATTGTTTTCTGTAGCCTTGGTTTGCCAACTGTTTTATATGGGCATTTGATATTAAAGTGATACAGAAACCTTATCTTATTACACTAGGACAGGAATCTAATGTGAAGGATACGTTGGCATTACAATAAAAATGACCAATAACTTATTAATCTTGTGCTATAGTGTTGCCCTGAGGATAATATTTGTGGTTCTGACTCCAACAAAATTGCCTATGGACATGAAAGACAAGGAAGGGCTGTTTATTTCAGTGGGCAAATAGGATTGTGTGTGGTTTTCTGCATTAAAAAACGTCCTACCCTGGGGTTATTGATATATTCATGTTATTTTTATTGTCAGTGAAATAAGATTTCACCATATTACTACTGACTGCCAAATCCCCTGAAGATGACTTTTCTGCAGGCAAAATAATGTCCTATTAGTGACCTAGACTTCCATATTCTGGACTTCTGGAGCCCACTTGCTTTACATGCCAGAAAACCAAATAACCCTTTTTGCGTTCCTTAAAAATATTACTTTTTTCAGAGGCTGGCTTAGAGTTCTACAGATTGATCATGCTTAATTAACCCGTTTAGCCCCTTTGGCATTTGGAATTTTGTTCATGGGAAACCTCTCCAGAGATGACTAGTTCACATTCCTGCAAAAGTTTCTCAATCTTGACACTAGTGACATTTTGGACCAGATCATTTTTTGGGTGGGAGCTGTACTGAATTTGGCAGCATCCCAGACCTCTACCAAACAGATGCCAGTAGCAGCCCCCTGACCCAGTTGTGACAACCAAAAATATCTCCAGATCCTGCCAAATGTCCCCTGGGGAGCAAAATCCCTTTTAGTTTAGAACAAGGTAGAAAAGGAATACTTGTCATACACTTGTGGATTCACTGTGTACATTTTGGCAAAGAAATACCTTAGGGGAGTAAACTCTTCCCAGAAAAATGGTTAGCTAAAAATTCATTCCCAGTTTTCTATAATAGCATTTGCAAGGCATAATGCATAAATAACCAGATACGAAAACATAAAGTCACATGTTTAGAATGACCTTAGCTTTGTTATTATGGCCAAAAAGTGCTGTCAATTTCATCTTTCCTGTTCCCCCAAAACAGGACACCTATTCTTGAAGTATTTATTTGGATGTTCTTTCTTTCTTTCTTCTTCTTTTTAAATGTGATGACCATGTAAGAGTGTTTTTAAACCATGAAGGATACATGGCAGGGATTGAGAAAAAGTGAAGAGATTGGGAAATTCATTCTGCAGTTCTCTCTTTGGAGTCTGGCTAGGTGCATTTGCTTTAGATATGGTGCCTTTAAGCCTCAGATTCAATAATAGCCCCTCCTGTCATGGTTTAAGCAAAGGTTTCCTGTGAATTCATCCGGTTTATGTTTGGATTTGGGGAGAGCCTATTTCAGAATACCAGAATTAGGGGATCAAGACAGTGTGCTGAGTCTGATCTTCTCAGTACATTTTCTGTTCTAAATGACTCTCTGATTTGAGGGGCAGTACTGGAACTTGCTGGGAAGTATGAAATATTCTTGTTTGATGGATAGGATTAGAGCAGACAGAACAAAAATGCCTGAAAATTTCCCCCGAGGGTGCCCTTTGTTAGTATCCGTTTACTTGGCTGTTTTCTTTATGTTTCTGCTGTTTTTCCCATAAAATTTCCTGTAAACTTTGCCAGTCCATCCTATCCTTACTGCTTTCATTTTTAATATGACAATTGCTACATTTCGCAAAATAAACCAGCCACTCTAAAATGTGACGCATGATTCGCTCTGTTGGTACAAGAGGCTGAAACTGGGTTCCTAAGAAACTTGCATGGTGAATGAAGAGGGCCGTTTGTGGAGTGGTCATGAGTACCTGCTATGTTATTATGAGCCCCAAATAAGTCTTTCTGTTCACTGACTCATAAATAAAATCTGTCAAACATAAGACCTAAAGCGTTTTTTTTTTTTTTTAATGCAAACCATGATTTTTGTAGAAAAGGTCTGTTTTCCCTGGTTGTCAGTACCTTTGCATGCTTAGAAAACAGGCATTAGTTTAAGCTTCCACTGAGCATTTACAGATATGTGATGCCAGCCAGTTTTCTCTGGGTTCTCACCTCTCAGCTTCCTATTTGAACAGAAGCCCCCCCACCGATTTGACACTGGCGGCCTCTACTGTAATCACTACTTATCTCTCTAAACTGCTCTGCATTCATTTATTCATTCATTCAGCCTACAGGTATTAAGCAAGACATACCTTGGAGATATTGTGGGTTCAGTTCCAGACTACTGCAATAAAGCAGATATCTCAATAAAATGAGTCACACAATTTTTTAAAATTTCCCAGTGCATATAGAAGTTATGTTTGGACTAGACTGTAGTCTGTTAAGTGTGCAAAGCATTATGTCTAAAAAAACAATGCACATACATCAATTAAAAATATTTCATTGCTAAAAAATGCTAAGCATCATCTGACAATGCAGGGTTGCCACAAACCTTCAATTTGTAAAAGTTGCAATATCTGTGAAGTGTAATACAGCAAAGCACAATAAAATGAGGTATGCCTGTATTTACTACATCCCAGGCTCTGTTCTAGACAACAAAGTCAAAGTGTCCTCAACTCTCTTGAAGCTGACATTCTAGAGGGAGAAATAATCAATAAATACATTCCATTAGTCAACTTGACTGCTGTAACAAAATGCCATTGATTGTGTGGCTTTAAACAACAGAAATATATTTTCTCACAGTTCTGGAGGCTGGAAGTCCAAGATCAGGGTCTGGCTGATTTAGTTTGGGATTTAGTTCCTGACTTTTACAAGGCTGCTTTCTCATTATGTCCTCACATGGCCTTTCCTCCATGTGAGCATGTGGATAGAGAGAGAGCAAGCACTCTAATGCCTCTTCTTATAAGGACACTAACCCTATGAGGTTAGGGCCCCACCCTCATGAGCTCATTTAACCTTAGTTTCTTCCTTAGAAGCTCCATCTCCACATACAGCCACTTTGGAAATTAGGACTTAAATATATGAATTTTAAAGGGACACAAACATTCAGTCCATAGCATATATAAAGACATTTTAAAAAATTACTAGTTCAGATAGTGATAAGAACAATGAAAAAAAAAAAAATAGAGGAAAGGAATAGAGAACAATTGGGGCAGAGATGGTGGTTGCTACTTTAGCTACAGACCTCTGAAAAGTTGGGAAAGTTGAGTGAGACCAATAATGAGAAAGAGATGATAGTTCTAGGGTGATTTGGGGAAATAACCATTCCAGGTAGAGAGAATTGTAAGCGTAGTGGCCCAAGATGAGAGTGAGAATGACAGGCTCATGTGACAGAAGAAGGTCAGTGTGGTTGGATCCTAGTTGGCTCTGGGGAGAGAGGTGGGCAATAGCCTGATTGCGCTCGTCAATATGAGGAATTCAAATTTTGTTCTCAATGCAACGGAAAGCCATTGACCAGCTTTAGGCTGGTTAATGTATAGATAAGATTCAATTTAAATGCTTAAATAGAAAAACTCAAAGGAATGTCCTACCCATCTTTGGTATACATAGTAAATGTTCAATACATTTTTTAAAGTGGAAGGATGGATGTTTTCTTACATAGTAATTGACTTTAAAGTCAGATTTATTAACTGTGATTTATATTGAGTATATATTCACTCTTAAGAGTGTACAATTCTATGAAGTCTGACAAGCACACAGTTGTGGAACCACCAAGCAATGAAGATATAGAACAGTAACATCACTTTCCAAAATTCCCTCAGGTGTCTGTGCACTCAGACTGTTCCCCCAATCCCAGCCTTTGGCATCCATTATTTATTTTCGGTCTTTAAAGTTTTGCATTTTCCATAGTATTATATAAATGGATATAAAATATAGAGTCTTTTGAGTTCGACTTCTTTCATTTAGCATAATTTACTTAAGATTCACCATGTTAAATATATCAGTAGTTCTTTCCTTTTAATTGTTTAGTAGCATCCCAGTGTATGGATGGACCACAGTTTATTAATTCAATTGAAGGATATTTGGCTTGTTTCCAGTTTTTAGCAAGTATTAACTAAAGCTGCTATAAATATTTGCATTAAGGTTTTTGTGTGAACTCAAGTTTTCATTTATCTTCAGTTACTATGTAACAGTGGGATAGTTGGGTTATATGCTATGTATATGTTTAACTTTATAAGAAACTGCCAAACTGTTTTCTAAAAGGGTTGTATCATCCTTTATCTCCACCAACAATGAAAGAGTTCCACTTTCTCTGAATCCTTGACAGCTCTGATTGTCTTTTTTTTTTTTAATTTGGCCATTTTAATGAGTATATAGTCAATATTCTTTTTTTCTAAAATTTTAGAGGTATTGTAGGTATAGGTATGGACAGTAAGGAGGATGCAATGTGTAATGGCGTAATTTTTTCAGCTACGTCTTTTTTAACCAAAAGACTATGACCTTATAATCCTTGTTGAGAGCTAGATCAGTTTAAGACTCTAGTTCCCCAATCCTTGCTTGAAGACTTGTATAGGATCTAAGCTTAAAGAATTTACTCTTTGAAACCTGGCAACCTTGAAATCCAGCCCCCCTACACTCAGTGGGGTTCTCATGGAATGCTTCTTTAGAAAGGTGACCCATGAGATCCTCTATTCAAAATATCAGTGACCCCTGAGAGATGATGAAGCTTTTGTCTCCAAAACTCCAACCTCATACTATTTAAAAAAAAGAAAGAAAGAAAGGAAGGAAGAAAACTAAAAGTAGTAATTGACTTTTGCTAAGAGTATGGCAAAGTGAAGTAATGATTCCATGATCCCTGAGAGGCATCCCAATCTATCCTGATATCAGTGAAATACTCCATCACAGCCCACCTGGTGTTGTCTGCACGACGTGTGGCTGGTCACTCTAGCCTTTCCCTTACCAGTGAGACATAAAGAAAAAAACATGATTTAAAATTCTGCTGAGGAATTTGAGCATTAGGTAACTTGTGGACTCCAGGGTATAGTCTGAGCAGAGATGGCCTGTAAGTGTTTTTGATACCCTTTAATAGATCTCTATTAAAGCTGTCCTTTAATAGATCTCCAGAAGGATCATCCCTCCTCTGATTTGTGAAGCTCTGATCTTGCCCAGTATTATTCTATAATTGTTCAATGAAGGACCCTGGAGGACTAGAAAACTCAGTGCTTTTTACAGCATGTACAGAGGTATATCACATAGGTCCAGAATCTTCATCAGTGCCCTGACTGAATCCAGAAAAGATTCCTTTCCTCACCTAGACCTAAATTGTCCACAAATTGTCCTTCTCTTTTCATGGAGAAAGAAAGTACTTAGCTTGGTTTCTGCCTGAGGGCATGGATTCATGCCTAGCACAAATTATCCAGAACTCTCTAGAAGCTGATCCTCTTTCTTGAATGAAGGGATAGATGCAATTTCTGTCTGTGTAACACCAGCCACCTTTATAAAGCCTGGTGCTATGGTTTTGCCTTTCTTTCAAGGAGCTTTAGAAACAATGCCCATGGCTTTTCTCTGCTATTGGTTAAACATACTATTACACTCACCTGGCCTAAGAGATTTTTGTGCAGCCAATTTTATAAGAGGACTCAAAATTGTCATTTTATTCAGAACAACTTATTTCTTGTGGAATCAAAGACCATCATTCTCCTGCATGATCCTGTTAACGGTTGATGGGCAACATGAGGGTGGAACTCTGTCTTCTCCAGACGTGTGTGGTAACGTTTGGTTAGCAGCCAGGCGTGCATCAGCTTCATGAATCTATGAACCTTCTTTTTGTTTTTCTGTTTGCAGATTTTATTCTTCACCGTACAGTATTGCAACCAACCGCATGATTCCACAGACACCCATCACGCCATTCATTGCTGCTTCCCCTGTCTCCACATACCAGGTATGTCCGGTTTACCTGCACCTCCCGGGAAACCTTTCTTGCCAGGAACAGACTAGATCAAGGCAAAAGGGACACAGTAGGATTTTTGTTTTAAGTTGTCTTCCCTTTAGTCATATCTTAATGTCATAATACTCAAACTATCCATTGAGCCTACACTTTCAAGGGCTTGTTTGCATCTGTTTCACTGAATGATAAAAATCCACCGAGCTTTCCATTCTTCCTGCTGAGTTTTCATGATTTTGCTACTTTCCAGCCAACATTAGTGCAGCTTTCTTACCACTGAGAGGTTATTTTGTGTGTTGTCTGTTATTTTGGTTGTTGCTCCCTAGGGTATCTTTTCTGAGAACACATTTCTGGCAACTCCCTGCACGCCCTCCAGGATATTGTATCATTGTCATCTCATTTGGTCACAATCGTTCTGTGTATCCATGGAAAGCTACATGGATAGATGCAAAATCATTTGCTCCAAGAAATAGGGAAGATTATCAAAGGGATAAAAGTAATTCCTAACTTCCTCCTCTTACTTCATTCTCAGTTCCAAAGAGGCCAAAAGAGACCTCGGGGTTCCACATGTTGAAACACAAGAAAATCTGAGACTCAGTGTGTGTCCTAAACCAGATGTTGTAGCCAGTTAGTAATGTTAAGTCCACAGGTGGATTGAAATAGCCATCCTTCTCCCTCAAACAGTGCTCCTTATCTTATTCCTTTGAGTCATCAAAGATATGATATTTCTCCCTGCTTCTCTTTATCTCATGTAGTTCTTCAGAGAATTCTTCAAATTCAAATTAGAAAAAAATGCCTATGAACGCTACCTAGAGTGTCAAGTGTCACTGTTTAAAGCTTTGGAGAGAGAAAGAAAGAGCAAGAGTGCGAGTGTGTGCCTGCATGTGTTTCCCTATATTGTGCAGATGGTGGGTGGATGGGGGGTTTACAACAGGGAAAACTGTAATGTTGCTGATTGCTAGGAATTCAGTGAAGTTTCACATTATTCATCCACTACATACGTCATATCAGGAGGTCCCAGCTGTCAGAGCATCATGCTTGAGACTATGCACTTTTTTCCTTAACTGATTCCCCCCAAAGCAGATCATTCTCATTCTGTGTCTGCACTTAGATTCTTGATACCTGTCGGGTGAGCGGAATAGACTTTTGTGTGAATTGCATTAGAGGGTCTCAGAATGGCTGATTTCTTAATTGCCTTTCCTTGGGACCCATGAGGCTAAGTGCAGATGCTGTTCAGTTTTTGTTCTTCCTACAGGCCTGCCTGGTTGTAATGTGTGTTTTTTGGTTTTTTACCCATTTTTTCTAATCTTGGCCTCTGTTTCAGCCAAGACCACCCATTGAGCTCCATTGTAGAGCACTTTGGTGACATGAATAAAATCTCCACAGAACAGTCATTTCTTTTGGGAGGGCTCATAAGTGGAATTTAACTCTGGCTCTCTTTTCTCAAAAAAGGAATTAGAGCAATTTCCTATGTTGTTGATTCTTGCGTTTCACCACTTCTTTTTTTTTTTTTTTTAAATCTAAAGTTCATTGGCAATTTCATTGATGTGAGTATATTGAAAACAAAATCTTCAGGGCTGTCAATGTCACAATCAGCTCTTAGAAGCTGACTTTCTCATTTGGCTGCTGGGGAACATTCAGAACACTTGGCTGACTCATATACTCATTTTTATTTGCCATAACAATTACCATGAGAGAGAAAAATCACAGACTTGCTTAACTTGGGTTTAACCCAAAACATTCCCCCAAATTTCTGGTTGATCTCTCTAATTCTTTCCCCAACTTTTACCACTTGGATTTATTTCCAAGATGGGATCACTTGAGAATATGAAGTTAGAACCAATGGCAGAAAAAGAGGAAGTCTTAGCAGTCATGCTAAGTAATGCCTCCTTCCTTATTGTCCCGGGTCTTCCCGGAAGTTAACCTACAAACAGGAGATTCCTGAAGCCTCCAAATGTGCTCCATGGCCCAGCCTGGCCCATGTGGGCACTACAGCCAGCTCCAGGGAAGTAGGAATTTGCTTTACATTGTACCATGTTTCAGGGACCAAATGAATCAGGTCCAAGAATTTCCTTTGTACCCTTAGTTTTGAGCACTGATTCGCTGTAAGTCAGGTGGACTCCACTTTCTTATGACCTAGTGTGACTCCACTGAACGCAAGAACCGAGTTCTCTCTGTGATTGCTTTCTTCTAATAAATGCTGTTTGATGCATAGGTCCAGAGTACTTCATGGATGCCTCATCCGCCATACGTTATGCAACCAACAGTAAGTGTTCTCAGTCACCTGAGGCTCGATGTTTCTATTATCCGAGTGCAAGCTTTTGTAATGCCTAGAAGCTTTGGGGTAAAGCTTTTGTTCTATTCCATGCCTCTTTCTGGCAGCCCTATTTTCCAGATACAAAGCTGTTCCTGAAATTCTATAAAAGTGTGTACAGTAGATAGAGAGAGTGATAGTGATGGAGAGAAACAGAGTTGAGAGAGGAAGAGAGAGAGAGAGGGAGGAAGAGAACAAACTTGATTGGAGGAAATAGCAATCAAACTCTCATGTTGCTGTCTACCATTTGTTATGAAAGGGGAATGTCTACTTCATGCAGAATTGTGAACTCTGGACAGTTAAATCCATTATAGGAGGAAAGCCTTTCTGTTGTCCTTCTCCTCCTGTTATGCTTTGTTTTCTTCAGATGCAGTTGGGTGTGCTTTGGGAACGATTTTGCGTATCATGGCTAGGTGTTGACTCAAAGCAGTATATTTGAAATAGGAAGGTATTTGTCTACTAATAGATGTGGATAGATAATAGATAGCAAGGTTGGTAGATGACTTTTATGTTAACTAACTAGAGCCATTCTCTTCTTCTTTTAGTGGAAAATTTCTTCCCAAAATATTCAAACTCTATTTTCTACAAGCTAGCTTTCCCATTTTGTGGTACCATATTACGTTAGTCCCAAGGGGAAAAATATTACCTATTCCATTAGAATCCAGGCTGAAGGCTATTGATTCCATGTATCTTTGTCGAGGTCTTCCATGTTTTTGAGCTCTATGTACTAGCCAGGGAGATTTCAAGAGCACTATACTCATGGGAGTGTGAGATAGGGGAAAGATCCCCAACAGAAAGTTGTGTGACAAGGTCTCTGGTGTACTCTCCTGGGTATGTTCAAATCTGTAACTTTGTTTCCTTTTCTGTCACTATACTTAACATGGCTTTGGGGAGGATCAAAACAGAGAGAATATGTGAAAACAGTGTTTGAAGTATGACATACTATACCTTATTATTATCATTAATCCTTATTATTGAATGTATTAGTTGTTCAAAGAAGAAACAGTGCTACATTTTAACCCTTTTCAAAGCTAAATATAAATAAGGTAGCACATATTAAAAACCAGGGAGTTAAATACACAGACATCTATTTCTTGGACTCAAAGGATCACAGCACCTGGCTTTCATATTTGAGCTTTGTCCATTTTCTTAAAAAATAAGGAACACTCCATGTTGCTCCTAGTGTTTTGATAGTTTGCTTTTTATTTAAAGGATAAAATATATATAGCTTACTACAGCAGAACTTTAGACCCTATTCTGCAGATCCCCATATTTACTCTTATTCACATACCTTGGGGGCTTCCTGAGTTCATCTGATCTGTGTTGTGTAAATCAGACCAACACGCAGTGAATCCAGGCTCTTCTTTTCCGTCCAAGTTGTGAGGTAGAATTCAATAGATGGAAACAACTACCTTCTAAAAAAATAATGTGTGTGTTTAAAGAGCATTGAGGCTAGCTTAGTCCTCACGCTGAGGTCAAGAATCATCTCATCGTGGCCTAAAGGAATGCATATCTGGCAAAATCTGAATATTTTTCCAGATACCAAAGTATGTAAGATTCCACAGTACTTCTGGAGCTGTGAGGAGATAGGAAGATATTTGTATGTGTTTTTATCTGACTGTCACTCAGGGCCTTAGCTAAATGTTTTATTAGCTCCTCCTCCTCCCCAGACCAGCTTCACCCATTTTTTGGATGTATTATTTCTTGTATATTTTCCCCTAGCAATAGGTGTGTGTGTGTGTGTGTGTGTGTGTGTGTGTGTTCATTTGTCCCCCACCAGGATCTTTCTTGCGATGGCTTCTGCTCCCTAATATCTTTTCACTTCCCTTGACTAGACTCTGCATGATGATTGAGCTTAGGTCACCCCCCTTAAGATGTAATGCTTGTGGCTGGGACAGATTCCTGGGGAAAGGAGTGGCTGGGCCACCCACCACCTTTTTATCTTTAACATGAAAAAATTGGCTAAACCGCATCATGGAAACACAATTTGTAGCATCAATCGTTTCCCTTTAACAGTTCTGTTGGTTGTCTTTATTGTATAAAGAACCTTTACCCAACTGGTCTTAGTTTCATCATCAAAGTGGGGTTGGTTAAATTAATCACTCTGTGATACTAAAACATAAAAATAGTTAGGCAATGCCGGGTGGAGAAATAAAATACCTAGATCTGAAGGGAAGGAATGAATGACTTGGTGATTAATAGCATGGATTCTGTTTTTCTTTTTGGCTGCGTTGAGTCTTCATTGCTGCACCTGGGCTTTCTCTAGTTGCAGCGAGTGGGGGCTACTCTTCGTTGTGGTGTGCGGGCTTCTCATTGCAGTGGCTTCTTTTGTTACTGAGCAGGGCTTCAGTAGTTGTAGCACATGGGCTCAGTAGTTGTGGTGCATGGGCTTAGTTGCTCTGCAGCATGTGGGATCTTCCCAGACTAGGGCTCAAACCCATGTCCCCTGCATTGGCAGGTGGATTCTTAACCACTGCACCACCAGGGAAGTCCCAATAGCATGGATTCTTGGTTAGGCTCTTTGAGAGAGGAAACCCTTTCTGTTATAGGACTTTGGGCAATTAAACTTTCTGAGCCACAGTTTTCTTATCTGTAATATGGATATAATCATGACTAAATTATTATGGTTTCGGTTCATGAAATGAAGCAAGGCTTTAAAGCTCTTAAAATAATGCCAGACAAATAGCAAACACTCAGTAAATTACTGTTATCATTATTCAGTTATATGAGTAGATGACTGCACATTGTGCTTGAGATTAGCCCAATTATATAAAATGAGTGTTGGTATAGGAAGAAGCTGAGAAAAAGCAATAATCACCCATTTCTACCACATTCATACTGCTTATTTAGCATACTTCCCTAATGAGTTTGGTGGAGATAGCCTCTATGGCTATAAATAAGATAAATTGCTTAGATTGGTGTTTATCTCGTTTACTTCCTAAATCTTTCAACACCTATAATAAAAATAATGAAAATAAAAAATAAAGGCCCATCGGGTACCTCTTGTATGTCAGTAACTGGAACCTACTTTACAAATAAATTCAAGGTGTCCATAGCTACACATCTCCAATATATTGCCCATAATAATGATTTGCTTACAACTTTTCTCCTTTCTCACATTTTCTCTTCCACTATTTTGAGAAAATTGCACAGATAAGCTCTCTGTGTATAGGGTGCAAAAGCGTGCTTCCCCCATCACTGTGAATCACACGGACTCCTACACTGCAGCCAGAGCCCTTCAGATTCTTTTTAGGCTCGACTCGAGGGCCCCAAGGTCTCAACCAGGCTTCTATCTGAAGAGAAAACAGTGCTTCATTCAAATCTTAAAGTAGAGCACAGTGCCTCTAATCTTTCCCTACTAGGGAGGGGTAATGATTTATAAGAGAGACATGAACTGATGGAAAGAAGGGAGAGGAGTAGTAAAAGGACGAGAGAAAAACAGCATAAGCGTAAAGCTGAAGTTAGTTGTTTAGGTTTGCTTCTTTGCAGATTGAAATTTCTGAGTTGTGTGCAATGCACTTTTTTGTAAACTTAGAAGAAAACTCTGAGAGCCTTTTCACTTTTAAGGAAGAGGGGATAAAATTCTCCCTGCCTTGGTCATATCTCTCATACTAGTGTTTCTGCAAGGAAACCGTTCTCTGTCAATTGTCTGACTCTGGGACTTTATCAGGTCAAACCCCACTGAGGGACAGCAAGAGCGTTTCTATTTGCACTTTATTTTTTGTTCACTGAAAGAGAGCACTGTGAGACTAAATCAGGAATTCACTCTTTGCTGATGTTGCCAATGCAATTGGGTACGTGTTGCTGTTTCCCAGTGCAGAGTTCTGTCCTAAACCCTGAAATCTCACCACAACACAGACAGGATTTTTTTTTTTAACATCTTTATTGGAGTATAATTGCTTTACAATGGTGTGTTAGTTTCTGCTTTATAACAAAGTGAATCAGCTATATGTATACATATATCCCCATATCCCCTCCCTCTTGCTTCTCCCTCCCACCCTCCCTATCCCACCCTTCTATGTGGTTACAAAGCACCAAGCTGATCTCCTGTGCTGTGTGGCTGCTTCCCACTAGCTATCCGAGAATGGACTTGAGGACACTGGGAGGGGGAAGAGTAAGGTGGGACTGACAGGATTTCAATAGAGGATGGATTGCACTAAATATCTACTCTGTGTGGCAGCTTGTCACACTGGAATCTCATATGAATGCACAATTGAAATCCCCGTGTTATGATACGTCAGGTATTTTGTTACATCTGTACTGACAGGGAGAAAAGATGATAGTTCCCAAGAAGAAGTAGAGTTCAATTCTCTTAAATTTTATTTAGGCTCATGTGAATCATAAATCTTCTGTTCTTCATGTGGTTAGCATTAATTATTGTCAAGGAGAAAGGTCAACTTTCATTTTTACTTAATTACAAATAAGTTATCTAACTACAGGATTCTAAGAAATGCAAGATGCTCTTATGGAATCATTGGATGATTTGTTGCTATGCATGGCTAAATTACGACTTATGATGAATAAACCTTACATTTATAGCTAAACAGTCAATATAAACTTTCCCTCTACAGCAAAAGAAAAAGTTCAAAAAAGCCCCAGAATACTTGATTTGGTCATTCTTTACCTGCAGGTAGGTAAGACCTAAGGCTTAATTTTAGGGGCCTTGTTATTCAAATTTGCAGGCATGTTTTTCCTAAAACACATCACCAAATTTGGAAAGAACATTTAAGTCATTAGAATTCTGTTCAGAAAGCAGAGTTTTCAGATACTATCATTTTATTCCAACCGCTGAACTGAGCAAAAATTCTTTGTAAGTATCACTGTCAAAGTACCAAACAAAGACAAAGTGTGTTTGCTATGTAAGGAGTTTACCTGGTGGATATAGATCTACAGGCCAAATCTTTTTAAGTAATTAGCAAACACAAAACATTAACTCTACCCAATTTATACTATTTCTACCAGAAGAGAATTAAAAAAAATATGTGAGAGTAAATTTAGAAGGAACAACTTCATTTGGGTGTCACCTCCCTATAAATATACTCCGGGGGAAAGTAGATACAAAGAAGACCACTTCCACAGAAAGTCTCTTCGATACCTTAACATTTAAATTCTACTCTCTTAGCAAATTTCAATTATCCAACATGGTGTTATCAACTATAGTCACCATGATTTACATTAGCTTCTCACATCTTATTTATCTTATAGCTGAAAATTTGTACTCCCCACCACACCCCCAGCCCTTAGCAACCACTTTCTTGTCTGTTTCTATGAGTCTGACTATTTTTGTCTTTCCCTAGATTCCACATGTAAGTGGTACCATGTAGTATTTGTCTTTCTCTATCTGGATTATTTCACTTTGCATAATGCTCTCAAGGTCATCCATGTTGTCACAAATGGTAGGAGTCCTTTTTGCAGCTGAATAATATTCCAGTATACACACACACACATACACACATAACACACACATATATATGTCACACTTTCTTGTTCCATTCATCCATTGAAGGAGACTTAAATTGTTCCATATCTTGGCTATTGTGAATAATTCTGCAATGAACATGAGAGTGAAGGTATCTTTTTCTCCTTGAAATGGTCACTTGATTAAGTCTTTTCCTGGGCCCTTAGTTATACCAGACGTCGACTCTTCATTTCAAGAAACTGAGAACATTGAGTTCAATGAAAAAAAAATCAACAAATAATAAACAAATATTCTTGAGCATTAAATATGCACAGAATATTCTTCTAGGTATTGTTGGAAATGAGAGAGAGTAAGAAAGAAACAGTCTGTCCTCAAGGCACATAATCTCTCTGTGGAGATAATTATTATATGTGTAGAATGATTCAATTAAAAATTTACAGCAGAAAAGGTGTGAAATGCTTAGCATTTATATAACACTGAAAATGACAAAGTATCTATGGACAGCTAAGGACATGGAAGAACCGAGATGAAAGCATGAACTTAAAGGATGGGTGGGGTTGATGGGGATAAAGAAGAAGAAAGAGGGCATTTTCAGTGAAAATAATACACCAAAAGTACTGAGGGGGTCCTCAGATTATTTCAGGGGGCAGCGAGGCAGGTAGCCTGCATTAAGTGAATTGTTTGTGTTAGGGAGAGATTTGGTTGGAAAGGTAAATTGCAGTCTATTGAAATACAACTTTTATTCATCAAATCTGGCACACTTTCCTATACATTTTTTTATTAGCTTGGTGGTCCCAATGCTTTTGTCTAGAATTTAGGCTTACTTTGGAAAATATAAAATAGAAAGGCTAAATTATGTCACTGATGTGTGTGAAAAAGTCACAATTTCCAGGGGCGTCATGGATGAATCAGTCATGAATGGACAAAACTTTTCAATTTGGCTGCATTATGAAAATGTCATCATGCACAGCCTCTTTTTTTTTTTTTTAATGTATTTATTTATTTATTTATTTTGTCTGTGTTGGGTCTTTGTTGCTGTGCGCGGGCTTTCTCTAGTTGCGGTGAGCGCGGGCTACTCTTCACTGCGGTGCGCAGCCTCTTTTTATATCCATGGAATTATTTTTGGAGGTAACAGTCATCTTTCAAGTAGAGCTTCTGCAAGTTTCTTGGAGAGAACGTTTCCCGATGTCTAAGATCCCTGCCTTCTAAGCACAGGAGTGGTGAGAATAAGCGGTGAATGTGGAGTCTTTATAAATCCAAATGTGTGCATATCACCTGCCTTTTGCCATGCAGTTTTATGTTATTTTAATATGGACCTTTAAAGAGAAAGAATAGGTCAAGGAATAGTGTATTACTTTTTAATACTGAAGGTGCGTCATTCTGAACATAAGATTGACAAGGTACTAAGAGATAAAGTTCCAATGGTACATCACCCCCAGTGTGTCCTTAGATAGCACTTAGAATTTCTTTGTCACGGCATCATCAGTAAACCAGAAGTTGCGAGTTCCTTTGTAAAGGTGTTAACAACATTACATCCTTAAGAGCTACTTAGCATATGAAATATAATTAAATATGTTGTAAACATAGGATACAAATTTATCGAATCTATTAAAGCCCTATTTTCTATGGATTATCTCTAGAGAAAGCAAGTATGTAGCTAAAATAAAATCCATGTCAGACTTTCTAGAAAACAGCCAGTTACCAGGGCAACACAATCATATTGAGATAGGGTAAATCATTTATTTTATAAATGCTGCCAGGGCAACAGAAACTACTTATGAAATCAGTGAAGGATTGAGGATTAGTGTACAGATAATCTATGGAATTATTTGTTCTTTTGTAGCACAGTGGAATAAAATGTTTATTTTATTTATCTTTATATATGACCTTAACAGTTTTGTGAAGTATGTGGATATTCATTAAACAAATGGTAATGAGCGAGTTCAAATATTGAGAGTATTTCTAAATATTAAAAGATTTTATTCACTATTTCTTGCCCCTCAGAATGTCATGGGGACACCTTATTTTGCTTTAAAGATTAACCTTTGCTGGGTTAGCCCTGGAGAGCCCAGGTATTTCTACCTAGGTGGTATGTTTACAATTTAGGGTCATGGTTTATTGTGTTGACTAGCTTAGGTTTTATTAAGCCGATAATTAAGATGCACCAGGTTGGGGGAGGGGATGTAATAGATACAGAGTCACATATGATCTAATCAAGTATGCTTTGAAAAAAGAGACATCATTTTAGCTTCAGTAACAAATGTAAGAAGTTACACAATTTACAGTAATATTTGTCAAAATACTAATACAAATACTAGTAAAGTGCCTTCAAACTTTTCTCTTCTACTGCCTAAAAGGAATATTTACCAAAGGTAGGACTTGCACTCACATTTTCTCCCTGTTTTAATATTGTTTGCTTCTCTCTTGTTCAAACTCCCTGTTAGAAAATAAATGCTTATAATATATTCAGCTATGGGTAGCAGGGAAAATGTGTGCAAAGTGTAGAACTGGTAAAGAGGGTGGAGTTATTCATTGTGCCAGGGAGTAAAGGAGTAAGAGCAGGCTTCACAGAGGAGGTAACTCCTGAACTTGGCTTTGAAAAATAAAGGAGTTTTTCAGGCAGAGTTGTGGATGTCAGGCAGGAAGGGTATTCTAAGCAAACACCAGCTCACAGTCAAGGCTTTGGTTTATATACCGCACGTTACAGCTGGTGAGCGTCTGAGATGGCAAGGAATTTCCAAAAGCTATCAGGTGCCTCTAATGCTGCATCTGCCATGAACATGGCATCTGTGTGACCTTCAACAGTGATGACACAGAAGGTGTCACTTAATCATGAATTAGGGCTGTCATATCATCCCATTCAACACGGCATCTTCTCCTAGAGATGTGCCCACACCTCCAGACAAAGCCTTACACCAGACCTTTCACAAGCTTTCCACTCAGAGTTGAGTGAAATATGCAGGGCATGTGTTTAATATCACTTGGGTGTCATAAAATAATCACTGTACTTTCTGCATTGGGCTGTCTTAGGTCCAGTCTCTGAGCACCCCAATTGGAAGTGGGATACCCACCCTCCTCAGAGCCTGGAGAGTGCGTAGTGTCTCATCACTTGACTGTCCCAAATGCTTCATTGTTTAGTTATTCAAATGATAAAGTGAGAGGGTTGATGCACTAAGATAAAATAGCAGGACTTATATGTCTACATGAGGGGTTTTTGTTTGCCTTTTGTTTTGTTTTTCATTTCATTTTTTCTGCAGTGGAATCAATTTGGGAGGCATTTTCTAATGATGTCATCTCAGAACAGAAAATTTTTTAAATTTCCTCTTGGGAATAATTTTCAGAGTAATTTATTAATCACACAAGAAAAACAAGTTAATCAGGTAATAGTCACAAAATAGACCGATAGATAGTGATGATAGATAGATTAGATAGATAGTTAGATAGATAGATATAGATAGATAGGAAGATACATAGATAGGTAAGCGATACTTTATCCAGAGGCATTTGACTAGTTCTTTCTCAATTGGAGTATAATTTTACTATTTGAGAGCTTATCACATATAATTCACAGTATCTCTCCCTTTTCATTTATTTTCTGGCACAGATTAGGTGCTAACTAAATATTTGTTGATGGACTACACTGCATAGGCTATTTCTGCTTTGGCAAATATTGCTACACTACAAGAAACCAGCTTCTGTTAGACAAGGATGCTGACAAAGTTTCTGAGGAAAGCAAAAGGGTGTATCCTCTTAGAATCCAAGCCTAACATTTAAGGGAAATTGATGCTGCTATCAAATTTGTCTTTGTATATTTGATTATTAAATCTTGTCATTGACAGTCAACAGGTTTGTTCAAAACAACTTAGGAAAAATACTTCTGTGTTCATAATGTAGAAGTCTAATTGCTTTTCGGTTATACTTTTGCTTATAAGAGCTTAAGCAAACTGTGTTATTCACCAAGTGTATTTGTTCCCTAATCTCTGCTCTCATCACTTTCTGGGAAATTTGGAAAGGGTTTGTAAAATTTCGTTTGTCCATTATGAAGCTCCAGAATGCAGTGTTTGCAATATATTTATGCAGTTGTTGGCCATGGGTGATCATTATAGGCAAAGGCTGTATATAGTGAAGGTGATTCTTGCCAATCTCTTCTCCATCTTCTTTTCCTTCTTAAAAACCTGAAAAATCAGTAGATCTACTTGTTAGGAAAAGCAGCAACCCTCATTTTCACTATGATATAGGAAAACACTTCTCAGATCAAATAAAAGAACAAATTTGGAAAAATTTGTACAGTTTGATATCTGAGCAAGTTTAGTTCTTCTTCCTGTGTGACCTAATTTTCTACCAGCAAATCTCTTTCTTTTGATATTGAGATTCATTTGAATAAAAATGAGATATCCACCCCCTTCCATAACCAAGGAGAATGAGTAATAAGGATTTCTACCTTGCCCACTCTTAGAAAAGAGCTGAGGTTACTTACAATTAAAGATACACTGAAAAAGACAGTTAAGCAAAAAGGAACACATGTCATATAGCAGAGGAAATAAATTTATTAAAACTTTAGGCTGTCTCTGGGTAATTTACTATAATGGAGTATTCAAATTTCATCTTGAGTTTTTAGAAGCCAAGGCCAAATGGCTAAAAAGAAAAAAAAAAACAAAAACTGGTTATACTGTTTCCTTCTCTGACAAAAGGAAACATATCATAAGGCCAGGGAGAGAATTTTTTTTTCTTTTTCTGCTAATATATTCTAGGAAAAAAATTATAATGGTATAATGTTATCTCCCAACTCAGTGTCTTAGCAGTTTTACATGCTGAGATAATAAATGTGGCCATTTAGTTTATTAACTCCTAATAAAAACCAAGCAAATGTTAACTTTCAATTTTGTGATGAACTGTCTAGAGCAGCTAAATTAAGATTTTTCAGATATATAAGTTTCTCATGACCTAACTTGATACAACCGTGCCACTTGGGAAATCTAATTGGTTAGAATTGGGCTTGTTTAGTCTTTCAGATTTCCTTCACCTCAGCCAGGATTTTATGAAAATTATGCCATCTGACAGAGTATCATCCAGATAAAGCTGTTTTTCTTCCTCATTAAAGGGGGCTGCAAGATTATCTGTAGTTTGTGCCATAATTCTCAAGAACATCTTTTAGAATAGCCTGGACATACACTCAATTAAGATCCTGTGGTTCTGTTCCTTTGAGTGTTTTAGAGGCAAATTTCACCTAAAATATTGATGGTAGGTGTGAGAACCACTGGCCATCATCACTCAGTGGCTTATGAAGTATTCACGATTTTTAGTAGTACTAGGGCCTGATGTGTTGCCAAGATGAGTGAGGTGTAAAATGTAGTAAACTGAACCAACAGAATTGAATTATTTGGTATGGATTATGAGATTTTTAGAGTATATGCATAGATTAATTATTTAGCTTCAGCCAAATCAAGCCATTGTATCTTACAGTCATTCCTCAAGTTTAGCTGACTCTGAAAACTACACTTGAGAAATGACAGCAAAACCAGATTATCAGCAGAGAAGACAAAACGTACCTTCCTTCTGACTTTGACAGGAAGACACACAAATAGTTCAGTTGGCAACACACTGTTTATTTACATAAGACATTTAAAAATATTAGTATGGCGCTTGTTCCTTTTTACACCACTTAACGTAAGTATAACTTCATTGTACATAATGGAAGCTAGGAACAAGGTGGGAAGTCTGAAAGCAGATTTCAAGAAAGAGGATTCATCCTTATCCATGTTAAAAAGAATAGTGTGTTCTTGGCTTCTTAGTTCTCATTTAGCACAAAGGAAATCAGATTAATTGTGAAGTTGAGCTCTGAACAGTAATCTTAAAACTTCTATTCAGAAGAGAGGCTTTTTATCAAAGAGTTATCCTGAAAGCGTTTTTAATCAATACACATTAGAACCACTTCTGCATAACAATAGTGTATATTAAAAATCAATCCTTACTTTCCTATAAAGCCTTCTATCTCTCAGTCTTGTATCTGGAATATTTTCAATCAATACTAAAAAATCATTATAATGCTAAGTTTCTGTTACATGCTACATGCAGAAATCCTTAGATTCTTGTCACACTCTAAAATTATTTCTCTAACTTCCTGAGATGCATACACAAAGTTTACTTCAAAGAATAGTTTATATTATACATGGCATGGACTGGTGCATAGATGGGTGAATACCATGAACATATTTCTGTCCACATATGCTGATCTCCACTGTAAATATTATTTCCAAAACACTGACCTATACATATAATGCAAATAGGTAGATGTTTATATGAGCATGTTCAAAGTCACACTTACATGATACAAAAGAAAGACGAAACACTGTTGAAATTCATGGTATAAACTAGAATGAGAGGAGAAAGAATGAAAGGTATGAAGGAGATGAAATAGAAAAATTGAAGAAGAGAAAGAGAATAGATATGGAGGATACACAGGTCAAATCTGACTCTAGCTGATTTCAGCCTAGATGGCTAGGTAGAAGGTGATGTCCTTAAACTGAATTAGTGTATGTAAGAAAAGGATTAAGTTCAAGATCAGGGACACAGAGTTCCGTTTGGGCATGTTGAATTTGTGGAACCAGATAAAGGTTTTCAATATGTAGCTTTTGGCATACAAAAGTGGCAGTGATAGACTTGGGAGTCGCTCATTCCCATTGGAGAGAACAGATGGGATTTCTAGCAATCCATTTACTTTTCACTAATAATTACCTTGCTTGATCTATGCAATAGCTCTTAGATGTAGGAATATGAAATAATATACATATGATGACATAGTATCTAGTGTACTAGTCTAATGTGCACTAAATCAAATGCTTGCTTATGCCCCTTGCAAGCAAGAGTATTTAGCAACTTACTTATACTTTTGCTTACAGCTATAATTTTAAGGCTAATTATGTGTTATATCATATATGACTTTTTGTCAACCAAAGTATATGCACCTGATGTTTCCACTTAGGGAACTGACTACAGTGATAAATTGGAAAATAGAGATAGATACTTTCAATTAGAAGAAATCTTAGAGGCTATTTAATCCAACCCCCACTGAAGTTTAGGAGTTGATATAGTGGTTTGAAAAATCGTCATACAAGACTGTTTTATTCCAATTCCATGTAACAGTTTGGGAAGGTATTTTTCATTAAATCACCTTTCCTCTGTAGCCACCAATCCAGCATGAGGAAAATCGACAAAATTTGAAAAGCACAGAAGCAATCCCCTGCCTGGTACAAACCAAGGAAGCAATCAACCCTTTGCCAAACATCCAAAGGGGCCTCTGTATATTTAGATTTATTTATCTCATTGTTAGTCATTGTGAATGTAGGAAATCTATAAACTCTAAACTACTACCATTGGAGGGTCTTACCACTTTTAGCATAGGATGGTCTTTCTTTATGTTCCTGAAAATGTTTCATTTCTTTTGCTTTATTGACAAGATTAGATTAATTCAGGCTTTTCTGGATTATCCTATCCTTAGCCCTGGGGGTTTTCAACCGTAGTTTTCTCTGACATTATGCTTGATGCTGGTAATAAGAACCGCTTTTACTGATCATAAAAGTATGAGCTCAGAGTGACTCAATAATTCCAGCATTCCAAATGGCCAACTTGAAAGGACACAGAAGGGGGTTGTGAGAGCTAAGTTATTGAAGAACATCATATTTTCCTATGGGATTTTTCCATGCCCTGAGGATTTCATACATGCTGTTCCTTGGGCTTTTCTCTCCTCCCTATTTGACATTTTAAAGAGTAGAAAGTTTAAAGTACATTTCTTAAGAATCCCTAGCATATGTCCATATCGCTTGACAGTGTTTACAAATCGGATTGTGGCTCAAAGATTTAACTTTCCTTCATGTCTTTTTCTCAAAATAAGGTTCAGTCTGAAATTGGCAAGAGTGATGATTCATTGGCAGCCAATCAGCAGGAGGGTCCTTTAGTGGAATATTATGTGAAATACAGCGAGATTAAATGTTTCACATATAAACCTTTCATCTCTGTACCGTCTAATTACTGACATCGGAACCGGTGTCTAAGATTTTGTCAATTTTTTTCCTTTTGTAATTCTAGTAAGAACCACAATAAAACAAGAGACTCTCAATTTTGCATCTGGAATAAACATCTAATGCAAGAACATGCAGTTTCAGCCTTTTCTCTTGAGATAGATTAGAATGTATCTCCAGTACTTCATGATTCTGGTTTGCCTGGTTCAACAAGGCTGCCCTGTTAGTTGCAATCACCCTTGCTTATGAAGTTATATAGACAGTACCACATAAATCAGAATGGTCCAATCATTTGATCATGTCCATTTCTATTACCCATGGCCAGGCATATGATGAGAAGTGTTCTGGCTGACACAATTTCTTCTTACAACTGTCCTAGAAAATGAAATAAATTGTTTCAGCATTGATTTCCTAGCAGAGTCAAAATTATGTAAGAAGGAAAGTCCTGCTTTTACTTATATTCCTCTACTCTCTGATCTTTTTCTCTCCTTCCTTCTCTCTTCATTTACTTTTGATCTGATACAGATTAAATTCATTAGACAATTACTAAATCTCACCACACTTTTGTTTAAGGTATATTTTCTCTTCTTGATTTTACTAAGTTTAATAAACTCCAGTGAGTATCCATTAGAGATCATATACTTTTTTTCACTTTGAATGATTAAACTTCCTCAAAAATCATGATTTTTGAACCTATCTGAAAGTGGTTGGATATCCCTTGTGTTGCTTTCATTTGAAAACTTGTTTATTGATTGTTCAGGAGAAACACGTTTGTCTTAAAGTAGGCTTTTCATTATCACATGTCTAACTAAAATTGTGATAGAATACTACAAGTGCAAATGAATCAAAAACATGTAGACTATAATTCCATAAAAATATTGTGCATTTGAAAATTAAGGAGATTCCTTAAGGAAAGAACGTGTGTTTTAAATTTTATTAATCTCCTGATATTTAAGAATCCTCCAAAGAAACGTTCAAGGGCTTCAGATTATAATTATTGTGTAATTAATTAACTTCTGGAACAATTCCAGTAGAATCAAGAAAACTTCTGTTGCCTGTATCTTGGAAGAATAACAGCAATGAAAAAGTAGATACTCCTTACCCAGTCTTTCCTTTTGTAACACTAAAGATGCTAGATTTCTTTTAAGGCAGTAAACTTATTGGAAAATCAAACCAGAATCATTTATCCAACCATGTATTCATTCATTCAACAAACATTTATCAGGTGTCTGCTTTGCACTTGGAATGCAGAACTGAACCTAAAAGAGATTTTTTCCCAAATGAAACATACATTCTAGCAGGAAAAAATTAATTAAATAACAAAGAATATGCTAAGCGACGATGTTAAATATTCAAGGCCAGATTTTGATGAAATTATCAAGAAGGTATGATTTGTCTTTGGGAATCTCAGCCATTTATTTTCAACACCCACTCCACCCCCAACCCCACCATGATGCCCTTTCTTCAAGACACTTAGATATTCCAAAAGCTCATTCTTTCTCTCTTTTGCTTTTTTATTTAAATAATATTTATAGAGAACTGACTATGTTCCAGACACTGTTTGCTGTTCCACGTTCATGCCTACAATGCAGGGTGAACAGGTGTTGTCCCCGCCCACATGAAACTTAAAGTGTGTCTGGGAAGAAAGAGAGAAATCAAATGAGTGTCTTAAGGAACATGAAAATAAGCTGGTTATAAATCCTATTAAAGAAAGATTTATGAGATTCTGGTTGTATCTGTCAGTGGGCACTGACTATGTGTGTGTGTGTATGTGTGTCTGTCTGGTGGAAGCCAAGAGAGGGACGATGGGAAACACAAAACAGCCTTTCAGGCCAACTAAACTAATAGAGTGTATGCTTTCAAAGCCTTTTCCGAAGAATTCAATTTGGTTATTAGCATCTTAGTGTGGATGAGGTTATCAGTAGGCTTGGGTATGTGCATTTTTTTCTATCACTACATAAATGAAAAGTTTAACTCCCTAGAAAATTCCAGGCATCAGCATGCAGGTGCATTGGTCCTTGGATTTAGAATTTCCAATCTCTGAAATAATGCCCTCCCTGTTCAGTTTCCATAGATGTCCTTTGCTCTGTCTTCTTATGAGGTTTTTTATGATATTACATGTTATCACAAAAGATAAACCTGAATATTATAGAATAATGTTTTTATGGATGAAGAAAGTGAGGCTCAGAGAGGTTAATTGACTTTTCTAATATCACACAAGTTGCTGGCAGAGCTGGGACAGGTATATTTCAATCCAGTTAACACCAATTCTATTTCATTACATCTGGCTTGATTCATCATTAAATTTTTATATTTCAGGTTATATAATTTAACCCAGAGTAAATCAAGTTGACAGATTAATAAAAAAAATTGTGATTGGGTCCTTCTCTACATAGAACGTGAAATACTAGTAATTATGTCCATTAATGCCAAATAGATTAGCATAAGAAGTAAGAAATTTTTAATCTTTTAGCTGTCCCATCATTACATTTTAAGTGGAAAAGAGTTCATATAATTTAGTTAAAAGTTTTTATTTTGACAGGCACCTTCATCCAAATACATATCATCATCATGTAATTCTTTTTGTCTTAAAACTATGTAATACTAGATGATATGTCTGAGGTAAATTTATCTTAATTTTAGTCTGCATAATCATTGGAAATGGCTCATATTAACATAAATATTGTAGATATTTCAGCTTATCAATTTAAAGATACTTTTTGCATTTTAAAAGAGGTAGATTAGATAAAGCACACAATAAATAGAGAAAATATCATGAAAACACAATACCAAAAAATGTGTTATTGCATTTTCTTTAAGCCTATGTTAACTAGAGCACTGTCTGAAACTATGTGCTAAAATTCTTTATAATTTCTCCACACAGAAGATAGCTTATTACTGAAGCACCATAAGTAATTTGAGAATTGTATAATAATTTTGCTTTAATTTTGTTTTGAAGACCAGACTCTTACTTTTTTCAAAATCCCACATATTAATTCAAAAAATCAAGGAGTTCTGAATTAAACTCAAATCGAATAATTTCTTCTAAAGTAATGATATTTTGTTAAATTACTTATATTAGGTTCTATTTCATAAAGTAAAAACAATAAATCATTAAAAATAAAACCAAAAAAGAAGTTTCTTTTATTTGTCTTTTCATATAAGCTCACATTTTTTTAAATGAGAAAAGTAATTATTAGTAAACATGGACTATTTCCTACAGTTTTTAGGTTTTTTCCTAATTCATTTTTAAAATGACTTAGGAAGTTTTGCTAAAAATCCTACATTCATGTAATGGCATTGAGAATAATTTGCCAAACACAGAAGTTTTAAAACTACAGAAACAAACTCAGCAAGTTTCATTGACCTTTTTCTGACTCACCAAAGATGAAAGACAAAGATGGGGACCAGCTCACTCCTTTGGGGAGAGAAAGTCAATATTGGATTTGCATGGGGATTGCAAATTCTCTTCCAGGAAGTCAGGGACAGCTAAAGTAAAGGACCAGAGAAAGGCAGAATTTCTCAAAGAAGAAAAAAAAGGAAGGAAGCTTTCATGGAGAGGGGGAGGGGCGGGGAATGCAGCTCTCAAAACTGTAGAACCTCTAATTCAATTCATGCAAACTATCACAGCGCCCTCCTACACAAGTGAGTGTGATGCCTGCAAGCAAGTTTGTGGCATCAATAATTTCTGCAGTTGCTAATTCTACTTAATAACTTTTTCAACTGTCCACCTACCTTTTCATTGTAATTCCCTGTCTCTTCGTCATTATAATCACAATATTCAGGTTTTGGATGCAATTTTATTTTAACACCGTGGGTGCCTCTATGGAGCAGGCTTAGGGGATCCCTCCCAGAACCAGATTCAGGGGCCAGCAATTCTAGAGAGCTTCAGGTATTCTAGAAAGCTCCACGCAGGCCCCGCTGCACAGTGCCAAAGCCATTGCCTGAAACAGCTGTAACAGCTTCTTTTAAACTCTGTGGATTGTCAACTTTTCTGCCACTACATCTGGGAATTTTGTTCTCACATTTTTCCACCCAATGACCTCCCTGCTTCTCCCCACTGCGGATTCTAAGAAAAAGATTGTGGACTAATTTGGTTGATTTGACATGATTTTAGAGTGTTAGCCCTAGCACTCCTCAGAAAGCTTGGTTCTTCCATTACTGACTTATTTTTTTAGCATACCTATATGGAAAATGTCCCACTACCTCTGGGGGTCTGATTCATGAAATTTGATCATTGATAGCAGTAATAAGAAGCAAGATTTTCACTGACCTGCTGAAAATTAGCCACATAGGTTAAAAAAATCAAATCAGATCCAAAAAGGTAAATGAGACCAAAAAAAGAAAGGAAGGAAGGGAGGGAGGAAGGAAGGAAGAAGGAAAGAAGGAAAGTTGGACTGTCCTTTGCTTTTTGCTGATAAGTTTTGGCATTTGAAGTGGACCTTCTCTGTGTCTGAGCAGACTCATTTATACTTTGGCTTTTGAAATTTTATGCCAGGAGTAAATTGACAAATATGATTACTGGTCTTCACAGTTTAGGTGTTAAAAGAATGCCAAATTAAACATTGCATTTTGCTGTTGTTTTCAAAAAGAATGGTGAATCAAAAACAGTTCTCTCTCCTTTTCTGAAATTTTTGCAGGCTGCCTTCTTGCAGACTAGCTTCATCCCAAAAGTACCTTTAAAAGGTCATTTTACCCATCTGAGTCCACAATAGAGCTATAGCACGTAGTATGGGGTGAAATAATCTCTTCTTATCTGGATACATTCTTGGAATATAATTTTTATTTTTAGCTTTGATCATGGATTTCCTGAGTCATAAAGTCCCCAGATGAATGTTTTGTCAGAGGAATCGTTGTTTTAAAAGCCACAGAAACTATTATGAACCAACGATGTTTAATGATTTTTGTTTGAATTTTATACATTGTGTAGAAATAATTTTTTAAAAGGCCTACACCAAGACCACTGGATATTAATATTTGTTAGGCCTATCCTATGAGAAAACCACTGAATTATAATTAGATTTGGGTTTTTGAAAAAATTTTATAAAATGCCCACCATGGTCAGAATAGGTAGGTGTGGGGTAGTCATGCTTGCTATTCCATTACCATGCAAATACTAAAAGCTATCAATCGAATGGTTGTTTCTGGGGTGCAGGCAAAATTCTTAGGAGGAATAACACAATACAGTATTACCAGTCAATTAACGACGGGCATGAATGAAAGAGCTAAGTGAGCTATGATTGACAATAGAAATGAACACATCTGAAATTACCACCAACTCTTCTTCAGAGATGAGCCATCCATCCCGAGAAACCTCAGCCTTTAAGGGCATTTTTGACCCTGATAACTAAGATAAACATTGAGTTATTTTTAGACACACTCTACTGTGTGTCTAATCTATAATTCTCTCTCATTTTTTAGAGCTATTTCCTTCTCACATTCAGCCTGGTGCTTGGTGATCTCAGGATGTTTCCTAAGGGCCCATGGCCTCCTGCTGTAGCAAAACCTCCAGGCTTTCTCAACCTGGGTAACGCCTTAACTTATAGGGGAGACACACATCCTGGGCCTCACCTGTGACCCCAGGACTTGAGTGCTAGCAATCAGTCAGCCAACACTGTAGACAAACTGAAGACAGAAATAGACATGGGATTGCCAATGATGCTTACCTCTCTGGGAAACTGTAATGTCCTTGATCGCTTTGTCCACATTACATTTTTGAAACTTGGTTTTTCTTACCTTTCATTAAAGTTATTTAACTACTAAACACTAAGTTTTTTCAGGGCAAGACATAAGAGTACCTCAGTAAGTATTAGTGAATGAATCGATTAATTAATGTTCTTGTTCCTAAACTCTAAATATCACCAAAATATCTTTTAAAGAGTTATTAAGGCTCTAACACTGCAGACATTTTGGCAATATATACTGTAACTTAAGCAGTCCCCTTAATATCAGGAAGTGATATGATTCTTGTACTAAAAGTTTTGCTTTGTCAGTTTCAAGCAAGCCAAGACAGACTTCTTAAAAAGCATAATAATTTTTGTTCCTAAAATATATTCTAATATTGGAGTGTAACTCTGCCACAGAGCAATTCAAGTTAATTGTCTGTCCATTTAAGAAATGATATCGTCTTTTCACAGCATTTCAAAGACTTGGATGAGTTGGGGTGTAAACATTTGCTCATGGGAACTTTATACAATCAAAGAAAAGAAATGAATGACTGATATGTACCTAGGCTAATTGAAGTGGTTCTGAGTCAACCAGATGTTTTCAGCTGAACCATGCCCACAGATGCTATTGCTTCATTATTCCTTAATCTGGGGATTACCCCAATTGGCTAGCCTGGTGACATTTGAGTGTTTCCAATAAGCTTTCCTCTCTTTTGTTACAAACTTTGTAAAGGGCTCTTATCTGGAGCCGGCCTATCTCCTGTCCTGGAAATGTTTTGAAGGAAGTTATCAGGGCTGTTTGTTTTTCCTGCTCTTGGATGTGGTCTTTGGTGAGGTCAGAAGAACGGAATGAGTGTTGCCACAGATGACACTGGGGCTGTTTCCACAGCTGGCTGCAGAGAGGGGGTGGGCAGACCCTCACAGATGAGTTAGCATGTGGAGGTAGATGATAGAAAACATCTGTCGCAACGGGAATGCGCAAAAACAAGGTCCCTTTGAAGATTGCCTTTGAATGATGAGGTGGGGGCTCTGCCTCCGTAGTGGAAATGAAGGATGTAGTTGTTGGCAGGCAGATGGCTTCGGGCCTGCTCTTGCATGAAATAAAGCAAACGTACGTGTTGAAAACCCCTGAGTAGTCAAATTGCCTGATTTTGCCAAACATTTATTTCCCCACCTATCGCACACACAATCTATGAGAAAGAGAAGGCATGCCAAAAGAAAAAGGTGGGAGTAAATCTAGGAGGAAAACCTGGTTATGAATATTTTCTCTTGAATAACTTTAAAACAATAGTATAATTTTAGCTGGTGGTCAAAAAGTCAGAAAGATCCTTTTTGCTATAAGTTTATTTTAATGTATTTGCAGCCCCATGTTATCTTTTACAGAAGTTTTGAAAAGTAATATAAAGATGGTATATCATCAAGGCCCTAAGATGATAACACTTCAAAATTTGAATAC
This sequence comes from Eschrichtius robustus, assembly GCF_028021215.1. NCBI lineage: Eukaryota > Metazoa > Chordata > Mammalia > Artiodactyla > Eschrichtiidae > Eschrichtius > Eschrichtius robustus. The sequence continues at coordinate 55,082,801 of NC_090835.1, read as the reverse complement.
CAGTTAGTATATATAAAGACATATCTGTTTTCCTTCAGGGAGCAGTAGGAAATAATAAAACAAAAAACTTGGTGAACTATTTTTAAAAGAATAATACTAGTTTATTTTCTCACCCCAGCTACCTTCAAAAATAAATTAAATACAATGAAATTAGCATGTTTTTATTTCCTAAGTAAAGTTGCTATAGAAAGAAAAATTCTGACAATAGATTAGTCTGATAGCAAATAAATGCTGATGATTAGCAGATAAGAAATTTCTAGATCACTTGTAACGTGACCCAAAGAGGTGCTACTGCCACTATCCTCCAAAACCACATTGCTGCAAACCATGAATTTATGCTGCTTCTGCCCCCGCCTGGATTGCAAAACGGATGCCACAGGCCCTGGCCACTTCTCATTCGTAATCATCTTCAAAATCTAAGTCCTTCACAGGTACTTCTGTCTAACACTAGTCATATATCTACATCTTACAGCGAGGGCGTCTAGGAAATGTAGGGTTTTGTGGGGTTTTTTTCAATTCTATATTGAAAAGGCAGGATTCACTTTGGGGGAAACTAATAATATGCCACGAGAGTATTAAAAAACAAATGTCTTGGGCTTCCCTGGTGGCGCAGTGGTTGAGAGTCTGCCTGCTAATGCAGGGGACACGGGTTCGAGCCCTGGTCTGGGAGGATCCCACATGCCGTGGAGCAACTAGGCCCGTGAGCCACAACTACTGAGCCTGCGCGTCTGGAGCCTGTGCTCTGCAATGAGAGGCCACGATAGTGAGAGGCCCACACACTGCAATGAAGAGTGGCCCCCACTTGCCGCAACTGGAGAAAGCCCTAGCACAGAAACGAAGACCCAACATAGCAATCAATCAATCAATCAATCAATCAATCTTTAAAAAAAAAAAAAAAAAGTCTCCATCTGTGAATGACGGAGGCACCACAGGAAGTAGCTGGATTAAGCCAATGAGGGATAACCTAGCTAGTAGCCCTGAACAGAAGAGAGAGGATCTGGAGACATTTATGACGTGGGATTGGCAAGACTTGACTGTGGTATTGTTATGTGTGATGAGGGAAAAGAAGGCAAGGATGGCTTCAAATTTTACGTATTATTCCAAGAATGGAACAGAGGAGAAAGAATATGCTCTGAGGAAAGAAAGAGAAAGAGAATGTTCAAAATGGGACATGGTAGTTTTGAGGTGCCTGAGATTCTAGGTTCAGTGAGCAGCTGGAAATTTGGGTTAAGAGTTCAGAAAAAAGGCCAAAACAACAAAGAACTTTTAAAAAAAACTTTCATTTTTAAAATACTTTTAACACTTTTGACTAATTCCATAAGGATCTAGCAAGTAGTAATATTTTGGAATTTTACTTCTGACACCGAACCCCTTGTATGTAGTTGTGATATGTACATAGATGCTGACTCACTACTTTGCAAGGCATTCAGCATCTCTTCCAACACTTGCCTGCAATAGCCATTTCAGACTCATCAATGGACAAGACATTATTTGGAGAGAAATGGAGGTTTCAGTTTGAGTGTTGCCATGCAAATATGTCATAAGAAAAGAAAGGAAATTGTTTTGGAGAGGAGATTGTATGGATAAAGGCAGAAACCTTACGGAGACTATTGAGGAGATGAACTAAATATTACTGGCTGTTCGTGGTTATAACATGTTTGCAGGAGGCATATTAACGTTACAAAGACTATTTGAAGCTGTGTGGCCCTCAAGTAGGAACCGAAAAGGGAATTAACAAAATGAGTAAGAAATACATGAAGAATTTCTTTAGAAGCAATGCAGTAGAATAATTACTCAGCTAGAGCCATGGCAGACATATAAAAAATAGAGCAAAGTTTCTCATACTTGACCTTGAATATGACTCACCTGGAAATCTTATCGAACTGCAGATTCTGATTCAGTGGGGCTGGGGCTGGACCAGAGATTCTACACTAGGCTCCCAGATGACACTATCTGTGCCTGGACCACACTATGAAGAGCAAGGTACTAGAGAGTTTAAGACCATTCTATTAAACAAAGAAAAAGTCACACCCACTGATATAGTAATCCTGTTTAGGAGAAATGGCAATAAAATCTAAGTGTAACTAAATTTCTAGCACAAACTATATAAAAGTAGAATACTGAAGAGTAGAAAGAAAAAGTTGGCTTTCATCTCATCTACTGGACAACTTTAGGTACATTAACTAACATCTCACATCCCTCAGAATATATCTTGGTTGGATGCTGCTAATATGTAACTTTTTTACCTTAGGATATGGCCATGCCACCAGGACGTATTTTATATCAGCGTTAGGTTACAAAACATTTCACCAACAGTGTATATACTAAGTTTGAGGCGTGTTAGTGACAGTAGTACTGATAGAGAGTGCACTTTAAAGGGAGTAAATCCCTTTTTGAATAGGGTCATGGCTTCATACCTATATCTTAGGTCTATTCAAGTTGGCAGCTTTAACCAGGCAAATTCCTAAAAATGTCTTAAAGGAGAAAACAGATAGCTGAGAAGTGTCCTCCGAGGGACCACAAAATAAAGTACATTTTGTAACAAATTGCAGGACAAGGAATAGTGGCTTTCCTAGTAATATCCAGAATCAAGGTGCCTTGTGACATATTTCAGTAATTTGCACTATAAACAATGGCCACAAGTAGGGTAACAGACAGCCTTTCTTCTTGATCACCCCTGTGATTTAAGAAATGACCTCCCAGGCCCCTTCACCAGTAGGATGCTGCAAGACCTTGAAAATGATGTGCAGCAGGGTTTTTTGGCTTATTTGTCAGCAAGGAGAAGTTTTTAACGAGAAGTTTTATGACAGCTCACAATCCTGAGCGCTAGTTAAAGCGAGACAAACATCTTACCAGACAAAAGACGCTGCCCATAAATATTCAGACCTCTGCTGGAAATCCTGTTTGCCTTATCGTTTGGAAGAAGACTGGCCTGGAATCCTGCTTCTGATGTGCATTTTAAACTTTCTGTACGTTAAAAATCTACTTGGAGGTATACAAAGTGATGGCTGTACAAGTGAATAAAGCATTTCTTCTCCATCACATTGCAATGTTTGACAAGAATCTTAGGCAGATATATGGCTATTAAAGCAGTGTGTGGCATGTGAAAGCCCTCGTAAAAAAAGCTTATACTGTGATATATAAAGGAAATTTTGCAGCATTTGATTGGGTCCATGTAATTCTTGCATAAAATGGAAATCGTGCAGTGGATCAACCTTGGAGTTCCTTGGGTGGTGTGCAGCCCTTAGAATTAGAAGCCCAGAAATTCTCTTGGTAAATGGCAAGACTGTCCAGCTGGCAGTGGTCGGACATGAGCACTTTTAAAGGAAAGCAACTGAATGAATGGATTTCTAAGACCATGCTGTTGTCCAATCAAGAAAGTGCTTTTGTGATTTCAATTGAATCACCTTGTCCAGTTAAAACATAGAGTTGCTGTTATGTTTTTCATCTTTTTAAAGTCATGGCAGCCCTGTCAGATGAGCAAGTGCCCTTCACTCATTTAGAAATTCAGCACCACTACGACCCATTTCATGACAGACACTGTGCTGGGCTCTGAAACCCTTACAAAATAAAGTATCATGAGTGGCACAATGAACTTAGAATTCAGGGGAGGAATAAAGTATAATCATGATCAGATATATGCCAAAAGCTAGGAGACAAGAGAGGAGCAAATGACCAACAACTTGGGTCAGACAGAGGAGCTGTTCCCTAGAATGGAGCATTTGATAAGAATCTTAACACACACTTGCAAATCTGCTGGAGATGCCCAGGCAAAGACACCAAGGATGGGAGAGCAAGATGGGTCGGAGACAGTTGAGTAGTTCAGTGTGCTGGAGGAGAGGCTTCATGTGGATTGGATTTAGATTAGAAGGGTAAATTGTAAGCCATGGGATCTTAATGGAACATGTGTACCATGCTCAAGGGGCCATCTTGGATCTACCTGCAGGGACCTTCTATTGGAGAATAAAATGTGGAAATGAGTAGGAAGGCACAACCTCATGGGTGACCCTACTGCTCATTCCATCTAGATGGGACAAGCAGGAATGGAAACTATTTTGATCTTATAATTGATCATCCTATCTACCCTTATACTCAAATGTAACTTACAGTAGCCATTGGCTTATCAGTGCCAGTGTCCTAAACATGTGACATTTCCGCTATAAGACAATATTTTTCAAGATGCTAACTCAGTTGTAAGCATGCAATCTAGGCTGTACTTTGGTAGAGAAGATAGTTTAACACAGTTTCCTTTATATCCTGTCTTGGAACAAAAATTAAAGAAAATCGGTTTTGCTCATCTTTAAAGTGACAAGTGTATTTTTTTTTTTTAAGGTAGGAAAATGGTTGGGAGCTGTTATCCGTAATGATAGTATAATTTTCTATTATGTAATATATGGGATGAGTAGATATCAGAGGCTTTTTTTGTTCTTAAAAAATAGGGAAGGTGGTGAAATATAATGTGACTAATCCATTCATTTGATAAGTGCCACAGCTTAATGGTCCTTAATATTTATTTTTATTTTTCTCAAATCTCTTTTTAAAATTTTTTTCTTATTAGAAAAATTATGAAGCCTTTTACATCATTTCCCTGCTCATTTTTTTTAATCGAAGTATAGTTGATTTACAATGTTGTGTTAATTTCTGCTGTACAGCAAAGTGATTCAGTTATATATATATATATATATATATATATATATATATATATATATATATATATATATATACATTCTTTTTTCATATTCTTTTCCATTATTGTTTATCATAGGATACTGAATATAGTTCTCTGTGTCATACAGTAGGACCTTGTTGTTTATCCATTCCATATATAATAGCTTACAAATCTCTTTAAACTGATTTTGGAACTGTGCAATGCACCTGGGTGAGGAAGCCATATCCCACAGGGGCCCTGCAAATGGAGACAGAGGACTTAGGTTACACCATTAGTTCTCCCACACAAATAATGTGATTCCTTCACATCGTCTACCTCACACTGCATGGGTTTTTATGGCACATAGGTTTGTGTGTGGTGGATCTCGTGGCCGAGAGCCACACATTGATTACATGGTTGGAATGGGAGGTGATGAACGCAAATCCACCCTTTGTTGATGAAGACATAAGACTCTCTGAGGGGGCCCTGGGATCCTTCTGTGCACACTTAATATTTCCATTGTCTCAGCAATGATAATTTCTTTAAGTAGAAATATGAAAAGAAAAGATTATATAGTAACCCACCTGCATGATGAAATTCCTTTTATAGTTTTAACCAGGTATAGGAGTTTAATGATAAAAGAACTAATTGGTCTACTACACATTCAGTCAACAAAACCATTTGAGCCTTGGGCCCCAAGGTCTTCAAAATGTCAACTCTTCCTCAATTCTGTAATATATTTAAAAGCCATTGTACTCGATTAGAATTCTAAAGAAGCTTGTTAAAACATCAAAAGTCACTGCTAAACAAATTTCTTAATTTTAAGCACAAAACTCTAAAGGATTCAATAAAGCATTGTTGAGAATACTATTATCTATGTACCTGCTTTGGTAAAAAATACTTCCATGTGACATATTTACTTAAATTCTCATTCAAAATGACACTCTTGTATAAATAAGCACTTAACCAGTATTTGAAACCATTATTCGCAGTTGAATGAGCATGGTATATAATTAGGATTCTTTTAAAGGGGACTCCATGGTTAAAATGAATTTGGCTTTAGTGACTTTTAATATTACATATTTTTAATAAAGCACTTCCAATTAATGGCAACTGAAACCAAAAGCAACATGAAATTAAGAATGTTTATAAGACTGTAAGAAAAAACCCTCCGTTTTTACAGTTAATAGATGTTCTCTCATTAGATAAACTACATACAAAACTCTTCTAAATTTACCACATAACAATGGAAGATGCCCTGCTTCTAAACATGATACCCCAAACCCACAGGTACACACCTCTAGGTAGCAGTCCAAATATACCAATCAAATCTAATTTGTCTAAACTTAGAAAAGAGAAACCCAGCTCTAGTTAGCTGTGTTTCCAAAATAAATAGCAATATACATTTGAACTCTAAACTAACCATATAGGCACTATAAAGTTACATAATGTAAAGTCAATAATAGTCTTGCTTCCTTTCGTTGATAAATTATACGATTTGGGCAATTGATTTAGATGCCAGGTGTTTAAGAAACTGGTTTATAGCATAAATATAATCTCAGCGTAGAATCTAAGGTCTGCTGTTAGTTGTAGGGAGCAGAGAGTGGATGGCTACTTTGTGCCATTTTCTAAGTACTGCAATTTCAAATCTTTCTCATTTTGTGTAACTGGAGCTTATGAATATATATTTGTGTATACCAGGATTTCTGAACCCTAGCACTAGTGTTTTTGGCTGGATAGTTCTTTGTTGTGGAGAATTGTCCTGTGTGTTGTAGGATATTCAGCAACCATGGCCTCTACACACGAGGTGTCAGTGACACCCCTTCCCCAGTTTGACAACTAAAAATGTCTCCAGACATTGCCAAATCGCCCTTTTAGCCACTGCAGAATCACCCCTTGGTGAGGACCACTGGTGTATGCACATACACAAATACTTTTTATTTTGATAATTTCCATAAATATGCTATGGTGGCATTAGTAGAACTTTTTACATCAGGTGAATTTCAGATCTCATCTCCAAGGGTGTGGTGATTGAATATGTTAATAAATGCACACATACGTGAGCACAACCTTGGTTTTGAAACTGAACTGCCCTTTGTGAGAACAAGATTTTTCAGAATCTTTGGATTGCTTCCTTTTGACTATTAATCTCAAAATAACATTTGTAAGAACCTTTTGATTTGAGTTTTTCTCTTTCATCATTTTCCAACCAATATTTATGAAACATATATTACATGCCTCCTACTGTAGACAACACCATGACACTGTAAATAGACAGTTTGAACAAGCAAACATGATTTCATCCCTTCTAGAATGAACAATCGAAATTTTAAAAGTTGGTAAATGTTAGCCATTTTTAATTTTACTGAACAATTTGTGGTGCCGATATATAAAATTAATTCACAAACACTGTTTCAAGTATCTACTGCATGTAATTCATAATTATAGGGATTACAAATATGTGTAAACATTACCCTCGCCCTCTGGGAAGGTATATTGAAAGAAGCAAGTGGAGAATAATAAAGGGAAGGAAGGATAGGGGCTAACATGGGGTCCTCAAGGCAGCCTGGCTTCCACACCTGGTTATTCACCATTCTCCCAAGCCTCCATTGTTTGTTGGAGATCATTCCAAATTGCTTCCAGAGTGGAAGTCATATCTTCCAGCTTTGCCACAGCTTTCTGGGTTTCAAATATATATATTTTTTAAGACAGACCATCCTCTGCAAGTTGGACATTGATCAAGGTAGTTGAGGATTAATGAGTGTTTCTGAGGATGGGGAAATCTTTCCCAATCCTTTTTTATCTCTCCCTAGGCAGCCCTATGTAAACCTCACCAAGCACCCCTGCAAACAAAACAAAACCCACGCCAACATCAGCAAATGAAAAGGTGAAACATCTCTACATACACAACATGGAGTGTCACACACTCATATAGCAGGGCACCGCATTTGGTTAGCTATTTCCCAAGTTAAGTGAAATAACTTTATGCCATTTATATGATGAAAACATCATTGCTACTGGAAAATCCGTTACACTAACTAGTTTACTTGTAAGGGCGTATCATTCTCTGTACGTCACATGTGCTAAAAATAGCCTGGTGTACACAAACTCCACTAGATATTTATTCTAGAAATATTAAAAACTGAGAAGCAGAAAACACACAGATGAGAAAGACAAATGACCTTAAACCACATTTTTTTAAGTCATGTTGAATGATTACTACTAACAAGTCCCATGGTTTTGCATAAGTGACCATAGCAAAAGAGCACAGTATGGGCTGCAAACATTTTTTTCTTTTTGGAAGAAACATAAAGATTTCTTTCTGTTTTTTTCTTATTTTTAATTTATTTTTTATTGAAGTATAGTTGAATTACAATGTTGTGTTAATTACTGCTGTACAGCAAAGTGACTCAGTTATACACATATATACATTCTTTTTCATATTCTTTTCCATTATGGTTTGTCACAAGATATTGAATACAGTTTCCTGTGCTATACAGCAGGACCTTGTTGTTTATCCATCCTGTATATACCAGTTTGGGCTGCAAACATTTTGACCTGAGGCATCTAGATTGGACAAGAGGGAAAAAGAGGGTGATATTTCTTTTCCTTTTTTTCACTTATGTTATAATTGTCCTACCTTTTATTAATACTTTTACATTTCTGTGATTTCAGATTCAAGGCTCCCTTAGATTCCAAACAGGAAGGAATTTTAAATGTGCTCCAACACAAGCACACTGATCAAAAAGAAACATGTCAGATCATCTGACTGAGGCCTGAATTACTCAGATAATCACCCCATTTCAGCTCATCAAAAATGTAGGCTTGACCTCTTTGCCTTTTTAAACAAAATGTAATATAATTATTACACAAAGGCTCATACCCTATCACAAGATTGGTTTAAAACAAATAATTGAGAAACAGTATAAATAAAGTAAGACCAAGTATTTGTGACACTGACTTATACAATAGCCGTTTATAGACAGAGCACATGTCTCAAATTTAGGGGGCATCAGAATCATTTGGAGAGTTTATTAAAACACAGATTCCAATGCCCGAAGCCCAGAGAGTCTAATTTAAATTCTTGATCATATTTGGAGTGGCACTGGCCTAGAATGTTGACATTCACAGGAACATTCATACAGGTAATTCTCATTGTGGTCCATATCATGGCATTAATGTAGGTTTTAAACCATCTATGTGTGTTCTTGATGGGAGAGAGCCTTGCTGGTGTTTTCCTCAATTTGTCGATGATCCTGTATTTCTGTTAGAAAATTAAAATATCAATGAACTCACCTAGACTTAACATTTCTTTCAAATATTGGCAGGAGGTTAACAACACAGATGCTTTTGTGGCCTTAGGTCAGATATATTTATTCCACATCAATGATCTTTGGAAACTTTATCCAAAATCCTGTTGAAATTGTTTATTTCAGAATTAGGGCAAACGGCTCCACCCTATGACTCTTGAGTGTGAACAGCTTTGTTTTGCAGAGGCCGTGGCTAAAACAGACCAGACAGTCCCATCAGCTGCCTGGTCATTGTGCTTTTTAGCGGAATTACAGCATGTTACAGTATTTTTCTTTGCAGCTTAAACATTGAGCAAACCCAGATATCCGGAGATGCTAAAATGAAAAATCTGTTTCCTCTTGCTTTGCCATTTGCCAAGCGAACTCCGTCAGACAGCACATTCTATACCTTTTGAGTAAATGAAATTACCCTCTATGTGTTGGCAACATCTGTCACAAAACACTCTTCAGTCTATGGCTTAAATGCATCGGATAGGAAGGGCTTTGACAGTGTATTTAATGAGGCACGATTATAATTTCGCCTTAACAACCATAGATTTTTCTCTTCCTTTTTTGTTATTTTTTCTTTCTTTTTCCTCTCCCCCACACTGTTTCATGTCTTACACAATACAAAAGAGGTTCTGTAGCTGAACTGCAATTGATGAACACAGTGACTGGCAAAGCCCGGTCTTGGTTGTAGATAACCAGCGCTTCAAACTCCCGAAGTTGTCTGTCCCTGGTAAAGTGCCATCAAGACAATGTGTTTCCCCAAGGGATTCCTGTCTGCTATTTCCAACTTACTCACTGCTTGTAAGTTTCTTCCATCCCTTGAGATTCTTAAGAAATGTATGATCTTAATCATTTGTGGGAATCCTGTGTTTCTTGAACATTTTTACTAAATTTGAATAAGAATGTATGTCCTGATGTGTCCTCCCCCAAGAAGCCTTATTTCGTTGTTCATTTCATTTGCAATAGCTGGCCTGGTTAGGAATGTTTCTCTTACATTGTCTTCCACTCCGTGCCTAGCACTGCTATTTCCAATGCTAAATGATGACACATCCCTCCCCCCACCACACACACACACACACACACACACACACACACACAGTCTTCCCTTTGATTGTCAGGTTTCTGGTTTATACACAGAAGCAGCGCTCACTCTGTGGCATCTGTAATCAAATGAGTCCCCAAGCACTTTCCATGAAAAGATTCTCTAAAGAGACCAGACGATCCTTCCGAAATTAATTCCAAATGCAGGCATTCAATCCTTCTATACTTATCATGCATAGATTTTGATTTGTCTGTCTGTCACAGGCTCACCTTATCTCATTTACATATTACCACCCCCGAAAAAGACTTAAGACTACCTATCACACTGCTGGGGTGTGAGGTCACCCCTAGGGCATTGCGAAGAAAGTATCCTGGCCAAACACAATTTGGTCTTTATCTCTGATATATGATGAACAATTCTTTATGTGACTAGGGCAATCTGATTAGAACTGTGGGGTTTCCGGGACTGTCACAAGTTAGCTGTGTGTCAGAACCTCTAGGGGCAAATATTCTAAGAAGATAGCCTAAATCTCAAGTTCAAGAAGAGTATTGAAGTGTTGCACCTGCTAAGGATTAGAATGTTGTGAAAGTGCCACATTTTGGCTAAAAAAAAAAATGCTTCAGAACTTCTGTCTTAACTCTGAGATTATTCTGTAGTTTATCCCTAAGTGATTTAAGAAACGTCTCAGTTATTCTCAAAGTATTTACTGCTAGTGTGATATGACAAATACCTGAAATAAAGGCTAGTAATTTTTTTTTTTTTTTTTTAAGGAAAAAGGAAAGATGCTTTTGTTAAATTCAGGCAGCAGGAAGAAAAAGTGTTGTGTCTCTGAATTATAATTAAGTAAAAGCTTATCATGTCTCTCATTCAAGAAGCATTCTGATGAATGACAGTTTATGGAAGCATCAAAAAATTCAAGCAATGCAAATGCACAACTATGTCTATTTACAAGTTACAGATTATAAAATAACATACATGTTTTGATTGATTGTAGCTCAAAAGTCCAAATGTCTTTGAGAACAAAGCTAGCTCTGTATATCAGTCATTTACAAATATATGGTTCAGTTTCTATTTTCCTTCCATATTGATGAGGAAGAGCCCACAAGGAGGGCTGAGTGACAGCCTGATCTTTTAACAGGTACAGTCAGGGAGCTGGATTTGGATAATAGCACGAGAAGCATTATCCTGAGCTAAGGCATTTTAGGACATATTTGCTTGTGGGTAATTAGTTTGGGTGCTGAGATCCTTCCATCCACATGAATCTGACTTATTTTTTTTTCTTCAAAATGTTTATTTATATGAAAAAAAGTCACATAGAAAAATAATGTTTACAGAAAAAAATAGCATTCAGATTCATAATCATTTTTCTACCACTGGGTATTTAAATGAGCTTCTGCCTTTATTACTGTCTTTAAAATAAAACACTGGAATTATACAGTCTCAAAGATTCCATCCAACCCTAGCTTTTCAATTAAAAAAAAAAAAAGATCTTTCCATTCTCTAAGTTAGTCAATTAAGGTGGAATAGTAGGATAGTGGAAAGGAAAAGGAAAGGAAGGGTAGTATGGCCTGGCTCCAGGCTTCATGGGCCATGTGACACTTTGTATATGGACAGAATTTTTTTTTTATGTCTATTATTTCTTGCATTTCCAACAGTTATGATAAATCAAAAAGCATATTCTAGAAGTAGGCCTTTCCATGATGAAACACTTGATATGTTTGCATTTAAAAAAATTTCAGTGCTGTTTCATTTGACCAGCCTTTAGCAGAGTTCAGTATCCTCTAGGCTTGTGTCAAAAGCACAGATAGAAAGAAGGTAGGTCAAAAGATTAGGAGGAAAACATATGGGAAATAGTAGCTTTGATTTTTATAACATTTGTGTTAGATTTTAATATGTCCTTTAAAGGTATCCCGTCAAGAAACCCATCTGGACCAGCCTTATCCCCCTGGGGGAAGGTTGTATTGAGGTGATCAAGAATTATCTGTATAAATCCTGGGTAAATGACAAAAACAGAAGTTTTACTCAATATCAAGAACAATTAGAGAATTTCCATAGTATTTATATTTTTCAGTCAGAGAAGTTTGTATGTAGAACAGTGAGAGAGGATCTATCTGATGTCTTAGAATACATTCCACATTGAATATTGGAAGTATAAATGACAATGACAGATAAATCACATCAGAGATAAAAGTCGCTAATGTTACATATTTAGACAGGCACAAAATGACATGAATGGATGTAAAAATCACACATGGCTCGTTAGCCTTTTTAGTGAGAAGTAAGCACGTATGATGTTGACACAGTTTACTGTGCTTATTTTTTTTAAGTTTCCTTCATTGTGGAACATGTTTTCAGATGGACGTTGTGTGTGCTTATAGGGTGCTGTGATTACGCCAACAATGGACCATCCTATGTCAATGCAGCCAGCAAACATGATGGGCCCCCTGACACAACAGATGAATCACCTTTCGTTGGGCACAACAGGAACGGTGAGTTGAAGAGTTTGTTTCCTTTTGTTTTCTTGGACTTCATCAATATAAGGTGCAATACTCGCTGTTCTTACTGGCATCATCAGCAGAACTGGTTCTGCACCACTGACTAACATGCCTTTTAGGTCCCACTGTGAATAAACTGCCCTCTGCATGCACAGTTCCAGGGCACATTTACTCGCATTGACAAGGCTGAAGGTTCTACCGCATTGCATTTAAATTTGTGTTACTTCTGGTTCCTATGATGCAATGCAGCAGGTGTGTCTATTTTAGACCTTGTAACTTAATACACTTGAGCCTAGTTTTTCTCTCCCAGATACTTACCACTTCAGCTCACAGCAGCCCCAGGTTATTCACAAGACAGGGGTCCAACCTTGATTATGACTAATATTCAGGGCTTTTTGTTTACTTTCAATGTTAAAAGCAACAAAAAGTAATTGAGAACCTCACATAATCAACTTATTCTAATCTTTCTTTTGAATATGTCAACATAGATGATGTTCAAAAAAGGAAAGGAATCTAATGTACCGGATTTTTTTTATAGGTAGGGATGTTTTTGATTAGCCATTATTTTTCCTTAGGGCACAAAAGTATATTCAGAAATGCCCATTGCAGCCTTGCTTTTATATCAACAAGGCAGTTGAAATCATTGGCAAACCTTTGTTTTTTGAAAAATCTTTTCAAAGACAGTTCCCCAAATGGTCAGGAGGGCAAATGTCTAATACAACATGGAATACTGCAACTTTATTAATTATAGAGAACAATGAAAAATGTCAAAACCAGTATCCCATGTAACAGTTTTTACTTTTCATAAATGTTAATGTAGGTAATTTTGTCATTTTTAAAGATGGAGAGAGGAAAACATGTATCTTCTTCTGAGTGAGACAGCTTTGATACTATAGAAAGCCTGATGGAGCCCTATTGCTTCTGTCTGTCCTTAGGAAGATAACATCTCCTGGTCTCAGTGCCCCTCTCCATCCCGTTGAAGTAATGAACGTGGAGATCTATGGGACCCCTTCAACCATATGCCTCTATGACTTTATGCCTATATGTCTCATAGTCACCACTACTGTGATTCTTCTCAGTTATGCTGGCAACATCTCCAAACATCTAAGTACACTAGGTACATTAGCTGTATATTGGAGATTTTACCTTAAAGCAATGGTTTGCTTGCTACATAGATGCGTTGACTCAAAGGCTTTTGAGGATTTAAGAAGTTTCTGACATGTTCACTGAGGTCTCAGTAATCTGCTCTAAATAGGAGGAAAGTCTATATACCTAATGGAAAGAGTCCCATTGTTTCAATAAAGAAAGTTAGTTTTATGAACATAAACAAAGTACCCATCTAGAAGGCCTCAGTTGCTGAACCTATAAAAAGCAGTTGATGATACCTATGTGTCTGAAAGCTTAGACTAGATCAAATGATTCTTTAGGTCTCTGAACTAGACTTTTAAAAGTCATGTGTAAGACTATGTTTAATTTTACAGTGTGGTACAGCTAATTTTCATTAGAATTTGAAGATACTATTTCTATAGCTTTTAGCAATGTGTGAAGATTACCTGTAGTCACTTTTCTCATTTATTAATAAAGCAGATCCCAGGACAATATTGGAAGGCTTGAAGTTTCTCATGTCCCACTACTGATTTCCCTTTATATCTGCTTTCCCCTACTTAAATGATCATAAATTATGAATAAATGAAGTAATGCACTTTTACTGTATTGAATGACAATTTGTAATCCGATAAAGGAGGGAGTTCTAAGGCAAAGCATAAAAAGAAACACTTCATAAATTCTACTCATTTGAATCAAAAGCAAAGCCAGCTGACTTACTGGAATTCAAATTTGGAGGAAACTAGGAAAAATATGACCTGAGTTAATTGAGAATATGACTGAATCCTTTAAGAAATTGAAAAATAAGCTCAATTATATAGAACAGTGTCAATAAGAAATACTTATTGATTCAATAATGTCTATTATGACTAGTGTTTGAGCATTTTCAAAAAGGATACATTTATACAAGACCACAAATTTTGCCCAGCTGGTAATAGCCAAATTATTCAATAATGATATATCCCCTTTTCTTTCTCAGAAAGCAAAAGTTTTAAGCATGTGGCTTATATTTAACATCAAATTTCTTCTAGCTTTTTAAAAAATTATTTTCCTCCTTCTCATTTGTACTAATGCTTAAAAACATTGTAAGCTTTATGTAAATTGATGTTTTGCAAAGGTTTAAAGTTTCATAAGGTTCTGAAAAGGCAGAGAGAAAACAGTATTAATTTGTAGATTTATTCAACAAAATATCACTGACAATGTTGAGTGTCCAGCAGGAAGTTATACTTTTTTCTTAAACTGTCACTCTTACACTTTGATATAATATCATAGATTCATTTTATCTGAATTTTTGATTGGCATTTGGAGTGGCTCTTATTGATTCTTTTGATTCTTTTAATCAGATTTCACCACCTTATTAGATCTTTTCAACACACTTTATCCATTGCTGGGAAGGTGGCCTGGTATCATGGAAAGAACAGTGGGTGTTGAATTTGAGTTTAAAGCCTGGTTCTGCCCCCTTATTAGCTGTGCATGTTTAAGCAGGTTACTTGACCTCTCTGAACTTTTATTTCCTCTTTTGCAAAGTGGGAAAAGTAATGTTTATATCCCAGGGGTGTTGTGAGTGTTAATGGCATGAGATATGGAAACCTTCCAGTTTTTCAAGATAAGCTACTTGGATTTTAATGGGAAATCTCCCTATGTTTGAATATTGGACCCAATTTTCCTAAGAGCTGTCAGTTTGTGCCTCCTGCCCAAGGTTTTCCTGGTCCTCCTCTGATCTCTCTGGCCATTGCTTCTTTTCTTTCTTAGGCTGCTAAATAAGTTTTTAAACTTACTTCTCATTCATACATGATTTCCTTAACAAGCTCCTCCACTTCGATGGTTTTGAACTCTGCCTTCTATGCCGAAGACTCTTATATCTGAGTCCTCAGGGCTAACCTTGTCTTAGAATTTTAGACCATTTTAGAATTTTAGTCATTTGTCCAACCACTTGCTAAATATTTCCACGTTGACTCTCCCTCTGACATCTCGAAGTCAACACGACCCAAACTAATCTCATGAGCTTCCCAAGCTTTCTCCCCACTGACCCTTCCTCTTATAGGGTCCTGCTCCTGTTCCCTCTCAAGCTGACCCCATGACCACTCACCCGGGGAGTCCAACACTACACTTAGGACCCAGTGTAGACCCTTTCCTTCTCAATTCCCACCTCATACAGTTACTATTCAAGTCCCATAGACATCTGTCAAATACATCCCTTCCTTCATATTCTAGAGTCTCTTCCCTGGGCCTCGTTTGATTAACTGTAATAGTCCCCTAACTGTTCTTCCTGTTTCCCACCTCAATTTACTCCAGTCTGTTCCCCGCCATATTGCCACAGCCAGTCAGTCTAAAACTCTCAGACCATGTCTCTCTCCTAGTATAATTTTCCAGAGGCTTTCAGACATCTGAGCTCACTGAAATTCTGCAAAACAAGGTGTGAACAAGTCAAGATTAAGACAGGAACCTCAAGTCCAGAAATAGTTTCCAAGGGCAGAGCAGAGAGATCCAGGGAATAACCAAAGTAAGCAGGGTTCAGGGCTAATGGGTCCTGGAGCTAGATTAGAATTTTCCATCTTCAGAAGGGGTGCCTTAGGTCATACGCCATGTCCCGCTTTCTTTTCTAAGATCCCTGAGTAAAGGAAGTGTACTGAGCCAAAGCCTCTTTTTCATCTTCATAAAATTAGATGTATTTGGTCCCCCATGACCCCACATTTTGAAAGGGATGCCTTGTAGGTTAATTAACCATTCTTTGCCACCTCAAATGTTTATTGTTCAATTCTTTACCTATTTTTAAGCTGGACAGAATCTGCAGGGCTTAAAAGAAATGAATTTTATGCAAGCAGTATAACGGTTTTATTCCAGGGCTCTGCTGACCTTGAAGAAGTTTCTAGCTTTTCTGCTTTTGTTTATTTTTTGTCACAGGATTCCCTCAAGGACCAAAGCCCTATTATCCATAATTTCTTATCAGTCTATTGTAAGCTTTAGCAGAAACCACTGGGGATTTTACTGTGTTATGAGAACCTCCAAATTGCATGACAATCTGGTTTTACAAGTTTCTTATCTCCTTTTCATTTGTTCAGTTGGTGGTCACCAGTGGCTTACAATGTCACCAGACTCTGTTGAAAGAAATAAAAAGTTTTTGTTCTGCAGGCTCCTTATCTGCAGTTCTGTTTGTGTCTCCAGACCACTGGTGATTTGTGACATCATTGGATTCTGGTGGTGTAACCATAGCCGCTCACAGAGATAATCTTGTAATTGTTCTTGACTTGTTCAACATAGTTCTCTCACAGTTTTCAGTAGCACCATCCCTCCTGTATTGCTTTGAAATTCTGATGGTATCAGGTGAAAATCCTGAATTATTCATTTTGCTTAGAGATTGTCTATTTTCAGCTATTATCCAGGAATATAAGTATTAAGACAGAGTGATAAAAACCAATACACGATGTTAAATGGACTCATGATTAGGAAACAGTATCATAAATTCATAAGTGGTCATGAGTACATCTCCTGAAATGTTTTTTCAGGAAAAAGTATCAATCAATTAAAAATGGTTAAATACAAGAAACAAAATATAGATGAAAGGGAATAGTTTTTTTAAATTTATTTAGTCTTGTTGTAAGATAAGTGAATTTTTGAAGTTAGTCTTACAATATAAACAATAAACAAGTAGGCATTAAGTGAAAGTCTAGTATTATGAAAGTTTATTTGCAAATAGTAAGCTTTTGCTGTTTAAAAAATAGATTCTGAATTCCAATAAATTAGCAAAAAATACAAAAGTCCCAGTGTATAAAATGCCAAAGAACATGAACAGACAGTTGATAAAGGAGGAAATAGAAAGCCAAAAAACATATGAAAAATGATCAACTTAACAGTAAATTAATCTAATACACACACAGACACACACATATAACCCATTAAATAAAGTTATTAAAATAATACACATTGCTGATGAAGGTGTGGGGAGATATACATTCTCAAGCGTGGATAGTGTGATGGTAGGAATCCAAATTTGTGAAAGTGTCAACTGGATAGCAGGGTGGACCTGCAAGACATTTCAAAAATAGCTCTATTCCCCGACCAAGTAGTTATAGTTTTGAAGACCTATTCTCTGGAAATATTCTAGAATAACAGAAAATATATCTTAAAAATATTCAGCCCAGTATTCTTTATAATGTCTAATAAGGAAGATTAAATAAATCATAATCCATCCATAAACTAGAATGTAATGCAGCATGAAGTTATAAGTGTATAAAATAATTAGGAAGGGATTAACTATCATGTTAAATCAAAAGAGCAGGATGTAAATTTGCATGTGTGGAGTATCGTATCAACTATGAAAAAATATTTATGAAATAAGGCTGTAACAAGTACAAACAAGTGTGATGGTTTCTAGATGATGGGATTAGGGATGATTTCTATTTTAATCATGGTACTTTTCTACATTCTCCAAGAATTCAACAATGAGCAAGATTTTTTATAAATTTTAAAATGTTATAAATATATTCTTGGAAAATGACTAGTGTCACGGTCTTGTTTGTTTGTAGTAATAATGTGTGCTTAGTTTTTTAAAAGATAATCAGAATTACTACCAGTATTAATGAAATATTTGGAGACCCCTTGAAAATGATTTTATATATTCTAGATTTGGGGATTATAATCAAGTCACTAGTTCACATACCTGTTGTGAGAAACAGAATAACTTATGCCTAAGGTTTACTTGCATTTGAATCTTTGATCAATGCTTGCTTGGCTGGCCTTGCATTGTTCAAAGTTCTAATCTGCCTTTTCACACACCATTCACTCATGGGAGAGTGATCAACATTGTCCTTTTGTGGCAAGGAGATGAAACGGAGAAATTTGTGATAGTCCAAATTAAGTTACCAAGTAGGTGGAAGAGTGAAGTTTGAGGTTTTAGTTTTTAAAATGGAATAATGATCATACGAATGGAATGAGGGTCATGCAAAAGCATCCTTTTAACCATGTTTGGGCAGTTTATTTGAATATGAGCAATACCCGGTCCCTTTTACACAGTTTACCCCTCCAAGGGGAGCTGGAACTAGATTAGAACTTTCCATTTTTAGAAGTCGGTCCATGTCCCACTTTCCTTTTTTAGATCCCTGGCTAAAGAAATGATATTAAGCCAAAGCCTCTTTTTCATCTTTAAAAAAGCAGTTATATTTGGTCCCACGTCACCCCAACTTTTGAAATGGATGTCATGTTGTTTAATTAACCTCGATCTACAATTTGCCACCTCCGATTTTATGACACTTTGGAAAAAGACAGCAGCCATCTGTTGAATAGATTCTGTTCTATTGATCTGTGTCCTCACGATACCAGCACACGAAGCTCCTTGGCCTCGACCACTGGGGACAGAGCCCGAGATGAGTGGTCAATAACAAAATTCTAGCTTCAAAACATGTCAGCCTCCATAGAATTTGGGAATGTGCAAATTTTTCATTTATCTCTTTTGAAATTGTAGTTACTTCTTTTGTTCTCCAGGACTGGGGTTTCATATTGCACTTTGGTCCCCTTCCTGACGGGCCACTTTGTAGAACTTTTGTGTCAGCCAAAGAGGGTACATATTGCAAGTTGATGACCCAAGGGAGGGACCAAAGTTATGAAAGATGAGGAAGATGACAATACTCTGGGACAGATGATGCTGTCCTCGCGGGTCACAGGGGGCCTAACGACACGTCCAGAGTGGTGGTTGTGGGGACCGTTGTGTCAACTGTCAACTGTCAAGGGGTCATAGTGCCTCCTTGAGTGCTTGAAGGCAGGAGCCTTAGGTACCATGTGACATACAGTGGGCACTTCCAAGTTTTAGAGCTAAAATTCTATTTTATTTTCTTTTGTACTTCATTGCATTCTTTCTCATGCTCTTTTCATTCAAAGATTCAGTCCCAAGACAGGATTATGATACTCCACCAGCTGTTGTGTCAGGTAGGAAAATTCTAATTCCTTTAAGACTTGATTGGATGGGAGAGAGGGAGCTTGCCTGGTTTTTCTCCAAAACTCTTTAAAGCAGTGATTCTCAAACAGTGATTCTAAGCAGGCATTTCAATATCAGTTCCGGGGTGGGGGTTTAGCATATGTGGTTCAAAAAAGGATATTTAATATTCCAATCCAGTTTTGTGTATGGAAAATAAATGTGTTGTTTTTGAAATGAAAAGTAAAAGCTCAAAGACTTTTGGTCTATGAAGGATACACAGAAAATTGAGTCTACGTTCTGTGTATCAGTAATTCTTAGTGCTGGAAGCGTTCATTAGACTTTCTGGGAAATTGGAGAAGGATACTTGTGTTTATCGAAAGAGGGCACAGATGAATAAAAGTAGTTTGAGAAGCACTGCTTTAGAGACCGGAATTCCTCTGAAATCAGAAAATCATCCCATTTTGCTTGCTCTGCACCCACCATAGTGTCTGACACATAGTAGGTACTCGATATAATTGTTGAATGAATCAAAACTTCAAATTTGTTCCAAAAATGGTGTTTTGGATATTGAAAGAAAATCTGCCAATGTTCCATGTGTACAACAAAGTGGCAGAGGTTGGTTTGAGAATTCGTTAGTGTCTCGAGCATTTTAATTAGCAATATTGAAGTAGTTTCATAAAATCCAGTGGTGCAGTTTGTCACAGAGTATACATATGTGAAGACATGAGTTTTAATTTTGAACAGCACGGATCTTCTTGTGCTTTCGTCTTGATTTTGCATTTTGGTTTCTTGCAAAGAGGAAAATGGGCACAAGTTTTCATTTTTGTTGATTTTAACTAAATAAAATACTGGCAGCATGAAGGGCTTTGAACTCTTTAATCCTTTGATGTGTCAGATGATGAGGACATAAAATCTAAACCAAGAAAGGGCACTGGAGAGAGAGCAAGAGACAAAGGCCAGAAACAGAGTGGGAGAGCCCAGAGAGCAGCAGAGTCTGGCAACTGAATGATGGTTTTCAAGCAGAGAACATCGTGTTCTTGGGCCACCTGGTTTGCTTGACCCAGCATCTTCAGGGTAATCCTTTTCTCATGTCTTGTGGACTTGTTTAATTATGCTCATGGCTGAATACTCCTCTTAGAAGTTCAGTTGAGAAGCAATGAGTTAGCTTTCAGCTGTGAAGTTACTTTGGTCCTCCTGGAAATCTCTATAAGTTGTCATTAATGGAAATACCACTTATCTTTCCCCAAAGTGTATTACCTGTCATATCTTCATGTGCCTGTTTTATTTAGGATATGGGACTCCTGGGAAGATGCTTTCTCTAACGTATGTAGCCTTTACTTTGTTTACCATGTGGCATCTTTGTTTAACAAGAGGCATCTATTCTTAATAATTTGCCAATATTGATAATAATGAAAGACACAAAATGGAACTTTCCTTCAACTAGGTTTTCTGATTTCACTTTCAAGAACACAATGGATAAAGCAATGAAAACATTAAAAGCACTTACTAGATGTGTGTCATGGGTCAGGCTCTACACAAATCAATGGTGGCAGAACATCTGGTGGCAAATCTGGACTCAGAGTTCCCACCTAATTCCATAGTCAGGCGCCACTGAGAGTCCTTGAGCAGAGAAATGACTTGATCAAAGCAGTGCTTTGAGAAACCTAATCTGGCAGTTTGGTGTGTGCTTGAGGAATAAGACACAGTAATTACGTAGAACATTTAGAAAGCTCAAATATGATATCACTAAACTAAAATAAGTGCTAAGACCCCAGTGGAATACAAAGGGACTAAAATAGAAGTGACAGGAAAAATAACACTTTGGGAGATTTTACAGTTGTTTTCCCCTTACAAGATTGGGTTGGTGGTTTGACATCTTATAAATTTGCACAGACTTCTTTGGCCTCTTTAGTCCATCTCTAAATGAAAATAGACTTGCCTTCCTAAAATGTTTGTGACTTATCTGGTGGGCACAACTTGAATGACATTTGAAAAAATAACATATCCTTTGCCAAACCCTTGATCAGATCAGGAAAGTGAAACAGGCATAAAGTATTGTGATATCCTCTTCTCATGTCTCCCAATATGCCAGTGTTGGACAACTCCAATAGTAATCGATTCTTGGCCATTGTAGGAGCCAACTAAACTGCCATGATGTATCGGAGTTTGAGATATCTCCGTGGTAATCTACAGAAACAAAACCCAACCTAATTCTGTTCGATCAATATACCAAACATTTTTTGACCACCCTCTGAGTGCTGGGCACAACACTGAAGTACTAGAGATACAAAGATGAATAGAAAATGGACCATTGGTTAAAAAATATATATGATGGTCTAAATTAATGTTGTTATTGTTGATGATGATGATGTTGAAATGTATAAAGTATGGAGGAACTAAAATTTAGAATCTACGATGAAGATTGGGAACCCTCAGGAATAAAGTGAATTCTGAGCTTGATGTGGAAAGATGAATATGAGTTTACCAGTTGGACAAGAGTGGGAGATGTACATGAGGTGAATGGGACAGGAAATGGAATTCTATGGGGTGATTAGATGACAGCCAGTTATTTGGTATTCTTGGGGCAAAACATCACGATGGCAGACACTGAAGGTGATCTCAGGGTAATCAGGGTAAATCTGATTTTAGGCAAGAACTCTTTCCTCTTTGAGCCACATGCCACCTTGTTCTTTTAGTTTTTCAAGTAGTATTTATTGGGAGCACACTTTGTGACAATCACTGTGTCGGGTGCCAGGGATACAACTTCCTTCTAAGAACCTAGGGTCCAATTAGGAAGTTAGGCACAAACAAGTGATTACAAGTTTGTAAAATCTTCAATAAGATGCCTGAGTTCAGAATCTACTGTGTCACTGGCTAGTTGTGGAACCTTGGGAAAATTATGTAACTTCTCTGTAGCTTGGATTCTTTATCTGAGGAAATATTAATTACCTCGTAAGGTTGTTGTGAGCATAGATGAGTTAAGATATGTAGCCTGCTTAGCACAGGTTCTGGCATCAAATAAGTGCTCAAATGTTATTAGCAACAGCTATGCTAATCATCCTTGTTACAAGGTGCTATTGGGGACACAAAGAGAAAACTGACCCACGGTAGGAGTCAGAGAAAGTGGAAGAAACCTCTGAATGGAGACATAAGGACACGTGGGAATTAGCCAAGTGGAAAATAAGTTGGAGGGAGGAGTTTCAGACTAACAGGGCAGCATGTACAAAGCTGATGGGTAGCAGGATATGGCAACTTTGGGGAACTACAGATGGTTCAATAGGACAGGGATGCATAAAGAGAGATGAGAGTAGAGAAAACGATCCTGGACAAATAAGTTGGAGCAATGTCACCAGCTATGGTAGCTGGGACTCCATCCTGCTGGCAATAGATGTAAACTAAAAAGTTTAAGTTGGAGAGTGACATGATCACTCTGGATATAGGTGGAGAATGCACTGGAGAGAGACAGAACTGGAAAACGGGGACCAGGACTCAGGAGTTCAAGCACAAAATCAAGTTGGCATGTGCCCAAGGTGTGCAAATAAGAATGGAGAGTTGACAAATTTGACAAATTTGAAAGAGGTAGAATACACAGGACTTAGTAACTCACTGGATGTCAGAGTAGAAGGAGAGGAAAGAGTTAAAGGTAGCTCTTAAGTTCCTAGCACTCAATGGCCTGAGGTGTCATTTGCTGAGCTCTGAACCAGAGGAAAGAGAATCAAATTTGGCAGGAAAGAGTTTGAGTGCAGTGTTGTACACGTTGAGTTTGAGATGTCTGTGAGGCATCCAAATAGAGATAATCAATAAATATTTGGATGTCTGTTTTTGGAGCTCATAAGACAGATCTTAGGTAGAAATGGATTTTGGAGTCATCGTCATGGAATTAACTCATGTCACCCAGAAAATGTGCTTCGAGTGAAGAGAAGTAGGCCGATCCTTGAAAATAAAGAATGGGCAGAAAAAGGAACCTAAAGTAAAGATTGGAAAAGATAACTATAGACATAAAAGGAAAATCAAGAGTGTGAGGTTTCCAAAGACGCCAAAGCAAGAGAGGGTTTCAAGAGAGGCCAGTCTATTAAGATAAGTTTTGAAAAGAAGCCATTGGATTTCGTGACACAGAGGTCACTAGCCACTCTGATAGGGCAGTTTTAGGGGGAAGAGCAAGACAGTGAATGTCCTATGACAAAGTGGATGTAAAAATTGTTGGACCTAACAAAATTGGCTTTGAAGAGGAGAGACGATAATAACAGAAAATGAATGGAGAAGGGAACTGATCGATTGACTAATTTTTTTTTTTAAGATGGGAAATGTTTGGTCATGATAGGAAGAAGCCAGGAAAGAGTTCTAATGGTTGAAGATGTAATTCATACAGGGGATGACTGGTAGAACAAGGTCATTGAGGAAGCCAGACATCTCCTCTAGGAACGCAGGAGGACAGGAGGAGAGGACAGTGCACCTGCATGTAAGTTTGTAAGCATACGAGTAGGAAGTCAAATGTAGGGTTTCCTACATGATAAATACTTTTTTTGTTTGTTTGTTTTAATTTTTTTAATTGAAGTATAGTTGATTTACAATGTTGTGTTAATTTCTGCTGTACAGTATAGTGATTCAGTTATACATATATATATATATACACACGTATATATTCATGTATATATGCATGTATATGCTGTGATAAAACATCACAGTATATTGAATATAGTTCCCTGTGCTATACAGTAGGACCTTGCTGTTTATCCATCCTATATATAATAGTTTGCATCTGCTAATCCCAACCTCCCACTCCATCCCTGCCCCCAACCCCCTCCCCCTTGGCAGCCACAAGTCTGTTCTCTATGTCTGTGAGTCTGTTTCTGTTTCATAGATACGTTCATTTGTGTCTCATTTTAGATTCCACATATAAGTGATATCATATGATATTTGTCTTTCTCTGTCTGACTCACTTCACTTAGTATGATCATCTCTATGATACTACTTGTTTGTGTGTGTGTGTGTGTGTGTGAAGTATTAAGTGCCGTCTTCTGAGAGTGAGTGGGAATGGCATGGTAAGGGACTGAAGGAGAACAGAGATTTGGAAAAAGAAAGCCAACTAGCAATACACAGGAAGCTTGAGGGGCAGCCCTGGGGGGCCATTGGAAGCTACAGACTATGGATTTTTGTTATACCAGTCTGTGAGGATGTTTGATTTTTCACTGTAGTGATCAGCAGCCAAGAAGGCAGACAGGTGGATTAATCCAGGGCTAAGGTTTCACTGAGTGGAGTGAGAAAAGGGGCAATGTGTGCTGACATTGGCAAGAGAGTTACTGAGTGACACACTAGTTTCCAGGATGGATAGAAAAAGAAAAGAAGGCAGTAGAGTGTGGGAGAAAAGGAGAAAGCAAGGAAGATAGAGACTAGAGGTCTCAACAAGGCGTACGAAATGGTCAGAAGTACAATACTTAGATTTAAGAATGTGGATAATGAACTAATATTTCTCAGCAAAGTCAAGGTCATGGGAGCAGACGGCCAAAGTGGACTTGAGGTGAAGGTGACAGAGTTTAAGGAAGTTCATCAATATGAGCATAAGAAGGTGCTATTTCAGTGGGGTATTTTTGTACATCTAGATTTTGTTTTGTTGATTTGGTTTTTGACACTAATAAGATGTGGGCTAATCATCAGGAAGAATGTCCCCAATAGAGGGGATCACTGATAGAACATATTTCTGGAACATGTTACAAAGACACTGAAGACTTGACCTCACAGAATGTTTAAGAATCAAGTTTTTCTTCTGGAACGTTTGGAATATACATCTAATTAAAGGCAGGAAAGTATATCAGAGTATTTTTCAGAGTGTGATTTGGGTATCACCATGATACTTGAAGTGATTTTAGGAGTATAGGAACCAAAACCTTTTATTTTGACTTCAGCAGCTGTAGAGTTACTTTAATGTGAATTTGAATTAAGTTCGTCAAATGCATGGCTGAAGATCTCTTTGCTTAGGAAAAGTCTAAGGTGAATAGTTAAACAGTGAATACATTAAAAAAAAACAAACGAACAAACAATAATTCAGGAAGGATAGAGCTAAGGCCAGAGTGGTGATGTCCAGAGAAAGTGGTTGAGGTTTGGGAGATGGGGGTCTCTGATTTATTTCCTGTCTCCTCTCCAAGTCTCTGCTACACCTTATCCAGCTCATTTCAAGGACAGAAAACAGGAAGTCCGGAACTACCCTCCACATTTTCATGCAAAATCACGAGTCTATTCTCTTTTTAGTGTTTCTTTTCCATAAAATGATAACTCTTTAGAAGATCCTCCTATTTGAAAATGAAAAGTAAAACATCATTTTTTTTTCTGTTCATAGTTGGATTTTATGAGAAACATATGAAAACTACAGATAAATGTTGTCAAATGTTTATCTCAGTTGCTTTGAACTTAATTTCCTAGATGGGCATCATGATGAAATCAAGCAAAAGACCACCATGGACAGAGAACGAACTGAAGTAGAACCAAAATTCATTCTCCTTTTCTGAAAACCTTAGAATTCAGAATTTGAATCTGTTTGGAAAAAATGAAACAAAGGACCAAAAATACATTGACAGCAACCCATAGAACTTCTGAACATACTTTCATCCTCTGCCATATTCCTTCTACATACTGGCTAATATAGGTTGAAAAGAGTCAATCTTATCCTCAGTACAACTTTAGGACAAGAATGAAGTCTTCACCATGGTACTTGCCCTGATTCAGACAAAATTCACTGTTAAACTTATGCAGTTTTTTCCACATTGTTTTGCTAGTCAATAATACCAGTTTGCGTTGGAAAGCCTCCCTAATTTGGAAATCGGTGATGCTCTACCAAAGATTTGGTTGAAACCCATCTTTGTACTAACTCTTCTTGAGTGGGTATTACTTTATAAAACTCTTCCATAATTTGGCAGGGACGAGGGGTGATGTTTAAGCTACTTCGAAGAGCAAAACCATTTTTCAAACGGGGGGGTGTTTAAGCTACTTCAAACCATTTTTTAAGCTCTAAACATTGGTTTTCATGGATACCATGAGCTAATTACAAATGATCTCCATCTCTTAATTAAAAATTAGGTCCATTAGTACCTCCAATTAGCTACAATTAGCCATTAAGTTGTATTTACTGTAAAAGACCTGACACAGAGTTATATGTGCTCCCACAAGCCATGCATGAAAATCAGTTTCATTTCTTTGCTCAGATTCTGTGCATCTACTTTGATTACCAAACTGCGTTTGTTTAAATGTACTAATTAATTGATTTTTTTTCTTTTTAATAAGTTCAATAAGGAGACTCTGTTCTACTTATTATTCATTCATTCGACTAATATTCACTGAGCTCCTAGAGTGCTACAAGGAACCAAGGCTAGATGGTATAAAATAGAGATACATCCCTTGCCTTCAAAGAACATAGATTCTAACAGCAAAGGACAGAGTTACAAAGAACTGTCACAAAACACAGCATGTGACAGGTATCCTAAGAGCAGTACACAGAGTGGGACTTTGTACAAGCATTTGACACACAGGCCTGTGCATGCTGTTACTGTCATCCTGCTGGTACATTTGTATTGTTCACTACATTCCAGAAATGAAGTTTTAAAAGACTTTTCCTGTGGGACCACAATTTTTAGTGCTCTATTCAAGAAACTGTTAACTAAAGAGAACTTATGCAAATAGTCTTTTCTGATATATAAACATCACTGTTACTTAGCCCAGTTTCTTTTTTCTGGGGTGGAGGGGGAGCGGAGCATGGGATAGGAGGATACAAAATCCTATGCCTTACCTTCTAATCCAGCGAGTTGTTTTTTTTTTTTTTTTTTTTTTTCTGTAAAGGTCCAGAAGTAAATATTTTAGGCTTTGCCAGACATTGGCTCATGTCACAACTACTCTTGCCTTTCAGGATGAAAGCAGCCACAGACCATGTGTAAATGGATGAGCATGGCCACATCCCAATAAAACTTTATTTATAAAACAAGGCAGCAACCAAGATTGGCATGTGGGCTACGGTTTGCCCACCTCTGCTCTCATCAATGTATTTTCCTAAGTATTCCAAATTAAATACTATTACTGACATTCCTTATAATAAGAGCATGAAGTTCTTTTCCCTTAAAGCTAGCAGTGGTGTGTGTGTTTTTAATTTCATGAAAGGCAGATGAAATGTCAGAAAGGCAGAGGTGGAGAGATGGAAATGAGGACTGAGAGAGACACTTCTTAGCGTTTTACTTTGCACAGCATGATTGATTGTAGTTCCAAGGTATGAAAACACTTTCAGTATATTTATATTTTTCATGTGCTCAGCCTATCTTCGTTTTCTGGGATGTATCTGTATGTGCCAGCAACAGGGGATTATCAACCAGGAAAATCAATAGATATTCTGTTAATATCCCCTTGGCAGCCTTTAGAATTCCGTACTTTTAGCAATTTAGGGAAAAGGTAAAAGATACCTCATCTCAGTAGATTTGTAGTAAAAATGTATTTTGTATCTTTGTTCCTCCACCTGGGCTGGTACTGTTGTTGCTGCTCTGGTTGGTTTGAGTCTACTGAAGTTGTCCTTGATCTGTCAGCGCTAGTGACTCTGTGTTCCCAGGTGACTGCTTCCTCTGAGCATTGTGTTCTGCTTGGCGCACACATCCAATGGAAAGGCAGCATCCACAGTGTCTTCTCTGTGGTGGAATCCTTCAGTGGGTGGCAGCAATGGGCTTAGGGCAGCCTCGGCCGCCACACACGTGTCCTGAGTACTTCAGTCATCTGTAAAAGGCAGTACCTACGTAGGGGTGACAGAGAAAGAGAGCATTTTCAAGACAACAGCAGATTTTAAAGGAAGCTAACTGCATGTGCAGGCATCAGCCCATCTGGCGCTAACACCACATTGTTCCCTTTTTAAATCAACTGCACAAAGTGGGCACTTGAGGTTCCTGTCGGAGAATCCAACCATGAGTTGACTATGATGCAGCCCTTGCCAAAGGCATGCTTGAGACCCCTGACACTGGAGGGAGACTGCCTTGCAGACACGCTAACATTTCTCTAGACTCTATGTTAAATTGGTTTATCAGATAGCAAAATACCTGAACCATATAATTGCACATCCCTGTAGAAATGCTTTCTCAGGGTGAATTTTAACATTTTAACCTCTTCTTTCTTAGACAGGTGATATATGACACACACATTTAAGCAACATCTAGCTTTTTTAAGATGCCACAGTGGATGTAATTATCCATTATTTTACCCAGCATCCTTTATAAAGAAACAAATGATGAATCACTCCTTGAGTTCAGTGCCTCGGCAAGTATCTCTCTCCATATGAGCGGATATACTTCTTTTGAACTGGCAATGTAAAATGCATAACTTAGTCTATTTCCCTTTGGCCTTGGTTGTCAGGACAGTGGGAATCAGATGTACTACATTGCAAACTTTCCTGGTATATCATGTTCTCTCTCTTGCCCTCAACTGTTTGTTGATTTGCTGGTGTTTTTCATTGTACTTTTTAATACAGTGCTTAATTTTATAAATCCCTCACAAATTCCACTTGGAAGCACAAAAGCTCTAATTCCTGTGGTAAAAAATAAAGGAAACAAGTGCTAATGGGCTCAGGGAAGTTTGTGTGCTCTAAAGACTCGGTGGAAAGATAAAATGAAAGATGATCATGATTATGCGTTGATCTGACAGAAAAAAATTGCCAGCAGGCACTGTTTTTGTTCATTACACATGCAACTCTGAATAGGAATAAGTATGGTATAATAATTGGAAATGGCTTCTAGAGTCAAGAGTATGTATGTGATTCCTGGTCCAACTAGTTAATAATTATTTAGCAATGACAGCCACTTAAATTTTCTGAAGCTAACTTTTCCTCTCTTTATGTGTAGATAATAATGCATTAGCATCTCTATATGTGTATTAATAGAAGGATTTATTGAGATGACACAGATAAAGTACCTAGTAAGTGCCTGACTCATAATAGATATTAAATTATTATTGAGCCTTCTTTTCCTCTTCCTTTCCTCACATTCAGGGAAGTGTGTTAGGAATTTTGAAGTGTCACTAACCTTACATTTACATGATAGATGGACTGAACCAAAATAGTATTTTAAAATAGACTTTCCAAACTCAGTATCTAAAAATAGAAGAAATATTAAGGGGTTTAAATGTGTATCTTCTCTATTGGCTGAACTATTATAATATTATTAGCTGAATTAATATAATAAATAAATTATAAAGCTTTTTTAACAAGATGAAAAATAATCTTCTTAATGGAAGGTGAAAAAAGGTGACAAAAGTAAATAATCATTAGGATTTGGGGTCCTAAAACATACATATGAACAGAAGCTAGAAGAGAATGCATAAAATGATTATCGTAAGTGCTTTTAATTTTTTTCTAAACTTTTAGACATGTTGCTTTGCAGCTTGTATAATTTACTAGAATTTTAACAGCACAGTCTCTGAATATACATAATTTTAGTCTTTTAATATACATAATTTTATGTATGTATACATACCTAATTTTAACAGCACAGTCTTTAAATATACATAATTTTCTTTCATTTATTTTTTACCATAAGAATTAGAGCTTTTGTGTTTCCAAGTAGAATTTGTGAGGGGTTTATAAAATTAGGCACTGTATTAAAATGCACAATTTATATACCGGGGAAACATGAATATATTACTGTGAAGATGAGGATTATGGTGATTGTGATGATTATATTGGTGGTAGTGGTAGCAGTGGTGACCTCTAAAAATGTCCCCACTTCCATTCATTATATCTCAACCCTATGGCATTTAAGGCAGAATTACAAGAAACACATCTTTCTATAGAGGTGGCATAGAATTTTTGAGCAATTCTGTTGTCTAAAGTCACTGTTTGAATCAACTATACTTCAATAAAAAAATAAAAATTAAAAAAATAATAAAGACTTTTTTGGGGGGGATATATATATATATATATATATATATTTTAAACATCTTTATTGGAGTATAATTGCTTTACAATGGTGTGTTAGTTTCTGCTTTAAAACAAAGTGAATCAGTTATACATATACATATGTCCCCATATCTCTTCCCTCTTGTGTCTTCTTCCCTCCCACCCTCCCTATCCCACCCCTCTAGGTGATCACAAAGCACCGAGCTGATCTCCCTGTGCTATGCGGCTGCTTCCCACTAGCTATCTATTTTACATTTGGTAGTGTATATATGTCCATGCCACTCTCTCACTTTGTCCCAGCCTACCCTTCCCCTTCCCCTTCCCCGTATGCTCAAGTCCATTCTCTAGTAGGTCTGCATCTTTATTCCCGTCTTGCCCCTAGGTTCTTCATGACCACTTTTTTTTTTTTTTTTTTTTTAGATTCCATATATATGGGTTAGCATACGGTATTTGTTTTTCTCTTTCTGACTTACTTCACTCTGTATGACAGACTCTAGGTCCATCCACCTAACTACAAATAACTCAATTTTGTTTCTTTTTATGGCTGAGTAATATTCCATTGTATATATGTGCCACATCTTCTTTATCCATTCATCTGTTGATGGACACTTAGGTTGCTTCCATGTCCTGGCTATTGTAAATAGAGCTGCAATGAACATTTTGGTACATGACTCTTTTTGAATTATGGTTTTCTCAGGGTATATGCCCAGTAGTGGGATTGCTGGGTCGTATGGTAGTTCTATTTTTAGTTTTTTTAAGGAACCTCCATACTGTTCTCCATAGTGGCTATATCAATTTACATTCCCACCAACAGTGCAAGGGGGTTCCCTTTTCTCCACACCCTCTCCAGCATTTACTGTTTGTAGATTTTTTGATGATGGCCATTCTGACCGGTGTGAGATGATATCTCATTGTAGTTTTGATTTGCAGTTCTCTAATGATTAATGATGTTGAGCATTCTTTCATGCGTCTGTAGGCAATCTGGATATCTTCTTTGGAGAAATGTCTATTTAGGTCTTCTGCCCATTTTTGGATTGGGTTGTTTGTTTTTTTGATATTGAGCTGCTTGTAAATTTTGGAGATTAATCCTTTGTCAGTTGCTTCATTTGCAAATATTTTCTCCCATTCTGAGGGTTGTCTTTTCATCTTGCTTATGGTTTCCTTTGCTGTGCAAAAGCTTTTAAGTTTCATTAGGTCCCATTTGTTTATTTTTGTTTTTATTTCCATTTCTCTAGGAGGTGGGTCAAAAAGGATCTTGGTGTGATTTGTGTCATAGAGTGTTCTGCCTGTTTTCCTCTAAGAGTTTGATGGTGTCTGGCCTTACATGTAGGTCTTTAATCCATTTTGAGTTTATTTTTAAGACACTGTTATTTTTATGTGAATTAATTATCCACCTATCAGAAGGTGCATCTCCACAACCAAGTGACTGCCGCCTTTAACATTTTTCTTATTGAAATCACATTTCAAGTGATATATATTCTGTTCCTTGCATATAGCGCTTGGAATAACCTAAAATCTTCCCAGTTTTTCGGGGTTTTTTTATAAATTTATTTATTTATTTTTTTGACTGCGTCAGGTCTTTATTGCTGCACACGGGACTTTCTCTAGTTGTGGCGAGCGGGCGCTACTCTTCGTTGTGGTGCACGGGCTTCTCATTTCTCACTGCGGTGGCTTCTCTTGTGGCGGAGCATGGGCTCTAGGTGCACAGGCTTCAATAGTTATGGCACGCAGCCTCAGTAGTTGTGGCTCGTGGGCTTTAGAGCGCAGGCTCAGTAGTTGTGGCGCACAGGCTTAGTTGCTCCGCGGCATGTGGGATCTTCCTGGACTAGGGCTCAAACCCGTGTCCCCTGCATTGGCAGGCAGATTCTTAACCACTGCACCACCAGGGATGTCCCCTTCCCAGTTTTTTTAAAGTGAGACTTCCAGTCTCTTGTGTTTAATGGGATTGATGTCATACATTTGAAATTGGGATCATATATAATATACTTTAATTACATATGACATTAAGTCTAACTTCCACAAGTTTTATATCTATATATGTATATGTATATATAATTATATGTGTGTATTCATGTGTGTGTGTGTGTGTATACATGAAATCTTCTAATATTGGAGATAATTCATTTTCCCAAACTGTAGATCACAAAATATTTATTCCTACCAAAATTATAATATCATTTCAAAGTCCATTTGCCACCCAAGATATTGCTTATTCTTCTTTCTTTTCTACCACTAACTTTTATTCATTTTGATAATGTGGACTATATTACAAACAGTATATTATTTCTTATCCAGTCAGTCTTTTTTTTCCCCACTTGTCTGAACCATGCACTCTGGTGTAATCACTGTGATTTAGCTTTGATAAAATATTGATTGAAAGGCCATCAGCTACCTGGCCCGAATATGACATATAAAAACTAGAATCACTTCCAATCAAATTTCCTTAAAGATGGAAAACAAAAAGGTGAAAAGACTTTAAACCAATGATGCTCTTTAATTTACATGCAGTGGGCATATTTCTGTTGGCAGCAAAACCATGTTGGATTCAGAGTAATGGATTGTGGGTCCCTATAAGACATAAATTTAGTTACTTTATGTGCCTGCTCTGAGTCCAGCCGTCTGCCCAAGAGAATCAAATCTGGGAAAGCATAGGACTCCAGATTCAGAGAATGGGAATTGCATTCATAACTGAGCAGTTACTTTAGCAAATTTAATATGCAGAGTTAATAAAAAAATAGTTATTGAGATTTTTGAGATGCTCGTTTTGGAAGGGTAAAACCTAGTAGCCAAAAAAGACCAAGAACCAACTATAGTCAAGCAAAGTTAGGTTTACTAGCCTGCAGAAACGAGGGAGAAGTTACATCAGGTGAACAATGGAACATCTAAGAATAGGAAATGTGGAGGGTCTTATTGTAGGATTTGAGCACGCAGTGTGACTTTGGTAAAAGCTTAAGTGATGGTCTTTTCTGCATTGGGTGCTATCAGGAAGTGGTGGGGGGCTTGAAAGATTGGGAATCTTCTTAAACGTCGTCTAGTAGGTGAGAGGAACGAAGCAGAGCTTCATTGGTAAAGATGCAGCAGTCACGTTAGACTGAAAAGGGAGGTGTTTCATTGTTTTTAGGTTTGCAAAATGTCCTTCCCTCTGTCTTTTATCTACCCTACTCACAGTGTGTTCTTGTCTGATAATTGTTGATAATCTTAAAATAGTTTAATTGCGAATACTATGACCTGGCTAATAGCTACCAGCTAATTAAAGATAATTTGGAAGATTTCCATAAATTATTTCCTTATCTAAAGGGCAATTATCATGTTGCCTGACAAAAATATAACTGAACATTGAGTGGCCTTGATCAAATGTAAACACCAATGTGTGATAGGTCAAATGTGGTTTATTAATCACATACATTGAGTGTATATGGAAGGTATTGTGAATGCAAAGGTGAATATATGTACTCACAGAACATGCTATGTTCAGGGCACTGAGCTGAGGGCTTCAAGTGGGTCCATTTGATACATACAGTAGTCACAACCACCCAGTAAGGAAGTTTCTATGTCCTCTACAAATTGATTCTTTATAAGCCTAGCTAGACCCTCATTTACATTTATGCTCCTTTGGCTGTTTAAAACTTTTTGCTCTTCTCAAATGCCAAAAACAAGCCCTGCTTTTTATTCTCAGAAAATGGCGACCTCCTCCTTGATGAGAAGATGGAAACCATAATTGATCTGATCTCCCACAAAGGTGTTCTCTTTACTTCAAATGTCTGTTTCTTCATTCCTCCTCTCTTCCTATCCTCCTATAGTTTGTCAGGTCATGGCCCTCTCTTTGTCAATGTGAACCCTTCCTCCTATATTCTTGATTTCATCTATTTTTACCTTTTTTTTTCTTTTGGTTTACAGCATTGATTATTCTCTAACCCACATGCGCCTTCTTCATTATATACTTATCCATTGGTGACTTTACTCTGCTTAAAAAGAAAAGTGTAGATCCTTTCTATCTTGTTTTCGTGTTTCTCAGGGTGCTGGTCTCAGAGAACTTTACTTTTCTCTGTTTTCTGCCTCAGTGAAGCCATCTACTTCCTCAGCTCTAGCTGTCATAGAGATGACCTCCTTATCTATATTGCTCATCCTGCCTCTGTTTTGAGTTCCAGGCCTGTGTTTCCAGCCACCTTGTAGGTGTCCCCACCCTTGGATAGCCCCATGGAAGTTCAAACTTCATATTCACAATTTGTCTCATAATGTTTCCTCCCAATCCAGTTTCTTTTCCAGACCTCCCTAGGGTTCGAGCAAACCTCTATAAATATTATTTCTCTAAGCCAAGATCTTGCAAGGAAAGTGTAGCTATGAGTTTAGGATTGTTATGGTCTTTGACAGTGGCTTGGAGTATAGCTCTTCTTTCTGGGTGAGAGCTATATGATTTAATATTCAACTGAGCTTGGAGTAGAAAGGATAGAAAAATCTCTTATTCATTGACAGGTGATTTTTATTCCAGGCAATTGTGCTCAAAACCTCCGAGACGTTTTGGCTCAGTCTACCCCACACGCAAGCTTCCTTTTTCTTGTAAATTCTACTTCTACAATATACTTCTACTCTGTCCTACCCATTCCATTCCCTTACCTCCATCCAGGTTGCACCCTTGTTACCTTTTAGTTTTATTATCGCAGTGTTTTCCTAGTGTCAACACCTGGCCCTTGCCTTTCTTGTTTAGCCTTCCCCCAAATACATGAATAAAATTTGAGATTAACATTTTTTAAACTTTATTTGCAAGGATATGGTCTTAATATAACAATTGGGAGTACCTTAGTAGGTAACTATTCCTACCATATGATTATTGCCAGAAAGAGGGTACATATTAGATCTCTGAATCTGAAGTCATTTTTTTTAATAGCAAGACTCAAACTTTCCTGCCCAGGATATACCAGAACTACTTCACTACTCAAAGCTGTGGATGGCTTAAGTAGATTGTTCTACGAAGATGTCATACTGTAGACCCACAGTGTGATGATGTCTCTGTGTGTATACAGACCTAAAATTTTTCTGAGAAGAATTTAACTTCCAAATAGAGGGGGTTTATTTCATATGGAGTGAGTATTTCATATGGAGTGAGTAGGTTCTCTTAAATTCTTTTTAGCTTCCTTAATTTGACACTGTCCATCCAATGCCAAATGTGGCTGATGGTTAAAACATAGGGGGTTAAAACATGTGTAACCAGCAGCAAAGAAAGCTACATTCCAAGTCCTTGTCAAGAAGTATAACAATTCCGAAGCCACTGCTATTCTTACCTTTCAGAACCTTGGCTAAGAAAAAATAAAGTTTTGGGAGGAGCATTTGGATAATGTGCAATATATCCATTCTCCTTGGTTCATCTAAATTATATCCCTGGATTAACCTGCGAAAGCCGTCTTACTTGGATGACTGTGTCCCACTGACCCCCTGAAAAATAGCTTTTCCTAAAGTATGCATTGGCATAATGCCATTCACTTACATTTGAAGGAATGTATGATAAATAGCCCTTGGAAAGTTGCTTGCTTACTTTAAAGCTGTTGTTCATTAAGATTACATAGTATCTTCTCCTTTCAGACTTATGGGAGAAATATCTCTCTTGCCTCCATATTGGGAATTATTTTTCCACGCATCTGGTTTATTTTCTTACCTAATGAACACAGGGAATCATGTAATTTATTGCTAAATAACTCTGATAAATTTTTTTAACATCTTTATTGGAGTATAATTGCTTTACAATGGTGTGTTAGTTTCTGCTTTATAACAAAGTAAATCAGCTATACATATACATATATCTCCATATCTCCCCCATCTTGCGAATCCCTCCCACCCTCCCTATCCCACCCCTCTAGGTGGACACAAAGCACCGAGCTGATCTCCAGGTGCTGTGTGGCTGCTTCCCACTAGCTATCTATTTTACGTTTGGTAGCGTATATATGTCCATGCCACTCTCTCACTTCGTCCCAGCTTACCCTTCCCACTCCCTGTGTCCTCAAGTCCATTCTCTACGTCTGCGTCTTTATTCCTGTCCTGCCCCTAGGTTCTTCAGAACCTTTTCTTTTTTCTCTGATAAATTTTAATGGCATTTATTTTATTAGCCTCACTGTACTTTCTTTCCCTTTGTCTCATTTTCCTCACTTATTGGTACTACAACACTTTATACAAGTTTGGAAGCTGCCTAAAGTCCTTTTGGGGAGCAAGGTGAGCTGTACTTAAATTCTGCAAAGGGAGACTCCTAATATATTATTTTCCCAGTCAAAAGCCACAACACAAAGACCGCAAAAATTAAAGACTCATCAGCCTGTGTTTGAGTCTGCCGCCGTGTAATCCTCAAGCTACTTTAACCAACTGTTATTCCTCCTGTCTACCTCCATAACTCTATTCTTTCACTGGTCATCATCATTTGTAGTATGTGTTCGGCTGTGAGAACTTTCTTTCTTGCCTTGCTCTTGCTGACTTTCAACCTGGAATTTCTTCCCCGTCACACCTGCAGTTTCTGTTGGTCAAATCTTACCTATCAGTAATGGTGTATCTCTTCCACCAATCTCTTTCTGATTTGCACAGCCAGATGTGACCTCACTTTATTTGGAAAACTCTCAAAGCCCTCTGTGGGCTCCTGTTGTATAGACACTTGTACATTCCTCACCACTCTCTACCCCCATTTTTAGATTGTAGGTCCGTGGAGGTTTGGAGGTCAAGGACTGTGCTATTCCTATTATTTCTGGTGGCACTAAAGCTCAAATTTTTGATGAAAATAAAGCAGTATTTTTTTATTGAAGTCTAGTTGATTTACAACGTTGTATTAATCTCTGCTGTACAGCAAAGTGATTCAGTTATACATAAATATACATTCTTTATATTCTTTTCCATTCTGGTTTATCACAGGGTATTGACTATAGTTCCCTGTGCTATACAGTAGGACCTTGTTGTTTATCCATTCTCTATACATTAGTTTGCCTCTGCTAGTCCCAAACTCCCAATCCTTCCTTCCCCCACTCCCCTTTCCCCTTGGCAACCACAAGTCTGTTCTCTATGTCTGTGAGTCTAAAACAGTCCTTAAATAAAGACTCACCCTCAATTAAAGAATTCAGCATTGGCTTTCACTCCAAATCACTGTGGAAGACAAAATGGGGAGACACGTCAGATGCCTGCATTTTCTCTAAAAGGTCTAAAAGTTTGGACATTCTCCCCCAGAAAGTTACTGTAATTAACGGTCCTCCATTGCAGGCTTAGTGCAGCATCCATCTCATGGGTTTTGCAGATCCAAGTCTTCACCCACCCTAATCCATTCTCTCTATAGCCACCAGAGCCATCTTTCTACCACACACATGACCTGCCTCCCATCCTTCCACAGCCTTCCAAACATCAGCCTCAGTCCTTAGCCCGTGTACACAGCCCTTCCTGAGCCTGGCACCTGCAGCTGCAGACTCACCTCTTACTCCTCCTGTGCTCCAGGCAGAGGGCACTCCTCTCAGCTCCCAGGATGGGCCAAGCCGCCAGGGTCTTCATATAAGTGAGAGTATGGTAACTATGAGCAGTCCCTCTGGCTAGAATGCTGTTTCCTCTGTGCTTCAACTTGATGCTTTCTCAGCAGGGATCTGTAGCTGGTTTTGCAGGGCTTGTCTCCATGTTTCCTTCTCCTTAGAAGTCTCCCTCATCCTTCCATCTTGTCCTAGAGTTGCCCATTTTTCTTATTCCCTCAGATCCCTGGGAATATCTCCATCATAAAATTTAACGCACTAAATCATCATTTTCTGCTAAATTACCTTTCTTTCTCTCTAGAGTCAAGACTGTAAACTCCTTTAGAGCAGGGACTACTTCTATTTACCTTATTTCTCTATGACCCAGTAGTATCAGGGTAGGTGTTTAACAAATATTTGTTTATTGAATAAATAATACCTACTTGTAAGAATGCTGAATGGCAAGAAACACATTGTGTATAATCCTAACCTTAACTTCAAAAGATGAAAATAGCAAGAGGAAAACAGATTCTGAATTCCCAAGAAGTTTGGAAATTTGAATGAATAAGTGTAGAGGGCTTTCTGAATGGGATAGAAAAATCTCATGAACAAGAAAGTAAGAGAAAAGGTGAAGGGATTTGGAGAAAGCAGAATTACTGAGAGGATCTTTATATGAAATAATTTAAAATATTGGTGGAAATCTACAATGTGTCTGTTAGGACTATAACTACCCTTTATCACTGCCACTTATCTGGAAGGTT
Organism: Eschrichtius robustus; assembly: GCF_028021215.1. Classification (NCBI taxonomy): domain Eukaryota; kingdom Metazoa; phylum Chordata; class Mammalia; order Artiodactyla; family Eschrichtiidae; genus Eschrichtius; species Eschrichtius robustus. The sequence continues at coordinate 55,044,173 of NC_090835.1, read as the reverse complement.
TCATTTTTGTTAGTTGTTTTCCCTAGATAGTCATCACATTTATTTATCTTACCAACATCATTATAATGGATTCCCCAGTCACCTTCTGAAAGTACTTTTATACCCTTTTCATTGTCCAGGTCTCTCATATGGACACCACTGCAAACATACTGGTCTCAGTGATGTAGCATTTTTGCCTCATTTGTATGTGTGTGTCATTTCTTAAATCAATTCTTCAGTGGCGTATGTCATGCCTTTTGCAGATTCTCTGGAAGACATGCATCCAAGTGCCCCACCATCATTGTGAATGGTAATCAGGACAAGTAATGGCCTTTAGCTTTTTTTCATTAATGAAATGGAAAAGTGCCATACCCAATCCATTAGTGACGCACTATTATATTGAGAGCTTACTGAAAAAAGGCAGGCAGCCAGCCAGTGGACATAAGGCTGTTTTCCCTTAAGTAGGATTTTCAACCAGGATCAAACAAGGCACCCTTTCATCTAGCAGGAAAGTTTGTGCTCTCCTCCCCTTTCTCTTTCTCATTTTGTTTTGGCCCAATTTGTCCTGACAGTCCATAAGGAATTTAACTGTTTTCTAAATGACATTGAAAATTCTTGCAGATTAACAGTTTCATAAAGAAAAAAAAATCAATTCGTCTTTTGAAAACCTTTCTGTTTGGTTGTTTCTGTCTGTGGATTTTAGCTTCTTGAATTTCTTACTCTTAAAGAGATGTTTTCCCCTTGATTATTTTTCATTATAAAACTGGATATAAATGTAAAATATGTAGCCCTTCTGTTTTTTAAAAAAATTATTATTATCATTCTTTTAGCAGTCATGTAGTAAAACCCCCCTGTTATTTTCATTCCTTTAGGAAGTTGTTTGATTGATGGCCTTGAACTCAGCTAGTTCAGGCCACACTTGAGGGTTTTTTAATCCCCTAAACTCAATTGAATTATTTTGCCCTTTGCTGATACTTTATAAGGTGTCTGCTTGCTTTAAAGCTTACACCCCTGGCATTCGTACTTATCACCCAAGCCACTTAGACTTCAAGTTTATTTGAAGGGCTAATTCCACACAATGCTAAAGTGCACACGTGTGTATACAGCCCAGTTCCTAAAATACCTTTCCTTAGGAATCTCATGAAGAGTGGAATGCAACCACTCAGCCAAAGCAAAGGACATCAGCCCCACGGGCCTTTTACTACAATCGCTAAGTTATGTGTTACGAAGATGAGTATTGAAGCATGTGTTACAACCAATGCATTGAAGCCTGGGGAAGGGCAGTGGGTGACCTTCATCATCTCTTCCGCACCACAATCCACTCCCAGGGACGGAATGAGAAGACGAGAGAACCTTAGAAATACAATTCCCAGGCCCCACACCAGACAGACTGAATCCAAAACTGGCCATGGACCCAGCACTATCGTCTTTAACAGCCCTCCAGGTGGTTCTGAGGCACAATCAAGTTTGAGAACCACAGCTGCCAGCCAAGCAGCCAGTCACAGGCATGCATGTGAATGGGGGAAGGAAAAACCACTTAAGACAATGGAGGATTAAATTTATGATAGAATAAAAGTAGAAATGCTTATTATCCTCTATTATTCCAACTTTTTCCTTCCTTCCAGAATTCTATCATATATGGTTGTTGTCTTGTATGATTTCCTTCCTTCTGCATGATGTGTTTTTAAAGACCAACAGAACTGGACTTAGGTTGGAATCTGAGTAGAGTGGGTCCTTGGGGAGAAAGAGATAAATCCCTAATTGAATTTACACAGTACACTCAAAACTATCAAGGCTCATGGCCCGTAATGAAATATTTAGGAACTCCCGGGACAAAGAAACCGTGTGAACTGGCACATGGGTGCAGTGTATGTATTCACTAGGGCACGGTTATTTCCCAGGAGATACTTTTAGGATTATTAAGACCCCAAACCAGAATGGGAGCTCAATCCTCTCTCTTAATCTGGAGGGGAGGGAACCAACACTGTTTACAAACAAAACAGCAGTAATTCCTGGGTGTGAAGTGCTTATGGTCTTCTTTTCCCCTTTCTATTATATTCATACTCATACTTCATACTTCAGGGAGGTCTTGCTAATGTCAAGAGTTTTCACTCCATTTTTAAAAGGACCAAGGACACATATATATTATAATAAGAGTCTTGGTCCTTTTTAAAGGACTCATGGCAGCCCATGAGTCCAGGAAAGGACTCATACATTGTCAACAAGCATCTTCTTCCCCAGCACATTCCTTTGAGCCTCTAGTAATTAGGACAGTAACTAAATTGGTCTTTTTTATTTTCCACTGGTATGAAATACAGCTAAGAGGATTACTCCATACTTGGATATTAAAGCTCTTTTTGTAACTGGCAGCATCTAATCCTGATTATTCACTGTTTGTATTTCTAAAATACATAAAACTAGAAACAAAGCTTTCAACTGAGCCCCTAATTTCACACCCAAGTTGACCTTGGTTGTCTACAGACTCACTGTGACTTATGGCTAATGAGGATAGCTGTACTTTTCTCTCCTCCTCTTCACCCTCCCCCCAACCCTTTGCCAGTGCCTGCAGAATCCTGGGTAGAATTGGGAAGAAATTTTATGGGGCATATATTTACTTACCTCCTGTGCCTTTCACAATTGTTTTCAGTTCCTTTGGGGATATATTTTTTTTTTTTCTGTTTTATTTTCCTTTTCTTAATGCAAGATCCTCCAAGGAAGAATGATAGAAGTTCAGGGTATGCAACATAAATCTATCACTTATACTTAATTAATCTTTTGATCATTTATGTGAATTATAGATTTCCTTGGGGAACATATTTAAGCATAATTTTCCAAACAGCCCCTAGGGTAGCAGATTTAAATTCTGTAGCATATTGGAATTACCAGGTGAGCATTAAATATTAATGCCCAGGCCGCACTCCAGGCCAATTCAATCAGGTTCTCTGCAGATGGGCCCCAGGCATCAGTATTTTCTTCAAATGGCTCAGGTGGTTCCAATGTAAAGCCAAAGCTGAGAACCAGGGTCCTAGAGACTGCGCCTCCATCTCATGAGATGTTACTGTACTTAAAAAATTAAAAGTGCTGAGGTCCAGCACTTCTGGGAAGTATAACAAACTGCATTTGTCTTCTTAGAGACGCTTGTAGGTTCACAATAAATATTTGCAAACTAAAGATGGAGAGATACTGCAGGGGAAAAAACAGTGGATATAAAGAAGGAAGGAGGAAAAAGAGAGAAAGGAAACCTCATCTGCAAGAAAAATGAAAATACCTGCTTAGCTTGGTTTATTCCATCATTTTTCAAATTTTTTGACTCAGAGTAAACAAGACTGTGGAACAGCTGTAAAAAATTCCTTGGAAGAGCCTTCCGTGGAATATTATTTGGAAGATACTGAGTAAAAGAAATCCAGTGCAAAGTCTTTTCCTGCAATGCTCACTAAAATCCTGCAGATATCCAGATTTGTTTCACCCTCATGAGGTATTTGTATTTAAGGTAACTTACTGAGGTTAGCGTACAAGTTCAGAATTTACACAAGGTGTCTGATAGAAACAGGATACTTGGGTCACAGGCAGTAAACAAGATTTAGTTTAGGAAAGTCAATCTCCCCAAAATCCACAGAACAAACAAGTTCGATGAATGGTACCTGGGGAGATCCCACATGTAGTAAACACTGGAAAAGTTTGGGAAATCCAATCAGGTAAGAAAATAGAGTGATAGGATAGCAGAAATATACCAGGATACCTGAGATCTAGTACTTGGTGGCCCGTTCAGGGTCAATACAAATAAAGGGATAGTTTGGGACTCTTCCAGATCCCCACACTCCATTTGATATTCTCTTCTCCTAGGCTTTTCTAAAAACCTCAGAACTTTATACCCCTGGGGCCTGTCCCATCAACTCTAATCCTATAGTTTCTTCTTCCCTTCATCAAAACTAGCCTCAGTCTGTTTCTCAGGATTCTCCCAGCTCCTTTTTGAGGGCCAGTTATATGGTAAAATACCAGTTTCTGACTGAGTTAACATTTAATCCCAGGGTGGAATTTTAGGCACTGTGGTAGATTGTTTCCATTTTAGTTGCAGGGCCGTTGCAGAATGATGGTGGGCATTCTCCATATGAGTTTCTTCAGAAACCTCAAAAAATTCTGCTAATTAGTGTCTCCTAATTAGGAAAAGTTCTTGAGATGCTGTAAATAGTAATGAAAAATATTTAAAGTAATTAGGCAAATTGGATTCGGATAAACATTGGAAAGGGAGAGCCAACTCTCAATGTCAGAGAAGGCTCTGTAAGCAGTTGAGTTTTATTGACAGAATGAGAGGACCAAATGCCTAGTAGGCAAGGCAACAGAGGCCTGTGCTACCCCTGACCCGCTGTTCTGGGCAGTTCTATCAGAGCTGAGGATGTTGTGTATTTTTTAAACTCATTTTCTCATTTGCCTAATTTCCCCTTTCAAATTCATATGACCTCCTCTACCACAGGAATAATTAAACACTCAGCTCAAAAAGATTTAATTTAAAAATAAATGCATTGATTCATGTACCTGAAAAGCCATAGAGAGAACTGGCTCAAATGATGTCTCTAAAGACCTGTTTTCTTTCTACTAAGCCGTGTATCATCTTCACAGCCTCACGTCTGATGAACCCAGCCTACCCGTTCCTCCCTGTCATTGTCAAGGTAGCAATGATGCCCTTACATGCTCACACTTACATGCCAAAGGAAGAGAAAAGGTAATTTCTAGAAGTTTCTACACAAAAGAATATTTTCCTCTCCCAGAATTTCTAATAAACATCTTCTCTAGTTTCACTGGTTCTGCAAGGGTTATTTTCATCCATTTCTGGACAGGGGATCCGGGTATAGTAACTGTGGTGTCAGTCACATTCTAATTATATGATTGGGGAAGGGGGGGCGGGCATAAGAATTCCCAAAAGAAATACAGGTTGCATTGGGAAGGGAAAATGGATGTTGAGTGGTTGAAAATAACTGGTCACTGCACCTGCCCTCTTATCATTCCTCCTGCCCTGCTGTCTAGAATCTACACTTACTATAGACTTCGATTTTTCACTTTTGATCTGGGGTCACGGTTTAGTCATTGATCCCTCTTTTTAAGTTTCTTTTCTTGTTTTATAAATATCCTTTAGATAAGAATTAAGCATATTTGTTAGTAAACTAAAACCCATGTATTTTTATTTTCTATAAGAGTGCCTGAAATTCATCGAGGAGATTGGTTTATATCTGCCCCTATAAGACTCATAATACCTTTTTTTTTACATTCCCTTTTTTTTAAAATAAATGTATTTATTTATTTATTTATTTTTGGCTGTGTTGGGCCTTTGCTGCTGCGCACAGGCCCCCTCTAGTTGCGGCGAGCGGGGACCACTCTCGGTTGCGGTGCGCGGGCTTCTCATCGCAGTGGCCTGTCCTGCCCTGGAGTACGGGCTCCAGGTGCCTGGGCTCAGCAGTTGTGCCTCATGGGCCCAGCCACTCCACGGCATGCGGGATGCCCCCGGACCAGGGCCCAAACCCGCATACCCCTGCACGGGCAGGCGGACTCCCAACCACTGCGCCACCAGGGAAGGCCCATTCCTTTTTTTTAAATATTCTTTCCCATTACGGTTTATCATAGGATATTGAACATATTGATAGTTCTCTGTGCCATACAGTAGGACTCTGCTAACCCCAACCTCCCACTCCATTCCTCCCCGAACGCCCCCCCTCACCACCCTTGGCAACCACAAGTCTGTTCTCTATGTCTGTGTGTCTGTTTCTGTTTCATAGATAGGTTCACTTGCGTCATATTTTAGATTCCACATATAAGTGATATCATATGGTATTTGTCTTTCTCTTTCTGACTTACTTTACTTTGTATGCTAATCTCTAGTTGCATCCATGTTACTGCAAATGGCATTATTTCCTTCTTTCCATTGTATATACATACCACATCTTCTTTATCCATTCATCTGTTGATGGACATTTAGGTTGTTTCCACGTCTTGGCTATTGTAAATAGTGCTGCTACAAACATATGTGTGCATGTATCTTTTTGAATTATAGTTTTGTGCAGATATATGCCCAGGAGTGGGATTGTTGGATCATATGGCAACTCTATTTTTAGTTTTATGAGGAACTTCCACACTGTTTTCCATAGTGGCTGCACCAACTTACATTCCCACCAACAGTGTAGGAGGGTTCCCTTTTCTCCACACCCTCTCCAGCATTTCTTATTTGTACACTTTTTAATGATGGCCATTCTGACTGGTGTGAGGTGGTACCTCATTGTAGTTTTGATTTTCATTTCTCTAACAATTAGCAATGTTGAGCATCTTTTCATGTGCCTAATCTGTATGTCTTCTTTGGAGAAACAAGACTCATAACATCTTAAACATAGTTGGCTTTCATAAATATTTTTTAATGATATGTGGGAAACACAGTGCCTTGGTCATGAGAAAGAAAAACAGGACCTAAACTCTAGAAAAATCTATAGTTAACATTCTAGGAAAGCAGTGTCCACAGTAACCTGTGAGTTTGTGAAGGAGTGTTCCCAGGTCCTAAACAGAAGCTAACGTCTCCTGGGATATAGAAATCAAGGTCAGATGGTAGGACCAGGCCAAGGAAAATATGGAAATGAAATTAAGAATAGTCTGTATCTATACTGATTTTTCTTTCTGTTTGACCTTTACTGCCTAACTTCTTCTATACCACCACCCTAAAAAGTGCACTTCTGGTCTTCCTGTTTATATTTTTTAATAACTGTTGCTTTTATTTCTTTTTGGAACTGCTTCTTAGATGCTTCTCTCAATGATCCAACCCTTTATTTATTTCTCCAGTAGGTAGAAAATACTAAGATTTGGGGCAACTTTTCAGTCTTTTTGAGTCAACTGTATCCAAGTCTATTTTCTCTGTTTAAGAACGTAACCCATATGTCACTGGATCCTGAAATACTATGAAACCAGATAAGATTGTCTGGAACCCCCAATCCCATGCCCTTTAGAAGTCCAAGGCTTTCTGAATTATGTATTTATGTTTTTGAGACCATATAGTCACCTGTGTCTGCTCTGTCTACTCCACACTGATTCCGATGTGAAATTCACCCTCTTTCCAGTTTTCCCACAAAACTCCTACTCAGAATAACATTAGGGAAGGCTTGGGTCATGTTCAGTAATGGACATGTGATGGACATGTAAGCAATTTCAAACTGAATATAAAGATTCATCCCTGTGCTTAAAATGCCCTTCAGCGCCCCCCTGCCCCACCATGGGATTCCACCAGCCCTTCCCCTCCACGTGCTCCTGGCCACCTCTCTCCTCCCACTTTCCTCTAGCTCCTCCAGGCTTCCTCCCTCTCCCTCTATCTCAGAAACACAAGTTCCCTCCATTTATAACTATCTCTTCACGTACATTAAGTGTCTGTCACCCATGCCTTAGGAGCATCTGTTGATACGAAGTGTCTTATCAATGTAATTTCCAAGAGAAAGAAATGAACATTTCCTGCCTAAGCTGATTTCTGATCCTGCCAAACTATGAAGATAGTGACATTTCCATCTTGTCATAATAATAATATCAATAAAAATAAAACCAATAGTAATGACTGTTCCTATCTATTAGGTTGTTAGTATATACCCAGCTCTATGCTGAGCCTTGTATGCATTATTTGACTAATATTTCTCAAAAAAAAAACGCTTTCGCGTATGAATATTTGACTCCATTTTACAACGCACTAAGAAATTTATAGCTACAAATTGAGATTTTTCTTAACCATCATGCTAAACAACTCAAGTAAACCGCGAGCAGGTGGATGGGGGTAAAGCTGAACATAAGTGAGATGGTGCAGTTCACGATGCTTCTTAAGACCTCAATGGGAGTGGGTTGAAATTTACCCCAAGATGATGTCCTTTGTCTATCCATTGTTTGACAGCTGTTATCAAACAAGTTTTTCTTCAATTTTTGTGGCAAAAAGTGGAATCTGGACTCTGGTACCAGAAGGTCTCTTTCCTGCTAGTCCTCCTATCCCTTGCCCTTAACTCTTTACTTTGAACACATCCTTGGAGGCAAGAATGGTAATATCTGTAGCTCAGTAGAAACTCCTCTATTATGCTTTTGTGTTGCCAAAGTTATATATGCTCACATGGATAGGGTAATATTGTTCCAATCTGGTTTTTTTCCCCCTAAATATGTACAGTTCCTAGAATTACTTTTCTCAAATAGCTTTATGCTCTACTTTTGCAGTTTTCAACTTGTTGTTGCTTTATATTTTTTTTCCTCCTTATTTAGAACATTACCCCATCTTCCCTGCTTCTCCCCACTTCCTTCTTACCTTCACTTGTTCCCCACCCGTCTTAGATCAATCTCTAATGTGAATATTCTATCTAGTCGAGTAGGTCAGGTTCCACCCCTGAAAGTCTCTTGACTCAAAACCAAACGCACACAAAAAGCATATGTTTGTTGACTCTTGTAGAGACTGAACTTTGTTTTAAAGGACAATTTAAAGGGCACCCTCAACATTTCCTCTTGTTGACTTTCATTGTCTACTCTAGTTCACTGGAATGGCTAGAATTTATGAAGAGTGGGTCTGAGATGGTTGAGAGGAAATCTTTTGTGTGGAAATGGAATTTACTGTGTGTGTGTGTCAGCCTGAATGAGTGCTTTTTCAGTTTGTCTGAAGTGTCCTCACCTAGCCCAATTTAATGGTTTAGTCACAGACTTAAGTAGAAAACAACAAAGCTTTGAGGCACATTGAGGACTTGTCTATCTTCTTGACAAAGTCCCTCCATTCTTTCATTTCCAAAACAAAGAAGCAAACTCCGTTTTCCTAGAGGAAAGATCAAGCGAGCCTTGAGAGGCTGAGGGTGTTAGTTGTTAGCCTGTGTGTTCATTTAAGTTTCTGAAAGAGCTATCCAGGTAATAGGTCAGTCAGGTCATTTGTTAAAGTGATTTTTTCTTCTTGAAGCTTGCAGATTTAGAGGCAGATTTAAGTAAATGTTGATTTGACCTCAACAGCCTCTCTTATTTGAAGAGGTCATTACTTTACAGAGACTCTTAATTCTTTGCAATTAATAAACCATAATAATAAGCAAAAATAATAGAGAATGTTAAGAAACAAAAAGGATGGTATAAACAGACAGGAAATTTAAATACAAGGGAAGACTAACAAGAAAGTAATAATACAGTAGACCAACTTAATCTGTTCCTGGATACTGTGGTAAATGTAAAATTGGCAATAATGAATAATATATAAAACTAAATAGCTTTATATATGTCAGATAATAAAGGAGAAAGGAACTATCCAGGACATCCAATGGGTTGGTAATGAAATCTGTTTTTTCTGGGCTCTATCAGGTCCTATTGCCTAACCCATGCTTTAAGACTATAGTTTATGCTTACTTAGTATTTGGCACATACTAGGGGCTCAATACAATTTTACTGAATGTTGCTAATTATTGGAATTTTACAATAGAGCACCTTCACCTCTCAGTTTCCTTAATTTCTCACTTCTGGTGATCTTTTCTCTTTATGGCTTCCATTTCTTTTTCTTGTCTTAGTGCACTGCCTAGAATCTCTAAACAATGTTAGAAGAGATGATACTGAACATCTTTATCTTATTCCAAAATCCAAATAGAAAGCATTCAGTGTGTCACCATTAACTGTGAGGTTAGCTGTAAATTTTTTGTTTACAGACTTATATTCCTAGTTTCCATCTACTCCTAGTGTGCCAAGACATTTCCTCATATGCAGACGTTAGATTTTATAAAATATATTTTAAGTGATTACAATGATCATATAATTTTCTTTATTCTGTCAATATGGTGAATTATGTTGATTGACTTTCAAATGTTAAACCTACCTTGCAATCCTGAAATAAATTCCACTTGAACATTATATATATTATATATATATATATCTCACTGAGTTGATAAATTTTACTTAGGAAGTTTTTATAAATATTCATGAGAGACATTGGGCTGTAGTTTTTATGGTTTTTTCTTCTCGTAATGTCCCTTTCAAATTTTGATATAAAGAATATGCTACTTCATAAAATGAGTTGAAAGTGTTCCTTCTTTAGTACTCTCTGGAAGAATTTATACAAGATTGCTATTATTTACTCCTTAAATGTTTGGAAAATTCACCAGAGAAGCCAGTTGAAGCTGAAGATTTTATTTTGGGAAGGTTTTGGATTCTGAATTTATTTCTTTTTTTTAGTAAATGTAGACTATGCAGATTTTTTATTTCTTTTTGCATCCATTTTACTAAATTGTGCTGTTCAGCAAATTTGTGTATTTTATCTAAGTTGTCAAATGTATTGACATAAGTTTACTCATAATATTCTTTTACTATCTTTTCTACTTACCTCCCCTCTCTACTAAGCCCAAGGAGTCTTTCATTCCTGCTGCTCCACTGTGAATATGCTTTCATAATTGCCTCCATTCTAGTTCCCAGTTTTATCTGACTTACTTTTCTTTATCTCCTGAGTCGTCTTTGTGGTTCACGGAATCTCTCTTATCTCTCTCTATATTTCATGTTACCCATCACAGAAAAATTGAGGAGAGGGGAGGAAGGAATTCATGATATCTATATGGAGTTGTTTCAAGTTCAAATTTTAAGACATAGTGTCTTAATAAGCTAAATTTCCATAGTATTATCTTTTTTTTTATTGCTACCACGTGATCTGTGCACATGCTCAAACTTAATGGGCTTTGTTTTTTTCCCATACATTCGTGAAAATTGCTTTTTCTGCACAGTTGAAGGCCTCCATAGACTGTGATCCCGTGGGAATGACTACTTCTCCCTGTATTGCAGTGGGTGAGGTTTTGTAAATTTCCAATCTAAGAACAACCTCCAAGATTCTTCTTTGTTCCTCTCTTTGCTGTATGGCAGCAACAAATAGGCCTCACCCCAGAATACAATGGCGACAATCTGTATTTTTTGTTTAATAGTTTAATGCACACCTCTCTGGGCTATGTTTAGCACTATTCTGGTGAACTGTATAGGATAACATAGGCTACATACTCCTAAAAATTCTGGGCTCCCCTTTCTATCAAGCCTACTAACTGGTCTTCTTCCCTCTTCAGGTGCTTTTACTTCTAGTAGGTGAAGTTTATGCTGCTATCTGTATTCACATCTACCTACACTTTAGGGATAATTATTTCATCACTCATAGATGTCTACTGTGTTATTTCTGCATTAGTACCTTAAAAAGTAAATAGGCTATAAATTAACACTAACATAAAACATTATGAAAGCCTACACTATTACTATTATGGGGGTATCCACTTTACTCTCCAACATTTCATTGGCAGGAGCGGAAGAATATAGGAAGAACTGAGCAGTAGAGTTCCAAGTAGAAGTCCAGCCCTAGTGCCCCAGTGGGGGCACTCTTTCCTTTCAAGGAGACCCTCTTCAGCTCTATTCTTCGCTATGGATGGTCTCTCATCCACTGAGCGACATGGAGACTTAGAAGGCATTCTTAGAATTATACTCCAGGCAGCTGTTACTACTTAGCCAATGTAAACATGTGAAATGATACTAATTTGCCACCCCAAGTACACCAACCTCTCCCTAGCTCTGAGATGACAGAATTTTGCAAATCCAAGAAATATAATCCTCAAAACCCCAGAATACCTCTACCTAAGGTAACTCTGTGGCCTCCCCCTGAGCCGCTCACCAGATACTGATGAATCATAATTCAGGTTGTTCCCTATACCCACAAGCTTCCTTTATGAAAGGTAACTTTGTATTAGATGGAACTCACAGTAATTCACACTGCATGCTATTAGCAGCATCCAACACAATTTCTGCTTTCTCTGCTCAACTTCCTTTCCTGTATCCTTCTCAGTGACTTTCTGGGTTTGATAGGACCTGGACAACTACTCTTGCTGAGATTTGTTAAGCCGATTTTTGAATGTTATAGCAAGGACTAGACGCACCAATTTAAAACCTACATAGTATAACAATAACTCCAAATGAGCAAGTTTGATCAATTATTTTATTTTATGAAATTCCAAAGATTGAAATGTGGGGATTTCCTTGCCACTCCTTTGCTCTACAGATAAATAAAAGGAAAAGTTTGCTCAAGGGAAATATATAAAATGTTTTTTATTTGTTTTGCTTTGGTGGGGGAAGAGAAAGTAAATCAGGAACTAAAAATTTGGAGTTTTCACTTTCTGTTTCTTCAGAAATAATCAATGAGTCCACAGTAACAGAAACAGTTTGTTCTAAATTAAATAGACAAAAACAGAATTCCTCTCCAACTTCACCATTTTTTTTCTCTCTTCATGTAACTGTCTTGGTGATGCAGTGTCTAGACTTCTTGGAAGAAGTGATGGAGTCTGGAATTTATTCTGTGGGTTTGAAAATGGCTATTTGCATCTCCTACGTACTTCTATGTGAAAATCCAGTGCTTTCAGAATATGTAAAAATCATTGAACTGTTTACCAAAAAAGAAAACTTATCCATGAATGTCAAAACTTTAAGCTGCCACCAACGGGGAAATATTATACGGATTTATCCATTTTATCTACATCATCTCATTGTAATATGGGTCCCATCAGCCGTTATATCCCCCCAAAATGCAAAATAATGTGTACTCATGAAAGAATTAAGGAAGACATTTTCTAGCTTTTGAGAAAAACCAGTAAAATAAATTAGCTTAAAGGATAGACATCCATTCTTATTTTGGTTTTAATAAGTAATTCACAGAAATTCATCAAGTCAAAGGGCAGATTTTTTTTATATCACAGGTCCTTCTTTAGGTTTTTGTCATTTATTAGCTGAATGAAAAGAAAGCAATCTTAGGCACTGAGATCTAAACCATGTTTGTACAGCCTGCATTATTAAGTCTGACTGTAGTTTATCTTTGCTCTTAAGGAAATCATACTGTATGCTTAAAGAAAGTTCAGAGTTATTTGTCACCAATTACCTAAAGCTGAGAGTTGATCTTACACATAGCTGCAGCCATTTCCTGTAAGTTCTTGTGCCTTATTTTACAAGGCTGTCACTTCTTGAGGCTTTACCCTAGAAAATATATGTCTACCACAGAAAAGTTTCATTGCGAACGTTTATCGAGAGAGAATAGCCTTACGGGGTATAAAACTCCATAACATTGACTTGTTTAAAATAAGCCTATCCCTAATTTTAAAACAATGTTCTCCAGCTCTATTAGATTTTCTGTGACACCAAAAAAAGAAAAAAAGAAGAGCAGCCAGAAGGGCGTTTTTTTTTTTTAATTAAAAAATACACATACACAACGCATTGAACTGAGCTGATCTCATTTATACTATAAAATCTCTATTAGTTCTGAAGAGTAGCATAAAATTAAATTATAAAATAAGTTAAGCACAAGGGTAGCCTTTCTAGAAGAAAATTAGGTATTCTGAGTATATAGTGAAAATTTAAAAATCTATGGAAATGAAATGACAATAAAATGTTAAAGCCAAGGCAGCATTATCCTATATTTCTTAATTGCAACTCCAATTATTAAAGTCTATTATTTTTTTTAAAGTTGATATTATTTTGCATGGTAATGATCATAGAAACTCTTAGGACCTTAGTTATTTTATTTCAAGAGTACTGAAGTAGACTGAAAAGTGGGCTGAATCTTGTGTCAACAGAACTGGAGTTATTCCAGTGTATCTCAGTTTCTCAGTCTGTAAAATGGGTGAGCCATCCTGCCTAACTCACAGCATTGTTCTAAAGAGATAAAACTCTGAATTTATGCTATAAGCAGTTCAGTGTGGGCCACCTTCACAACTTCATTGAATGCCACAGAAGGTATGAAGATTTACTGATTTTACTGAACAGAACACAGATGGGGTTTTGAATAACTCAGAGTCATTTCAAGAAGCTTAGCTAAGAATGACACAAAATGCTTTTCATTAACTACACTGCTTGAGAACTCTAGTTTGGCAAGGGAGGTCTAAAACTGAGGTGGATTCTCATGAGAAGTCGTGAACCGTGCTACGTGTGGCCCCAGCCCACATCCCTAAATCTAGTTCACAGAAAGGTCTCCTTAGCGATGCAGACCGTGGAGCAGGGGTGGGTCGAGCCATGTCCAGTGACATTGTCTTATGTCGAGGACACGCACACTCACTGATGACAATTGCAAAGTTTGGAATTACTAACTCAGGAATAGAAAATACTCAGATCAGTGAGGGAGCATCCTTTTACTGGTGTATTTATTATACATCTTGAAAAGCCATGACCAAAGGGGAGAACGTGAGCCACCAGAGCATTAACTCTGTTGGTGAAAACACATTCCCACTTGCTACAGATCTACTAGGATTTTTGATATTCAATTAAAGAAACCTTTTTCAAAGTATATTCTTGAGAGTACTAGTTTTAAGCAAAATCAGTAGGTGCTACCAGAAACAGTTTTAGAAACACTGATTTAAAATCTCCTTTAAATAGGCTTCTGTAAAACCTGACTTCTCAGAGTTTTAAAATTCTATCTCTATAGCAAAGAGGATACATTGTGCAGCATTGCTCTGGAACACAGAAAGCTTTTTTTCTCAGTTGAGCTAACATTCTAAAAAAAAATACATTGTAGGTAATACTAAATTAAGGGGTGTTTAAAACCTATATGACATAAGCAAACCACCTATCTGAAATGGCCAAGAAATGGTTATCTCCAACATACTTTCTAGAGCAATTTTGTTGGCAAAGCAGACACCTGCCATGGGTACTAGATATGAAATAATATTTGCTGAAATGTGACTCCAGAGTTCTGTACTTATTTGAAAAATTGATAGCAGTCAGATACCTGAATAATCATTGTCTGCTTAAGGACACAGAATAATGACGAGCAGAGGGGGCTAAAGTATTTGTTTAAAGGTTATACAAACACTTTATAGGGGTGGGGAAATTGATATCTATAGAGAACTCAGAATTATTGACAGCTAAGAGGCATACAAGATTTGTAATTGGAAATGGAAGGCTTTCTTCTTGTGTCCTTTTATTCAGCCATTGAATAATTATTTACTAGGTACCAGGCATTGGGTGGAGTGTTGGAAGATGCAGAGACATGTAACACTTGGTCCATGCCTTTAGAGAGATGAGAGTCTGGACAATTTTAATAGAAGAGTGATGAACACTCTGGGAACACAGAGGATGGGGCACAGAAACCTCTGCTAATTTTCAACTATGAAGCTAAGTTAGTAATATCCCCAATCCCTGCAAACAACTGCCCTTGGTACACATTACAAGGTTGTTTTTGTACACATAGGAATTGCACACAGTTGTTATCAGCAGTAACACGTGGATTACAGGCAGCAGTTTTGTTTGTTTGATTTAGTGTTGTTTCACTAAGGCTGTCTCTGTTTTTAGCAAATAGATGTAGTAAGACAGTGCTTAGTTTAGGATGGAGAAGCACTTATCCCAGAGTTGCTTTATTGCTATATTTCTCTATGAATAGTAAACAACAACAACAACATCTGATGAATCAATCTCCATTCAGATATTTCCCTTGATTCAGAATTATCATGCCTCTTGGATACTGAAAATACCGATCAATGCACAACATTGTAATTTAGGTTTTGTACATTTATGCATGGCCTTAATACATGAACTCAGCAAATTTAGAAGAACAAAGAATCATGGGCTTGTAGTTTTCCATAAAAAGTGTTCCTCTAAAGCTTTGTGTATTGAGAAACCTTGTTTTCATTAGATGGTTCTGGTTCTGGAATTTTGTGATGTTCAAGTTTAGAAACTCAGAAATACAGTTGATTTCATAGAAGATTCCATTCTCAAAGAGTAGGACTTTGACTTTTCAGGGGGTATGTGTATTAGAAATAGGAATATGGGTCATGCTTTTTGCTTATGGAGGTGGGCATATAATTTTACTGGGGCTTCCGTTTTTCGTTGCCAAAATACATGTTATCTCCAACACATATTTTACTGACTACTACAATGTAGTGAAGAATGATTGGACTGTTGTATTGTTCATCTGGATGAAGAAAATTTGGAGAATTAAAGGAGTGGAAAAGGAAATACAGTGAAATGAACATGGAATGGGGGGAAGGAAGAAAAGCAACTTCAACATTATCTGGAACACTCTATTTCCTTTATATATAAAAAAGCGATCAAATGACAAAAATGATGACATTTACCAATTCTGATTGTTGCTAGATAAGTATTTCGTACATTATTCCTCTCTTTTACTTTAGTTAGAAAAGAAAGTATTATTCACAATATAATGATTCATTCATTCAACAAATAATCTGTTGAGAGCCTACTATGTGCTAGCAATAAAATGGAGAAAAAAACAGATGTCATCCCTGCCCTCTTGGCATTTGTGTTTTAGATGTGAAAGTGAAATGTTTGGGAGCTGATATAGAATATTCAAAAGGACAAAGTGAGGGGTTGGGGTGAATGAACTTTTACTGACATCGGGGAGGTGGGCTGCTGTTGGTACTGAATCAGTAAGCGATGACTATTCTATGTTGATAGGAACTGCATTATTTTTGGTCAAAATAAAGTTTAAGTTTCATCATGCATTGGTGGGGGGCCACACATCGAAAACAGTCTTATGTGATATCACTTTTCTCACTGGTTGCACGCCCAAGTTCACCTGCATTTTTCTTTGATTCCCTCTAGTATATGACTGCCGCCGCTCCTATGCAAGGGACCTACATTCCCCAGTACACGCCTGTGCCTCCGACAGCTGTTTCCATTGAAGTAAGTCTGTCTCTTCTTACAGAACAAGGTTAGGGCAGATAAATCTCAGCCACATGCACTGGGGTCCACCATAACCCCCAAAATCCTTACTTGTGATTTTTATGCTGCTTGAAAATTTGAAGTTGCACACTCACTCTGTGAACATATGTACTTTACTTGAACATACCTATGTTTTGCTTTGCATATGACATAAGCAAAATTTGGTACCCAGGTCTGAGAGGAGTGCCGTTTTTATGTTTAGGGAAAAGATCAGAGATCAAATAACTACCTTATCAAATGTTAGCCACAAACACTCAGAAAGAGGAAGGCAAACATGTGCAGCTATTTGAATGAGCTAGTTCTCTGATGCCTTGTTTCTCCAGTAGTGGTCCCTAGACCAGCATTATCAGCATCACCTGAGAGCCTGTTAGCAATGCAGACTTTCAGACCCCACCGGGATCTACTGACTCAGAGTCTGCATTTTAACAAGATCCCTTAAGGATCAAGGTGCACATTAAAAGTTGAGAGGGACTGGATTAGAGAACTGGTTGTCAAACTTTTCTGCATATCAAAATTATTTCAAGAGCTTTAAAAAATAGTGATGCCTAGGTCCTATTGCCAGAGAGTCTGATGGGGTCTAGGGTGTGGACTGGACACCAGGATTTTTAAAAGATGCTAGGTGATTCTAATGTGTACCAAAGATGAAGAACCACTGCTCTCGCCAGTGAACCTTGACAGAACTGTGGCATCCTACAGACAAGAGAGAAAAACTTGTACCACTCATATTGCTATGGATACTGTGAAAGATAAAGTCATATTTTCCTTACTGGAAGCTTTGTCCCTTCCTTCTCTCTTTCCATTGGGCTGAATCCATTTCCTCTACACATTATTTTACTGGACAGAGCCAGCAAGATACATAGGAAAGGAGCAGGGCATAGGGCTATGTGGATGGTGGTAAGACACTTAGAGGTGTATACTTCTCTCTGGTTCTAACCGTTATCGTTTCTTGCCCCCCCCTTCCCTTTCTCCTGATGTGCATTTGCCATTATGGTCACAGTGCATTTCTTCCATTAGTTGGGACTCCTCTGGAGTTCACGCCATTGCCATTGCATGAGTTGGCCAACCAACTCATGTTGGTACCACTCATTGTCGGAGACCACCATGACTCTTCCAACCTCTGGAGCCACAGAGATTGGGTGAGATCTTTACAGACCAAATTAGATCTTTTGAAGTGTTTGTTTGTTTGCTTGTTTTTAGTGTGTGACAAATATTTGCTCGTACCAAGGTTTGGGAAGCACAGACATTTAAGAGGACAGTGTCCTGTCACTTAGGAAACCAAGGAGATCCAATTTTTAAATCTTTTATGTGTTCCAGACCTATGGTCCCCAAGGAATGTTTCAGTATTAAAGAGGTTTTAAGTGGCTTTTCAGAATTTCAAGAATATGTGATTAAAATGTATGTTCTTTGCTATATTTAGCTATCAAAACCCATCTAGGCCATAAGAAAATTATGAATCTAGACATTGTAGGTGACTTTAAGCATAAATCTCTGCCACATATCCGCATTTCTCTATCTCTGGACCAAATGTGTGTGCTTATCTACAGAATCTGAGCTATTTGAGGACTATAAAATAAGGAGACACATTTGACAGTGTTGCTTATTGGGAACAGTCTAATTATAGTTAAATCTGGGATTTAAAAAGAAATATTTCACTAAGAATTATATAAGTATACCCTGATATATTGCCTTGAATTTGTGCTTATAAAGGAAAGCACTGATTCATTTTCTATGTAAAAACACTCATTGAAAATTCACCAGTATCCACACAAATCAATGTGGGTGGGAGGTTCATCAAAATGCATAACACCAAATAGTATATTAGGAAAAAAAAAGATTGAATTCATAAAGGGAGAATTTTCAGATTCTGAGGAACAATTTCAGGGAGCTTTTGTTAGGGATAGGGAGTTGACCAAAAACCTATATCCCTGCAGAAGCCCAAGGCTATAATATAAGTATAACCAGGAGAATGTATTCAGATAGATTCCCTCCTTAGGACTACTAACTACCAAACCTCTCTCGGAACCAAACACATTCTGAATGATGACCAACTCAAGAAATCCATTCTCGTTGGCATCTGTGAGAAACAAAAGCCATTCAAATGGTAAGGGGAGGAGGGAATCAAAATTAAGGATGCTTGTTTCTTTCTTTTTCTGAAACTTCTAAATGAATTCCAGTTCACATCAAGGAAAATGAAAATAAATAAATAAAACAAATCAAATTGCTTAAGGGAGACCCTACTTAACAGTGTCCTTTTAAAAGAATTCCAAACGTGGAGTTAGATTTTTATGAAGGTCAAAGTCCATTATTTTGCCAGATCATAGAGACAGGGTAGACTACTTTATTCCCAGGAAAATGCTCAAATATACACGTTTTTATAGGAATTCTGCATGAATTTTTTGATTAAGGAATCATTATTTAGTGTGGCTCTATGCAACCATGATTTAAAAGTTCTAACTATGGGCAAAATGCTTTCCTCATCATTTGACTGCTACAGGGTCTTCTGATGGCAAGGCTTCTTGGTGACACATTGAGGTAAATTCCTCAGCCCTTATCCAAATGTGCTCTGTGTTTTTTCTTTGGGTTCTTACTGTGGCTTTATATAGCTGAGTGCAGCTCTACTCAAGCCATATAGAAGATGGGTATGCCCTACAGTCCATCTGCAAGAAGCCCTTTTGCTAAAGCCAATAAGACTTTTGTGTTCTTACTGCCTCCGTAGGGTGTTGTTGCTGATACCTCTCCCCAGACAGTGGCACCTTCATCCCAGGACACAAGTGGTCAGCAGCAGCAGATAGCAGTGGACACATCCAACGAGCATGCATCTGCATATTCTTACCAACAGTCTAAGTAAGTTCAAGCCATACTAAACTCTTTCCCTCCAGGTCAGCCATCTGGACATTACTCTCTTATGTGGCATCTGCTATCTTTTGCTGCAGTACAGACCGTCCCTAACTCAGTGACAAACATATATTTAGTTCATTATTCTGTGGGTTAGAATTTGGGCTGACCTCAGGTGAATGGTTCTTCTGATATTGACTGGACTTGCTTGAGCATCTGGGCATAGCTGCTGGGCATCTTCACAGTTCTGCTTCTGGGTGTTAGTTGTCTGATGGTTGAGTGGTGGACACCAATGAGCCATGTATTGCTGACCCTCTAGCAGGCTTATCCCCGTGGAAGTCTCAGAATTCAGAGAACAGCAAGAGAGGATGCCCAAATGACCAGCATTTTTTCAATTCTGTTTATGCCTCATTTGCTATTGTCCCATAGGTCAATCGCAAGTCATGTGACCAAGCCCAGAGTTAATGTAGGAATTCACTACCAAAAGGCTTGGATGCAGAGAGGGGCATCATAGACATTGTTACCAAAAAAAATTCTACCACACATATTTTTTGAAAAACTCCAATATTCACACTTGAAACTGGATAGTGTGCCTGCATTTTGGTCTCAGTGACTTCATTCTTAAATGAAGACAGTAACACTCCCCTGGCAAGGGTGCTTCAAACTCACCCAGTAAAACAGTTTATGAAAAAGAGTATTGTTAAATATAAAACAACATGGAGTACGGCCTTATTCAGGAATTAAGTGGCAAAGCAAAAATCAGGGAGTAAGAATTACTACTGAAAAATCCTTAAATCACTTAGAGAGCAAAGTTCAGTTAGCTTTGTGTTGAGTAATTATGGAGATTAAAATTTGAAAGGTTTTGATTGAAGCCAAAGGAATTAACAAAAGTTCAGTCTATATACAGATGTTTTGTCATGCTAACTATTTTACTTTATAGGTAACAGTCAAAGCCCTGGTGAATAGAAAATTCCCAAAAGACTCTTCCTGTCTGCAGAGTGCTGTTCCATTTCTTGATCATCAGTTTTCTTTCATCTCAATACACATTTAGAGATTTGTTTGTCGTTGAAAGATTAATAATGGTAATGCAGTCTTCAGTATGTGCTTTAACTTCTAAAGTCAGTCCTCCAAATTAAATATGCTAGAACATGACTTAACCTTACAAATACAAGGTATTATTATTACTATTATTATTATCATTACTACTACTACCACTATCATTATTACTATTACACAATAACTTTCAGGAAATATCTGTAGTGAATAAGGCATTTTTGGTTTTTGTTTGTAAGTTTTTTAATTTTTATTTTATATTGGAGTGTGGTTGATTAAAAATGTTGTGTTAGTTTCAGGTGTACAGCAAAATGATTCACTTATACATATACATGTATCTATTCTTTTTTCAAATTCTTTTCCATTTAGGTTATTATAGAATACTGAGCAGAGTTCCCTGGTGCTATACAGTAGGTCCTTGTTTGTTCCTATTTTAAATATAATAGTGTGTATATGTCAATCCCAAACCCCCAATTTAGCCCTGCCCCCCCCACTTTTCCCCTTTGGTAACCATAGGTTTGTTTTCTAAGTCTGTGAGTCTGTTTCTGTTTTGTAAATAAGTTCATTTGTATCATTTTTTTAGATTCCACATATAAGCCATATCATATGATATTTGTCTTTCTCTGTCTTACTTCACTTGGTATGATAATCTCTAGGTCCATCCATGTTGCTGCAACTGGTATTATTTCATTCTCTTTAATGGCTGAGTAATATTCTGTTGTATATATGTACATCATCTTCTTAAATCATTCATCTGTTTATGGACATTTAGGTTGCTTCCATGTCTTGGCTATTGGAAATAGTGCTGCAATGAACACTGGGGTGCATGTATCATTTCGAACCATATATCTCCAGATATATGCTCAGGACTGGGATTGCTGGATCATATGGTAGCACTATTAGTTGTTTAAGGAACCTCCATATTGCTTTCCATAGTGGCTTTAGCAATTTACATTCCCACCAACAGTGTAGGAGGGTTCCCTTTTTCTCCACACCCTCTCCAGCATTTATTGTTAGTAGACTTTTGATGATGGCCATTCTGACTGGTGTGAGGTGATATCTCATTGTAGTTTTGATTTGCATTTCTCTAATAATTAGTGATGTTGAGCATCTTTTATTCTTTGGAGAAACGTGTATTTAGGTCTTCTGCACATTTTTTGATTGGGTTTTCTTTTTATATTGAGTTGCATGAGCTGTTTTTATATTTTCTAGATAAATCCCTTATCAGTTGCATCATTTGCAAATATTTTCTCCCATTGTGTGGATTGTCTTTTCATTTTGTTTATGGTTTCCTTTGCTGTGCAGAAGCTTTTGAGTTTAATTGGGTCCCATTTGCTTACATTTGTTTTTATTTCCATTACTCTAGGAGACAGATCAAAAAAGATATTGCTGCAATTTATGTCAGAGAGTGTTCTTCCTATGTTTTCCTCTAAGAGTTTTATAGTATACAGTCTTATATTTGGGTCTTTAATCAATTTTGAATTTATTTTTGTATATGGTGTTAAAGAATGTTCTATTTTATTCTTTTACATGTAGCTCTCCAGTTTCCCCAGCACCAGTTACTGAAGAGACTGTCTTTTCTCCATTGTATAGTCTTGCCTCCTTTGTTGTAGATTGACCATAGCTGCCTGGGTTTCTATATTTCTCTTTTTGTGCCAGTACCCTACTGTTTTGATGACTTGTAGCTTTGTATTGATAGCATAGTCTGAAGCCAGGGAGGCTGATTCCTCCAGCTTCATTTTTCTTTCTCAAGATTGCTTTGGCTATTCAAAGTCTTTTGTGTCTCATACAAATTTTAAGATTTTTTTGTTCTACTTCTGTAAAAAAATGCCATTGGTAGTTTGATAAGGATTTCACTGAATCTGTAGATTGCCTTGGGTAGTATAGTCATTTTGACAATATTGATTCTTCCAGTCCAAGAACATGGTATATCTTTCCATCTGTTTGTGTCATCTTTGATCTCTCTCGGCAGCATCTTATAGTTTGAGTACAGGTCTTTTGACTCCTTAGTTAAGTTTATTCCTAGGTATTTTATTCTTTAGGGTGTCGTGGTAAATGGAATTGTTTCCTTAATTTCTCTTTCTGATCTTTTATTGTTAATGTATAGGAATGCAACAGATTTCTGTGTATTAATTTTGTAGCCTGCAACTTTACCAAATTCATTGATGAGCTCTAGAAGTTTCCTGTTAACATCGTTGGGATTTTCTATGTATTGGATCATGTCATCTGCAAACAGTGATAGTTTTACTACTTCTTTTCTAATTTAGATTCCTTTTATTTCTTTTACGTCTATGATTTCTGTGGCTAGAACTTGCAAAACTATGTTGAAAAAAAGTGGCAAGAGTGGACATTCTTGTCTTGTTCCTGATCTTAATGGTGAAAAGCTGCAAGCATTTCCTCTGAGTATGATGTTAGCTGTAGGTTTGTCATATATGGCATTTATTATGATGATGTATGTTCCCTCTAGCCCCACTTTCTGGAGAGTTTTTATCATAAATGTGTGTTGAATTTTGTCAAAAGTTTTTCTGCATCTATTGAGATGATCATATGGTTTTTACTCTCCAGTTTGTTAATGTGCTGTATCACATTGATTGATTTGCATATACTGAGGAATCCTTGCATCCCTAGGATAAATCCCACTTGATCATGGTGTATGATCCATTTAATGTGTTGTTGGATTCTGTTTTCTAGTATTTTGTTGAGGATTTTTGCATCTATGTTCATCAGTGATATTGGCCTGTAATTTTCTTTTTTTGTGATATTGTTTTTTGGTTTTGGTATCAGGGTGATGGTGGCCTTGTAGAATGAACTTGAGGGTGTTCCTTCCTCTGTAATTTTTGGAATAGTTTCAGAAGGATAGGCATTAAGTCTTCTATATATGTTTAATAGAATTCACTTGTGAAGCTGTCTCGTCCTGGGCTTTTGTTTGTTGGAAGATTTTTAATCACAGTTTCAATTTCAGTACTTGTAATTGACCTGTTCATATTTTCCATTTCTTCCTGATTCTAGCTTGGGAGATTTTACCTTTCTAAGAATTTGTCCATTTCTTCTAGGTCGTTCATTTTATTGGCATATAGTTGCTCATAGTTGTCTCTTATGATCCTTTGTATTTCTGTGGTGTCCACTTTAATTTCTCCCTTTTCATTTCTAATATTATTGATTTGAGCCCTCTTCTATTTTTTCTTAATGAGTCTGGCAAAAGGTTTTCAATTTTGTTTATCTTTTCAACGAACTAGCTTTAAGTTTCATTGATCTTTTCTATTGTTTTCTTCGTCTCTATTTCATTTATTTCTGCTCTGATCTTTATGATTTCTTTCCTTCTACTAACTTTGGGTTTCATTTGTTCTTTTACTCTAGTTGCTTTAGGTGTAAGGTTAGGTTGTTTATTTGAGATATTTCTTGTTTCTTGAGGTAAGATTGTATTGCTATAAACATCCCTCTTAGAACTGCTTTTGCTCTGTCCCATAGTTTTTGGATCAACATGTTTTCATTGTCATTTGTCTCTAGGTATTTTTTGATTGCCTCTTTGATTTCTTCAGTGATCCATTGGTTGTTTAGTAGCATATTGTTTAGCCTCTACATGTTTGTGCTTTTTTACAGTTTTGACTGTAATTTATTTATAATCTCATAGTGTTGTGGTTGGAAAAGATGCCTGATATGATTTCAATTTTCTTAAATTTACCGAGGTTTGATCTGTGGCCCAAGATGTGATCTATCCTGGAGAATGTTCTATGTGGAGTTGAGAAGAAAGTGTATTCTGCTTCTTTTGGATGGAATGCCTTATAAATATCAATTTAGTCCATCTGGTCTAATGTGTCATTTAAGGCTTGTGTTTCCTTATTGATTTTCTGTCTGTATGATGTGTCCATTGGTGTAAGTGGGGTGTTAAAATCCCCCACTATTATTGTGTTACTGTTGACTTCCCCTTTTATGGCTGTTAGCATTTGCCTTATACATGAGGTGCTCCTATGTTGGGTGCATATATATTTATAATTGTTATATCTTCTTCTTGGATTGATCCCTTGATCATTATGTAGTGTCCTTCTTTGTCTCTTGTAACAGTCTTTGTATTAAAGTCTATTTTTTCTGATATGAGTATTTCTACTCCAGGTTTCTTTTGATTTCCATTTGCATGGAATATCTTTTTCCATCCCCTCACTTTCAGTCTGTATGTGTCCCTAGTCCAAAGTGGGTCTCCTGTAGACAGCATATATATGTGTCTTGTTTCTGTATTCATTCAGCCAGTCTATGTCTTTTGTTTGGAGCATTTAATCCATTTACATTTAAGGTAATTATCAGTATTTATAGCCCTATTGCCATTGTCCTAATAGTTTTGGATCTGTTTTTGTCAGTCTTCTTCCCTTCCTCTTTTGTTCTCTTGTGATTTGATGACTCTAGTGTTGTGTTTGGGGTACTTTTTCTTTTGTGTGTGTGTATCTGTTGTAGTTTTTTGGTTTGCAGCTCCCATGAGGTTTTGATATAGGAGTCTATATATAAACAAGATTATTTTAAGTTGCTGGTCTTTTCATTTCAAATGCAATTCCCATTTCCTACATTTATACTCTTCTCACGGTTGCTGGTTTTGATATCATATTTGTTTGTGGCTGATTTCCTACTGTTACTTTACGTTTGCCTTTACCAGTGAGCTTTCCCATTTGTGATTTTCTTGTTTCTAGCTGTGACCTCTTTTTTTTCTCCCATGTAGAGAAGTTCCTTTAGCATTTGTTGTAAGGCTGGTTTGGTGGCACTGAATTCTTTTAGCTTTTGCTTGTCTGTAATGCTTTGGATTTCTCCATTGATTCTGAACAAGAGCCTTGCTGGGTAGAATATTCGTGGTTGTAGGTATTTCCCTTTCATAATTGTAAATATATAATGCCACTCCCTTTTGGCCTGCAGAGTTTCTGATGAAAAATCAGCTGATAGCCTTATGAGGATTCCCTTTTATGTTATTTGTTGTTTTCCCTTGTTGCTTTTAAAATTTTTTCTTTGTATTTAATTTTTGTTAGTTTGATTGATTACTATGTGTCTCAGTGTGTTCCACCTTGGGTTTATCCTGTATCAGACTCTGCACTTCCTGGACTTGGTTGACTGTTTCCTTTCCTGTGTTGGGGAAATTTTCGGCTATAGTATCTTCAAATATTTTCTCAGGCCCTTTCCCTTTTTCTTCTTCTGTGAATGTTGGTGCATTTAACATTGTCCCAGAGGTCTCTCTCTGAGACTTTCAGCATTGCTTTTCATTCTTTTTTCTTTTTTTAAATAAATAAATTTATTTATTTATTTATTTTTGGCTGCATTGGGTCTTCGTTGCTCTGCGCGGGCTTTCTCTAGTTGCGGAGAGTGGGGGCTACTGTTCGTTGCAGTGCATGGGCTTCTCATTGTGGTGCCTTCTCTTGTTGCAGAGCATGGGCTCTAGGCATGCAGGCTCAGTAGTTGTGGCTCACAGGCTCTAGAGCACAGGCTCAGTAGTTTGTGGTGCACGGGCTTAGTTGCTCTGTGGCATGTGGGATCTTCCCAGACCAGGGCTCGAACCCATGTTCCCTGAATTGACAGGCGGATTCTTAACCACTACACCATGAGGGAAGTCCCCCTTTTTTTTTTTTCTTTATTCTGTTCTGTGACATTGATTTCCACCACTCTGTCTTCCAGTTCACTCATCTGTTCTTCTGCCTCAGTTATTCTGCTATTGATTCCTTCTAGCGTATTTTTCATTTCAGTTATTATGTTGTTCATCTCTGTTTTTTTCTTTGTTCTTTAAATCTTCTATCTCTGTTGAAAATTTTTTGTATCTTCTTGGTCTATACCTCCATTCTTCTTCTGAGGTTTTGGATCATTTACTATCATTACTCTGAATACTTTTTTCAGGGAGATTGCCTATCTATCTCCTCTTCATTCAGTTGTTCTTGTGGGTTCTTCTCTTGTTCCTTTGTTTGCAACATATTTCTCTGTCGTCTCATTTGTCTAACTGTTTGTGTATGTGGTCTCCTTCCCACAGGCTGCAGGATCACAGTTCCTCTTGCTTCTGGTGTCTGCCCCCCTGGTGGGTGAAGTTGGTCCAGGGGCTTGTGTAGGCATCCTGGTGGGAGGGGACTGCTGCCTGCCCTCAGGTGGGTAGAGCTGGCACTTGTCCCTCTGCTGGGCAGAGCCGTGTCAAGGGCTGTGTTTTGAGGTGGCTGTGAGCTCAGTATGTCTTTAGTCAGCCTGTCTTCTGATGGGTGGGGCTATGTTCCTATCTTGTTGGTTGTTTGGCCTGAGGATTTACAGCACTGGAGCCTGCAGGCTATTGGGTGAAGCCAGGTCTTTGTGGCATAATGGGGACTTCCCAGAGAGCTCACGCTGATCAGTATTACCTGGGACCTCTGCTACTGGTGCTCCCACAGTGAGCTACAGCTGACCTGGCCTCCCCAGAAGACCCTCCAAGACCCCTAGGTAGGTCTATCCCAGGTTCCAATGGAGCTACTGCTTTGTACTGGGTCCCAGTGCATGTGGGATCTTGTATGCCTTCCAGGAGTGGAATTTCTGTTTCCCCCAGCCTTGCAGAACTCCTGCGCTCAAGCCCCGCTGGGTGCCAAGGCTAAATGCTCTGGGGGTTCTTCCTCCAGACACCAGACGCTCAGACTGTCTTGGAGGGCTATTTTTATGTGGGAATGTCCCTGCGTAGCCTGCATTGGTTTAATATTTTTTGGTGCAAGAGCTGTTTTTATTATAGATGTCTGCCACCTCTTTTCTCAGTGTATGCTGGTAGTTATCCCCTTGATATAGGAGATGTGATTGGTGTTGTGGTGACCAGAGCCTGCCCTGCATATTTAGTGGGGACTCCCCTTTGCTCTGTGGTTGTCACTGCCCTGTTTGGATCACGGTCTGCTCCCTAGTTGTTGGAATAGAGGCCCCAGATCTGTTTCTTAGCTGTGTTTCTGATCTGTGGTGTGAGGTAGGCAGGATTGGAGCATTCCCACTGGGAGAGAAGCCACTGAGTATTCCTCCTCTGGAACTGTTCACCTGTGAGTGTGCTCTGTTTTGTCACCTCTCACCCGTTGTGGGAGCACTCAGATTACACTGTTATTGGCACTGCTGTCAGCTCCACCTTAACCTTAGGTATGCCAGCAGTTGGCCCTGGTGTCTCTCAGGCATTGTTTTCACCAAGCCACCAGCACAGATCCACTGAAGTCAGGTCCCAAGATTGCAGTAATCATGGATCTGGACATGCTATGGGCACTATGGAAGCATCTCAGACTCTGGCCTTGCCCAACCCCCGCATGTACCTGCCCACAAAGTCCACAGCTGCTAAAGCTTGACCCATCTTGGCTGTGGGAGCACTCATTGTCGGATCAGATGTTCTGCAGGTTCTGAGTTTACAAAGCCAGTCGCAGGGTGTAAATCCACAGTTGTTTGTGCAGCTGTGAGGAGAGATTTCAGCTCTTCTCCCATCTCTCATGGCCCCTGGGGCTCAACTATGGTTTCAGCCCCACCTCTGTGTGTCGGCCACCCACAGGCATCTGCTCCTGAAGCTGCCCCGGAGCACACAAACCTACCCTGGCAGGAGGGGGTGGAGTAGGCGGCAGCCAGGAGCGTGAGAGCCTGACCCAGCGGGAGCCCTTCCTAGTGCCTGGGGGGGGGGCAGGGGCTGGTGCATGGGGAGAGAGTCTGCATAGGTGGCCTGCCCTTTGCACATCACTCAACAATGGCACTTCGCTTCTGTGGCGATCTGGGCTTGCTCCACGAGCATTCTCCATTGTGGAGCTCCTCACTCCCATCCCCTCAGACTGTCTTCTCACAGCCAACAGCAGTCCTTTCCACAGGTCTGCTCTCCAAACCCAACATTCCAGCACCCTGCCCCTGTATGCACCAGTGGACACACCTCTCAGGCTTGGGCATGCAGGGCTGTGGCATGGACCATCCGTGTAGGTCTCACTCTGTCCAGCCTGCCACAGACCAGTTGCTGCACTCTCTTTCGAGCCCCCAAAGCTCCCCTCTGTCCCAGCTGATCTCCCCACCAGTAAGGGGGCTTCCCTGGACGTGGGAAATTCTCCTCTCCTTCAGCTCCCCCCAGGGGGCACAGGTCCCATCCCACTTCTCCTCTTCCTTTTCCCTTCTTCTTTCTTTCATCCTACTCTGTTATGTGGGGATCTTTCTGGTCCTCTTAGTTGTCTGAAGTCCTCTGCTAGTGTTCAGCAGGTGCTCTGTGAGAACTGTTCCATTTGTAGATGTATTCTTAATGCATCTGTGGGGAGAGTTGAACTCCACGTCCTCTTACTCCTCCACCATCTTGACTCCCCCTTGTAATTTAATTTAAAATACCTTTAGTATAGCTATAAATAGACATTATGATATTAAATGTATGTGTGATGGGTTAAACTACTTTTCAGGGGCACTCAGTGACCCTAATCAGAATTTCACACCCCACAGGAGGTCAGCTCTCATTTAATGAGAAAGGCCAGAGGTTTGTACAAGTATTTTAAACTATCCATATTTCAATTAGCATAATGATTGTTAGAAATGAGTTGCCTGATGAAAGCAGTGCCATGTTAATTAGCATAATGAAACTGGAAATGAGCTCCCATTTGTGTAATTTGGAGTATTCAAGATAGCATGAATTGGCTAAAGTATTTTAGAGATACTCTCCACTCTACACAGGAAAGATAGAATAAGACTGTAGGGAAACTTGTAGCCTATAACTTTAGGGATGCTGCTTGTGGCTTATTCTCAAAACAAGACTGTTGTAAAGTAGATCTCTCTATAAGGGAAACGTAGTCCCATCTCTAGAAAATGGTCAGGATACAAACCCCCTTCCTTGCAACTGTCCAGAACCTCCTCTTCTCCCTGCCTGATTAAGTCAGCTTCAGCTGCCTCCACTTGTAAGCCCACGGTGAGATGCTCTCTTCTTTCTCAGGGTTGTCCCCACCTTTCATGGTCACTGTATGATGTGACAGGGATGGGGGTCTCTGCCTGACCCAGAGGGAGCATCTCTGCCTCTGACTGATAGATTCTAGCAAGAGTGTCCCCATCCACCTTTACACCTAGACCCAGTTTCACTTGCAGTACCCAGAATCATGCCAGGATCTATGCTAGGACACATACCCCTGCCCTCAAGGATTTTCAGTCTAATATGGGAACCTGAGGCTGGAGTGTGGTTAACTAGGCGGGAAAGTTGTAGGAGAACAGACCAGCTTTTATAGAGCCTTTGGTCCTTGGATTCTTAGCTTTGTGTAGACTAAGCATTCTCACTTTTATTCTAGGGGAGCTGCAAAACCTTTGGAGGGCTTGAAGAGAAGGAATGATGGGATTTGATTTACCTTAGATGACTCCAGCCTCAGGTTCCCACCTCCAGATTTTTGAGCTTCCTGTTTCCTCTACCTAGAATGCTTTTCCTCTAAGTCTTTCCAAGATTAGCTTATAATTATCTTTCACATCCAGACCTACATGAGAGACCTTCCCTGATACCAAATCTTAGGTATTTATCCAGCCACTTTCTATCAATCATCAATCACAGAATATACTTAAATATTCTATTTTGAGATTCTTTTTCTTTTTGATTGCTGATTGATCCATTGATTGTATGTCTACTCCTTGTGGGAAGTAAAATCCAAGAGAGTAGGGGAGGCATCTGCCTCTTTCATTGGTCTTTCCTTAGCATCTGGAATACTGCCTTTCTCACAGTAGTCACTCAAGTCAATAATTGCTGATTGGATGAATAAAGGTGTCGCTTTCATTTATCCAGACATCATTAAACTGTTAACAAGGAAGGTCTTGAATCACTTATTTCCTCATTATGCTTTGAAACAACCAAAGTCAGTTTCACCTACTCACAAAGCCTTGACAGACGCTTCTGGACACACAGTATCTCTCATCTCCTACCAGTGTCTTTCACTGTGTTCCCACATAGCTAATCTCTGTTCCCTTCTCATATATTAACTAACAACTCACTGAGCATACTTAAAAAATTCCAATCTGCTTGGAAGAGAGTGCCAGAGACTACCATATGATCATCTGATGGGATTCACATAGGCTTTTAGCTAAACTTAAAAAAACAAAAACCAGAGGAGGCGGAGACAAGATGGCGAAATAGAAGGACGTGAGCTCACTTCTTACAAAAACACCAAAATCAAAACTAACTGCTGAACAACCATCAACAAAAAAATGCTGGAACCTACCAGAAAAGTTATCCTACATCCGAAGACAAAGAAGAAGCCACAATGAGATGGTAGGAGGGGTGCAATCGTGACAAAATCGAATCCCATACAGCCAGGTGGGCAAGCCACAAACTGGAAAATAATTATACCACAGAAGTTCTCCCACAGGAGTGAAAGTTCAGAGCCCCACGTCAGGCTCGCCACCCTGGGAGTCTGACAATGGGAAGAGGAGCCCCCAGAGAATCTGGCTTTGAAGGCCAATGGGGTTTGCAGGAATTCCACAGGACTGGGGGGAAAAGAAAGAAACTCTCCTCTAGGAAGCCACACACAACATCTCATGTTCATTAGGACCCAGGGAAAAAAATGCAATGGCTTCATAAGAACCTGGGGCAGACCTACCTGCAGGTATTGGAGGGTCTCCTGCAGAGGCAGGGGATGGCTGTAGCTCACTGTGGGGACAAAGACACTGGTGGTGGCAGTTCTGGTGAGTACTCATTGGCGTGAGCCCTCCAGGAGGCTGCCGTTTTCTCACCAAGACCTGGCCCCTCCCAACAGCCCGTAGGTTCCAGTTCTGGGACACCTCAGGCAGAACAGCCAAAAGGCCAGGAACACAGCCCCACCCATCAGCAGACAGGCTATTTAAAGTCTTCCTGAGCACACAGCAGCCAGCTAAACACACCCCCCAGACAAGGCCCTGCCCACCAGAGGGACAAGATCCAGCTCCATCCACCAGTGGAGATCATAAGAGACTACTACACGCAACTCTATGCCAATAAAATGGACAACCTAGAAGAAATGGACAAATTCTTAGAAAGGTACAACCTTCCAACACTGAAACAGGAAGAAATAGAAAATATGAACAGACCAATCACAAGCACTGAAATTGAAACTATGATTTAAAAACTCCCAACAAACAAAAGTCCAGGACCAGACAGCTTCACAGGCAAATTCTATCAGAAATTTAGAGAAGTGGTAACAACTATCCTTCTGAAACTCTTCCAAAAATTTCAGAGCAAGGAACACTCCTACACTCATTTTACAAGGCCACAATCACCCTGATACCAAAATCAGACAAGGATACCGCAAAAAAGAAAATTACAGGCCAATAGCACTGATGAACATAGATGCAAAAATCTGCAACAAAATACTAGCAGATGAAATCCAGCAACACAGTAAAAGGATCATACACCCTGATCAAGTGGGATTTATCCCAGGGATGCAAGTATTCTTCAGTATATGCAAATCAATCAATGTGATACACCACATTAACAAATTGAAGAATAAAAACCATATGATCATCTCAATAGATGGAGAAAAAGCTTTTAACAAAGTTCAACACACATTTATGATTAAAAACTCTCCTGAAAGTGGTCCTAGAAGGACCCTACCTCAATAAAATAAAGGCCATATATGACAAACCGATAGCTAACATCATGCTTAATGGTGAAAAACTGAAAGCATTTCCTGTAAGATCAGGAACAAGACAAGAATGTCCACTCTCGCCACTTTTATTCAACATAGTTTTGGAAGTTCTAGCCCCGGCTATCAGAGAAGAAAAAGAAATAAAAGGAATCCAAATTGGAAAAGAAGTAGTAAAACTGTCACTGTTTGCAGATAACATGATACTATACATAGAAAATCCTAAACATGTTAACAGAAAACTACTAGAGCTCATCAATGAATTTGGTAAAGTTGCTTGATACAAAATAAATGCACAGAAATCTGTTGCATTCCTATACACTTACAGTGAAAGATCAGAAAGAGAAATTAAGGAAACAATTCCACTTACCATCACATGAAAAAAATAAAATATCTAGGAAGAAACCCATCAAAGAAGGTGAAAGACCTCTTCTCAGAAAACTATAAGATGTTGGGACTTCCCTGGTGGCACAGTGGTTAAGAATCTGCCTGCCAATGCAGGGGACACGGATTCAATCCCTGCCCTAGGAAGATCCCACAGGCCATGGAGCAACTATGCCCATGCGCCACAACTATTGAGCCTGTGCTCTAGAGCCTGTGAGCCACATCTACTGAGCCCACGTGCCACAACTACTGAAGCCCGTGCACCTAGAGCCCGTGCTCTGCAACAAGAGAAGCCACCACAATGAGAAGCCCAAGAACTGCCACAAAGAGTAGCCCCTGCTCGCTGCAACTAGAGAAAGCCTGCACATAGCAACAAAGACCCAACGCAGCCAAAAATACATAGATAAATAAATAAATTTATAAAAAAGAAAACTATTAAGATGTTGATGAAAGAAATCTAAGATAACACAAACAGATGGAAAGATAAACCATGTTTTTGGATTGGAAGAATAAATATTGTCAAAATGACTATACTACCCAAAGCAATCTACAGGTTCTATGCAATGCCTATCAAATTACCCATGGCATTTTTCACAGAATTAGAACAAAAAAATCTTAAAGTTTGTATGAGACACAAAAGACCCTGAATAGCCAAATCAATCTTGAGAAAGAAAAATGGAGCCAGAGGAACAGGCTCCCTGACTTCGGACTATACTACAAAGCTACAGTCATCAAAACAGTATGGTACTAACACAAAAACAGAAATACAGATCAACAGAACAGGATAAAGAGTGCAGAGATAAACCCACATACCTATGGTCAACTAATCTATGACAAAGGATGCAAGAATATACCGTGGAGAAAAGACAGTCTCTTCAGTAACTGGTGCTGGGAAAACTGGACAGCAACATGTAAGAGAATGAAATTAGAACACTCTCTGACACCATACACACAAAAAAAATGTATTAAAGACCTAAATGTAAAGCTGGATGGTATAAAACTCTTAGAGGAAAACATAGGAAGAACACTCTCTGACATAATTTGCAGCAATATCTTTTTTGATCCACCTCCTAGGGTAATGAAAATAAAAACAAAAATAAACAAATGGGACCTAATTAAACTTAACAGCTTTTGCACAGCAAAGGAAACCATAAACGAAATGAAAAGACAGCCCACAGAATGGGAGAAAATATTTGCAAATGAAGCAACTGACAGGGGATTAATCTCCAAAATATACAAATAACTCATACAGCTTAATATCAAAAAAGCAAACAACCCAATCAAAAAATGGGCAGAAGATCTAAATAGACATTTCTCCAGAAAAGACATACACATGACCAAAACACACATGAAAAGATGCTCAACATCACTAATGATCAGACAAATGCAAATCAAAACTGCAGTGAGGTATCACCTCCCACCAGTCAGAATGGCCAACATCAAAAAATCTACAAACAATAAATGCTAGAGATGGTATGAAGAAAAGGGAACCCTCCTACACTGTTGGTGGGAATGTAAATTGGTACAGCCACTATGGAAAATAGTATGGAGGTTCCTCAAAAAACTAAAAGTAGAGTTGCCATATTATCCAGCAGTCCCACTCTTGGGCACATATCTTGTGAAAACCATAATTCAAAAAGATACATGCACCCCAATGTTCATCGCTGCACTACTTACAATAGCCAAGACATCAAAGCAACCTAAATGTCCATCAACAGAGGAGTGGATAAAGAAGTGGTACATATATATACAATGGAATATCACTCAGCCATAAAAAAGAACAAAATAATTCCATTTGCAGCAACATGGATGGACCTAGAGATTGTTATACTGAGTGAAGTAAGTCAGACTGAGAAAGACAGCTATCATGATATCACTTATGTGTGGAATCTAAAAAAATGGTACAAATGAACTTATTTACAAAACAGAAATGAAGTCACAGATGTAGAAAATAAACTTATGGTTACCAGGGGGGGAAAGAGGGAGGAGATAAATTGGGAGAACACGATTGGCGCATACACACTACTATATATAAAATAGATAACTAATAAGGACCTACTGTGTAGCACAGGGAACTCTACTCTCTACTCTGTAATGGCCTATATGGGAAAAGAATCTAAAAAACAGTGGGTATATGTATACGTATAACTGATTCACTTTACACCTGAAACTAACACAACAATATAAATCAACTATGCTCCAATAAAAAATAAATAAATCAATAAATTACAGACAACACAACAGAAGGTTATAGGACAAAAGTTAGAGAAATATTTAAAATGTGCATATGAACAGAAAGGTTATATTTGGAATCATGGGTCAGCATAATTTTAATATTCCAAATTACACTTTCCAAGCTAAAAAAACATTACTTCCCATTTTGTATTCATGCTTTTTTTCCCTCCTATTGTTAAAAGAGGCTATTAATGCAAGAGACTCTGATTACTCTTAGCCCAAATGGGGGAAATGATACCTGTGTTTTATTTTGGAAGTTCTTTGGAAATTCCTGTTCCTGCTCAGGTTATTCTCAGTTTTTCTGTGTGCTATTTAGGAAATCTTAAAAATAACTAGGACTTTAAAAGCATGAGTCTTCAAGCAAAGTTACATTCTAATAAGCAAAATCAGAAGTCCTTGGTTCAAATTCCATCTTTGCCACTTACTTGTCCCTCAAGGAGCCTCCCTCACATCTTTAAAGTGAGAGATTAGATCAGTGTTCTCCAGAAAGTATAAATTAGGTCTCCAGTGCTGAGCTAGGATTTACCACCCTGCCCTGGAGTTGGGGTGGGGAGGGTGGTCAAAAGTGGTTTTAAGAAACACTGCTTTAAGCTAAGTGAAATGCTTGCTTAATTGCAGCTCTCTTCAAAGCCGTTAATACGCTAGTGGCCTCCTAGAGGGCCAGATAGATAGATACTTACTTCCTGAAAGATTTGAGTGTGTGCTGCACTCCTCCTTTGGAATGCTAAACAAACAAACAAAAAATTAACAAAGAACTATAACAAAATGTTTATTGTCAGCATGATGATTATTTTGATACTAATTTAAAAGATTACATTTTTTCAGAAACAATGTTTTTTCTATTGATACCTTTCCTTGTTGGTGCCCTAACCGCACGTTTAGTTTCCTATGGGTAATCCAGTAGTGGGAGTATAGTGTGCAGGTTTTCCACACTCTGGATCACAGAATCCCTCTTTTCACATGAAAATTTGTGAAGCTAATCTGTTAGAAATGACTCTGGGGAATATTGCACACTTAGATCATCTTTAAGACTTCTTCTAGCCTAAAAGTCTAGAATTCTAAGATGATGATTTGCTACTTTTTAATATATTCACTCTGCTTTTGGGGGGAGTAGGCACGGGGAGAA
Organism: Eschrichtius robustus; assembly: GCF_028021215.1. Lineage (NCBI taxonomy): Eukaryota > Metazoa > Chordata > Mammalia > Artiodactyla > Eschrichtiidae > Eschrichtius > Eschrichtius robustus. The sequence continues at coordinate 55,008,323 of NC_090835.1, read as the reverse complement.
TGGAGGATGAGAGTATTCAGAATGACTCTGTGATCTTAAATTCGGTCAAACTCTCAGTCTTCTAACCTTCACGCTGACCTTAGAAGGCCTTTATCTCAACCCCAATATTGTTGGTCTTTTTAATTCTTCAGGTCTTCTCTGTCTAACTGAACTGTCATGACACCAATTGCCTATAAATCGTCAGTACGGTAATGAGCAAATTATATGCCCTTGATTACCATCCTTACATGTCCTTTAAGCTTGTGAATAATAATATTTCTATTTGCACAGTACTTTACAGTTTGCAAATGATTTTCATAATCATGCTCTCTTTCACACAAATTTCTCTTTTTACGTTGCAATTCATTTTATTTTTAAAATCGTCTCACCGCACAACTTAAAATGTTCTTGTTGCTCCTGATCACAGCCTTGACACTTTGAAAGCCTACTGTTTTTATGAATGCCAGTGCATGACATAAGCATTATGTAAATGTGCACTTTCACACTTCATTAGGACAGAGAAGGTGCACAGGAGTGAATTCAGTTCTGTTAAATAGCAACACCTTTTCCCTTCAAACTTCAGCTAGCCATCATGAAAACGTAAAGTACAACCATTTATTTCTCCTCATTTGTTTTCATGTAGCAACGAGACCACTTGAAGGATGAAGCAAGTGATGGTAGGAGGATATTGCAAACATTTGTGTAAGGTTATAAAACTTAAAAGTAGCTCCAGCCTCACTCATAAATACGGATGCTTAGATACCAGCCCATGTGACACACCTGAGCAGTGAGGGGGTTCTGTGTCCGTTGACTGAGACAGCATTCACTGAGCAGCTCTGATGGAGATTCATACTGTATTAGGCATTTTCTGTTCAAGGCACAATAATACCAGGGTAGAAGATGGGAGTGGGAGCAAAGAATAGACCAAAAAAAACAAACATAAAAACACACATAAAATGTTGTTCCCATAACAAGATAGATTTTTAGAAGTAAATGGAGTAAACCTAAATTTTGCAAAGATGTACAGAGAGATCAAATATATACCATGGTTCCCATGACTACTACTACTAAAATCTCCCTTACTGTTGCTGCTATTATGAAAATTTTGATTGCTTTTATTCTTAAAAGGAACCCCACTTTCTTGCATAACACAGAAATAATATGTATTTCTAGAGACTTAAACTCTTGGTTAAAAATGGAAATACTCACTCTATCAATGAGTTGCTTTCCTTACATGATTCTAGGAACAAATTACCCAGGTTTCTAACAGCTATAGCTGAGACATATGATGGCTTTTTGCAAATTAGGAAAAGGAAACCCTCAGGCTAACTGTCAAAACATCCCAGGCTCGTTCAAAACATTGTTGAGGGCTTTTTGTGAATTTGAATAAGGGCCACTTGCTCAGGGCAAATGCAGCCCTGCACCAGAGTACACAGCTTGGGGAATAGACCATGGGCTAAAATTAGTCCCCAGGCACTCCTTCAGCCAAGCATCCTGTGCAGTGAAACAGCTGGACAACTCTACCCAGCAACACGGAGGTTTCTTTACTAAATTAAGCAACTGGGCACCAGAAGAACCCACGGAACACTGAGGGAAGAAGGCTTCATCTAAATAGGACCTACAGATAGTTTGAAGCATCTTCATTTTAAAAGATACCCCTGAAATTCTTGAGCTACCCCTGAAATTCTTGTGGGTGGAAGAGATGAGAGTAAAGATCAACCCACTATTAGCTCAGCCCTGCCATACAGATGGGGCAGAATCAGAAGAGATTTTGTGGGCTGGGCTGGCAAAGTGACATATAATAAAAATAGCATTTGTCTTGTTAAACACCTACAATGTGCCTACCAGTCTGCCAGACTCCTGGAGAGTAAAAAGTAGAAGTAAAATATTGTCCCTGCTCTCAAGAATTTAAAACCTTGTTGAGATAGAGAAGCAAGGAAGAAGAAAAGAAATTGGAAAGTGAACAAAACTGCATTGCCCTCTTACCTGTCTTATTTACATAAGCCTTGTGCTTATGTGGGTACACTTGGTGAGCTCCGTGAGGTAACAAAGAATCAATTGCTGCAGATGTAAGCTCTTATATATAGGATGGATAAACAACAGGGTCCTACTGTATAGCACAGGGAAGTATATTCAATATCCTGTGATAAAGCACAATGGAAAAGAATATTAAAAAGAAGTATGTGTATATGTATAACTGAATCACTTTGATTTCTGCTGTGCAGAAATCAACACAACATTCTAAATCAACTATACTTCAATTAAAAAAAAAAAACATACAACCCATTGCTATATCCTGGGTACATAGTAGGGAATCACAGAATGTTTGACTGAGTTTGTGATGAATCTCATGGGAGTTCTGAAAGGACAGAATTACTCAAGGAATTTCTGGGGGAGCTAAAACATAAGCCAAGCATTGAAGAATATATTCCATGAACATAGGAAATATTGCTTGTCTAGATATATTTGTATATTTACAACTTTATGATTGAAAGATATTCTTGACCCATTAGCCATGCTATTTAATATAAACAAACTCCACCTCAAATATATATTTGTGTGAAAGTGGCAGAATTTGACACTCTCCTAAGCCCTATGTGCTTTTACAACTGTTATACTGAAAGAGCTTGGTAGCTTTTAAAGAGCGCTCACTGGAAAAGAGCACAGAAGGTGATTTCAAAGTTGTTCTGGTGCAATGACCCCTCTTATTCCATTGTTTTCACAGACCATAAACAAGACCGAACGAAGAATGTCCGTCTGAAACTCTGCCTTGAATGAAGAAACTTCATTGAACAAGAAGTTGGCTTCCAGTTTTGCACAGGCGTCAATGGAATGCTTTTTTTTTTTTTTAATTTTCTACTTTACCCAATGAAAACAACATGTTTTTATGTGCTGTGCAAGTGGTTCCTTCATGTGGTCTGACAGTTAATTTTTGCCATCATTCTTTTTAAAGAAAAAAAATATCCCAGAAGAGGACAACAAGAAGCAAACAAAGCAAAACATGGAAGGTTGACATTTATCTGGAAGAACATTTGAATTCAGAATTTATCTGAAGGTGTAGATAGATTTTTTTTTTTTAAACAGAAAATCTGATGTCAAGAGGTGGGCAAGCAGAAATGGAAACAAATTGTCTTCCTCAGTCATTAAGCTACTCTTTCTTTTTCCCTTCTTGTTTAAATCTAGTGGGTTGGTTTTTTTATTTTTTATTTTTTCTTAGAAATATTTAGGTAAGGTTTATCTTGAATCTTAATTGCCTTAATTTTAAGGACGTCAAAGGCTCTCGAGGCAAGCTCTCAACGTCTTGTTTAAAAAAAGAAAGAATTGAAATATTGTGCCAGCTCTCACTGGTACAGAAGTTTAAGACTATGAGTTTTTAGGGTGAAAAAAAACTGTACAGTTTAAAAGAAAATGTTTTTCTTCATTTGAAGAAAATTTGTTGATAAAAGAAACCATGGCAACTGCAAGAATTGGGAAAATGCTGGGACTTCTCATGAACTTTGTCTTAAGTGTTGAATCATTCTAGAAGGCTAAAACATTTTACAGTAAAGTTATTAACGTTGGTTTCAAAACAACTGCATTAGAAATAATGCGTGTTTGGGGGGCAGAATGCAGATTTTTTTTATTTCTGAAGCGTGATGGCTAGCAAAAGCTTTAGTGCTTTTTATCTGCAGTCTTTTTTATGAGCTTTACAAACTTTTAATCAGCTTTGCTTGTCACATTGCAAAACCTAGCTTAAGAGCATTTAAAAAAAAAAAAGTAGATAGGAGCTTATGGTCAAAAAGTGAAAAAAAAAAAAACACCACAAAAAAAACAAAAAAAGCAATAGATAGAGAAATTGTTGACAATTTCTGTAGTCTTTCCTAGTTGTGATCAAATTCAGCCTATGGATGGCCTATTTTATACCAAAGATGAAGTGGCACCCTATTGCAGTCCAGAAGATAGAGGTTGTTTTTCTTTTCTTCTCTTTTCTTTTTTAAAATTTTATTTGACCTACATGGCCGGACCAGTTCTTACTTTGTTGTTTGTTTAAACTACCTTCCACTGGTGTTTTACATACTGCAAAAAAAAAAAAAAAAGTTGTTCTTATTTTAAATGTATTTTTGTTGATAGTAGAAGCTTGTTCCTGTGTGGTCAGCAATTTCAGCACCAAGAGTTCTGGATTCCAACCAATACAGCCAAGTGGCTTTAAATTCCATGTGCTTTTCTGGTTCCTTCCTAGCTCTCTTGAATTGTGAAGCCTGTATTGATGGCCACCAATGAGCTAAAACACTTGTTTAACAGGTTGAAACTTCTTTATATGAATTCTGAACTCAAGATACTCCCTGAACTGGTCTGAAAGATCACTTGTCAAAAAAGCTCAGTGATGCTCTGTTGAGTGGTGAGTGGTCTCCTGAAAAGGTCTCACTGTACTTGTAACAACAGTCTTCCTTCTAAATACCCGCACTTCTAGATTTTGTCTTCTCGCCTCAGTCTTTGTCATCATCTACCGTGAATAGCCACCTTGACTCTGCAATTGGGGAGGGGATATCTTTTTTTTTTTAATCTTTTTTGCCTCTTTTCATTGTATTTTCATATCCTGGTGGTGTCAGAAGAAAGAGAAAACAGACTTTTTAATTTCAGTGTAGCTCCCTGAGGCAAATAGGACCAATAAGATTGAGGATTCTATTAGTGGAATTTAGGTAAGCTTTTAATGCTAGTTGACAATCAAGAAATTGTATGATTTATATGAATAAGAACCCAAATAATTAGATTTGATCAATTATTAAAGCCGAAGGCGATATATTTGCATTGAGAATGATGCAAAACATTGTCTAAAATGAATTAAATTGACTTAACCAAACATCTCTGCATATTTGAGTCATGAAATCCATGTTCAGCCTATACAGTTTTACCTGAAATGAAGGACAGTGGAACTTTGTCAATTGAACCATGTGCTGGAATGGCTTTCTAATGTATCATTAGAATCAATAGGTGAAATTCTTCTCACAAAGTCACAGGAACCTGTCTTAGTCCAGAAGGAAGAGGGTAATGCATACAGTGCACTGTAAAAGAAAACAGGGTAGGTGTTTAAAAACTGAAATATTAAAAAGTAAAGCATATTCCCATTAGGTCAACATGAGTAATGAGTTTGACTCATAAAAAAATAATCAATATTCTACTATTTATGACCTGTAAACAAAGGCCTAGTGTTGAAATAAATCCAATTCTCTTATTTGAAAAACCCCATGAATTGAAAGCTCATTATCTAGAGAGTGATTCCGTATCTTTGTGGTCCAATTAGAGGCAAAAATATAGCTAAGGCAATGTAGCATGTGCTACGAAAAAGTTTCAACTGGTCACAGCCATCCTTATGGTTTTCCATACTTTAGAGAGAATCCTAAATTTATACTTTCTTCTGTTCCATTTTTCAGCTTTCTTCTGTTCCATTTTTCAGCTTCTCATGTATTTTAAGGGTGGCACTTAAGTTTTCTCTTTGAGAAATGGGCCCCCAAGTTACTGGGGGATGAACAAACCTGTATAGGAACTGTGCTTTTTGTTTCTCTTTTTCAGTCTCTGAACTCTTTGTATAAATAAGGATTATCCTGGGCATAATTCATTTGAATATGAAATCAACATGCTTTCTTTTGCTTCTGTAAAAAAAGAAAACAAAACAAAACAATGTGATACAAAGAAAGTCTCATTTACACAATCAACAATGAGACTAAGAGGTAGCTACCATGTGGCTGATGAATGTGCCTAGGTAACTTCCTGTTTCTATTCAAAACTACTGCTTTATTTATACGTTCAGCAACATTTTTTTCAACTATAAAATTTCAATGATCTCAATTTTTTTAAACCACTTCAGGCAAATTTTATCATTTTGCCTGTGTCATTTTATGTGTCCATGTGTGCTTTGTGTTTGGATTTTTTTATATTAGGCCATTCTATAAAGTATTTTAAATCTAAAAGGAAAAAAAAAGAAGGAAAAAGTGGCAAAGTGGCACATGTTCAAATTTACACATCATCTCACCTAAAAATTGTTTTTAAGAATCAAGTCTGGGGAAAAAATAAAAGCATCAACAGGTAAGCATTGTATGAAAGGTAAAACAAACTTTACTTTTCATATTTTACATTGTATGAAAAGTAAAACAAACCAAAACGTGTGTTCAGTACATACAGACATCAGAGTCCTAATTTAATCAGGTGACTTTAACCCAATTTAGGACTACAATCATTTTTCGTTTCACAATACTTCAAGCATTTATTCAGATGTTTCCATTTTTCCTTTCAATTGTAATTGCCAAGACTTAGCCTAAATGTCAGGAAACAAACTAAAACCACAATCCAAATGGGATAAAAATCATCTCCTCCAAACTCTAGTTCCATGGTCAGTGGAGGAGTAGGTATTCTTAATAACGAGGAGGTATTGTCAGGAAGGAAGTCTGTATAGTGACTGGGAGCTCCTCAGAGCATGGCCATGTCTTCTGAAGACATCACGGAACCTAGGTGAACTAAAGGTAATACTTGCAGGGTGGGCGCCTGTTTGTCCTTCAACACGGGCATGTCTTGAATATTGCAAGTCACATGCTATTCTAAAAATAATCTACCTGACTGTGGTTTGGTCAGGGTTAGTTTGTTTCCTTGGTAGATTTCAATCATTCAGATGTTGTTGCCATGCTTCACTTGAATCAATTCTCCTGTGACCTTAACATCTGCCACATTTGACAGCATATGAGACTCACTTCCATCCCTACTAATGAAAAACTACATGGTGTTAAAAGCGTCTGTATCAGAGATGGAAAGCCCAGGGCAGGAGAAGGCTAGGTGGAGCAGGAGGTTTGCTGTACCTACAGAGTCCATCAACCCCTTGCAAAACTGTTTTATAATCATTTTCAATCCATGTATGAGAAAATAAAAGTACTAAAAGTACTTAGTTTTTTTAACTTTGAATAATTGGGGTGTCTATTATATATATATATATATATATATATATATATACACACACACACACACACACACACACACACACACACCCACGCCCACCTATGAGTCTTTCACAGTGGCCTAAAATTCCAATTAATGAAAGTTGAGATGTGATTACGACCTTTGCAGTCTTCTTTAAGCTTGAGGAAACGTTTCAATGGACTGTCTAGACAGATGATAATCTTAGTAGGAGACTGAAAATACATTTGACAATTCAGTCTCATACTTAATCTGAGTGCAGGAACCACTGCAAGATGAGCTGATCAGCCGAGAGAAATTTTTAAGTGGGTTTCAGTGATAAATGTTTTTATATGATATAAAACCAAATGAAAGTATAATATTTATGTAGGTATATAACAACATTCAGCACATTGGAAGAATCACACTTCATAATCAAGTTTAAACATGTCATAAAGCCTTGATCTATATTCTCTTGTCCACAGTAGGGAGTAAGGATGAGATTTTGTTTTTCATGTTATTGTGACTGGCATGCTTCAAACTTCTGAGCTTGCTGGGACTGACCTCCCCTCATTCCAGTTTGAGGGACTGACGGGCTTGAAACAGGCTCGTTGATTCTGTGTATGATACCCCTTCTGTGACAGAGTAATAATGGGATTTCATTAGTGAATCAATTTGTTTTGCAAATGGCACCTACTGTGGCATTGGAAGACAGCTGAGTCTGACTCACGTTGAACATTTCTTACAAAATATTCTGAAATTTGAAATTGGTCCCTTAATCCAAGTGCTCTTGTTCATGGCTCTCCTCTGTGGAGAACATAGAGTTCAGGAAAGTACAAAAGCTAAGAACAAAATCCGTGAGTGCCCCGAATGATCTATGTTGATATAAGGCAGGGTAGCTCAGCCCAGATTGGTGATTTATTTTATCTCTGGTTTTATACCTCATTACCTATGCTGTCACATAAAAAAGGATGGGTGGCTTCTCCATATTTATTTCTTTATATTTCTGGGAGGGAAAATAAACTTTTTAGAAAAGCATCTTCTACACAGAAGCTCTAAAGTTGAAGCAGGGGTGAGATCGATCTTGGAGTCTGCAGGAAGAACCACTAGGCCACTGGGTCATGCTTTTCTTCCACTGTGTTCCCTCCAGTTAGTGACTGCCCTGAAGCCCCAGTCCTGCAGAAATACAATACTCCCAAATTTTGAAGGGCTAATCATCTACTTTGTGCACCTGTTTTGTCTTCTCTTTTCAACTATTAGGACTTGGGCTCTATTTCCTCCTATTAGCATTTCACCCTGAGGATGGAAAAAGAAACATTTGGAAATAATATTCAAATCTGTCTATTTTGTTCCTTAGGTATTCATTTATTGAAGCAGTTTGAAATCATTGCTAAAATTAATGTCAGTGCATTATATTCTGTGGGATTTTAATATCCATAATGTCCCTTTCCCATCCACCACAAACAGTTGAGAGTTGGCTGTATTCTTGCAGAATATAAAGGAAAAAACTGTAGCAAAGAATTTGGCTTCCCTCAAAAGAAAGGTATTTTGGATTTGTTCACTATTGAAATTTGAACCAGTAGAACAGGTCAACTCAAAATTGAGTTATGGGAATATAGTAACAGCCCTTGGCTAAATATGCACTCTTATCCCTATCTTAAATCTTGGACCAAAAAATTGCATTGTTTATTTTTTGACTTTGCATTACTATATTAAGGCTTTAATGACCTTGACACTCCAGTGGATTTTTTTTTTTTAATAATTATTTCAAGTTTAAATAGTATCCAAAGTGTAATTTTAGGATTATACCGTATATTTTAAACTCTCTGGTCTTACATTATTAAGAAAGATGCTCTGTCCTCCTCCCCAAAATATGTTATTTCCTCATATATAAAAAAGGAGTTATTCCATAGTTTTCAAGAACTATAAAAACTATTTCAAAAGAGACACTTGAAAAAGTTTTCACCATTCTGGGAATTATTGCTTCCATTTATTTAAAAAGAAGAATGTAATTGGAATCTTAATTTTAAAAATATATATGTAAAAGTGTACTTGCTATGAAATAGTTTCTAAAAAAGAAAAAGGGACACAGCTTCTTTTAAAACCCTTGTTTCAGGTCATATATGACTTCATACAATTTCCAAAACATCATTCAATTTTGAATTTTATTTAAGAGCATTTAGTACTGCTGTCTCTGTCATGGAAAATTCTGTAATTCTACAGTGTTTCTGGCTTTATTTTTAATTTTTTCATCTGTACCACAGTCAAATTAGCTACCATTTTCCCCATTCCTTGGGCTTTCTGTAGATCAGTGGATGTTAGGTTTAAACTTCTGTTTTCTTTGATGAAGCTTTCAATAAAAAATGAAAATAAAATCAACCAAGTAGGGCCGTTGTGTTTTTCTTCACTCTACCAGAGATGGATTGAGGGAGGGCATAGTGGAAGGAACAGTGTCTGTATTTAATTGACTTCCTACAAAATTTCTCAAAAAAAGAACCATCCCCGGTAACAAAACGTGAGAGAGGAGGGACCACTGTATTCATGCAAGGGGGCCTGGAAAAGCCATTGTTTAGGAGCTTTGGGGGTATGGACCACTTAGGTGTCCCTACGACCTCACATACTCTTCCCAATTTTTATGCTTAAGGATTCAGAGATCATCCACCTCCTGTCTAACAAACACGCCCAACATCTACCAATAATGCTGTATTTAAAGGGGTGCTGACAAAGATAACTCTTTTAGCTGCAGTCCAACATTAGTAAAGTGAAAAGTAATATAGCTCAAACTTAATCTCAGAGGGTTTTTATTCTGGATTTTTTATAAAGGAGCGTCATTTACAATAAAGATGAAAAAGTCTCTCAGCTATCAAAAAGGCTGTCTTTTCGTTTAAATCCTTAGAAATGGAGCAGTCTTCTCTCCCAGGTTCTTTCTCCTGCCTTTAGGAAGTTGAAGGTTACTTCTGTTACAAAGTGGTCACCAGGTGGCACTGCTGTATTAGTCTCCAGATAATTCCAAACCCAAATCCCAGGTCTTAAAACAGAAGCAGTAGTGTGAGGGATGGCTGTAATAGCAAGAGTCACAACTAACGGAGCTGAGCCTTTGCCAGAAAGTGTGTCAGGTGCCCCCACACTTGAGTTCACACAACCCCCACACACATGCTCTCAGGTGGGTCCTGCCATTGCCCACATTTTCCAGATGAGGCTTGGAAAGTACGGCTACCCACCCATGGACCTACATCTTAGAAGGGCTAGAGTATGCTTCTCAAAACAGATTCAAAATCTCAACCCCTAGATTCTAAGGTTTTTTCTTCTGCCAGGGCTTTGAGAAATGCCAATGTGGAAGGCACCTTTTTCTTTTTTCAATATTTTTTTTTCCAAAAGTTCATTTGGCCTGAGATTTTGTGGTTTCTGTAGAAGAGGGCACTGGACAGTCATTCTGATCACTTGGTCACAATTCACATTTTCCATCCCAGAAATAACTTGCTGTTTCCATCACCTCTGTGATTTGTTCTGGAAGGAAAGGACCTATTTACCAAATAAGCATGACTTTTCATTGACTACTTCATTTAACAGTGCCCAGCACATGGACACTCTGTAAACATTCTAATGATAGAAAGATAGACGCTTCTCATTTACAAGGATGTCATATTCTAGTCAGCACTGGTTTATAACATTTTAGCATGAAATAAGATCAGGAGATTTTGTGAGCAATACACTTAACCCTTCCATGGCTTGATGCAAAGTGGATGGAGAGACTACCTGGTCTGAATGCAATCATGTCTTCTCTCATCCACACACAGGGAGGACCTTCAGACCCTTCAATGCTGCCTTTTCCTAATTCAGAACCTTAGCAGACCAGCCGGATATTTCACTGTCACACTTTCCCCAAATCATCTGGGACATTTAACTCTATTGACAGCAAGGAGGGTGGGATTGGCCATTCTGAAATTGTTCTAATTCTAGTAGCAGCTGTTAGTAGTCTAAATCCTGTGTTGCCATTTCAGCAATCTTCACAGCATCTTCACAAGGAATAGATTCCATCTCAAGAAACCACTTTCTTCACACATCATAAGAAGCAACTCCTGAGATGGCAGAGTAGAAGGACGTGACCTCACCTCTTCTTACAAAAACACCAAAATCACAACTAACTGCTGAACAAACATTGACAAAACAAAAACAAAAAACACACCACTGGAACCTACCAAAAAAGATACTCCACATCCAAAAACAAAGATGCCACAATGAGATGGTAGGAGGTGAGTAATCATGATAAAATCAAATCCCATACCTGCCAGGTGGGCAACCCACAAACTGGAAAATAATTATATCACAGAGGTTCTCCCGCAGGAGGGACAGTTCTGAGCCCCACATCAGGCTCCCCAGCCTGGGGGCCTGGCAACAAAAGGAGGAGCCCCCAGAGAATCTAGCTTTGAAGGCCCATGGGGTTTGATCCCAGGAACCCCATATGACTGGGGGAAACAGTAACTCCACTCTACCCGTGTGTACCAGGACCCAGGGGAAAAAAGCAATGGCCTCATGAGAGCATGGGCCAGACCTACCTGCTGGTATTGGAGCATCTCCTGTGGAGGCGGGGGATGGCTGGGGCTCACTGCTGAGCCAAAGACACTGGCAGGAGTAGTTCTGGGGAGTACTCAGGGGCATGTGCCCTTTTGGAGGCCACCATTTTCTCACCAAGACCTGGCCCCTCCCAACAGCCTGTAGGCTCCAGTGCTGGGACACTTCAGGCCAAACAACCAACAGGGTGGGAACACAGCCCTGGGAACCCATCAACAAACAGGCAGCTTAAAGTCTTCCTGAGCACACGGCTCCCCACTAAACACACCCCTTGACATGGCCCTGCCCACCAGAGGGACAAGACCCAGCTCCACCCACCAGTGGGCAGGTACCAGTCCCTCCCACCAGGAAGCCTGCACAAGCCTCTTAGACAGTCTCATCGACCAGGGGGAAGACAGCAGAAGCAAGAAGAACTACAACCCTGCAGCCTGTAGAACGGAAACCACAATCACAGAAAGGCAGACAAAATGAGACAGCAGAGGAATATGTCCCTGATGAAGAAACAAGACAAAACCCTAGAAGAACAACTAAATGAAGTGGAGACAGGCAATCCACCTGAAAAAGAATTCAGAGTAATGATAGTAAAGATGATCCATGATCTTAGAAAAAGGATAGAGGCACAGATCAAGAAGACAGAAGGAATGTTTAACAAAGACCTAGAAGAAAAAAGGAACAAACAGAGATGAACAATACAATAACTGAAATGAAAAATACGTTAGATGGAATCAATAGCAGAATAAGTGAGGCAGAAGAACAGATAAGTGAGCTGGAAGACAGAATGATGGAAATCACTGCTGTGGAACAGAATAAAGAAAAAAGAATGAAAAGAAATGAGGACAGTCTCAGAGACCTCTGGGGCAACATTAAAGGCACGAACATTCACATTATAGGGGTCTCAGAAGGAGAAGAGAGAGAGAAAGGACCTGAGAAAATATTTGAAGAGATAATAGCTGAAAACTTCCTTAACATGGGAAAGGAAACTGTCACCCAAGTCCAGGAAGCACAAAGAGCCTCAGGCAGGATAAACCCAAGGAGGAACACACAGAGACACATAGTACTTAAATTGACAGAAATTAAAGACAAAGAAAAAATATTAAAAACAACAAGGGAAAAGCAACAAATGAGGTACAAGGGAACTCCCATAAGGTTATCAGCTGATTTCTCAGCAGAAACTCTGCAGGCCAGAAGGGAGTTCCACAATATATTTAAAGTGATGAAAGGGAAGAACCTACAACCAAGAACTTTCTACCCAGCGAGGCTCTCATTCAGATTCAACAGAGAAATCAAAAGCTTTACATACAAGCAAAAGCTAAGAGAATTCAGCACCACCAGACCAGCTTTGCAACAAATGCTAAAGGAATTTCTCTAGGCAGAAAGGAAAAGGCCATAATTAGAAACAAGAAAATTATGAATGGAAAAGCTCACCAGTAAAGGCAAACATACAGTAAAGGTAGCAGCAATCATGAGAAGATAGTACAAATACAGGATATTGGAAATGCATTTGAAAATAAAAGATCAACAACTTAAATCTTTATATATTGACTGCCATATTAAAACCTCATAAGAAGCAACTCCTTATCTGTTAGTTTATCATGAGATTGCAGCAATTCATTCCCATCTTCAGGCTCCACTTCTAATTCTAGTTCTATTTCCACCACATCTGCAGTGACTTCCTCCACTGAAGTATTGAACCCCTCCAGGTCATCCATGAGAGTTGGAATCTGTTTCTTCCCAACTCCTGTTAATGATGATATTTTGACCTCTTCCCATGAATCACAAATATTCTTCATGACATCTAGAATGATGAATCCTTTCCAAAATGTTTTCAATTGACTTTGCCCGGATCCATCAGAGGAATCAAAATCTATGGCAGCTATAGCCTTACAAAAATATATTTCTTAAATAATAAAACTTGAAAGTCAAAATGGCTCCATCCATGGGCTGCAGAATGGATTTTGTATTACCAGGCATGAAAACATCATTCACATTTTTTGTACATCTCTATCACAGCTCTTGGGTAAGAGGTGCCTTGTCAATGAGCAGTAGTATTTTGTAAGGAATCTTTTTTTTTTTTCCTGAGCAGTAGGTCTCAACAGTGGGCTTAAAATGTTCAGTAAATCATGTTGTCAACAGATGTGCTGTCATTTAGACTTTGTTGTTCCATTTATAGAGCACAGGCAGGGTACATTTAGCATAGCTCTTAAAGGCCCTAGAATTTTCAGATGTTAAATGAGCATTGGATTCAACTTGAAGTCACCAGCTACATTAGTCCCTAACAAGAGAGACTTTCGTTTGAAGCTTTGAAGCCAGGCATTGACTTCTCCTCTCTAGCTATGAAAGTCCCAGATGGCATCGTCTTCCAATAGAAGGCTGTTTCATCTACACTGAAAAATCTGTTGTTTAGTGTAGACATCTTCATGAATTATCTTAGCTAGACCTTCTGGAGAACTTGCTGCAGCTTCTACATAAGCACTTGCTGCTTCACCTTGCACTTTGATGTTATGGAGATGGCTTCTTTCCTTAAATCTCATGAACCAATCTTTGCTAGCTTCAAACTTTTCTTCTACATCTTCTTCAGCTCTCTCAGCCTTCACAGAATTGAAGAGAGTTAGGGACTGGCTCTGGATTACATTTTGGCTAAGGGACTATTGTGGCTGGTTTGATCTTCTATCTATCCAAACCATTAAAACTTTCTCCATATCGTTATCAGCAATAAGGCTGTTTGGCTTTCTTATCATTATTGTGTTCACTGGCTTAGCACTTTTAATTTTCTTCAAGTACTTTTCCTTTGCATTTACAACTTGGCAAACTGTTTGGCCCAAGAGGGCTAGCTTTCAGCCTGTTATGGCTTTTGACCTAGCTTCCTCACTAAGCTTAATCATTTCTAGCTTTTGATTTAAAATGAGAGGCATGCAACTCTTCATTTCACTTGTACACTAGAGGCCTTGTGGGATTATTAATCAGCCTAATATTTTTATTGTTGTGCCTCAGGGAATAGGGAGGCCCAAGGAGAGTTTGAGAGATGGGGGAATAGCTGGCTGGTGGAGTAGTCAGAGCACACACAACATTTAAATTTTGCCATCTTATATGGGCATGGTTTGTGATGCCCAAAACAATTACAATAGAACTGCAAAGATCATGGATCACAGACCACCATAATAAATATAATAATAATGAAAAAAATAGAAATGCAAAAATTACTACCAAAATGTGACACAGAGACACTGCTGGAAAAGTGGAGCTGATAGACTTGCTCTAATCAAGGTTGCCACAAAGCTTCAGTTTGTAAAAATGCAATAAATGTGAAGCACAAAAAAACAAGGTCAACTTGCACACAGCTCAAAGCTTGAGAGGATATCAAAGCTGAAGGTAGAACAGAGTAACTCATGAGGTGGCAATTGGCAGCTAAGAGCATGGGAGTGGATGAGATGGCTCAGGAGAGGATGAGTAATGAACATAAACCTGGGCAAAGAAAGAACAGTGGTCACTCACACAAAGTCCAGACAGAATGAAAGGAGCAAGTAAGGAAGCAGAGAAGAAATTACGTGTGGCTAGATGGAGAAACATGTATTGAGACAATAAGAGAGAAATGAGTTTCAAGAAGAGACAGAACGATGCTAGTGAATACTGCTGTGGCGGGGAGTGGGGGAGGGCGGGTGGTGTCCAAGCTGGGTTGCAAGCCAGTTGAGTGGTGAATTTGAGAGGAAACTCTTATTTTTGTCAGAAATTTATCCTTAAGCTAATAATTACATTCATGTATCTCAACCACGAGCAGACCTTAATGGAATATGCAGGCCTTAATGCATACTTAATGAAGATTAGTTTCCTAATTAATGGAGTAGCATGTATAATGGAGATTAGTTTCCTCTATTAGAGTCATTTATAATTTTCTTTAAACAAAATCTTATAGATTACTTTAACACCCTATATATGAAATAAAGTCTGTTTTCAGATCCCCTTACATACCTAATATCTCATTCTTAAAACAGTCATGAACATAGAAGCAGATGAATTGGCCTTCAAGCTCCGACTTCAAATTTGGCATCAAATCCTATCATTCCTTTAGCTACGTTACATCATATTGGTAACAGCTACAAAGCAGAATATCAATTATGTGTGAATGTGTTTCCATGTCTCAGTATCAAATGAGCCCATTTGATCTATGAGAATCACTTCAGATGTTATTGAAGGAAAATAAGAGACTCTTGGCAGTAACTCTCTTTTATGGCGTCTGTTAAGCTGAAGTTTAGGTAATTCAGTATTGACGCATGGCAAAACGTGTTTCCAACTCTGTGTGAAGCTTTCTTATGCTTTGCCTAAATGTTGAAAAATGTGATGTTCTGGCAACATTGGCTCTAATTGAAAATTCTCTAATAAAATTAATCCAGTCAAAAACAATTTGTAAAAGTTGTTGAGAGACCATGGCGTTTGCATTTATAAGTGCCGAAATTCTGACAGAGAGTTTGGAGAGCAAAGAGTAGGAAAGTCCAGAGTACGAAAAGGAATATTTTCACTTCTTTTTCTAATAACTTTCTGGTTATGACATTATTTTCTGGTCATGACCCACCACTCTATGACAACTAATGCTAAAATATTGGTACATGTTGGTGTATGTCCTTTCCATTTTTTTTTTTAGAATATTCATATATAATAAAAAATTTTAATACAGAAAATTTATTTTCTGAGTTACATTTAAGAGAACATTTTCTACTCTATTTAGTTTTTTTACACAAGTGCTTCTCAAATTATCTGCAGCAAAGAACCAAATTTTTGGTTTTTAAAAAATTTTTAGTCTACTGAAAATCAATACTTTAAAAAACACAAGAAAGACTTATTATAAGAAGAAATAAGATTAAAAGGACACACAAAATGCCAAACCTAATTTTAAATTGTTAATTCAACTGATATTAAATTACCCTCAAATTACTACAAAAGTTTTAAAATCTGATTCTCACATTTTGTACTTATGATAAGCCAGTAATAAACAGTTCATCAGCTGGTGCATATCCCTAGACCACACTCTGAGTAGCCTGACTTTACAACATCATGTACGACATTTTATATACCTTATTCCACTGTTCACAGTTATCAAAATTTGTTTCACTTGTCACTTTTGCCTTATTTCCTTCTTATTGGCTCTAGGCAGGGACAAGTTTTGTGAAGACCGGAGTCAAGGGAGCAGTTATCATTGGAGATGGACTCTATTACATTGGAGGTGGGCAAGGTATGAGATTTAGTTAGTAGAAATAAAATAAGTAAAATACAGAAATTTGGACAAAGTGTCAAAATCAATGGGTGCTTTTGGAGAGACAGCCAAAACAAGGAGGAGAAGCTGGCAAAAGAGTATAATGGTTTCCATTCTTCGAACTCAGAAATGAGAAGGGCCAAGAACACAGTCTATGACCAGAGAGAGTTGTCTATTTCATAAAACGTTTTCACCCAATCATTGTTTTCCAAACTGTAGCATGTTTTCCAACATGTAACACTGATAGTAAGCAACATGTTATTTGGTGATACTTAGATAAGTATGTTTTTATTTTTATATGTATGAATATTCATGATATTAGAAAAATCAAACTAAGCATCAAAATTCTGAAATCATGACTAGCATCACTTAAGGCTATGTAGTAAAGAGAGTCGAAAGAAAATAATTAATAACTGCATAGATGCTTTGCAAATATAGCTCTAGGGACACCACTCAATCTGGGAGAACTCTGGATTCAATATAATTTAATTTAATTTCAATATAATTTATTCTCTGTCAAAATTCTGTATATTTTCAGCAATTGTTTCGGAGCATAATATATATCATAGAAGAATGCTGGGCCATGGGAAAATGAGTAGAAACACAAAAGAGACAGGGCTTGGTTTACTATTGTTGTAAAACAACCACCTTAAAATTAGTGGCCTAGAGCAACCACTTTATTTTGCTCGTGGTCACAGTCACATGGGTTGGGAATTCAGCAAGCCCAGCAGGAATGGTTTGTCTTGCTCTCTCATTTTCTGGGAACTCGAAGATGTCAAGCACCTGGGCCAAGAGGATTTGAAGACCAGGAACCACCCCAGGAGCTCTTAATAAAATGTACTATCTGTACTTTATTCAGTGGGTCCAGATTAGGGTGTGGGTTGAGGGTGGCCTGAGACTCTGACATCAACACTGCTGGTCCCAGGAGTACACTTTGCAGTGCCAGGACAGGAAGACACAATATATTCATAGGAAGAATTTTTTTAAAAAATTACTAATTATAATTGGCTTTACATAATGTTTTTCCACACACAAATTTGTTCAGATAACTACTATCAGTCAATTCAAATAAAGTCAATTTATGATCAAGTTAAAACCTTCCAGTCTTTTACTAGAAACACAAAGATTGACAATATTGAGAGAGATTACAAGGAGATGTGGGGTAAGTGAAATTAATGAGAAGTGGCAAACTGAGTATAGCGTTTACCAATATTTGATTCTTTCATTTGAATGCATAGTTACGTGTTGGCAAGTCTAAGTTTCCTGATCTATGTCTTCTCCTTACACACTGGCTGGCATGTTCTTAACCTTAGAATCAGAGACAAACTGAACATTCAGAGCAGCCAACCACACAGAAACACACACACACACACACACACACACACACACACACACACACTGAAGTAAATTTACTCTGAGCCAACAGCATCCCCAAACGTGTGTGAAGAAACCACTGTAGACATTTCTATCAGAGTCCCAGCCCTTTGCTAATTTTCAACCTCTTAGGGGAAAGGAAAAGGCAACAGTATGTAATTAGAGAAATCTATGATTTACACATTAACAAACAAGGCAATGCAACCCACAAAGGAGAGAATAAAATTGTGGACCGCTAATAAGTGTCAGTACTTATTAAGGCTAAAGAAACCACCTATGAAACAAATCTAAGCCTTTCCCAAATGGTGCAGGGCAATTATATCTGGCATAAGTTCCACGGGGAAGATGCAGCTTTAGAAACAAAAAGAACTGAGAAATTAGAGGAAGAGAGTCAGCTGAAGATACAAGGAAAACATTTTTCAGATATATCACAGGCAAGTGAAAAGACAATGGTGAGAAAAAGGAGGCACTGGAGGCCATGGGGAAAAGGAGAAAAAAGCGAAATATGCCTTTTTAACCTCAGCCTTCATTCTGGAAGGTAACGAAAAAATTTAAATTTCAAAGTCACCCACAAGAACTTGTAGAATAACCTTGATGGAAAATTTCTAGCAGCACTACAGAGACCTTTAATGCCCAAAATCAAAAGGAACAGATGAAGAGTCCCTTGAAGAATATATTCCTCTCCTGATGGTAACTTTGTTAAACACTGACTCTTTCACTAGAAATGATGAAACAAAGATTATTTCTGCCTTTGAGAAGTTTCCATAGAATGGAAAGTCTACACACACATGAGCACACACTCCAGCAGTTGTGTATACAAGTTCAGAAAACCTCTGGGCCTTTTTCTCATCAAGACCTCTGAGTTTTGACTCCAGATGCTCTACTTAGGAGAAAAAAGCATGACCTTTGGCCAGATACTTCACTTCTTTGAACCACTCGTTATTGGCCTTTAAAATGGAAATGATAATATGTATAAGTGAAGGATGTTGGGAGAATTAAATATGAGAATGCCCACCTCATAAATATATAATACTTGTTTTTCTTTCTTTCTACCTGAAATAAGCATGCTGCAGAAGGCCACAGTTAAGGATGATGTCTGAGACATTCAAGGTGGTCCATCTGCTTTGCTAGGTCCCTCCCTCCCTCTTTCCCTTTGCTTGCAACATTATTGAGCAAATCACAATAATGAACATAATTCCTGGGCTTGAAGAGCTCATAGTGGAGAAGAAGAAAAAGAATTGTAAACCATTTCAGTGCAATGTGATAAGTTCTGTGTCAAGGGTAAGTCCAAGATATTAGAGGAGAATCAATGGTGACTCTTAATTCTGGGCAAGAAAATGCAATGTTAAAGCTAATGGCAATAGAAGTAGTCAAGAAGGGCTCTCTAGAGGCAGGGGCATTCAAGATAAGTTTAGGACCTCCAAATGGACCTCATCCTGTTCATTGTCACATCCCCAGTATCTAGCACATTGCCTGGTATGTAGTTCATAGTTAATAAATTTGAGAATAAATGGATAAATGAAGGTGGAGGGCAAGGACAGGAGAGGAAATTGAACTCTTGAGAACAATGTTTTCAATCATGGTTGAGCATTAGAATGACCATAGGAGGGACTTCCCTGGTGGTCCAGTGGTCAAGACTCCATGCTTCCAATGCAGGAGGTGTGGGTTTGATCCCTGGTCTGGGAACTCAGATCCCACATGCCACACAGTGTGGCAAAAAAAAAAAAAAATAGAATGACCACAGGAGTTTCTGACACCATACTTTGGGGATGGGGTAAGGGACAATACATTTTTATAAATCTTCACAAACAATTCTGTTATCCATGTTTGAAAGGGGGGATTGTATATGTTGAGGCCCAGTAACACAAGATGGCTTGTTATCAGCAGATAATTAAGACATAAGTAAGGAGAAGCCAAGATGGCGGAGTAGAAGGATGTGAGCTCATCCCTTCTTACAGAAACACCAAAATCACAACTAACTGCTGAACAACCACTGACAAAAAAAAAAAAAAGCAGGAATGTATCAAAAATGAAACCCTACATAGAAAGACAAAGAAGAAGCCACAATGAGATGATAGAAGGGGTGCAACTGCAATAAAATCAAATCCCATACCCGCCAGGTGGGCAAGCTGCAAACTGGAGAGCAATTGTACCACAGAAGTTCTCCCACAGGAGTGAGAGTTCTGAGCCTTACATCAAGATCCAGAGCCTGCGGGTCTGGCAACCTGAGGAGGAGCCCCCAGGGAGTATGGCTTTGAAGGTCAGCAGGGTTTGATTGCAGGAATTCCACAGGCCTGGGGTAAACACAAACTCCACTCTTGGAGGGCACACACAGGGTCTCGTGTGTACCAGTACTCAGAGAAAAAAGCGGTGACCTCGTAAGAGATTGGGCCGTACTTACCTGCTGGTGTTGGAGGGTCTCCTGTGGAGGTGGGGGGCAGCTGTGGCTCACTGTGGGGACAAGGACACTGGTGGTGGTAGTTCTGGGGAGTGCTCATTGGCATGAGCCCTCTTGGAGGCTGCCATTTTCTCACCAAGACCTGGCCCCACCCAACAGCCTGTAGGTTCCAGTGTTGGGATGCCTCAGGACAAACAAACAACAGGGTGGGAAAACACCTGTTGTTTGTTTGCTCTCTCATTTGCTGATGCCCCACCCATCAGCAAACAGGCTGCTTAAAGTCTTCCTGAGCACACAGCCACTTGTAAATACACTCCTTGACACGGCCCTGCTCACCAGATGGAAATATCCAGCTCCACCCAGCAGTGGTCAGGTACCAGTCCCTCCCACCAGGAAGCCTGCACAAGCCTCTTAGACAGTCTCATCGACCAGGGGGCAGACAGCAGAAGCAAGAAGAACTACAACCCTGTAGCCTGCAGAATGGAAACTGCAATCACAGAAAGGTAGACAAAATGAGATGGCAGAGGAATATGTCCCAGATGAAGGAACAAGATAAAACCCCAGAAGAACAACTAAGTGAAGTGGAGATAGGCAATCTACCTGAGAAATAATTCAGAGTCATGATAGTAAAAATGATCCATGATCTCAGAAAAAGAATGGACACACAAGTCAAGAAGATACAAGAAATGTTTAACAAAGACCTAGAAGATCTAAAGAACAAACAAACAGAGTGAACAATACAATAACAGAAATGAAAAATACACTAGAAGGAAACAATAGCAGAATAAGTGAGGCAGAAGAGAGGACAAGTGAGCTGTAAGACAGAATGGTGGAAATCACTGCCATGGAACAGAATAAAGAAAAAAGAATGAAAAGAAATGAGGACAGTCTAAGAGACCTCTGGGGCAACCTTGGCACCAATGTTTGCATTGCAGGGCTGCAGAAGCAGAAGAGAAAGAGGAACGACCTGAGAAAATATTTGAAGAGATTATAGCTGAAATTTCCCTAACATGGGAAAGGAAACAGTTACCCAAGTCCAGGAAGCACAGAGAGTCCCAAACAGGATAAACCCAAGGTGGAGTACGCCAAAACACATAATAATCAAATTGACAAATATTAAAGATAAAGACAAAATTATTAAAAGCAACAAGGGAAAAGCAAAAAATGAGGTACAAGGGAACTCCCATAAAGTTATCAGCTGATTTCTCAGCAGAACCTCTGCAGGCCAGAAGGGAGTAGCACTATATATTTAAAGTAATGAAAGGGAAGAACCTACAACCAATGATATTTTACCCAGCAAGGCTCTCATTCAGATTTGACAGAGAAATCAAAAGCTTTACAGACAAGCAAAAGCTAAGAGAATTCAGCACCACCAGACCAGCTTTGCAACAAATGCTAAAGGAATTTCTCTAGGTGGAAAAGAAAAGGCCACAACTAGAAGCAAGAAAATTACAAATGGAAAGGCTCACCAGGAAAGGCAAACATACAGTAAAAGTAGGAAATCATCTGCACACAAATATGATATCAAAACCAGCAATTGTGAGAAGAGGAGAGCATAAATGCAGGATATTGGAAATGCATTTGAAATTATGAGACCAGCAACTTAAAACAATCTAGTTTATATATAGACTGCTATATCAAAACCGCATGGTAAGCGCAAACCAAAAATCTACAATAGATACACACATAAAAAAGAAAAAGGAATCCAAACACAACACTAAGTTAATCAACAAATTGCAAGAGAAGAGAACAAAAAAAGGAAGGGAAGAAAAAAGACCTACAAAAACAAATCCAAAACAATAAACAAAATGGCAGTAAGAAAATACATATAGATAATTACCTTAAACATAAATGGATTAAATGCTCCAACTAAAAGACATAGACTGGCTAAATGGATACCAAAAAGAAGAATGGTATATATGCTGTCTACAAGAGACCCACTTCAGACCTAGGGACACATACAGACTGAAAGTGAGGGGATGGAAAAATGTATTCCATGCAAATGGAAATCAAAAAAAGTGGGAGTAGCAATTCTCATCTCAGACAAAATAGACTTCAAAATAAAGTCTGTTACAAGAGACAAGGAAGGACACTACATAATGATAAAGGGATCAATCCAAGAAGAAGATATAACAATTGTAAATATATATGCACCCAACATAGGAGCACCTAAATATATAAGGCAAATACTAACAGCCATAAAAGGGGAAATTGACAGTAACACAACAATAGTGGTGGACTTCTACACCCCACTTGCACTAATGGACAGATCATTGAGACAGAAAATCAATAAGGAAACACAAGCCTTAAATGACACATTAGACCAGACGGACATAATTGATATTAATAGGGCTTTCCATCCAAAAGCAGCAGAATACACATTCTTCTGAAGTGCACATGGAACATTCTCCAGGATCAATCACATGCTGGGCCACAAAGCGAGCCTCAGTAAATTTAAGAAAATTGAACTCAGGTGAAGCATCTTTTCTGACCACTATGCTATGAGATTAGAAACTGACTACAGGGAAAAACGTGTAAAAAACACAAATACATGGAGACTTAACAATATGCTACTAAACAACCAATGGATCACTAAAAATCAAAGGGGAAATCAAAAAATACCTAAAATACCTAAAAATGACAATGAAAACACGACAATCCAAGACTTATGGGATGTAGCAAAAGCAGTTCTAAGAGGGAAGTCTATAGCAATGAATCTTACCTCAGGAAACAAGAAAAATCTCAAATAAACAATCTAACCTTAAACCTAACACAACTAGAGAAAGAAGAACAAACAACCCAGTCAGTAGAAGGAAAGAAATCATAAAGCTCAGAGCAGAAATAAATGAATTAGACACAAAGAAAACATTAGAAAAGATCAATGAAACTAAAATCTGGTTCTTTGAAAAGATAAACAAAATTGATAAACCTTTAGCCAGACTCATCAAGAAAAAAAGGGAGAGGGCTCAAATCAATAAGATTAGAAATGAAAAAAGAGAAGTTACAACAGACACCACAGAAATACAAAGGATCATACGAGAGCACAGCAAGCAAACTATATGCTAATAAAATGGACAACCTAGAAAAAAATGGACAAATTCTTAGAAAGGTACAATCTCCCAAGACTGAACCAGGAAGAAATAGAAAATATGAACAGACCAATCACAAGTACTGAAATTGAAACTGTGATTTAAAAACTTCCATCAAACACAAGTCCAGGACCAGCTGGCTTCAGAGGCTAATGCTATCAAACATTTAAGAAGAGTCAACACCCTTCCTTCTGAGACTATGCCAAAAAATCACAGAGGAAGGAATACTATCAAACTCATTCTATGAGGCCCCCATCACCCTGATACCAAAACCAGACAAAGATACCACAAAAAAAGAAAATTACAGGCCAATACACACTGATGAATATAGACGCAAAAATCCTCAACAAAATACCAGCAAACCAAATCCAATATTTCCAATCTTGAGTAAGAAAAATGGAGCTGAAGGAATCAGGCTCCCTGACTTCAGACTATACTATAAAGCTACAGTCATCAAAACAGTATGGTACTGGCCCCAAAACAGAAATATAGATCAATGGAACAGGATAGAAAGCCCAGACATAAACCCACACACCTATGGTCAATTAATCTACAACAAAGGAAGCAAGAGTATACAATGGAAAAAAGACAGTCTCTTAAATAACTGATGGTGGGAAAACTGGACAGCTGCATGTAAAAAAAAAAAAAAAGGAATTTGAACATTCTTTAACACCATACACAAAAATAAACTAAAAAGGGCTTAAAGACCTAAATGTAAGACCATATACTATAAAACTCTTAGAGGAAAATATAGGCAGAACACTCTCTGACATAAATCACAGCAATACCTTTTTCAATTTGTCTCCTAGAGTAATGGCAATAAAAATAAAAATAAACAAATGGGCCTCATTAAACTCAAAAGCTTTTGCACAGCAAAGGAAACCATAATCAAAATGAAAAGACAACCCACAGAATGGGAGAAAATATTTGCAAACAATGCAACCAAGAAGGGATTAATCTCCAAAATTTACAAAGAGCTCATGTGGCTCAATATCAAAAAACCAACAACCCAATCAAAAAATGGGCAGAAGACCTAAATAGACATTTCTTCAAAAAAGACATACAGATGGCCAAAAACCACATGAAAAGATGCTCAACACCTCTAATCATTAGAGAAATGCAAATCAAAACTACAATGAGATATCACCTCACACCAGTCAGAATGGCCATCATCAAAAAGACTACAAATAGTAAATTCTGGAGAGGGTGTGGAGAAAAGGGAACCTTCCTACACTGTTGGTGGGAATGTAAATTGGTGCAGCCACTACGGAGTTTCCTTAAGAAACTAAAAATAGAGCTACCATATGATCCAACAATCCCACTCCTGGGCATATATCCAGAGAAAATCATGGTTCAAAAGGATACATGCTCCCCAATATTCATTGCAATGCTGTTTACAATAGCCAAGATATGGAAGCAACCTAAATGTCCATTGACAGATGAATGGATAAAAAGATGTGGTACATGTTATACAATGGAATATTATTCAGTCATTAAATAGAATGAAATAATGCCATTTGCAGCAATATGGATGGACCTGGAGATTATCATACTAAGTGAAGTAAGTCAGACAGAGAAAGACAATATCATATGATATCGCTTACATGCAAAATCTTAAAAAAAAAAGATAGAAATGAACTTAATTACAAAATAGAAATAGACTCACAGACTTAGAGAACAAAATAGTTACCAGGGGAGAAGATTTGGGGGGAGAGACAGACTATACACACTGCTATATTTAAAACAGATAACCAACAAGAACCTACTGTATAGCATAGGGAACTCTCCTCAATACTCTGTAATATCCTAAATGGGAAAAGAATTTGAAAGAGAATAGATACATGTATATATATAACTGAATCACTCTACTGTATACCTGAAACTAATACAACATTGTTAATCAACTATACTCTAATATAAAATAAAATTTTAAGTAAACAATGAATTTTCCATTGCTTTTACCTTATTCAATAAAGAAATTAATAATAATCTTAAAAAAAAAAAAAAGAATTAAGCAAATAAAAAACCCTAGGGGTTTTCAGCAGAGATACTACCAGAGCAAAGCAAAGGAAACTCTCCTCCACCATTTAAAAGAAACTAATAATAATCTTTTTTTAAAAAAAAGAATTAAGCAAAAAAAAAAAAACCCTAGGGGTTTTCAACAGAGATACCACCAGAGCAAAGCAAAGGAAACTCTTCTCCACCATTTAAAAGGAGGGATGGGACTTTCTGATAGATGACTGTTCTAATCTAGGTTGCCTGCCCCCCACCCCTAAAACAGAATCTGTAGAATAGCCTTTTGTGCAGGTAGTTTATTTGGAGTTGATTCCAGGAAGCTATGGACCGGGAAAAGTACAAAAGGAAGGAAAGAAAAAGTGTGCAGTTGAGTTGATAACCAGCATGTCAACTCCATCCAACCAGACATTCTGAGGAGCCCCTAAGACAACTTTCATAAATGCCCTCCAGATGACCTCCAAGGAGAAGCATTTCTCAGCTCCTGTATGCCAGGGGTTGAAGTTGGCTCTAGGGCATGTTACCTCCTTTCAGACATGCCAAACAGAGAAATCCTGGGGCAGAAAGTGAAATATGTGTTTACATACTTGGGCTGAGCTAGCGGCAGAACCAAGGTTAGTTGAATTTCATATGCAACTGGGGTAAAGGCCACAACTGGAATCAGAGAGAGGCTGAGAGTGGGCATGGAAGGGATGCAGGAGGAAGCTGATACATTCGGCAGCAAGATTCCTTTTAATGAACTATTTAAACTTATTCAACTTATTTGCAGCACACATCGTCACCCTCCTCTCAAAGCAAATCACATATTTCTCTGGTTGGTGCATGTTCCATTTAACCTGTTATTTGCGCTGATGTATAGACTTTAGCATGTTTTCCTTTTTTAAGTAATGGGTTAGGTCGTCTATAATTTTTTGCTTAAAAAATGATTTATCATGATTTTGTTACTCTCTTTTGCCATCAGAAAGCAACAACAAAAAAAATAGACAAATTGGATTTCATGAAATATTTTAAAATATGTGCATCAAAATACACTAGAAATAAAAGAATAAAAAGGCAACCCACAGAATGAAAAAAATGGATAACCAAAATACAATGGAATATTTTTTAGTCTTAAAGAGTTAGGAAATTCTGCTATAACATAAAAGAACCTCATGTGGAGTGAAATAAGCCAGACACAGAAAGACAAATACTGTATGATTCGACTTATATGAGGCATTTATATGAGTAGCCAAAATCATAGAGACAGAAAGTGGAATGGTGGTTTCCAGGGCTGGGAGAGGCTGGGGTGGGGGGTTAGCTTTATATGATGAAAAGAATTATGATGGCTGCACAATGCTATGAATGTATTTAATAACACTGAACTATATTCTTAAAATAGTTAAGAGGGTAAATCTTATCTGTATTTATCACAATATTTTTATTGAGATATGGTTGATTTATGATATTATATAAGTTTCAGATGTACAACATAGTGTTTCACAATCTGGAAAGATTATACTCTGTTTATAGTTATTATAAAATATTGGCTATATTCTCTGTGCTGTACAATATATCCTTGTAGCTGATTTATTTTATACATAGTAGTTTGCACCTCTTAATCCCCCAGCTCTATCTTGCCCCTCCCCCATTCCCTCTTAAAAAAATATTTCTAAAGAATAAAGAAAGGGTTGGGGACAAGGATGAAAGAATAGTGCATAAACATTATTTGTCACAATGACATAGAAAAAACAAACTAAAAGAAGAAAGAAGGGAAAATTTGAATAAATGTCTTGATTGTTAATGGGTAACATGTGGGAGCCAAAGCACATTATTTAAGTTTTGTAAACCAAATAGTAGATTCTGTACTTCTCCTTTGTTTCAGTAAGAACATTTATAAATGTGTTTCCTTGTTTCCCTTCACCATCAAGCTTTCCCTGTCACAGCTCTGCCTTCCAGAAGCAGTACTTCTCAAGACTGATACTTTTGATTACATGCACTCTCAAATCCTTTCCAATTGATCTGCCATATATTTGTTGCTTATTTCTATATAACAAATTGCTCAAAACTTAATGGCTTAAAACAAACATGTATTATATTACTGTTCCAGTGCGTCAGGGATTCGAGTGGCTTACTTGGGTTATTCTTGTGCAGGGCCTTTCACAAGGTGGTAGTGGTGTCAGGTAGGGCTGCAGTGGCCTGAAACCTTGATTGCAGCTCATTATTGTGGCCATTGGCAGGAGGCTTCTGTTCCTCTCCTGGTATTGACTGGAGCCCTCACCTCTTTGCAGAGCTGCTTGAGTATCCTCACAGCATGGCAGCTGGCTTTCTCAGAGTGATCTGAGAGAGAGAGAGAGGGAGAGACAAGGAAAGGAGGATGTAACCTTGTTCTAAAACCATTGCTTTCCCACTGCATCCTCCTCTTTTCTTTGTAATAACTGCTCCTGAAGTACTTATATGTAAATTGAAAGTTGTAATTTCTTTTAATCTCCTTATGAAGTTATATGATACTGTAGGGATGCATTATAATTTTGCTTTTTTTTTTTTCCTTCCTAGATGATCTATATGGATTTTGGAGGTAAAGTAGAACAATTTGTATTCAGGCAGCATTATCCTAAAGGAAACAGGAAATTTCCCAATAAATAATTTTTAAATGTGAGAATGAATGAATAAATTGATATGAAACCAGAGGGCTGATTTATTGAATGAAATGACACTGATCATCCATCATGGAGACTGGATTTTCATGACCATATTGTCAGACTACTTTGTTTCTAGAGAAAATAGGGGCTGGTGTTATAAATGAAGTGTTCTTGGGTAAGAACAGAATGTGTAAAAGTGGAATCAGTTGTAAAACTGGAAAGTTTAGTGGCATAAGACCTCCTGTGACCTGTGGTTGGCATGATGGCAGCCTGGCATGGTGGGCTTGTAAGCAAGGTAAAACTATAGCTTGTTGAGTGAGTAAGCCAGTGTCCTCAGCCTTCTCTGCATTGTGTTATACAATCTCAAACACTCATATTAGTTAGAAGTATGATTGTCTTTTCACGCACACACACCAGGAAATAAACAATGGAGATGGAGCGCATGTCTGCCGAGATATATATTCACCCTTGCAGAGAGAGGCTTATGCACCTGCTTATTCAAATATGCTCAGCCTGGGGTCTTATTGAGAGGAATACTGGCAAAGTGAGGAGTACTCAAACATCAGTATCACGCCTGGGTGCTGTATCCCACAGTGGGCTCTCTGCAGAGAGACCTTCCCCAAGATCTTTACTTCTCTGAATCTCAAGTTATTTGTCCAGACCCTTATGACAATTCTGAATTTTTCTTTCAACATTTTCTTATTAACACCTTTGTTTTAGGAGGTGACCGTTTTTTGTATTATTGACTTCAAATATTTCCAAGTGTGTTTGGTCAAACTTCCTTATTCTCATAAACTCTCAAAGACATTTGCATTTCTGAGGTCATTCAGGATGTCATATTCTGTTGAATCCTTTCTGATCAGATTGAAAGATTTTAGAAAGTAGACAATTTTCTCTTAAGCTAGGCAGTATAATGGAGTATGTTTTCTTTAATAGTGTTTCAGAGGTGTCATTCTGTAAAGAAAAATGGCTGGTTTGGGGTGAATAAATGAGTATTCTATTTTTCTAAAGCATGTCTTTGCTCCTGAAAATAAAAGTTAGAAAGAAAGAAAGAGAGAAAGAGAGTAAGAAGGCAAGACAAGAAGGAAGGAAGGAAGGAAGGAAGGAAAGTAAGAAAGAAAGAAAGAAAGAAAGAAAGAAAGAAAGAAAGAAAGAAAGAAAGAAAGAAAGAAAGAAAGAAAGAAAGAGAGAGAGAGAAAGAAAGAAGGAAGGAAGGAAGGAAGGAAGGAAGGAAGGAAGGAAGGAAGGAAAGAAAGAAAGAAAGAAAGAAAGAAAGAAAGAAAGAAAGAAAGAAAGAAAGAAAGAGAGGGAGAAAGAAGGAAAGGAAGAAAGGAAAAGAAAGTATTATTTATTGATGGACCCCAAACCTACAATTACCGTGAACATGGGAAAACACATTGCAAATCAAGGCTGCAAACACTCATGGGCATGCTTTTGTTGTCACTGTTCTATTTGTTTCCTTGTACACCATCATTTCTTAAGGTTCCATTTAATTAAACATTTCTTTTATTGGTAGTGATTTTAGTTAGCTGGTTAATGTACCAAAAGAAATCATAAGGCTAAATTACCAAAAATCACTTTTCAAACTATGATATTTGAGATTATGGGAATTCTTTTCAATGGAATAAAAAAGGGGGGAGCATCTCAACAATCTTTCTATGACAGAACAATCAATCTGTCTTGAATTCTACACAAATCAACATAGAAAAAGAAAAGTGTATTCAAAAGTAAGGTACTTTCTACATATATACACTAATATGTATAAAACAGATAACTAATGAGAACCTGCTGTATAGCACAGGGAACTCCACTTCACTGTACAGTAGAAACTAACACAACATTGTAAAACAACTATACCCCAATTAAAATTAAAAAAGTAAGGGGGGGCTTCCTTGGTGGCGCAGTGGTTGAGAATCTGCCTGCCAATGCAGGGGACACGGGTTCGAGCCCTGGTCTGGGAAGATCCCACATGCCACGGAGCAACTGGGCCCGTGAGCCACAATTACTGAGCCTGCGCGTCTGGAGCCTGTGCTCCGCAACAAGAGAGGCCGCGATAGCGAGAGGCCCGCGCACTGCGATGAAGAGTGGCCCCCACTTGCCGCAACTGGAGAAAGCCCTCGCACAGAAACGAAGACCCAACACAGCCATAAATAAATAAATAAATAAAAATTTAAAAAAAATAAAATAAAAAGTAAGGGACTTTCTGGCCATTGGAGAAAAAAAGAAAGGAACCAAAAACCGTTTGCTTTCTACCTCCTGGCAGTCTTTCAAATCATGGGGCAGGCATGTGACCTGAATCTAAACTTTCATGAAAACACACTTGATTTTAAGAATTAGGGATCATGATATTGATTTCTTTCCACCAGAGGGAGCCACAGACTATGACTCAGCAACCATGCCTGTGCTTCTGGGCACACAAACACAATAATCTAAAGCAGCTCCTTTTAAGTCAAGATGGTGGAGGAGTAGGAAGATGTGGAGTTCACCTCCCTCCACAAATCCATCAAGAATACATCTACAAGTGGAACAATTCTCACAGAGCACCTGCTGAACTCTAGCAGAGGATCTTGGACAAGTTAAAGGACAAGAAAAATCCCCTCGCAACTGGGTAGATGAAAGAAAGAAAAAGAAAAAGAAAAAAGGAAGTGGGGTGGGATGTGCACCCCTCGGGGGAAGCTGAAGGAGATGAGAGGTTCTCGCACTCAGGGAAGCCCCCTCACCGGTGGGACAGAAGGGGAGTTTCAGGGGCTCAGAGGAGAGCACAGCAACTGGTCTGTGGCAGGTCGGACAGAGTGAGACCTACACAGATGGTCCGAGCCACAGCCCTGCACGCCCCAGCCTGAGACGTGTGTCTGCTGGTGCAGACGGGGGCTGGGTGCTGGAATGTGGGGTTTGAAGAGCAGATCCGGGGAAGGGACTGCTGTTGGCTATGAGCAATCAGCCTGAGGGGATGGGAGTGAGGAGCTCCACAACCGGGAATGTTTGTAGAACAAGCCTGGGCCACCATAGAAGCAAAGTGCCATTGTTGAGTGACGCATGAGGGGTGGGCCCGCCATTGCAGCCTCTCTCTCCACACTCTGGCCCCTGCATCCACAAGTACTAGGAGGGGCTCCTACCTGAGCAAGCTCCTGCACCCTGCCCACCACTGCCTCCACTCCTCCCACTTGGGCTGGTGTGTGTGCTCCAGGGCAGCTTCAGGAGCAAACGCCCATGAGTGGCCCACACATGGAAATGGGGCTGAAACCACAGTTGAGCCCCAGGGACCGTGGACTAAGGAAGAAGAGCTGAAATCTCTCCTCATGGCTGCAGGAACCACGGATTTACACTCCCGCTGCTGGCTTTGTAAACTCAGCGTCTGTGGAATATCTGAACGGATGAGTGCCCCCGCAGCTGGAGTGGCTCTGGCTCCAGAAGCTGTGGGCTTTGTGGGCATGTACACACAGGGACTGGGCTGGGCCAGAATCTGAGCTGCCTGCATAACTCCCATGGCGGGTCCAGGTGCGTGACTACTGCAGTCCTGGAACCTGACTTCAGTGGATCTGTGCTGGTGACCTGGTGAAAACAATGCCTGAGAGACACCAGGGCCAACTGCCAGTATACCCACAGTTGAGGCGGGATGGAGAGCAGTTCCAAAAACAGTGCACTTTGTGAGCCTGCACAATGACTGAAAGGGGACACAACTGAGCACATTACCAGGTGAACAGCTCCAGAGGAGGAATAGTCAGTGGCTTCTCTCTCAGTGGGAATGCTCCAATCCTGCTGACCTTGCACCGCAGATCAGAAACACAGCTAAGAAACAGATCTGGGGGCCTCTACTCCAACAACTAAGGAGCAGACCCTATACCTGACAGGGCAGTGACAACCATAGAGCAAAGGGGGGCCCCCCGTTCAATACCCAGGTCAGGCTCTGGTCATCACAACACCAGTTAAACCCCCTATCAAGGTGATAATGGCCACCATACACTGAGGAAAGAAGTGGCAGTCTAAAAACAGCCCATGCACCAAGAAAAAAAGAAAATTAAACCCATTCAGGCTACACAGGGAAATTCCCACATAGCACAGCCCTCCAAGATAGTCTGAGGGTCTGGCATCGGAAGGAAGAACCCCCAGAGCATTTAGCTTTGAAGGCCAGTGGGGCTTGAGGGCAGGAGCTCCACAGGATGAGGGAAACAGAGACTTTACTCTTGGAGGGTGCACATAAGTTCTCATATGCACTGGGACCCAAAACATAGCAGTACCTCTCTAGAAACCTGGGCTAGACCAACCTAAGCGTCTTGGAGGTTCTTGTGGGGAGGCGAGGGGTCAGCTGTAGCTCACTGTGGGGGCAAAGACACTGGTAGCAGAGGCCCTAGGGATCAGCATGACCCCTTCTGGAGGTCCCCATTTGGGCACCAAGACCTGGCCCCAACCAACAGCCTATAGGCTCCAGAGCTAGAACACCTCAGGCCAAACAACCAGCCGGACAGGAACACAGCCTCATCCATCAGCAAACAGGCTGCCTAAAGTCATACTGAGCTCATAGCCACATCAAAACACACCCTTTGACATGGCCTTGTCCACCAGACACAATGCCACCTACCAGAGGGCAGGAACCAGTCTATTCCACCAGGAAGCCTTACACAAGCCCCTGGACCAACCTCACACACCAGGGGGCAGACACCAGAAGCAAGAGAGACTACAGTCCTTCAGCCTGAGGAAAGGAGACCACAAACACAGAAAGTTAGACAAATGAGATGACAGAGTAATATGCTGCAAATGAAGGAACAAGATGAGAACAACTAAATGAAGAGGAGATAGGCAATCTACCCAAGAAAGAATTCAGAGTAATAAAAGTAAAGATGATTCAAAATCTCAGAAAAAGAATGGAGGCACAGACTGAGAAAATATAAGAAATGTTTAACAAGGAGCTAGAATATTTAGAGAACAAACAACCAGAGAGGGACAATACAATAACTGAAATGAAAAAGACACTCAAAAAAATCAATAGCAGAATAACAGGCAGAAGAATGAATAAGTGAGCTGGAAGACAGAGTGAAGGAAAATACTGTCACAGAACAGAATAAAGAAAAAAGAATGAAAAGAAATGAAGACAGTCTCAGAGATCTCTAGGACAGCATTAAATGCACCAATATTTGCATTATAGGGGTCCCAGAAGGAGAAAAGAAAGAGAAAGGGCCTGAGAAAATATTTGAAGAGATTATAGCTGAAAACTTTCCTAAGTTTTGTGAAAGGAAACACTCAAGTCCAGGAAACACAGAGAGTCCCACACAGGATAAACCCAAGGAGGAACACTCAGAGACACATAGTAATCAAACTGATAAAAATTAAAGACAAAGAAAAAATATTAAAAGCAACAAGGGAAAAGCAACAAATAACATACAAGAGAATCCCCATAAGGTTATCAGCTTATTTTTCAGCAGAAACTGCATACCAGAAGGGAGTGGCATGATATATTTAAAGTAATGAAAGGGAAAAACCTACAACCAAGAATACTCTAACCAGCAAGGCTTCCATTCAGATTTGACCGAGAAATCAAAAGCTTTACAGACAAGCAAAAGCTAAGAGAATTCAGCACCACCAAGTGAGCTTTACAACAAATACTAAAGGAACTTCTCTAGGTGGGAAAGAGACAAGCAACTTAAAACAACCTTGTGTGTGTGTGTGTGTGTGTGTGTGTGTGTGTGTGTGTGTGTGTATAGACTGCTATATCAAAACCTCATGGGAACTGCAAACCAAAAAACTACAATAGAAACACACAAACAAAAGAAAAAGCAACCGAAATACCATGCTAAATATAGTCATCAAATCACAAGATAAGAGAACAAAAGAGGAAGGGAAGAAAAAGACCTACAAAAACAAATTCAAAACAATTAAGAAAATGGCAATAAGAATATACATATCAATAATTACCTTAAAAATAAATGGATTAAATGCTCCAACCAAAAGACACAGACTGGTTGAATGGATACAAAAACAAGACCCATATATATGCTGTTTACAAGAGACCTACTTCAGACGTAGGGACACATACAGACTGAAAGTGAGGGGATGGAAAAAGTTATTCCATGCAAATGGAAATCAAAAGAAAGCTGGAGTAGCAATTCTCATATCAGACAAAATAGATTTTTTAAAAAGTATCTATTTTATTTATTTATTTTTCTATATTTTGGCTGCGTTGGGTCGTAGTTGTGGTACGTGGGATCTTCATTGTGGCATGCGGGATCTTTCGTTGTGGCGTGCAGGCTTCTCTCTAGTTGTGGAGCGCAGGCTTCTTTCTAGTTGTGGCATGTGGGTTTTCTCTTTCTAGTTGTGGCATGTGGGCTCCAGAGTGTGTGGGCTCTGTAGTTTGTGGCACGTGGCTCTCTAGTTGAGGCACGCGGGCTCAGTAGTTGTGGCACGTGGGCTTAGTGGCCCCACGGCATGTGAGATCTTAGTTCCCCAACCAGGGATCGAACCTACATCCCCTACATTGGAAGGCGGATTCTTTACCACTGGACCACCGGGGAAGTCCCCAAAATAGACTTTAAAATAAAGACTGTTGCAAGAGACAAGGGATGACACTACATGATGATCAAGGGATCAATCCAAGAAGGAGATATAGCAATTGTAAAAAATATATGCACCAAACATAGAAGCACCTCAATATATAAGGCAAATGCTAACAGCTATAAAAGGGGAAATCAACAGTAACACAATAATAGTGGGGGACTTTAACACCCCACTTACACCAATGGACAGGTCATCCAGACAGAAAATCAGTAAGGAAACACAGGCCTTAAATTATACGTTAGACCAGATGGACTTAATTGATATTTTTAGAGCATTCCATTCAAAAGCAGCAGAATAAACATTCTTCTCAAGTGCACATGGAACATTCTCCAGGATAGGTCACATACTGTGCCAAAAACTAAGCCTCAGTAAATTTTTTGAAAATTTATTTATTTTAATTAATTAATTTATTCTTTTTGGCTGCATGGGGTCCTCATTGCTGTGTGTGGGCTTTCTCTAGTTGCGGCGAGCAGGGGCTACTCTTTGTTGTGGTGAGTGGGCTTCTCATTGCGGTGGCTTCTCTTGTTGTGGAGCGCAGACTCTAGGCGCACGGCTTCAGTAGTTGTGGCACACGGGCTCAGTAGCTGTAGCTCGTGGGCTCTAGAGCGCAGGCTCAGTAGTTGTGGTGCACGGGCTTAGGTGCTCCACGGCATGTGGGTTCTTCCCAGACCAGGGCTCGAACCCGTGTCCCCTGCATTGGCAGGCAGATTCTTAACCACTAGCGCCACCATGGAAGCCCACCTCAGTAAATTTAAGAAAATTAAAATTATATCAAACATCTTTTCTGAGCACAATGCTATGAGATTATAAATTACTGGGGAAAAAATGCAAAAACCCAATCACTTGGAGACTAAACAGTATGTTACTAAACAATCAATGGATGACTAAAATATCTCAAATAAACAAATTAACCTTACACTTAAAGCAACTAGAGAAAGGAGAACAAAAAAACCAAAAAGGTAGTAGAAGGAAAGGAATTCTAGAGATCAGAACAGTAATAAATGAAATAGAGATGAAGAAAACAATAGCAAAGATCAATGAAACTAAAAGCTGGTTCTTTGAAAAGATAAACAAAATTGACAAACCTTTAGCCAGACTCATCAAGAAAAAAAGGGAGAGGACTAAAATCAGTAACATTAGAAATGAAAAAGGAGACGTTACAATGGACACCACAGAAATACAAAGGATCATAAGAGACTACTACAACCAACTATACACCAATAAAATGGATAACCTAGAAGAAATGGACAAATTCTTTGAAAGGTACAATCTACCAAGACTGAACCAAAAACAAATAGAAAATATGAGCAGACCAATCACAAGTACTGAAATTGAAACTGTGATTTTAAAACTTCCATCAAACAAAAGTCCAGGACCAGATGGCTTCACAGGCAAATGCTATGAAACATTTAAGAAGAGTCAACACCAATCCTTCTGAAACTATGCCAAAAAATTGCAGAGGAAGGAAAACTCCCAAGCTCATTCTACAAGGCCACCATCACCCTGACACCAAAACCAGACAAAGATACCACAAAAAAAGGAAAATTACAGACCAGTATCACTGATGAATATAGATGCAAAAATCCTCAAAAAAATACTAGCAAACTGAATCCAAAAACACATTAAAAGATCATACATGATGATCAACTGGGATTTACCCAGGGATGCAAGGATTCTTCAATATATGCAAATCAATCAATAAGATACACCACATTAATAAGTTGAAGAATAAAAACTCTATGATCATCTCAATAGATTCAGAAATAGCTTTTGACAAAATTCAACACCTATTTATGATAAAAACTCTCCAAAAAGTGGGCATAGAAGGAACCTACCCCAACATAATAAAGGCCATATATGACGAACCCACAGTAAACATCATTCTCAATGGTAAAAAACTGAAAGCATTTCCTCTATGATCAGGAATAAGACAAGGACGTCCACTCTCACCACTATTATTCAACATAGTTTTGGAAGTCCTAGCCACAGCAATCAGAGAAGAAAAGGAAACAAATGGAATCCAAATTGGAAAAGAAGTAAAATTGTTACTGTTTGCAGATGACATGATACTAGACATAGAAAATCCTAAAGATGCTACCAGAAAACTACTAGAGCCCATCAATGAGTTCGGTAAAGTTGCAGAACACAAAATTAATACACATTTAATTAATTAAAATGTCTTGCATCCTTATGCACTAACAATAAAAGATCAGAAAGAGTAATTAAGGAAACGATCCCATTTACCGTCTCATCAAAAAGAATAAAACACCTAGAAATAAACCTACCTAAGGAGGCAAAAGATCTGCACTCAGAAAACAAAAGATCTGCACTCAGAAAACAATAAGATGCTGATAAGAAATCAAAGATGACACAAACAGATGGAAAGATATACCATGTTCTTGGATTGGAAGAATCAATATTGTCAAAATGACTATACTACCCAAAGCAATCTACAGATTCAATGCAATCCCTATCAAATTACCAACGGCATTTAGAAGTAGAACACAAAATTTTTCAATAAAACAATTTGTATTGAAACACAAAAGACCCAGAATAGCCAAAGTAATCTTGAGAAGAAAAAAAAAAAAAATGAAGCTGGAGGAATCAGACTCCCTGACCTCAGACTATACTACAAAGCTACAGTAATCAAAACAGTATGGTACTGGCACAAAAACAGACGTATAGATCAGTGGAACAGGATAGAAAGTCCAGAGATAAACCCATGTACCTATGGTCAACTAATCTATGGCAAAGGAGGCAAGGATATACAATGGAGAAAAGACTGTTTCTTCAATTAGTGGTGCTGTGAATACTGAACAGCTACATGTAAAAGAATGAAATTAGAACACTCCGTAACATCATACACAAAAATTAACTCAAAAGGATTAAAGACATACATGTAAGGACGGATACTATAAAACTCTTAGATGAAACACTGTCTGACATAAATTGCAGCAATATATTTTTTGATCCACCTCCTAAAGTAATGAAAACAAAAACAAAATTAAACAAATGGGACCTAATTAAACTTAAAAGCTTTTGCAAAGCAAAGGAAACCATAAACAAAACAAATGGGAGAAAATATTTGCAGATAAAGCAACCGACAGGGATTAATCTCCAAAATATACAAACAGCTCATTGAATTCAACATCCAAAACACAAACAAACCAATCAAATAAAGGACAGAAGATCAAATAGACATTTCTCCAAAGAAGACATACAGATGGCCAAAAAGCACATGAAAAGATGCTCCACATCAATAATTATCAGAGAAATGCAAACCAAAACTGCAGTGAGGTATCACCTCACACCAGTCAGAATGGCCATCATCTAAAAATTTACAAACAATAAATGCTGGAGAGGGTGTGGAGAAAAGGGAACCCTCCCACACTGTTGGTGGGAATGTAAATTGGTAAACCATTATGGAGAATCATATGGAGGCTCCTTAAAAAATAGAGCTACCGTATGATCCAGCAATCCCACTCCTGGGCATATATTCAGAGAAAACCATAATTTCTAACAATACATGCACCCCAATGTTGATTGCAGCACTATTTACAATTGCCAAGACATGGGAGCAACCTAAATGTCCATCAACAGATGAATGGATATAGAAGACGTGGTACATATATACAATGGAATACTATTCAGCCATAAAAAGTACCAAATAATGCCATTTGTAGCAACATGGATGGACCTGGAGATTATCATGCTAAGTGAAGTAAGTCAGATGGAGAAAGACAAATATCATACGATATCACTTACATGTGGAATATAACTTGTTTACAAAACAGTAAACGTCTCACAGATCTCGAAATCAAACTTATGGTTACCAAAGGGGAAATGTTGGGGGAAGTGATCAATTGGGAGGTTGGGATTAACATATACACACTACTATACACAAGATAGGTAATTAATACGGACCTACTGTATAGCACAGGATGCTCTACTCAGTATTCTGTGATAACCTGTATGGGAAGAGAATCTGAAAAAGAATGTATATATATATATATGTGTGTGTGTGTGTCTGTGTGTATAACTATACACCTGAAACTAACACAACATCGTAAATCAACTGTACTACAAGAAAAAAATTTTTTTAATTGGGGAAAAAAATAAAGTAGTTCCTTTTAGGTTTCATATTTTATTATCAAAGAAAGGTTTTTTTTAAGATCAAATAATCACTATTAATTTTCAATAAGGTAGGATTTATGATTTGACTCTATACCCTTCTGACATTTTTACCCTCCAGAATGAAAAAAAAAAAAAAAAAAAAGCAAAAAAACAAAAGCAGAGGCTTACATCTTTTATGTACTTCCACAGGTTTATTTACTTAGAAATTGGCTGATGGAAAACTTTTTGCTTCAGGAACCTAAGGACGAAGTCCACCTACATTTTGCCTGTTAGGATTCATCTGGGACAAGTATTTGGAATTTGTGCATCCTGTGGAATTGTCCTAGGTTCTGATGTCCAAAAAAGCTACAAGGATGCACGGCCCTGGCCTCCAGGTGTTTCTCTAGTTCTTGCAGTTGTGTGCGTCCATTCACTTCCAGCCCAGTAGTGCAATCCCCGCCCTGCTCCACATAGAAGATG
Organism: Eschrichtius robustus; assembly: GCF_028021215.1. Classification (NCBI taxonomy): domain Eukaryota; kingdom Metazoa; phylum Chordata; class Mammalia; order Artiodactyla; family Eschrichtiidae; genus Eschrichtius; species Eschrichtius robustus. Next base: position 54,968,972 of record NC_090835.1, on the reverse strand, counting down.
CTCCAGCTCTGATTTACCATCTATTGAAAACCCAAGCTTTGCCCTGAGTCTCTGACACTCTCATGCTTGCAAGCTGCCCTCAAGTTGCTTCAAATGCTGGGCCTGTAAAGACAGATTTACTTGTACTCCTTTTGTACTTTGAGGGGCAAATTTTATGAGCTGAAAGCTGACTGGCAGTCTCCTGTGAGTGTTCAATAAGGCAAAGTGCTTGTGAAGTATCACCCCCATGGCTGTATTCTATCAGCTGATTAGGACTGAAATAGTGCATGTGGAAACGGAGAACCATTGGAAATTCATGGGCCAGCCGAGATCACAGCCCATCATAATTTCTCATGTGAAAATGTGATTTCCCTACCCCTGTTTCCTCTGGTTACTCTGCTGAGAAGCTTTAAATGAGTTTCCCAGCCTGTGACAAGGGACTTCTGCCACGGTATTGCTTGGGGGGCACAATTCAGAGTAACAAAGGCACCAGGTTTCCAGAAACTTAGACTGACCAAGGGAGGGCTTTTAGGCTTATGGAATGATGACTCCTAAATGGGGAAAAAGCAGATGTTTCTGAACAGCTTAAGCCACTTCCCGACTTTAATACAGTTTCCACAATCACTTTGTATCTGACAATTGTACCTGATGGAGATAGCACAGCATGACAGCTGAGTGGGCATTTGAGGCCTAGAGGACATGCCTACCTTCCCAGGACTCTGGATAGTGATTGTAATTGTTTCTATTTTCATATAGGAATTAAGGCATTACTAAGCCATTTAAAAACTAAAATTTTTTAAATAAATAATTTCACATAGCATGAATTACTTTGTTAGCAAATGTAACTTTTTTTGTAGCTTCCTTCCCCTACCCCATAATATCATGGTTTCCTTTTTCTAATCCTAGACTATTTTATGTCCCCTGCAAAGCGTAAATCATCCCCCTACAGAATTTAATTAGGAGAATTCATTACAGCCACAGGTTTGAGCAATTTACTGGGAAATGTGGACTTTCAAACTGGGGGCCCCACTTTAACACAGTTTAATATAAATAGTAAGGAGAATGGACAAATTGTAATTAATCGTTTAAAACTCTTGCTAGGGACATTCAGTCTGAGTAAAGCAGTATATTCTTTTTCACTGGAATTACACCAACCCAGTGTGGTTACATGAACCAGAACTTATTTGGCAATTAGGTATTTCTGACCAATAAAAATAGGAAATAAAATGGTTTCTGAATAAAGACATGGAGTTCTCCATCACCCAGGACCCCTGCTCCAATCACTGCCTGCTTTCTCTCCTTCCCTTCAAAGCACTTAAGGAATCCAAAGAGATATTGTTATTCATTCTTCTCATTTCCCATTTCCTCCACAACCCCCAATTATTGTTTCCTGCCTTCAAACCTTTACTGAAACTGCTTGTGTTAAATTTATTGATGTCTTTCTCTTTGCCTAGTCAACAGAAGCTTTAATGCCCTTAAGTGATTCCCCTTTCTGACTTCCTTCTTTACTCACATGGTCTCCTGTCTGATTTAACTCCATCTCTAGCCATTTCCTCTCTGCCTCTATCCTGTTCTTCTGTCTACTCTTACAAACTCTCTCAGTTTTCATTCATCTTCTTTCTTGGTCTCTACTTCCCCTAAGTCTCCTCATCCTGAATTCAACTACCATTTATACAATGATAATTTTTTAGTCTTTTCTCTGGTTTAGACTTCTAAGATCCAGCCTCTCATTTCTGTCTCCTGAGCTTCCCCACCTGGGTGACTGGCATGGAGACAGTACTACGTGTCTGCCCAAACTGTTGCTTTCTTTTTTTTTGTATGTTACCAGCCACATAGTTGCCAGCCTTCTCTGCATTTATGTGGGGCCATGTGATAGGCTTATGGCCAATGGAATATGGGTGAACTTGACACACATCGCTTCATTTCTGGTCCCTGTGATGCCCTGCATGGTCCTCTAAGCTCTTTCTCTTCCCTGACAATGTTGGAGGATGGTAGGGCATGAGGTCCACCAGCCAGGAACATTCAATCCATGTTTTGCTGAAATGAAGAATACTGTTGTCTTAAACCCCTGAGAATTGGGGTTGTCAGTTACAGCAGTTAGATTGTCCTGGTTATTATGGTGTAATGAAGGTACACCGGTATCTCCTTGGTACCTCCAAAAGGAAACTCAGTTTGTTCCACAAAACAAATTCCCCATCTCAGTAAATGGGACCCCATCTCGCCCAAACCAGGAATTTTAAGTCTCCCAGAACTTATCCTCCGACCTTATCCCACATCCAGTCTCTCCCCAGGCCTTGTTCACTTGACCTCTTTCACATATCCATGGACTAGACACTCTGGTTCAGCCCCTCGTGGCTCCCAGTGCACACAATTACAACTGTCTCCTAATTGTTCTCTGTTTGTCTCCTCCCATCCTTTCCAGCTGGTTGCCCACACCCTTTGAAGGATGATCTTGTTCTTCATCATGATCTCTTTTTCATCTTAAAAATGAATGACACCAATTTTCTGCTCATAAGTGAATATATATATTTTTTAGAAATTTTGGAAAACTCAGAAAAGTATTAAATAGAAAATAAATGTCAATTACAATTTAATTACCTCAATACAAACACTGTTAAACATTTGGTTCACAGGCTTCCTATGTCACTTTTTATCTGTGTGTTTATAATTATTATCCATAGTATTTTAAACTTAATTTTTATCTTTATCAAAGCAGTACATATATGCATTTTAAAGGTTGCTTACTAATACTACATGAAAGGGAGCAGAATATATCGACCCAAAATATACCTCTTTGGCATAGAATTATTTTAGGCTAATTATTTTTATGCAACAGAAGACACAGGAGAAGCTCTGAGAACCAAGGAGAAGTTGCCCTTTTGTAAGAGACATTTACATTTATAAGGGGAACTACTATAGGGTGGTCTCAGTCAAGAGCCTAGAAGGGTAAAGAGAAAATTATTTTTCTTCCCGCACATACATATATAGTGAAAAACAGCAGCTCCCTGTCTCCGTCCTCTCAATTTCCGACTCCACCCCTCAGAAGAAAATGCTTTCAAATAGTTTAGTGATTTATTCAGGGGTTTTTCTCCATAATCTTAAATGACATTGTTGTACTGCTATTCCTTGATTTCTAAATTATATATGTTATCAACTGACTTTGGTACTATCAAAAATGAAGATTAAGTTTTACATCCACACAAACTTTCTACTTGATAGTAAAATTATGCCACCCTTTTGGTTAAACAATAATGGTATTTACATAATTATTACTCTGCAAATATTATTTAAAATTAAACCTCGTATTTCTTTTCCTGTTCAAGTTTCTTTTTTCTGGAGTTTAGAAACTGCCTTTCTTTATTGTCTTCTTAGTTTTCTCTATCTATCACAAATATATCTTTATATTCTCAAAAGAATCCAATATGCTTTTCCCTGCATAAAAACACATTAGACATTCAGTTAAATACATTTGGGGGCACTTTCCCCATGAAAGCTCTCCACATCCATGTTCCAATCTGGACTATATTTTAGTATCCAAAATATATAAATAATGCTTAAAAGTCAAAAAAGTTTTAACAATGAGAAAAAATGGGGAAAAAAGATGCAAAAAGGCTATTCACAAATGAGGAAAACAATGGCCATTAAACATGTGAAAAGTGGTTCCATTTCATGGGTACTGGCAAAATTAAAATGCTTGATGATTTTAAGTTTATTAAAAAGTTAAAGTGGTACCTTTTGGGAAAGTGTGTCATAATCTAATGAAGTTGCAGACATGCGTGACATACAACACAGCAGTTCACTAGAAGTCACATACCCTAAAGTAACTTTTACTCACATACATGAGTGGACGTGTACACTTATGCATTTTGCAGCATTGTTCTTAACAGCTCCTGAGGGCAACAGTTCTGATGTACATCAAGAGGACAATGGATACATGAATTATCATGTATTCATGCAGTGGACTGCAGTACTGCAGTGAGATTATCAAAGTGCTTATCTATATGGATGAATCTCATATAACAGATGCCAGGAAATGATAAAACATCAATTTCAATATACTAATTATTCCTGGGAGAAAGTGTTGGGGAAGTGATGGGGTAGGAATACACAGAGGACTATCACCGTATTAGCATTTTCTTCTGAAATAAGCATGGTGACTACTTTATACTATTTATTCCTCTTTATCTGAAATGTTTCATAATACATGAAAAAACTGGAGTCAAATAAATTGTAGGAGAGCATATTTGTTTTGACTTTTGAGTATGTAGAAATTGGATGATTCATAAGTTGTAGGGTCCCCATTGAATGATTTTCCAGAAACAGGATCGTAAAAATAATGTTATTTGACAGAACAGAAAGGAAAGGGCTTGATTTTTTTCCTTCTCTCTAAACTTCTCTTAGAGATTAGAGGTGCTGCGTTTGAGTGGTATTTTGGGACTGCGTCTCCTGGCTAATGGGCAATTTCATTTTGACTCAAGGGAACTTTATGCCTAAAAGTACATGAAACAGCAATTAAATACTTGACTAGAAAAATGAGCTTTGAATATGTTATTCTGTCATTATAACTGGGAAATACCTTCAGAACATTTCAGCCTTCTGTGACAACAAATCTTGCAGACTTGTATGGAAATGTTGAAAGCTTTTCCAGATTTGCACCCACTTTAATGTTGTAGGAGTTTGACTTGCTAATTAAGCTAAGGTACTCTGCCAGTGATGTTTATTAACATAATTTCTAATTCAGTCCTGATTTTTCTGCGTGTGTTTCATTTTGGATTGAACACATCTCTGCCTTGGACTGTCAGTATTTCCACTGTGATGACAGAAGAAGGGCAATAGGCACACAAGATTAAAGGGAGTATGTCAAGCTCCAGATCTCATCACAATACTAGGGGTTCCTCTGTCCACCATTAAAAGGGATTCTATGCAGTTCTGCAGTGAAAGCAATGCGCTGAAATTAGAGGTCTTGAATTCACTCCAGGTTTTACTAACTCACTGTCTTGTGGTAAGTAACTCCGAATCTCTTGGCTTTACATACTAAACTGCTAAAAGATTTACAGCACTCACAAAAGTAGAGTAAGTCTTACTAGATGTTTAGAAATTTCTACTAATAAGCTGCCTTTCTTCCAAAGCATTCCAGATTCTAAAACTAATTAGGTGCTGTCTACTTATTAAGTGCTAGATGATGAATGTTTTTGCTGAGTTTTGAAATTCTGGGGAAGGAATTGTGAGGCATAATCACTGTTGGCAGTGAACCGTACACACGATGAATAGCATGATAAAACCTTCAAGTCATTACTGTAGCAGATTTTTAGCTATTTCACTGGTGGGACTGGAAACAGGTACTATCTACAACCCACATAAAGAAACATTGATACATCTGAACTTTCAGGATGGATCCCCAGGATGTCATGTGAGTTGTGACTAAGGAGAATGATAAGTTTCTTTATTAGCTAATTTGTATCTAGAAAAGACAATTTCCAGAACCATAGTTAGTCTGCCCTAGAAGTATTCCAGTGACTCAGGAAGACATATAAAATCTGCCCTTTGGTAAAGAAAAGAATGGTTAAGGACTTGGAAACGAATGAAACACTGCACCCAGATTTCAAAGCATCACTCCCCAACATTTTTAGAGCTATTACCTTAAGTCTGTAGACAGTGCCAGGGCACTGAGGCAACAGTCCTGGGGGCCTCCCTAACCCTGATCATGCTGGTACCCACCGCCCACCCCCCCCAAAACTATGAACTTTGTTTTAGAGCATTTTTCTCTTCCTTATGTCTAGATGGGTTAACTACAGCCTGCCTTACCAATTATAGGAAGCAACTTAAGAGCACTAGAAAAAATAATGCATTTCAGTGATTGACTATAGCTGCTAGGTAAACCAGAAAATGCTTACCCTTTACACTTAGAAATGTTTTCATACTCTGCTGATTCCAAAGTCAGAGACCAAAGACACATTTTGTACAGCAGTTTTTCCAGATAAAGGTATATTTGTGTTGTTTTTTTTTTCTCAAAGTGACTTCTGTATGCTAAGAACCATCTAGGGCTCTCCAAGTCTTAGGTTCATCTTTTAAAACATTAAGGAGTGGAAAATCTAGAAAATTTGAAGAAGTCTTGTTTGAGACCTGTATTATTTTGATTCCAATGAATGAAAGTCAATTTTATATGGCTTAAGTGCAAAGGGAGGGATATAGTTGGGTTAAAATCAAGCTGCAGGCAGGGAAAAGATGTAACTGAGCTCAGAAACACCTGAAACTAGGAACTTGAAAGCCAACAGGTCTTTCACTCTGCCTCTCATTTTAGCTTTTATTTGAGTTCCAATTTCATTTTCTCTCCTTTTAGGCCACACTGCTACACTGCTGACTTATGTCTAATTCCTAATTTAAAAAAAAAAAAAAACCTAATAGATCCAGGGGAGGGGCTTTGATATGGTTAGGGTGAGAAGGAAGATGAGAAGAGTAAGAAAACCCAGCACTCCCATGAGAATCAGATAGTTACCATACAGAGAATGAGTGCTGTTCTCAGAAGAAATAGGGTTTGGAGCAGACAAAACAAGAGGTGTCCACAGTGAAATCTCATTGAATCCTTTAACATTTGCAATGTGTAGGTGATAAAACAGATTTAGAGCAGGGCAGTGATTTGTTCAAGGTCATGCAACTCCTAAGTGGAGGAACTATGACTTGAATCTGGACTTTATCTCCCAACCCCTTCTCTTCTCTAATATATATGATTTAATCTACTGGTTGGAAGCATATGTATGTTGGTGTATGTCAGATGACACTGTGATATCTGTAAGATTTGGGAGCAGGACACAGGGAGGTTCTCTGTGCTCTCAGTTTTGGAATTTGCCTCAAGAAGCCTGTGAGCAATGCCAGTGAGTCATTCCTTCTCTAAGATGTGGGCTGTGTTAGGCTTTTGAATTACAGAAAGGAGAAAAAGAAATGGTATGACTAATTAACCAATAATTATAAAACATTAAATGTGCAAAAAGGAAACCTACCTGATGAGGCCATGAGAGAACTGTATAATAGAGGGTTGTGTTTGTTTTAATGAATGGGGATATGTACTTATGGAAGTTTTCCTTGTGGAAGATTCTAAGGTTATTTAAGTCAGAAATTGGTTAATTCTGAGAGTCAGTTCCTAAATGTGTGTACATGCTCTTGGTTTTCTTTCTGGGAGTCATCTAATTTTGGGACTCATACTCTGAAGTGTGAGAAACTTGAATTAATTTCAGAGGAAATATGTTCATTAAAGGCCAATGAATGTCAGTTCACTGTACCAGCTAGCTACTGCTGTGTGACAAATCAATTCAATGATTTAAAGCAGCATGTGCATTCTGATTGGTGGGGTTTTGCTGATTTGCAATGCCCTTGATTGTATAGGGATATTTCAAGCAAAGGATGCAGCTGGGCTTGGCTTCTTACTGCCACTTGGCTCAGACAGCTTTATGTGTATTCATCTTGGGGCCCAAGCTGAGGGGACAGCAGCCACAGAAGGGAACCTCTGCTCATGACACAGGTGGAGATGTGAGAGAACAGGCCCAATCATGTAAGCAAGTTTTAATCTTTTGATTGTGTCATGTTTGCTGGCATCCATTAGCAGAAAAATGACCAAGCCCAAAATCAAAGTGTGAAGAAGAATGTCCCTCTCGTGGAGATGGTGTGGGGTGGAGTGAGTGAATAGTTCTAGACAATAATCCAATCCACCATAGAGTCCAGAGCTAAAAGTTTATTTTTAGAAAGTATATTTTAAAAGTGCATTCCCAGGGCTTCCCTGGTGGCGCAGTGGTTAAGAATCCGCCTGCCAATGCAGGGGACACGGGTTTGATTCCTGGCCCAGGAAGATCCCACGTACAACAGAGCAACTAAGCCCTGCATCACAACTACTGAGCCTGCACTCGAGAGCCCGCCAGCCACAACTACTGAAGCCCGTGCGCCTAGAGCCGGTGCTCCGCAACAAGAGAAGCCACCGCAATTAGAAGCCCGTGCACTGCAACGAAGAGTAGCCCCTGCTCGCCGCAACTAGAGAAAGACTGCACACAGCAACGAAGACCCAAGGCAGCCAAAAAAAAAAAAAAAAAGTGCGTTCCCAGGTGATTCTAAAGGAGAAGCAGCAAATATTGTGAGAAGGTGTTGACTTTTAAGAGTGGTGAGCAGACCGGCCGGAGCAGGTCCGGGGTCAGGCGGCGGTGCCCCTGGGCCAGGCCATGGTGCAGGCCTGGTACACGGACAAGTCGGGCGACGACCCGCAGCGGCCCCACCGCGGGGAGCCCGGGCGCCCGGTCGCCCTGCGGCAGCTGCGCGGGCTTGGGGTCCTTTACTGGAAGCTGGATGCTGACAAATATGAGAATGATCCAGAATTAGAAAAGATCCGAAAAGAGAGAAACTAGTCCTGGATGGACATAATAACCATATGCCAGGACAAACTACCAAATTATGAAGAAAAGATTAAGATGTTTTATGAGGAGTATTTACACCTGGATGACGAGATTCGCTACATCCTGGACGGCAGTGGGTACTTCGATGTGAGGGATAAAGAGGACAGTTACAATCAAGACTTTGAATTTTAACAGAAAAACTTGTACATTGTTTTTTTTAGTTAACAATTCTGAGATTCAATTATACCTAATTCGTTATAATCATAGAAAAACCCTAAATTAACCTCATATTTGAAGGGCAGTTTACTTTATTTCTTTTTTTAAACTGGATTAAAAATCTTTGTGTCAAAAAAAAAAAAAAAAAGTGGAGAGTATATATTTTTGCCACCAGAGGAAATCAATGGTTTTCTTTCTTTCTTAAAGTTAACTTTTCTATATATTGAACTTCTACTCAATCTACTATTATTAATTTCATGTCAGCCAAGTATACAAGTCAGGGTTTTCCAGAGATAGAACCAATAGACTATATATAGATATATAGAAGGAGAGTCATTACAAGGGATTGGCTCACACAATTATGGAGGATGAGAAGTCCCACAGTTGGCTGTCTACAAGCTGGAGGTCCAGGAGACCAAGTGGTGTACATCCAGTCCAAACCAAAAGGCCTGAGGACCTGGGAGAGCCAATGGTAGAACGAGTCAGAGTCCAAAGGCCCAAGGACCAGGAGCCCCAAAGTCCAAGGACAGGAAAAGATGGTGTCCCAGCTCAAGCAGAGAGCAAATTTGCCCTTCCTTTGCCTTTTTGTTCTATCCAGGCCCTCAGTGGACTGGATGATGCCCACCTGCATCGGTGAGGGTGATCTTCCTTAGTCTATGAAATCAAACGCTAATGTCTTCCAAAACACAGACACACCCACAATGTTTTTCCAGCTATATGGGCATCCCTTAGCCCACTCAAGTTAACACCTAAAATTAAGCATCCCACCAAGTGATCATCTGATTTTACTGTGTCTTCATTGTATCCACTGTAATTTTTTGTGTGTGTGTTGGGGTGGGGGGTGGTTAAGATGGCTGGAATGTGATTTGGCCCACTTTTTTCCTTTTTCAAACCTTGGGTTCAGAGTTGAGTTAGTGATTATCCTCAGTTTGGGCCACATATTTATCATGAGTCCATGTAAGTCCCCTTTTTTCGTATTTTTAAAAAATTTTTTTCTCTTTAATCCTCATAACCTAGTCTCCTTCTGTTCCCCTTCTCTACCTTTGGCAGTGATTCTGAATCTTTAAATGTGTAGTTGTCCTTTGGTATCTGCAGGTTCCAGGAGCCCCCTTCAGATACTAAATTCTGAGGATGCTCAAGTCCCTTATATAAAATGGCACAGTATTTATATATAACCTAGGCACATCCTCCTGCATACTTTAAATCATCTCTAGATTTCCTATAATAGCTAATACAGTGTAAATGCTATGTAAGTAGTTGCCAGTGAATGGCAAATTCAAGTTTTGCTTTTTGGAGCTTTCTGAATTTTTTTTTTCCTGAATATTTTTGATTGTCGGTTGAATACTTGGATGTGGAACCCCTGGATACAGAGGGGCAACCGTGTATCTTTCTGTTTGTATGTGTTCTTTCAAAGTGTGTATTGATAGTTTTGTGCTATTGTATTTTTAAATTATGTACGTAGTACTGTGTTATAGATCTCATTTTATTCCTTATTTTTGCACTCATTAATTCTCTAATTACACTCATTCATGTTACCGTGCATACCTATTATCCATTGCTTCTCATTGCTATATAGTACTTAGAGGTTTGTATCCACCATTGGGTTTGTTTCCTTTCTCCCAAGGATGGAGGCTCAGATTGCTTCCAGTTCTCCATGACTACCAATAATCCTAAAAAGAAAATCTTTATACATACCCCCTTATGTGCCAAATCTTATGCTACCATCCTAGGCAGTCTGTTACCTCAATTTGTCATTAATATGCTATTTAAGGGCTTAAAGCAGGGAAAAGACTTGACCACATTTTGTGTTAGAAAAGTGACTAGATATCATGTGTAAATGATGTTGAGTTTGGATGAAAACACTGAAAGCAAGGTTGTCAGTTAGGGTTCTGTTGATCATTCAGGCAAAGGCTGAGACAGAACCAGACAAAGTGAGAGAGAAAGAAGAGAGCAGGATGGGAGGAACTGAGGGCAGTTCAGGGACTAAAATGATGGATGTGACATCTTCTCTTGGATAGAGAAGGAAGTGAGAGCTTGGAATCTAGAACAATTCCTACATTCCTGGGTTGTATGATTGGGTAAAATGGTTGCATTCCAGGATGGTTTCCCTCCAAGATGAGGAATGCTGGAAAAGAGGTGGGTTAGGGGAGATGGTAAAGAAAACAAGCACACCCATCAAGGACTTAATGTCAAATGAAAGCTCCCAAATGAGCTGTGTGTGTGTGTGCGTGTGTGCATGTGTGTTTTAATTCCTTTTCTCCAAAAGCAGTTTACATTTTCCCTAATATATTAGATCTGAGCACCTATTTTATTTTGTACTTGACACCTAATATATGTAAGTATATTTGTATTAAATTCTAAATATATCCAGAGGGCTTGCTTATTAATTGAATTTCCTGAGGCATAACTCATTCCCATGAGGTGCTAATAATCTGATAATTTCAGGTCTTTAATGCTAGAAATATTGATGAGAGCAGTTAAATAACTTCTTAAAGACTCTATTAGTCATATGTCTTTTAACTTGGCTAGAATATGTGTTTCTTTCATTATCCCTGACACACACACACACACACAAACACACACACACACACACACACATCTTCCTGTTTTAGGAAACCTTCAACCATGACCATTTGATGTGTTATCCTTCAAAAGACAAACTTATCAGATCTAAAAGTATCACCTCAATCACCTTGCTTCTAGTAGGAAGACACTTGCCCCTGGCTTTTGAGAGAAGGTTAAATGAAGCCAGAAGGCTCTTGTGTTCTATCTCATTGACCTCCCCCCAAGGCTGTTCTCTGTGTCTTCCCACTGGGTTGAATCAGTGACCCCCATTATGCAAGCGCTCAGATGTGAAAGAAACAGCAGCCTCTTGCAAGCAGAGGAGCAGGCAGTGTGAAGTCACCATCCAGCAACACGGGGAGCAGACTGCCTGGGAAGCAGTGGTGAGGCTGAGCCTGCTGGGGCCCTGGTACCCAAGGCAGAGCATCACTCCCCAGAAGAAGAGAGGATGTCGAGGAAAATGGTGATAGGGTCAGCATGACAGAAGAGTGACAGCAACTTAAAGAGGGGTGACGGAATTAAGTCACAGAGGAAGCTCTTCTGAGTGCAGTTCTGAGAATTAAAAGCTCTGACAAAAATTCAAGCAGTGCAGCTCTTAGATTTCTGCAACATCTGGGAAAATTTGAACACGGTTTGGTTTGTTTGATTTGAAAATTGGTTAAATGCTATAAGGATGGAAAACCTCCAGCATTTGTATTAATCATGTAATTGTCACAGATCCATTCCAATGGAGTTTTGTGTTATTGTTGCTATTTATAGCATTTATGCTTTCTGGGTGACTTTGCGTGCATCTGATGTTCTAAAACCAACTTGGAAATCTACCACTACGTGAAAATTCTGATGAGAATGATCGTTTCCACTTACAGGGAGTTATTACATGTCAGATTCTAATTAATTCACATAAGAATACTGTAAGTTATGTATGGTTACAACAGTTTTGAAAATTAGAAAATGGAGCTGCTAGAGGATGAGGAAGTTGTCCAAGTGTTCTGTTTCTATCATACAATAAAATACTGGAGCTGGGACTTATTGTCTGGTTACAATTGTTCTTTGATTTGTCTTCCTGATTCTTACATTTCTAAAAAAAAACAAGTTTGGGTGATTTTAACCTTTGTAGTGAGCATAAAACACCTGGGAACATCAAAGTCAAGCCACGCTTAGAACTTCTTCCTGGGATGCTGAGAACCTGCATGAAAGTTTTCAGATATAGCATCACACCTTTAACAACATAGCTTAATCAACTTGGGAAACAAATTCATCTTGGGGTCGGAAATGTATGTCAAGGTTTATATATGAAAGCCAGGGTGTTTTTTTTTTTGAAAGCCAAGATTTTTCAAGCTTGTAAATAGATCCAAATAGTGTGGCAACTTGAAAAATCATATGATTAATTCTTTAGATAGCCACTGAAAAGTCCAAGTGAATATAAACATGGAAGAGGAAAGGTATTTAATCAGCCCTGGAATCTGGAAAAGTGATCTCAGCCACAGAATAGAAACTTCAAGGAACTTCTACAACATAGAACACAGATCAAGGGCAGACCTGGGCACATGATAACCATGGACAGGCTGGTAATTTGGTGCCCCTTCAAATGCATGTTCTCTACCTTCTGATAAGCATTTATTCATACGTGACATGAAGGATTGCCTGAGCTGGGGGCAGGGGGAGCTAATCAGTGCCCATGCAGGGTCTTAATGTCCCCTAACTTGTGCTTCCCACTCAGCAATTAATAGGAGCCTCCCCCCAAAGCCTTCCCCTCCCCAAAGCTCTTCAATGATAATCTCTTGTTACACAAGCAGGTTTCTCATGGGTTTAACCCCACTTCAAGCCAAGTATTCCTTCTCACCACATAGAGTTGGTCTTTCCTGCTGTATCCTTCTATTTCTGAGTAGTTAGATTAGTACTGTTTACTACATTTCTGGTGAGCAGTACTGTCTCCCCAAAGGAGCATGGGTAAATACAGTTTTCTTCTTTTTCATGTTTCCAGTAATATTTTTCTTCCACAGTGATGCACCCCCAGCTCTTTTCTGAGCTTGGTGATTCCCTCAATCCACCTCTGATCCAAATGACACTAATTTGAAAGAAAATACCATCTGTGCCCCATCTCGCTGCTTGCCAACAGCAAGCAATTGGAAAATTACTCATCTAAAAGCTCTTGTCTTTCCTAATTTGAAGCAAACATGCGTGGAAGTAAGGCGGAGCATGAAGGGGAGGACAGTGAGGCGCCTTTCAATCGCACCAGGTCCTGGGGACATATTACAGGTGCCTTAGGGCTGGAGGAAGTTGGGACCTGGTGTGTCACACACTGTGCATTTGCATATGGCACCATAGGAGCTGCCTAGACAGCCTCCAGGAAAGGACAGCATGCAGGCGAAAGGGGTTGCCCTGCCTACCTACCTCAAGGCTGCCAACACACAATGGAAAAGTCTTTTACAGACACAAAAAATTTCCTACGACCAAACCAAAACAATTCAAGCAAACAAAAACATCCTTTCCTCTGCTTTCTGGCTGCTGAACCAAATCAAAAAGTCCAGTAAAAATAAACTTTCTCTTCTTCCTCCACATTTAGGCAATGATTGAACAAATGGCCCCCATCATTTATCACCTTTCCTAGAATCCATCTCTAATCCCAGTGCTGAAAAAAATCTCTCTCAGTAAAAATGAACAAATAGAAGGAAAGGTCAGACATTTAAAAACTATGTTTAAATTAATAAATACTTTAATTAATGATAATTAATTAAGATAATGAATCAAAGCAAATTTATTACTATCATTAAGAAGTACTGAAGAAGATATAGAGAACAGACTTGTGGTTGCCAAGGGGGAGGGGGTGGGGGAGGGATGGGTTGGGAGTTTGGGATTAGCAGATGCAAACTATTATACATAGGATGGATAAACAACAAGGTCCTACTGTATAGCACAGGGAAGTATATTCAATATCCTATAATAAACCATAATGGAAAAGAATATGTAAAAGGATATATATGTATAACTGAGTTACTTTGCTATACAGCAGAAATAAACACAACATTGTAAATCAACTATAGTTCAATAAAATTTTTTAAAAAGTACTGTAAGAAAAATGAGACAAATTTGAGAAAAATCTCTAATAAGTATTCATAGATATTATATCTATGAAATTTGAACACAAAAAGGAAAAAAAAAAGGAGTTAAAAATGTTCATGGTGATAACTGCTACATGAATATGACTGACAAATTAAAAACTATGATGGAGGCAAAGGAAAACATATTGGAATATTTAGAAATTTGAATCAGTGAAGAAGAAAAAAAGCACAACACCTCTTCTCTAAGTCATAAGGAGAAAGGGAGCCTATAGCAGTCATTAGTGCTCTTTTCTAAATATTTAATTCTTTGCTCCAATGGTGCTCGGGTTCCAAGATAAAATCAAGAACAGCCAGTTAAACTTGAATTACAGTTAAACGATGAACTTTAAAAAATATAAATATGTCTGAAATATCGCATGGGGGCATATTTATATTGAAGTTTATCTACTTATATGAAATTCATATTTAACTGGGCATTCTGTTGTTTTATTTGTTAATTTCTGGCAGCCCTACTCTGTCTTTGGGGTATGATAGGATTGTGTTTCCCTACCTACTGAAGAAGCTGGGTGTGACCATGCTGCCTGCTTTGGCTAAGAAAATGACAGTGGCAGGGATCTGAGTCACTTCCAGTGGGAAAGTGCTAAGAGCCAGTGAACAATCTGACAGAGTAGAAACCCCGATGAACCCGCCTAAAACAATTAGTATGAGGAGGAAATAAACTTTTGTGGATTTAAACCACTAAAATCTGGGGATTATTTGTTACTGCAGCATAATCTAGTCTAGTATACCAGATAGATTATGACTGAATACATAAGTAATGATACAGTTGGGAAAATAGACAGACATATAATTAACATTGCAAACACACTTCCACCCACAATTTATTAAGCAGACCTAGTCACAGGCCCCACTCAGGAGTAACAGGAGGTACAATCCTACTATGCCCCTGAAAGTGGGGAAAACCAGTAAGGAGGTGAAAAATACTAATATACCTACACAGAGATAAAAGGATGCAGAGGAAAAGAAAATAAATGTCTAAATGAAAAGGTTTATAAATTTGATAGCAATAGTAAAAGTTAAAAAAGTAGAAGCCTAATTATTAACAAATATATTTTAATAAAACTATAAATAACATTTATAAAAGATAAAAGCTAATTATCTTCAATATGCAAAAACATTTTGAAATTATGGCCATTACTGATGGCCATCCTATATCAATTGTTCTTCCTTATAAGAAACTTGGTTTTCTTTATTTGTTTATTTTGGGGGTCCTGGGAAATGTGTACATCTAGTTTTATTTCCCAGCCCCTTTTTCAGGCAAAAGTTGCCATGTGACATAGTTCTGACCAATAGGAAGTGACTGGAAGTCACTGGGGGGGGGGGGCCTCAGGAGAATGGCACAAACTCCAGCAGACACAAGCTTTTTGCTTTTTGTCCTTTCCCTTCCTCTTACCTGGAGCATATCTATGATGCTGGAGATGGCACAGCCATTTGTGACAACAGGGAAATAAGCAAGAGGCTAAAAGCTGTGAGTTAAGGATGAATGAGTGGAAAGACAGAAGGAGCCTAGATGTGGACTTCTTTTTAGGTGATTAAAATAAAATCTCTCATTACTAAAGGTGCTGTATGATAAATAGTCTTTCAAAAGAAGCCAAGTTATAACTGTCAAAGGTGTTTCTCTGGTCCTTAAAGGAGCTTAAACTAGAAGTTTATACGAGGACCCCACTATTTATCCTTTATAAGTCATTTCCTATAGTTATGTTTACATAAATTTTGGAGTAAATTATTCCTAGTTCTTATTACAGAATGTTGTGCTATTCATTTTCAACCAATCTTTCTTAATATCTCTATAATGTCTACTTTTGAAAGAATTCTTGTAGATGTTGTAAATATAATTTCACCCCAAATTAAATAAAATATCCAGTGTGTGTTTGTAATGCTAAAAAAATAAAAGAAGCCAAATATAATTCTTAACAGATACACACATCAGAAAGAAAGAAATTTTAAACACTAAGCTAAAGTGGGTGAAGTGTATCAGTAGACACATTTGTCTTCATAAAGACAAATTCAAATTTATAATAAAATGAGAAAATAGCCTGTATTGATGTATTGATAGTTGGGGTGTGTCTTGGAGAATTATAGCCATGCCTGTGTTGGTAATATAATTTGGTTTAATGTTGGTGAAAATTGTTTTGGGGAGTACATGGAAGCTTTTTATAATCTGCATAAGTTTCTGACAAGCAATTTCACTTCTAGAAATTTATTCTATGAAAATACTTGGGATAGGTGTGAAGAGAATGTCCTGAAGGTCTTTATTATTATAATGAAAATCTTAAGATAAATTTGCCAAAAATCGAGGTCTGTTAAATCAATCAGAATCATTTTATCAATTTAAATTTATTCTAGAATCTTACATATAAATAATTAAATTAGGAAAAGTTACAACTACTGTGTTTGCATTAACATACAAAAGTCCAGGCTGTAAGTGGCATATATCACCAATAACACACACACTTAGGCATGTATGTAATTTTTAGAGTACAATCATACTATATGTAAATTGTTTTTTAAAATTAAATAGGATACTCTGTCATTTAGTACATTTACATTTACCACATTCTTTCCTAATAGCTTCCTAGAATTCCTTAGAGTTTTTCATGAAGAGAAGTTTTACAGTTGTTTATCTTATTTAATCTGCTTTTTAAATTAATTTTTTATTGGAGTATAGTTGATTTACAATGTTGTGTTAATTTCTGCTGTACAGCAAAGTGAAAGCCATACGTATACATTAATCTGTTTTTCTGTGCTTATTTCTATTGCTTTTAATTTTACTTCCCCCTCCCCATCCTGAGGTTAGATACACAACTGTATTTTATTCCTTTTAAAACAGTTTCATTTTTGACCCCTAATCCTTTCATACTTCTAGAATGTAGAGCATGGTGCAAGGTAAAAATTAAGATTTAAAAAATTAATTTATCAGCCAACTGTCCTTACTCAATTTTCTGAATGAAATATTTTTTGTACATGTCTTTGTATGGACATACATTAAATTGGCCATACATTTGGAAATCAGAAATCCAAGTAGAGTAATATAACCTTCCAGTGTTTCCCCTAAGGGACTTTAGGCAGGTATATCACTGGTCAGGATCCTCCATTCCACATTTGTAAGATTAAAAACATCCCTTGCTTTTTTATCTGTCAAGGTTACATGAAATAGAACACTAGCTGCATTTGACTAGAACTGTCAAAACAAGATAATGGATGACTTATTTGGACAGATCAAACTGTGGTAAGATTTCCTGTCTCCCCATTAACTACCTTTCTTTCCTCCATTCTAAAGCCCAAGGGATGCATTAGATTGGTGGATGGGAAATAATCAAGGAAGAAAAATTGAGGGAAGGTAGGCTGAGGGGAAAAATTAAGACATATTCCCAAGGATGCCTTTGATGTTTGAGAAGCTTAAGTGTCCTCTGGATCAGAGAGCTGGAGGGCAAGGCTTCAGAAACAAAGCCCAGACAAACCAGCTGCCGCTGGTGTGGGACCAGGTGGACCACTCCAGGTATATTCAGAGCTGCCTCTCCTTGTTAGTCAGAAAATGTTCTCTAAAAAGTGGTGGAATTCTCATTTTCATTTTTCTGTTCATGTCCAGCCTTATGACTCTTAACTTTTGATTCTTGTGTGGCTACAATTCTCCCTCTGGCCACAGAGGTCACCCACATAAGTCTGAGGTGACCTGATGAGACACCATTTGGAAGTCATCCTTCTAACTGAGAGCCCTGCCATAGTCCCAGTAAGTCCTGACATCACAGGGTATGAGGGAGGAGGTGCTCTTGAAGTAGCTGAAAGGTTATTTCTTCCTACACAAGGCTTTCTGAAATTATAGCCTGGGAGGAAAATGGCTTCTCACCAATCCTAATACACGTTGAGACTCAAGGTGCAGCCTCAGAGGGCCAGAAGATAGAAAGAAAAAAAAAGTACTTTTGATGACTGTTCTTCTTTTTCCTTTTTTCCTTATTATTTTATTCTATTTAGGAAATGATTTCTTACAACTAACCACAGAGGAAATGGTGAATATATAGTGTTACCATTTATTTGGGTTTATGGATTTTGCTACTTCAAGTTTCAATGATTAAATTTTAGACAACCGAAGAAATAACTAGAATAATTACATTTGTAGTATATAGGCAGTGCTTTTAAAGGTACTAAATTTTCGTTAGATTGGTCTTTTTTTTTTTTTTTGAGTACTAACATATGGCCAAATACTATACCTGGAGGAAAGAAGGATAAATGAGACACGGTTCCTGTCCTCTCAAATATTTCAGTCTGGTAGTTAAGGGAAGAATGTTAAATTGAGTATCTTATATGTTAGTTAAATATGAATGTTCCACATATACACTACCAAATGTAAAATAGATAGCTAGTGGGAAGCAGCCTCATAGCACAGGGAGATCAGCTTGGTGCTTTGTGACCACCTAGAGGGGTGGGACAGGAAGGGTGGGAGGGAGACGCAAGAGGGAGGAGATATGGGGATAATATGTATATGTATAGCTGATTCACTTTGTTATAAAGCAGAAACTAACACACCATTGTAAAGCAATTATACTCCAATGAAGATGTTAAAAAATAAATAAATAAAATAAAAATTAAAAAAAATATATGAATGTTCCTGTTGTTTCAGAGTATCAGCTAAGAGCCCCCAAAGTAAGAGTCATAGGAGCTAAGCAACCCATTATAAAGTAACTTACAAGACCATCTCTGCCAGTGTTTGGAAAATTAGCCATTTCTTTGAAAGTTAAACATACACTTACCCTATGATCCAGAAATTCCTCTCCTAGTTATTTATCCAAAAGAAATGAAAACATATGCCCATATAAAGACTTGTGCCCGAATGTTCATAGAAGGTTTATTCATAATAGCCTGAAAAAATGAAAACAACTCAAATATCCACCACATGTGGATGGATAAACAAATGATAGTATATCCATACATGGAGCACTACTCAGTAATAAAGATGAACAAACCACTGAAAAATGCAACAAAGTATATATGATTTTGTTAAGGTAATGAAGACAGACTCGAAAGAATATATATCCTTGATTCCACATATATAAAATTTTCTAGAATGGGTACCTTCAAATGGGCACATTCTATGGTATGTAAAATATACCTTAATAAAGTTGTATTTTTAAAGATCCAGTTATGCCAAATTAGTTCTCCCAATTATGTAAGAAAAAGACTAAGAATTCAGAGAGACAAACATATTTCTCAGAAGCCCCCATGATGACCACTGCTCAGCTCTCATCCTGAGATCACCCTATAATTGCAAGTAGAAGTGGGAAAGTGAATATCTGGCTTTTTTTTTAAACACAGGTCATAGGCATTGGGTACAGTAGAAAAGGTTGGAAATGGCTGTCGGATTAGCCATACAACAAGGTCTTACCCAGAAGATATTCCCATAGCCTCAGAGGGAGATGATTAAGGCTTGAAATGGGGTTGTGGAAACTGAGCAAGAGAGTAGGAAATATGATAAAGATATATTTGGATGGTAAAATCTGCCAGATTTCATGATTGGAAGACATAGGTGGGCTAGAAGAAAAAGCCAATGATGTTTTTCAAGTTGGGCGATTGTTAGATGATGATGACATAAAATGAATTTAGAAATAGAAGAGTTAAAACATTTTGGAACCATGGGAAATCGGAGGTAAGTTCAAAGTTGAACATGGCAATTTTGTCATGATAGAGGCAGAAACAAGCAGACAGCATGGAATTGTGAAATATCTATTATTTTATTATTATTTTTATCATTCATAGTAAAATATATTTGCATGGATTTTTAAGTTTCTGGGAAAAAAAAACTAGTAGTTACAGTACAGTTTAAGGAAATTTTGTGGATTAAATTTCCAGAAAATATAGGAGGGGGTAAGATCAAAAGTTCTGATGGTGAAAGTAGCATTGAACAAGAGGAAAGACAGCGCCCCTTAAACCACAGCTAAAACCAGTAAAACCCTCAGACTGTACGGTTATATGAGTCAATAGTTTTCCTTGTTTACTTAAACCATGTTTTTTTTAATATTTATTTTATTTATTTATTTATTTTTTTATTTTTTTTATGGCTGCATCAGGTCTTAGTTGTGGTACTCGGGATTTTTGTTGAGGCATGTGGGATCTTTTGCTGCAGTGCGTGGGCTCCTCGTTGCAGTGCACAGGCTTCTCTCTAGTTGTGGCATGAGGTTTTTCTCTTCTCTAGTTGTGGCACGTGGGCTCCAGAGAGCATGGGCTCTGTAGTTGTGACACACGGACTCTCTATCTGAGGCCCACGAGCTCAGTAGTTGTGGCACATGGGATTAGTTGCCCTGCGGCATGTGGGATCTTAGTTCCCTGACCAGGGACTGAACCTGAGTCCCCTGCATTGGAAGGCGGATTCTTTACCACTGGACCACCAGGGAAGTCCCAAGCCATATGTTTTCATGGTGATAAATGATTGCCCCCAAAACATGTGCCCTGGTTTCAGAGAGAAGACAAAAATGTTGGCACTGCCAGTTAAGAGGTAAGTGATCCAGAAGTCATTTAAGTTCTCAGAACTACTGTTTCCTCATCTGTGTCATGGTGGTGCTAGTACTTAACTCAGAGAGTTTATGTCCAATTACATGAGATCATAACATCCAACCAGAAGTATGCTCAGTGAAGCTTAATTATCTTTGTTGCTACTCTCTGTCTCCACTCATAATTAGACCTGAAATATTAAATAGAACTCAGTACCTCTCAGTTGCCCTATGTGGAGAAGCTTCATAGTTCCGATCACATAGCTTGACAGTGACTGAAGAAAATAATATGTGAAAAGCTCTCAGAAAAATGCCTGAAATGTTGTTAAGTACGAGGTAGTCACTATTATTGTTTTCCTAAACTCCTCTCTCCTCTTCTGAAGTCCTGTCCTTCACTCCAGACTTTTAAAGACATATGGAATGAAGCCATTGTCACTACTTAAAATCTTCAATAACTTCTCACTGTATTAGGAGGAATACCGAAAGCCTTAATGTGGCCTAAAGAGGCCTGTAAGGATTCAGAGAAGCAAATGCAGGGGGAAGCAGGCTGCAATCTTATCTCTGGGACTTGCTGACTCTCTGGGCTCCTGCCTATTCAATCCCATGAACAGACCTGTTTTCTCCTGCCCTAGTTCCTTTCTTTGTATGTGCTGTTCCAGCGGGGGTTGTGGTGTAGACTAGAGAAGGCCTAGTTATTCTAAGGTATCGAAACTTAGAGATTTGTGAAAGGGGTTGGCGTTTCTGTGCAGATGAGTGGTTTGTTCCTAACAGAAGGCATTGCTTTCAGAGCATGTATTCAAACTGGAATGAAGGACTACAGGAACGAAAGCTGAATATTGAGGGGTTTTCCTGAAATCAGATCTAATAATAGAATGAGCAGGGGAGAATTTTGTTATCAGTTTGTTTTATTTTTATCTTTCTCTCATGTATTTCTTCCCCCTAAACATTTCTTGGTATTTCAGTTCTAAGTGTGAGTATCTAGGTGAAATTTTTCTGGTGGGACCAGAGCCATCTGTTTCTTGATGTGTATGCTTTAGAAGACCACTCTTTTTACCTGTTATCCCTTAATTTAAGCAGAGATTATTTCACTTGTGCCAGGTCATGGCTTCTGTTACTGGGTTTGACCCACTTTTGTGCCAGCTGCCAGAGATGTTTCTATGTATCCTTTTTCTTTTTCTTTGTTTTTCCTGTAGCAGTGTAGCAATAATCTTAATGTGCTGTTTTAATAGTCACTTTAGACTGACTATTAAAATAAAATTGTGTACTATAAAATTGCGGCATAGATGAGCAACCTCCAAAGGATAGATCCCAAGGAAATGGTGTTATTTTCAAGGGACAGTAGAGAGCATAGAGTGTGAGAGAAGGGAGGGTAGTCTGTCCATCCTGGGTTGTGGCCCTAAAATTCACTCTGTTATTTACCTTTCATGCTGGTTTCTGTTTGTTTGCTGGGATACCTGATTCAAGTGTCAAAGAAAAATCACAGACCCTTGTTAAAGCAGTAAGGAAGACTTTGTCCAAAACTATTGTGATAAGAGTACTGCATTAGAGGAGAGAAACCAAGTTCAAGTCTGAATACAACAAAGACAGATGGGTGTTTATAGCCAAGAAGAAGGGTAAGGGGGTCAGTGGATGGAAAATTACTATGAAGAGATGTCAAGTGTTGGTGGTGGGGGGGGGGCGGTCCCTGTTAAACTGACCTCACAGGATTCGGACCTTGTCCTGACGGTTCAAGGACATAGACATCTAATGAGGGAGATCCCATAGCACAGAGGTCCCCAACACCCCGGGCCACGGACCTGTGCCGGTCCTGGCCTGTTAGGAACCGGGCTGCACAGCAGGATGTGAGCGGTGAGCGAGGGAGCGAAGCTTCATCTGCCGCTACCCATCGCTTGTGTTACCGCCTGAACCGTCCCATCCTCCCCACCCCCACCCCCCCCGGTCCGAGGAAAAATTGTCTTCCATGAAGCCAGTCCCTGGTGCGAAAAAAGTTGGGGACCACTGCCATAGAAGAACTTGATCCAATGACAAGGGTGGGGAAGACTCAGGGGACTCTTTGCAAAGACTGTGCTGGACAGGCCAAAGGCAGGACAGAGGCAAGGTCAGGCCAAGTTGAAAAGAGGGCTCAGAACCTGACTGAAGTTTGATCAAGGAGAGCCTTTGTCACCAGGCGGCCTCTAAACAAGACACCACTAAATGAGGCAACATAAGCCTGTTATCTGGTATGGAGTCGTCTGTATCCCAGCTCAGTCCTGCCCAGAAAGGACTGGAGAAACAATTCTATAGGGAATCTCCAAGATTTGTATGCCCTTAGGCAGAACACTAGAACTGCCTTAATGTTAATTTAGACCTAGGAGACCCAGGGGTATCCTTCCCTTGCTGGTTCTAATTAACAACCCAAGTAAGAAGGGACCTTAAGCAAAATTTGAGTAGAGTATGTTTTCCACACCTCGATCCAATTTTTGCATTCCACTTTCACCTAAACCCTGACCAAGTCCCCTTTTGACCTCACACTGCTTCCTGACTGCTTCCCAAATTTTAGATTTCTCTCTACTTCTCCTTCCAAAAATTTTTAAAGAATTTTTCCACAATCCCTCATGCCTCCCAAGTGACAATTTGCATATAAGAACTCCCTGGGTGTAATGCTTGGACCACAAGATATGTCCAATGGAGTAGTTTGGTAATATTGTCAGGGAAACAGCTTTGGTCCTGGGAAGAGGGAGGGCTTTGGTCTCCTATAAATCATATCATATAGGTTGTGAATTTACAAAATTGATCTTGACCCTCGACTCCTGAAGTCTTTATATCAGAGAAGATTGGACAGTTGGGAACCTTCAGAAAAGATCATTTTATACCTTCATCCACGCTCTTTTTCTCTAAAATCCTGGCTCAGGCAATACCGTATCAAGAGTTAATAAAAATAGACAGGAATCGGGGAAGTTCTAGACAAGTTCACACTTGTCAAATCTGAAATTAACTGGCAAGAGGCTTTTTTATTAGAATATTTTTCTGAGTTGTAATCCAGTCTCTCAATTCTAAATTTCATCAAGATGCAAGACTTTGCATTGAGTAAATCTATAAGTCAGACTTTACAAGAAATCTGATAGAGCTTGTATGTGACCCTATGTTGATTTCTATACAGCCGTGTTTATTTATGCTCAATGAGGAAATGCTAACTACAAATCCTAAAATAGGTCCTCAGAGAGGAGCAGCTTTGGACGTGTTCACAGTCTTCGTCTTAAGAAAATGCCCTTCTTTTAGAGATGAGACATGATCTGATTTCATATGCCTGCCCCTCTCTGTACAAGTCTGTTTTCTCAACCCACTTTCTATGAATAGTTCTCAGTCTGCTATAGTCCCTTTGAGAGAAGAGAACATGAAAGTTCAACATAAAGTGAGGAGAAGCTGAAAATGTCAGTGCTAGAGTGAGAGGGAAGAAGAAAACTTAAAAGCGACCCAAGAGGTTTCCAGTGCCCCTAATGGGCTGTGGATAATTCCTATTGTCTACACAAGGCGTGTTGGTGCTTCTCCAACAGACCACAAATGAGTAAGAGTCGACTCCATATGGAGAGACTTTAAATGCTGACATCCTAATGAGATTTGTAAACTGCAGAGACAGGATATGGCTTATCCTATGCAAAGTACTAGCCATGCTCTCATGAGAGATTTAGCAGTTAGCAGTTGCCAAATAGGATGCTTTTGGACTGTGCTTTGTTTCCTTTCATCTTAATAAGATGGAAATTGTGGGAAAACAAAGAGCAGAGAGCAGTCTTTCCCATGGCTTTTAGTTCCTATTAAATGCAGTGAAAAGCAATATCCATATATTAGTTGTTCTGCCTGCAGCACTTGGCTTCAAGGGGGTCGCTTCAATTCTCTATGTGACCTAAAGCCCAGGGCTGGCACTTCCCATTCTGTGATCAGGAACAGAAATCATGAGACTGTGCCCAACGCAGACTATGGAACCCCGTAGAGTCATCCTTTCCAGCAAAGGGACAGCCTGTTTCTAGCAGAAATTATAGGAACTACAGTAAAGTAGAATTACAACTTCCTTTTCTCTATTGAAATATTCGCCCCTAATTTATCAGGAAGTTCAAGCAAATAGGAGTACTATGCAAACAGGTGCTTCCTGGATCTGGGTGTCTGTTGCTTTTCCCAGGTTAGAAATGTTTTCAGCTATTGTATTCAAATATGTTCTCGACCTTTTTCTCTCTTCTCCTTCTGGGACCCGTATAATATGAATATTAATGTTCTTAATATTGTCCTAGAGCCTCTTAAACTAGCTTCATTTTTTAAATTCATTTAAAAATTTTTTTGTTCTGCTTGGGTAATTTCTACTAATTCTTACTCCAGTTTGCTGATCTGTTCCTCGGAATCATCTAATCTACTGTTGATTCCTTCTAGTGTATTTTTTGTTTCAGCTCTGTTTAGTTCTTCTTTATATTTTCCAACTCCTTGTGAAACTTCTGACTGTGTTCATCCATTATACTCCCAAGTTCATTGAGCTACTGGTTATGATTCGATTTTGATTTATGATTATGATTTTGAACTCTTTATTGGATAGATGGCTTATCTCCACTTCACTTAGCTCTTCTGGGGTTTTGTTTGTTCCTTCATTTGGAAAATATTCCTCTGTTACTTTGTGCCTAATTCTCTTGTTTATTTCTATGTATTGGGGAGGTCAGTTACATTTCTCAACCTCAGAGAAGGGGCCTTATGGAGGAGATGTTCTGTGGAATTCAGCAGCATGCTCTCCTCTGGTCACCACAGCTACATGCCTTAGGGGAGCCCTCCGTGTAGTCTGTGTGGGCCTTTGTGTTGTGATGAGGCCAACTCCTGTGGGTGTTCTGGTGGGAGGGGCCAGCCCCTGGCCTGGTTAGCTGCCAGCCTGCTGGTGCGTAGGGCCAGGTCCTGGTGCAATTGGCTGTAAGTCCAGGGGAGCTTGAGTTTGTGTTGGCTGGTAAGCCCCTCTTGCTAATAGCCTGGAGAAAGGAATGCAAAGTAATGCTTGCCTGCACCAGTGTTCTTGTGGCAGAAAGCTTCCCCAAATGGCTACTGCCAGTGTCTGTGTCCCAGCTGCCTCCTGCCTCTCTGGGAGTCTCTCCAAGATCAGTGTGGGTCTGACCCAGGGTTCTTTCAAAGTACTGCCTGCTATGCTGGAACTTGAAATGTGTGAGATTTTGTGTGAGCCCTTTAAGAACAGAGACTCTGTGTCCTACAGTTCTCCAGCTCTTCTGTACACAAGCCGTGCTGGTGTTCAAAACCAGATATTCTGGGGGCTTATCTTCCCAGTGCTGGACCCCCAGGCTGGGGATCCTGATGTGGGGCTTGGACCACTTGCTTCTTGGGGAGAACCTCTGCCATTGTGATTATCCTCTCATTTGTGGGTCACCTTCCCAGGGGTGTGGGTCTTGAATCTACTGTGTTGCTGCCTCTCCACCCAACTCGTGCGGTTCCTTCTTTATATATTTAGTTTTGGAAACTCTTCTCTGCTGGTCTTCAGATAGTTCTCATTGATAATTCCTCTGTAGACAGTTGTAATTTTGGTGTGCCCATGGGTGGAGATGAGCTCAGAGTCTTCCTACTCTGCCATCTTGGTTACTGCATTTGCTTTATTTTCCTTCCTGTATTTCACTGTCAATGCCAAACCAGCTCAAAGCTCTCTTCATTGATTCCAACCTAATTTGGCATCATTCTAGATCAAGCTTACTAGATTCTTTTGCTATTCAATCAAGGTAATAGTGGCAAAGCATTTAGTAAATTTTAAAGTGCTATAGAAGCATAAGAAATTATTATTTTCTCTGGGCTAGACTCCTAAGGTTTTTATTTCAATCTTGGTTGCTACTCTGAGACAATCAGGTACCATGATCACACAATTCTAAACTGGAAGGCACTTCCTTTTCCTGAGAATTAGGAGATAAATAGAATTGAGCACACATATATGATTTAAAATAATCATAACTGAAGTGACTTTTCCTCAGAGCTAATAAAATAATTAAAATTTCTCAAAGACACATGTATATCTTTTCTCAGTAATTCCATAGAGAATCAAGTGCATTATTGACTGTCTCCAACTTTTAGTGAATCTTAAACTCTGTCTCAAATTATTTCCAAGAGATTTGGCCCATAATTCTGGTCTGGAGTTTTAAAAGTCTGCTCATGTCCTTACTGCCAAGTTTTAATTACTTCCTGCAGGGGGTCCTTCTCCTCTTACTCCCTGAGATTATTCAGAAGAGAGACATATGCTCGCTGCTAAACCAAAATGAACTTCCAGCCACAAAGATTTTTTTCTCTCTCATTTTATTTTTTCCCTCCAAACAGTGAAGAATAAGGTCTGTTTTCTTTCTAGGGGGAAAAAATACACTTGCTTTGCCTCTGAAACAATAAAAGCCCCTTCCCTATCTTCAAAAACCCCCAAGAGAATTTTCTTGATATAATCTTAGAAAAGTGGGAGGTTTAATCTGCATATAATGGCTGAGTTTAATTAAATAAAACTTCATGGCCAGATTTCCCTGGAAAGTTGAGAAAATGATATCTTTTGCAACCTGGATCATCAGTTAAAGAAGTAAAGTGATGGACTCTATTGCAACAGAAGAGCTAATTAAACTGGAAATACACTACTTGCACCCCAACATTGTTTGCAGACATGACAAAGTACTAAATAGTTCTGCACAGGCAATTAAGAGACAGGACACTCAATAATGTGTTAATTCTTTCAAAAATATAATCTTTACAAGAAAATTCGTGAAGGCGGGGTGGGCATGGGATAGAGTCATAAAGCTAGAATTCATTGAGCATTGGGTGAGGGAACTGTAAGTGCCAGAAATGACTTTGCCCCTTTCCTGACTGGGTGACTATGGGCAAGTCTTTTAAAACTCTGTGGCTCAGTCTCCTTATTTCTAGATAGGGATGGTATAGTGACCACTTTCAGGTTTATTGCAAAAATAAGATATACACAGCTTTTGATAGTACTTTGAAAACTGTCTAGTACGTAGATTTGAGTTCTGGTTTGTTTATAGTTCTCCATCTCTGTTTGCTTTGGATTCTTTATTCTCTATCAAAGACTTTATTCAAATGGTTGATTGTCATTTCTACTTCAGACCCAGACACCCAAAAGCTGTCAGGAAGCACTGTGTGCAAAGCTGGCTTCAGAACAAGGTGATAGCTTTGGACCATCTTTTGGCCGAGAGACGCTCAAAGGTCCTGCCTGAATCAGAGTGGGAGGTGGCAGATGCCTAGCAGCTAGTAATGTGGGCTCAGGAGACTTAATCCTCATGTTTTTCATCTTAGGTTCCATGTCCATCCTCCATTTTTCCATATTTCTCAACTTCAGGGCATCTGCTCCAGAGAACAAATTTGGGATCTCTTTTGGGGGAAAAGAAGAGTGATAACCTGGCTAACTGGGGTCAGAAATGTACCCAAGTTTATAAATAATTTATATAAAGTCTTAGCTAATGATTTGGTCCAATTTTGATTTAGGCATTCAACTAGCTTGCTTTCACACGTGGGAAATGCTATAATTATTATTTTCCTCATATTTACTATTTTAAGAAAATTCTGGTCTAGATTCTCATAATTGCATATAATTTTTATAATTTTGGTATGGGGGAGGTGAGAGGAAGCATGATTTCCAATATCTATGGGAAAATAAAAAGAATTAGAGATTAGCTCAAAAACACATGTAGAAATTTGGAGAGTGTTTTTACTTTAGGCCAGGATCTAAGTAGATGCACTCTCAAAATCCATTATTATTATGTTTTTTCATGAAGAGACCTCTTTTTTTAATATAAATTTATTTATTTATTTAATTTTGGCTGCATTGGGTCTTCGTTGCTGCACACGGGCTTTCTCTAGTTGCGGTGAGCGGGGCCTACTCTTCATTGTGGTGCACGGGCTTCTCACTGAGGTGGCTTCCCTTGTTGCAGAACATGGGCTCTGGGCATGTGGGCTTTGGTAGTTGTGATGCGAGGGCTCAGTAGTTGTGGCACGAGGGCTCTAGAGTGCAGGCTCATTAGTTGTGGCGCACGGGCTTATTTGCTCTGAGACATGTGGGATCTTCCCGGACCAGGGCTCGAATCCATGTCCCCTGCATTGGCAGGCAGATTCTTAACCACTGGGCCACCAGGGAAGTCAGAGACCTCTTTATAGTGGTCCTTTACTTGGGTGAATTTTGTGTTATGGTGGTTTTATTTGTTTGTGAAGTCTTTGACACTCATCCCATTGAGAGGTGGTGTCTAATTCTCCTCCCCTTGAATATAGATTGACATTTCTGACATGCTTCTAACAAATGTAAGATGGAAGAAATGACACATGGTGACTTCAGAGGCTGGGTTATAAAAGGTGATTCTAGGTCTGCCTGGCTCACTTTCTCTCTGGGACATGCACATTTGGAGTGTGGAACTATCATGTAAGAAGTCCGGCTACCCTGAAGAAGCCATGTGTGACAGATCATGAGGGAAGACCAAATAGAGATAAAGAGAGATGCTGAAAGAGCCCCAGCTACTGGGGCTCCATCTCTTTATGACTTCTCAGCTCAGGCGCTATGTATGTGTGTACCTCTCTGGTGATATCCAAGTGAGGAAGCCTTCAAGATTACTCCAGCACCAGCAGCTGTGTGACAAACACAAGACTTTAAGTAGATCCTCCTATCTGAGCCAAAACAACCTCCAGAAACCTGAGAAATAATACTAATAATTGAGGCTGTTTTGCATCACTAAGTTGGGGGTGGTTTGTTACGTAATAGTAGGTAACTAGAACACTTACAGTGTTGGTCCAAGTACTCAACCTGTGAAGACATAGCCATGGAAATCAGTTCTCTGTAAGGAGGTCTTGGCTCTGCCCCCATTAACTTCTCAATCTTAGGGAAGATACTTTAACAAATTCTTCAAATCTCAGATTTCCCATTTGTAAAACGTGAATGACGATACCCTGTAAGCAGGGCTTTCCTGTTAAGTGAGAAAAAATCTGGGGGAACTCTAGGTACTGCAAAACACAACATAAAGTTGTGAGTTGTTAGTGAAATTTTCATGATGAGTAGCATTTCCCATGAGTGAGTTTGCTGAGGGGTTTTCAAAAACTTGGCCGAGGCTATCTCTGTTGGGTAGTTGAGGTTTGGGGGAAGGGCGGATACTTCTGTCCATGTAATCAAATTAATATCTTAATATTTTATTGTATTTAAGTGGTTTTTTTCTAAATAAATGCAATGGCGTGTAAAATCACAATCTCCATACTAAGGAAAATGTCAGTAACATGTAGGAGTGGAAAGATAGGGGCATGTACCTTCATTTGTATTGGGAGCCCAGCAAAGATTCGTGATTGAAGATTGGATGTGTTTTTCATGGAATATCAGCATGTCACA
The DNA here is from genome assembly GCF_028021215.1 of Eschrichtius robustus. NCBI lineage: Eukaryota > Metazoa > Chordata > Mammalia > Artiodactyla > Eschrichtiidae > Eschrichtius > Eschrichtius robustus. The sequence goes on along the minus strand of NC_090835.1, from coordinate 54,938,884 downwards.
ATGATATTCATTCCTAATGATCAGATCACTTGCCATCACATTCATACATTGCTTTTATTTTTTATTTTTTATTTTTTTTAAGTAGAAGAAGGGATAAGCAACAATTTAAGAACAATTTACAGGGCTCAGCAGCCTTAGTGACCAATAAATAGGAGTAACAATATAGTGTGGCAGGTTTAATCTCAATCTACAAAATTAGATGTGCAAGAAGCAGTCTTTTCTTTTTCTCCCACTCAATTTAATTTTTATTTTGAGCCCTCATTCTACCCTGCATGTGATGGTGGAAAGTTAATCACAGTCAGTTTGTGCTTTCCCCCCATTCAGGATTGCATCTAATTTCTGTATTCCTTCTGTCATCTTAAAATACTGGGAGAGTAATGTGTTCCTTTATGTCATCTGTGTTTGATAGACCTTGTATCTCACTTTTGGAAAGTGACTTTACTGCCTAAAATGCAGTGATTCTTAAACTTTAGTGGGCATCAGAATCACCTGGAAGCTTGTTAAGACACAGATCCCTGGGGCCCACCCCCAGAATTTCTGATTCAATAGATCTGCATGGCCTGAGGATTTGCCTTTCTAATAAGTTTCCAGAGGATGCTGATGCTGGTGATTCTGGACTACACTTTGATGTCCACTGACCTTAAGATGAAAAAGTCAGATCTGCCTACTTTACTGAGAGCCTAACTTATCTTAGGAAAGCCTCCTCTACAAGAAACCCCATTGCTCTGTATCACACACCAACCAAATGCAAAAGGTGATTCCAGAAGGATTTCAGAGAGAGGGGTAAGTGCATTTCAGGATTTTAGCTTTAATAAACCTTGTCATTTATTCTTTCATTCTTTCAATCATTTGCTGTATATTAGTTTCAGAAGCTATCAAACAAAAAATTAAAATGTGACCTGGATAGAGAAAGAGAGAAACAAAGCCTTTCTATCTCCCTACTCACAAGATGGATCACATGTCCCATCCCATTAAGAAAAAATATAGGTTTTCCCAATGATTTGAATAAATGAAATCCATCTCATTACCCTTTCCTGAATCTGAAACAACCACTATCAAATGTGTCATCTCATTTTGCTTTGTATATGCAACTGCTGGAGAAATCTTGAACAGTCTAGGAACAAAATCATTTTTTTTTTCCCAAGGTTTCTTTCTTTCTTTCCTTCCTTCCTTCCTTCCTTCCTTCCTTCCTTCCTTCCTTCCTTCCTTCCTTCCTTCCTTCCTTCCTTCCTTCCTTTCTTTCTTTCTGGCTGTGTTGGGTCTTCGTTTCTGTGCGAGAGCTTTCTCTAGTTGCGGCGAGCGGGGTCCACTCTTCATCGCGGTGCGCGGGCCTCTCATTATCGCGGCCTCTCTTGTTGCGGAGCACAGGCTCCAGATGCGCAGGCTCAGTAGTTGTGGCTCACGGGTCCAGCTGCTCCGCGGCATGTGGGATCTCCCCAGACCAGGGCTCGAACCCGTGTCACCTGCATCGGCAGGCAGATTCTCAACCACTGCGCCACCAGGGAAGCCCCAAAATCATTTTTAATTACATACACTTTTGGAACTTTGCTTCTTTCAAGGTAGGGAATACTGGCCACCCCATTTGGCTATGAGTGCTCTCTCACTCTCCCTGTCTGTCTCTCTCATTCTCTGCAGTCTACAGGCTGCATATTTTATAATTCCTTTCTGCACATCCAACCCTTTTATTTGGTGAGATTTCTGTGGAATCTGTTAGGTGTGTGTCATGTAGTTTACTGGCTTGAAAGAAACTCACTTTTAAGGTGTTCTTTCTGGGAGACAAATAAAAGAAAGAGGAACCAATACCATACCTGCTTGATAATGAAAATCGACAAAGTGTCTTTCTGAAATAAACAGCTAGACTCCCCTTAGACCATCACGCACACACGCGCATGCACGCGCGCATGTGCACACACACAAACACACACACACATCAGAGTTCCTCAGTGCTGAATCCCAGGTCCTCTTTTCACTTTACTTGGTCTTATTGTTAAGCTTGGTGACTGACAATGTATCATATGACTTGATTTCAAAAAAGATCCCAGAATGTCTGGCATCCATGTGTTCAAGAAGCAAATGTATTACGGGAGGAGAGTGCTGGCTATGGAGTCACACACTTGGGTTAAAATTCTGGCTATGCCACATTCACTATGTGAGCTTGGTCAAGTCACATAGTTTAGATACGTGACTTAACTTCTCTTTGCTTCAGTAAGATGGGGATGATGGGAATGATAATTCCTGCCTCCCAGGTGTGGGGATTGGCAATGCATGTGAAGCACTTAGCACAGTATCTGCACACTCAACAATTCATAGTTGTTACTCCATGTGTTCTGTTGCCCTTTCTTTCCTGCCATTTTCTGTCTCTGTAGAGATGAAAATCTTCTTTTCTTGGCCACTAGGTGGAGAAAGCAAGCTTTCTACAGTATTTGGATTAAACACAAGGCCAAATCATCCTGACCAAAATACTGCAGATATTTAAGGGAAAGTTTTTGTTTTTCCTTCCTCTTCTTTAGAACTTCAGACAGCATGAACAGGGTATTTGGAGAGATGTCTGGAGAATTCTTGAGCAGTTCACAATGAAATGTTTGAGTTTTGAGTGTGGTCCTGCCTCGAGGCACTAGATTTTACCCAGGGATGGTACAAGGCAAATGATAAAGTTCACAATTCAGCTTTCCAGAACCTTCTTATCCTCCATGCCTTAATCTCTTCTCACTTGCATTTCAAGCAGGCACCTGCTCAGTATTTTTTTTTTCCTTCTGAGGTATTATATAGCTGCTGATTCCCACGGACATTTGCATTTTGACACGAACTCCCTTGATACGTTACCTTTCTTCAGTCTAATATAGTAGTAATGGGAACCCATTGGACTTACTTCACAAAACTGTTGGGAGGATCATTTAGTTAATACATGTGCAATCATGTGTGAACTCTAAGTTCTCTACAAGTAAGTTCTTTTTATATTGAGGATATAAATTTCTGCCTTTAAATAAATAAGTTGAGAAGTCCAAAAGATTCTTGAGAAAGAATCAGGTTTGCAAGGGGATGAGGTTACCTTTCTAGGTGAAGGCACTGTGGTGCCCTGCACATAGGCCAGGTATTACTCCAAGCTCCATATTTCCTGCCTTACACTCCTCATCTCTCCTTCTCACCTTGTTTCCAAAGTCTCTTTTCATTTGCTTTCATACCTATTTTTTACCTTCCCACTACCGACCCTTCAGATGAACAACTATTTGCAATGTTAATCCATGCTATTGATTGGTATCTTCCTAAGAATTATCTCGTCGGCTCCAAAAATTGCAGCTACACCTATATCCCTAATCCAACATTCAATAACCCATACTATTCCAACAAGTACCTCATGATCTCTGTGTATATAAGGATATTCTGGCAAGAATCATCCAAAGAGTTTTCATTTTTACACATACTTTCACTTACGGTGCAAATTTTATTCTTTCCGTGATGGAAAATAACCAAGTTCCATACCAAATTTTTAGCCTGTAATTCACGTAATTGTATTGTAAAAAAAAAAAAAAAAAAAAAAATTATCTCATACTTTAAAAAATAGTCCCATTTGCCTTTCCACTAGTGTTCCTTGCAGGCATTTTTGTTGTTGTTTTTGTTTTCCTATGTTATTTAAGGAGGGAAAAAGCCAGGAAAAATTTTAGTTTATGTTCAGTAAATTTCTGCTCTAGGACTTGAGGTTTCTATAGGCATCCAAGAGCATAGCTGGATCCCTGAAATGCTATTCCATTTAAATGTGGTTTGAAATAGCACACTTATTTCCACTAGATTTACTTTAAATGCATCTCACAGAGTGATCATTTTTGCATAATACACATACACACACACACACACACACAGGCATCTAGGGCCTAAATGTAAGTGTAAATTCCATACTTTTCCCTTATAAAATTTTCTGATTCTCAATTTATAGTGTCAATTTGCAATCACTACATTCCATAAGCATAAGACATTCATATATATTAAATGTCTTATAAGGGGCTTTCCCCCAAACAGATTCTGAGACAAAGATTTGAGTGCAAGCAGCTTCTAGGGAAGTACAGGTAACATGGGTAGGTGAGGGGCAAAGAAATACAGTGAAGATAAGCAGACAATGAAGTGTATATTATAAAGTGGGCTCCCATATAGACTGGAGCTTAGTCCTGTGCAGAAACTCTGGAAATGATGCAAAATACAGTCCTTAGTATTATTGGGTGAAGAGTGAGGAAAAGGGGGTATTGATATCTCTATACCTGTCAGTCATTTGTTACTGACTTCTAGAGGAGGGAAGATCTTAATTCTCAGCCCTTCCCATAAGCCTTGCATGTGAAGCCCTCCAACAAAGATGCAAGTTCTGGCCATTTCTTCTGCCAAGCACAGAAATGGTAAGAAGACCCAAAATGAAAGGGGTGGAGGACTGATCTGCCTGTTATGCCCACCTATTAGCAAAAAATTGCTACTCATATATCACAATCCATGTTCATGCCTACATTTATATCAAGTCCCCAAACTAAAATTCAATAGTCAGTTATAGCTCAATAAAGCTGGAAAAACTTAATTCATAACCCCCTGAAAAATAAATCTCCAGGTCAGATGTTTTCATTGGAGAATTCTAGAAAACATTTAAAGAAGTAAAAACAATTTTACACGATGTCCTCCAGAAAACAGAAGAGGAGGAAACATTTCCCAGTGTATTTTATGAGGCATAATTGCTAATATCACAAAAAATAATCATTCTATACACTAATGAGGAAATGCAGGAGTTGAAATTAAAACACAGTTATCATTACAATTATTTCAATACTTAGATATACACTTTAAAAAGCATATACCTTTAAAAAAGTCCAGGTTTTGTATGTTGAACATTACAAAATGCTGTTAAGTCAAAGAAGAGAACATAACTGTTCATGGATTGAAAGGCCCAACATATTAAAGATGTCAATGCTCCAAGGTGATCTGTAGATTAAGTACAATTCCTCTCAACATCCTAGCGAGATTTTTTTCTAGAGATAGTCAACGTTATTGTACAATTTATACAGAAAGGCACAGGTCTTAGAGTAGCTGAAACAATCTTGACAAAGAAGAGTACAGTGGAAGGAATCCCTTTCCCTGATGTTAAGGCTTACTGTACAGCTATAGTAACCAAGAGTGTGTGGTATTGGTGGAGGAACAGGCATATAGACCTATAGAACCAAACAGAGAACCCAGAAATAGACCCAAACAAAAATGCCCAGTTGATTTTATACCAAAGTGAAAGAGAAATTAAGTGAAGAAAGAATACCCTTTTCAACAAATGATGCAGGAACAATCAAACATCCATAGGCAAAAAAAAAAAAAAGATCATGAACTTAAAGGCAAAATGTAAACATATCAGTCCTTGGGAAAAGCAAAATTATTCTTCTATTTTATGTTGTGTAACGTACATCACTTCCCTGTCTCTTGACAACAGTTTATTTGATTTCATTTCTTTTGAGAAGCAGGATAGAGTCTGAATGGGAATAATAATAACAGCCCCCAACTCAAACGGAAGTTAGAAGGATTAAGTCAATCAACATGGGAGCCTGAGGAACAGTTCCCAATACCTGGTAAGAAGTCTAAACGTATTAGGGGTTTTCTAATATTTAATTCTGAATATTCTCTTACAATTATCATTAGGAAGATGTTTCCCAAATCCACATGTTAAAGGCCTATCGATTAAGAGAAATCAGAACCCGGAATTTCGATCACTTTTATACACAGGGAAGTGATGCAACATAGTTGGATGCTTTTTGTATTTTTTTCCAAGGGAAGCTTGTTTCCAATCCTATTTTGCCCATGAAATACCATTTTTGGCTTATTAGAATGATGTAATAGACACCTATCTGAGATCTCAGCTTGGTATAAAGAGTAGAATTGGTTTGCAATAGAACTAGAGTGGAGATATAAAGTGAGTAAAAGATTAAATATAGATACTATTATGAGCTAGGATGAGGACAATACCAACAATAATGGTGCCTCAAAATATGGATTTTCCCACTCATATTGGAATTCCTAAAGTTTATAATGCAAGACATGTAGCCCCCAAATTAAATATTTCCCTCCTGGTTCTGAGAAGTTTTGTTTTTAAATTCGGGATTTGTTTCCCCGAAATAAGCTGTTCTTTTCAGTATCCATCAAAAACTATGAAAAAGTGTAGTTTATTCTCATCACATGGTTCAGTCAATGAATTTAAAGATTTTATTTTATATTTTCTTTGGCATCTATCCAGTCAAATGTATGCCCTGATTTCATGCATATTTTGAAAATTAAAGGTAAATTTCTACTTGTATTTTACATAATGAACCTCATGCCTAATCCTTGGTGGTCTTTTTGGTTTTAACATGGCATTTCTTTTTCTAAAATGCTGATCAATTTCAAAATTATCTGTGAATTTTCCCAACTTATAAACTTTATATCCTACTCATCTATACTGCTATCATTGCTAGGTAAGAACACATTTTAGAATTGGCATGATGTTAACAACAATTAACCATTTTGTAGATTCTTGCTCCAATTAGAATTCCAAGACTAAACTAGATTATCTATTGTCAATTTGGTACTATCACCACTACACTCTAAGGGTAGGAAATATATTTCCTGGAATCCTCTTCAACATACGGTTCCAGGTTGGCATTTGCCAATGAAAGGAACTCATGTCTGATTTCAAAGGTGGAAGCAAAGCAGAAGGCATTGCCTTCTCTGCCTCTGGAGGCTGGTACGGCCAGATGTGCAGAGAGATGAGAGTTTACAGCAGCTTCCTGCTGACTCCAGAATATGACCCACTTTTCAGATAAAGCAAATGGTGGGAGCTTCTCAGTGATTCTCAAAACTTATAACAGCCTCCAGGAAAATGTTGAAAAATCACCAAATTCGGTCTTTCATGCTGAAATCTTCAGCATCAATTCCTCTGACTTCTGTTAGTAGCTCCCCTGTCCTTCTATAACAGCTTTGCTGTCACTCTTCTAACTGCCACATAAATCCCTAATTCTGTATTAAATCTGCTATGCCTGGAATACATAGAGTCATTCTGTTTTCTTGACTGAACCCTAACTGATACAAAGACTTTCAACACCTTGAAAATAGTATCCCAAATATATCCACAAGTCCTCATCAAGTATCCCAACTGAATTCACTGAAAAATATTCTCTGCCACATGGCACCTGCCATGTTGCTCTTCTCTTAAGATTACTCCATCACGTCCACGATTGCCAGTGCCCATGAGTATGTCCCTGGACCCCAATGATGCCATGCAAAGTTGACCATCTCCAGATAGCTCTAAACTGCTGAGAATGACATCCTGAAAATCTAAGCAATGCCCAAGTTAAATCACAATTTGGGTAAAAGTGGGAGAATGCCATGGTTCCCCCATTTAGGGTCAAACTTCAACACAAACATCCAATTCAACATCAAACATCAACTCCTAAACCCTGCCTATGTCCAGTGTTTCTTAGAGTCACTCATGATAATATCAACTTCGACTTCTGTCTGCTGTTCATCACTTTTGTGGGCTCAACATGTATGGAAACCCAACACTGTATTCTCGACCCTCTCTCTTGAGCAGATCTCCCCCCACGCGATTCCTCTACTCTTGGAAGCTACCATGCATGGTGACTGTACTCAGAGGATCTGCATCAGTTGCACTGTGTGGTTAGACACGTCCATCCCACCCTTGGGCAGAACTTAAGCTAAAGTGGTGATTCCACTAAGTGAATGTAGATTATTATTTTGACTTAGTGTTCAGAAAAGTCAGGGGAAGTAGTGAAAAGAAACCTTTCTGGAACCTGCTTCTCAGGAAGAGCATAATGGTTAAGTCTGGAAACTTCAGAGCAGACTGCCAAGGCTTAAATGTTACCTAAAGCACTTACTCATTGTATGTCTTTGCTAAGTTACTTAACCTCTCTGTCTGTAGAAAGCATAGAATAATAGTATGCACATAGTAGGGTTGTTATGAGGACATCTTAATTATGATGATAGTTTTTTGTGTGTTCCCACTAAGTAACTTTGGCAAAATCCCTTTGCATTGACTGTGTTTGCAAATCCCCCAAATGGAAGTTCTATTAACCATTTTAGCTCTACTGTTCTATGGATCTACATGTATTTTCTTCATCAGCATGACTTTAATCCAGTTGGAAAAACAGCAACAATAAGAAACCACACTGATTTTCTCCATGTCCAGGGCAAGTTGCATTGAAACCGCTAACCCTTTCACTGAACTGCATGCTGGGCAGTAAATTCTGAGAGTAAATCTTAAATAGTGAAAGAAAAACAAGAATTCTCTCAGTTGAGAATGTCCTCTGACATTAAGCGGTATGTAAAACTGTTATTTTTCTAACTTCTGATGCCCTCTATCCCCACTTCCAACTATGAAAATTGCTAAGTGTTGACCTTATATTCCACTTAGACCAGTGCAGCCCTCTTGATAACTGTGGTCAGAATCTGATTTGTTCTAACTGTGGACATACATCATTCCTTGCATTTTAGCTACTTAGAAGACAGATAGATTATTAGCTCTGTGGGTCAAAAAAAAAAAAATAGGGACTTATATGTATTTTTTCCTCTTCAGTATAGTTTACTTATGAATCAGAAACCCAACAAGAAGTTATAAACTGCTGAGTTTAAGTGGTATCCTATAGCTTTGGTTATGTCAGGCTTCAATTACACAAAGCACAAGCCTCTGTAGATATGTTAAGCAGAAAGAAATTTAATACAGAGAATTACGTTGAATCAGAAATTAGTAGAAGGACTTGGATCTTGGGCTGTGCCATGAATCTCTCTCAGAAAAACATTGTGGAATTAGTTCATTAGGGCAGCTGTAACTTCTACCAGGAAGGCACTCATGGAAGTGTGAGCTCCAAAAGCAAATCCCCTGCCATGTCCCTAGAGCCATGTCATGCCTACTAGATATCTACTGGGAAAATAATGGATGCCACCTGGCCTCTTGGCATGCATAACAATGGTGAATTTCAATGCTGTTACAGGAAAAAATACCTCATTCCAGCTACATCTCAGCCTCACTTTTTGTGTTCCAAATCTCATGGAAGTGAGTCTGATTCATTGAAACTAAAGATTTGGAACTCTAGCTATAAAGGAGCAGAGAAATGTAATTATTGGCTAGTCAGGCTCTGTAGTACACTGGGGCATTCTAGAAGGAGGATAAGATTCTTGTTGAAAGCTAATCCACCATAGCCATCACAAGCATTTATGGAGGACATTTTTTCCTGATTGCAAAAGTAATACGGTCTTATTTAACAATGATAAACTGAGAAAAGTATAAAGAAGAAAAAATAAATCTCTACTTATACTGAGAACATGTTAATATATATTTTTCCATGTAGAATTTTTCTAAAACTTTGTCATTAAAGGCTCTTATATTTATTTGTTGTTTTTAAGGCCTTTGTCTTTTGGGGATTTCTGTTACGGAGGGAAAAATGATTTTAGTGCCTATTTCCAATCAATCCACATTGTATTTCAAAATGTCACTTAGAAAAAAAACTTCAATTTTCAATTCACCTGGAGTCTCTGATATAAGTCAGAGCAACCATACCCAAATGGTCATCAACTACTTTTATTTCCACAGTGGATTAGATTCATAACCTAACACTTTAAATTTGCTTTGCAAAGTGCTACAAAATACAGAAAAATATTAAATGATCTATATAGTATTGTATATTTTGATTAACATATATAATGAACAGTGTGTGACATATTGAAAAAAATAGTAAAAGTCTGTTGCCTAAAGGAGAGGTGATTAAAATAAACTGTAAAAAGTAGAATTCAAGAATTTCATCATAACCAAACCCAACCTCCTAAACTTTTGATTGATATTCCAAACTTGCTGCAAATATTTGTGAAAACAAATAAATGTTCCTATTTCACCAGTATGAACTGCAAGAGAAAGAATATTTGTAAAGAACCTAGCATGAGGTAATACCTCTGGATAATCAAGTCTCACAGTGATTCTGCCATAATCAATGAGAAAAATCTGATCTATAATTAAAATGCATTGACACAATGAAACATTCATTAGCTGGCTGTACCACAGGGGCAGAGGGGTAGGGTGGAGGCAGTGGGGTGGGCTGAGAAAGCCGAGCCTGTGATACCAGCTCTCTCAAACTCTCTCAGGATAGGTGTTTTTTGTTTTTTGTTTTTTCCAGGAATGGAACTGCTTGTCACCAGAATCCCCAAACAATACTTGGTTTTTCAGGGTAGGGGAGTGTTAGGGACTGAAACTTGTGCCCCTACACCCTCCAAATTTGTATGTTGAAATTCTAAACCCCAGGACCTTAGAATGTGACTATATTTGGAGATGGGGCCTTTAAAGAGGTAATTAAGTTGAAATGAGGTTGTTAGGCTGGGCCCTAATCCAATATGACTGGTGCCCTTATAAGAAGAGATTAGGAAGATGCAAGAGGGAAGAGATATGGGAACATATGTATATGTATAACTGATTCACTTTGTTATAAAGCAGAAACTAACACACCATTGTAAAGCAATTATACTCCAATAAAGATGTTAAAAATAAATAAATAAATAAATAAATAAGAAGAGATTAGGAAGCAGAGTCAGCCTCCAGGGAGGCTTATGTACAGAGAAGGCCAAGTGAGAACACAGTGGGAATGACACCATCTGCAAACCAAGGAGAGAGCTTTCAGGAGAATCCAAGCCTGCCAACACTGTGATCTTAGATTTGGCCTCCAGAAGTATGAGAAATAAATAAGTAGTTGTTTAAACCACCCCTTCTGTGGTATTTTGTTATGGCAGCCCAAGCAAACTAATACAGGGAGAAAAAAAGTGAAATGTGTAATTTAAACAAATAAGTTTGATGCTCCTCTTGGTATAGAAAAGTTGTTTTCAAACAGGAAATTCTTCGCCTCCTAAGGGACATTGGGCAATGTCTGGGGACATTTTGATTGTCACATGGGGGGGTGGGGGCAGGGTCTACTGACATATAGTGAATAGAAGCTATGGATACTGTGAGACATCCTACAGTGCACAGAACGGTCCCCCTCCTCCAGAGCAGAGAATGATCCAGCCCAAGAACTGAGGTTGAGAAATTCTACTGACTGTAATGGCATGAATTTGCCTCACAGGTTTGTGATTTGGGAATGAGGAGATGTAACTTTTTTTTTTTTTCTGGTAGGGCCTACAAAGTCATTTCTGCAACAGCTAATTATCTTGTACCAGCTACTCTGAACAGTTAGCTAGAGGATGTTTCACTAATGATCCCATCAGGCCGGTTGGCCCTACCTGTGATGAACATACTAGACCAGGGAACTTTCCACTTTACTATTAGCAGAATGGAAACATTTCTGCTATTCTGTTCTCACAAAATGCAGAAGGCAGAAACTAATTCCATATGTCAAATGTTTCTTCCTTTAAAGATGAAGGACAAATAAGCCCATTCTTTTTGCCCACAAATGTACTGGACATGAATTTATTAAACCAATTAATTATTGAAGTGAATTTTTAAATGCCTTATTTAGTGATAAGGAATATTAAAACTGAGTTAGGTCAGGTTTTTTTTTTAAGACGATGAGTCACTTGAAGCTTAACTTCTATCATTTATATCCTCTGACATTGTTTTCTTTTTCTCTTTCTCCTTTACCCTCATCTGTATCTAGTCACCAAGAAACAGCAAGAAAGGCAATGATGTTCAAACCTGAGAAGATGGATTAACGCAAGGATGCTCTACTCCTCCCGAGATTAAGCTGGACCTCTTGCTCTTATGGGCTACTGTGATGCTCTTTGGATAGAATAAACATGTAATGTTCTTATGCTTGGGGACAAATAGGGAAGATGAAGGACATCTGGCTCTACTGACCCCTCAGAATTCTGCAGTGTAGGATTTTTTTTAAAAAAGTCTTTTAGGATCACAGGATCACATAACAATGGAAGGCTCGGTGAATTCAGTAGACACAATAACTCCAGCTGGTATCATATGTCTGGCTTTGACATGGTAATGGTAATTTAGGTGATTTCAGTGATGAGAGAATCTGCAGATCACCACCTCTGCTTGTTCCCTGCTTCTTCCCCTCATCCAAGTGCTGGCCTAAATCAAAACTTTAAGATTCACAATTCATCAAGATGACTCTGAGTGCATGATAAATTGGGCAGATTAGATTTTATGTATCTTTAGCTCCACAAATCATCATTTATGAGTCCCACTGTTGGATGCAGAGTGAGGAGAGAAATAGGGAAATATGGGAACCAGGGTGTGATAATCTCATTTGAATTAGACAAATGAGGCCCTGCTGGAAAGGAACACCCAGGGTCTCTGAACAAATTTATGAAGTCAAAACAAGAAATAATTACAGTGCAGAAATGGCTGGTGCTGGATGAACCCACTTCATTCCTAATGTTGGTTGGCAGCTCTTCATCCTGATTATTCCATCTGGAGATAATTGTGTGATATCATGCATAAAATTAAATCATAAATCAACCCAACTAGTGAACAGGCCAGCAAGCTGCTGAGAAAGCCAAGCGTAGGGGAGGTGAGACTTCTCATCTTAGTGAGAGATATAGGAATGAAATTAAGAGAAGACCTGTAGGGGGTGACTCCCAGCAAGTCTGCAGGCTCGCTTGCTGACAACTGCCGCCAAAGTCCATGTCTCAACAGAACAAGGACAGCCTACACGATGATGCGTTATCCATTTGCTGATGAGGGAAGAACGTTCTGTTCATGAAAGGAACCACATACTGCTTTTCAAGGATCTCTGTTTTGAGTTGGGGATGTCCAACATGCAATACTTTATTTCCTTTCCTGATGAAATGTTACTAGTGATAGAAAGTTTATAAACACAATGGAAGTCTTAAACAATAGCATAAAATCAAACAGTCTTCAAGGCTTAGTGTTTGGAGAATTAAAGAGTACACCATGGTCTCTGACTTAGTAAGTAAGCTGTGGTTAATTTACAGGTTATATTTGGAAAGGGTTTTTCAGAGGACAAGGTATGGTTTTAAAGCAGTGGCTATGATGCATATAAAAGAGTAAAGTAATTAGGATAAAGACAAATGTATTGTTTAAATGGTGACCATTGATTTCTATAAGTGCTTTTGCTGTGGACTGTAAGTTGGAGGGGGTCAAAACTCAAAGATGATCCCAGACTCCCTAAGAGCTCAGGCTGGAGCAAATGGCCGAAGGGCATTTAATACTTCTTTCAGCCGAATCATTTGAGATGATAAATCTCATGGCTTTGGAGATTCCATTTGTGACCATAATAAATGGAAAGTCCAGCTGTACGTTGAGTCTCTGAGCTTTCAAGTGGCAACAGTAGCAGATGTTGGGAGGCTGGTGGCTTGTGAGCATCTGCAGGAGGAGGGTCACAGAGCCGCTCAGCAGAGACGCCTAGTAGAAGACGATAATGAAGATAAATTCTTTCTTGTCCTTTTTTTCCCCTCTGAATAATATCGGGAACAGTAGAGCAAGAAAAGCCACCAGTTCTGAAAAATGCTTATTCTTTTGTTTCATTCCCAATTGTATTTTGTCCATATAATGCATATATACTGAACCCAAATACTTGTAAGTATAGGAATCTGGTTGGTTTTAGATAGTTCTAGAGTGTGGGCAAACCAAAAAAATGAAAAACCTTCATAGGAATAAATACTATTTACCTGTCTTTAATGACTTTCTTTCCCCCATCTCCTACCCCCCAAAAATGTTTGTTTCCTGTTCTTCATTTTGGCCAAACTCAACCAGAAACCAGGAACCACATACATACAACAATGTTATGACAATGAGCAGCATTAGAATTCTATTTTATCAGGTTTATTTAATTGGCCAGAAGTCTTTTAGTTGCAAACCTCAGAAACCCAACTCAAACTAGTCTATGTAAAGAGAAGAAATTTATTGTCTTATGTAAATCTATCTATCTACCTATCTATCCATCCATCCATCTATGTATGTATGTATGTATGTATCTATCTATCTATCTATCCTATCTAGTTATCTACCTATTATCTATTATTATCTACCTATTATCTATCCATCCAGCTATCTATCATCTATTCATCTCTATTCATCTATCCATCCAGCTATCTATCTATCTACCCAGGCATCTGTCTGTCTGTCTGTCTGTCTATCTATCTATCTATCTATCTATCTATCTATCTATCTATCTATCTATCTATCTATCTATCTATCTATCTATGCACTGGTTCAGGCAAGACTGCATCCAAGTCTCAAATAGTCCTCTCCTATATTCTCTCTCTCTTTCTCCCTACCTATATCTCTCTATTTTTTTTAATTTATTTATTTATTTATTTATTTTTATTTTTGGCTGTGTTGGGTCTTCGTTTCTGTGCAAGGGCTTTCTCTAGTTGTGGCAAGTGGGGGCTACTCTTCATCGCGGTGCATGGGCCTCTCACTATCGCGGCCTTCCTTACCTATATCTCTTGATTCTACTTTTTTCCTTGGTTTTATTCTCAGTTATGTTCCCTTTCTATAAAAACAAAGCCCCAGTGGCTCCAGACATATATATTCCTTGGGATCCATGATTTCCCAGTGGAGGAGAGTATATCTTTCACAGTGATTTTAGCAAACTTAGTACAAAGTGGTATATGTGGAGGAAATTGTGACTAGGCACTCTGATTGGAGCCAGACTGAATGCCTTGCATTTAGCCTACAACCGTAAGTTTGCTAAAGTTTTAAAGCTGGAAAATAAAAGACCAAATCTTTGTTTTAGAAGGATTACTCTGTCACCAATGTGAGGAAAGACTCAGAATTGGAGAAAACTAGATTCTAGAAAAGGAGTGCAGGCAGCAGAAGGTGAGGGGGTACTGGCAGAAGCATTAGAAAGGATAAAAAGCAGATCGCAAAGGCCTCTGAGGAATATAATTGGAATAACTTAGCAACCAATTGAATGTGGACAAATGAAGAAAAAGGAAAAGTGAAAGACAGCACAGATGTTTCCAGTTTGGAAGACAGAGTGGATTTTAAGGTCATTCACTGATATGTTGAGACAGCTCAAAGTAGTGAGTTTGAATGCGTTCTTTCCTTGCAGATATTTTAAAGTAGTTTTTCTATCCCCTAGGTAGAAATACCAACAAATCTAATACCTCTTGCATTCCACTCATAGCAGAGAAATTGTGAACAGATTTTAGGCAACGTTCAAGATTGAAACTAGGGTAATGTTTTTATCAGCAGGGCCATTTAGTCAATTCTTCACGCTAATTCTACTAAAAGTAATCAAAGTTTAAATATTACTTTTCAGCTTTTAGTAATTCACAGTATTGATGTTATAAATATTTGATTTTTCTCAAAATAATATATACTATGATTTAAAGATTTTTTAATGTTAGTTTATTGAAGGCTGCTTTTAACAATTACCTGGAAGAGGGCACGTAGGAAGTGACAGATAGAGCCCACAGGTGCTGCAGTGCCCACAGGGTAGGCAAGGAAGAATATTGGGGCCAATAAAACTTTATTTACAAAAACAGATGGGCAGATGTAGTAATTTTTTAATATTAAATTATAACATCTATCTAGATTCCTGAGTTTTTTGTCACCTTCTTAAGTTTTTTTTTTGTTTGGCCCAAGGATAATGCCTCGATTTAGTCCCATTTAGATGGTACTAAGCCAACAGGAGTTTGTTACCAAATACAAGCTCAGAGCATTGGATTCAGGAGGGAAACTATGGGCAGGAAGATTGAGGGGAAAAAAAGAGTTTCTCCATCTGCTGATCAGCCTATAAGCCCAGATTTGGGGGAGCCAGACTCACTTGCAGAGTGTCAGAAGAACCACAGACCTATTTTGGGACATCATCTTTCAAACAAAGCCCACCTAACGACAGCGGCATGTCTATGAAGTTTTCGGTAGGTTTCCCTGGGCCAAAAATGTTCTCTTAAATTTTCTGAAATGTGTTAATAGTTTATAAAATGTGATATTGGATTTTGAGCCTTGCTACTAAAAATGTGGTCTGTGGATCAACATCTTCAACATCTCCTGCTTGCGTGTTAAAAATGCAAGTTCTCAGGCCACATCCCTGGCCCACTGGATCAAAATATGCATTTTAATAATATCCCCAGATAATCTGTGTACACATTAAAGTGTAAGAAATGGCCTCCAAAGTGGAGTACAAAATTAAAATAATAGAACTTTTATTTATTGTTGTTTATCTCATACTCTCACCAATTCAATAATATGTATATATTTTATAATTTATTATATCATTATAGTAGTACATATCTATTATTATTGGGGTTATATTTATAGACTTTTTTAATAGACAGAAATACATGAACAGAAATTTTTGGAGATCACTTCTTGGAAGGCTGCAACTCTAAGTCCTTGAAGAGAGAAATAAAAGAGGAAAGAAAAAAGCTTGGAGTATTCTAATTTTCTGGAGTGACCTTCAAGCTTAGTCTGTTATCCCAAGGTCATGATGACAAATTACTGCATCTATGAATTCATTAAAATGCTCATACAGCCCTCCAGGAAACTTCTTAACCTAAGCCATCCTCAAGTGGTTTATTCTTTTCCTGTAATACTTACTACCTGATCCCGGAACACAAAAGCAAGTTGAATTCATAAATCAATGCTTAGAAAATTATCTAGCGATAAAGAACAAAGCAAATTCAGAATTTGCACAATCCTTTCTTAGTCTGATTGAGGGAGTCTTAGCTATCCATTAAAAATTTTTTTTATTTCAGTATTTTTTTTTCTGTTTAAACAATGAAATGCAAATACCATGGTCATTAATGACCTGCTAAATGTTTCATCCCCTTGGAACAGGGAAGTTCATGCTTGGTCTGGCCCATTTCTGAGATGTACCCTCCTATGTAATTAGTGATGCTTTGACTCAACCACCTAGGCCCAAGTCAGTTTCTTGTTTCTTTCTTACTTCCTGTATCTCTATCCTCTCTTTCTCTTTTTTCTGTCCTCTTTGCCACACATTTCAGGTTATAAGTGACTCACATTAATAGAGAAAATAAAGAGAAATCAGTCAAAGGCTTTGAAAAGATGTTGATAGTAAAATTTAACTTGAGAACTACCTGAGGATTGGATAAATAGACATTTTTTTCAAGTAATGTTTAAATTTATTACTTTCATATATCTGAATGAGGCATTTGGGGGAAATTCAAATTGGCCAGGTCCTAGGCCAAACGATTTTCTTTTCAGCCTTTGCATTCAAGCTGCTCAAGAATGTATGTTTATAGTGCAGAGAAACCACATTTAGAAGATTGTCTCTGTTCTCCCTTCCAATGTTCCATATTGTGCTTGACTCTTACAGGCACCTGGGTCCACACATGACTCTTGTTTATGGAAGCTTCCCTTTTTCACTGTTTACCCTGCATCACTATCCCAATCCATGAACTGAGAATATCCATTCATCCAATCCGCTTTTATTAAGCACTAACTACGTAATCGTAGTCAGTGTTAGGCTCCAGCTATACAGAGTAAAAACACTCAATGCCTTTTACTTGAATTTTCCCAGAAACAGTCTGTAAGGAAAGGATTTGGATGCAGGCAATATTTTGAAGGTGATCCCAGGAAGCACAAGCAGAGGGGTGGGGGAAGTGAGGTGAGGAATTTGTACATTTATATTTATGAATGGGTCCTTGCTGTGGGTAGCCAGGACTCAGTCCTACTAGGGACACTTAAAAGAATCATGTAGAACACACCTCAAATTGTCCCAGTGAGGGACAAGGAAGTGGGGTGTGGCATATTTCCCTTCCAAATACGCCCACAACAATATCCCCCGGGCCATAACCTCTTCTTGCAATGTGACCTTGAGGTTCCTTTATTCAAGGGCTTGGGTGGATTTGCGACTTTGGTGGAGGTGGTTCTGTATGATACCAGAAGCTTGGACTTAAAGGGCGATACAGTTTCTTCCTGTTTCTCTTGGGATACTCATGCTTGTAGGAAGCCCTAAAGAGCCCTCACAGAGAAATTATATGGTGTTCCAGCCATCTGGCCCAGCTGAGGACCCAGCTACAGCCAGCACCTACTGCCAGAAATGGGAGTGGGCAGTTCTTCTGATGGTTCCCAACTTCAGTCAAGTCACTCTGAGCCTTTGCATCTTCCCAAATGTGGCCCAAACATCATAGAGCAGATGCTCTATGCTCTTTCCAACCCCTCATGCCCAGACTGGTGAGCTCCCAGGTAAGATCCATGTGGTCCTTTGGCTCTGAGTTTGGGGTGGTGTGCTATGCGGCGGTTGATAACCAGACACTGGGGCACTCATCCATCAACATCCAGCCCTTGTCAGATGTGATGCGCTAGGTCCCCAACACACTCAGGCTGCCCTGCATGGCCAAGCAAGTTCCTGCAGCCTTGTGGAAAGCCCACAGGCAGAGAATGACACTCAAAGTGGGAGCTGCTAGCTGTACTGTCCCTGCCCCTGCAGTTACAAGTGAGTGCTGAGTGGACCCAGGGCTCAGGGGCTGAGCAACACCACCTCTGGTCAAATGGCTCACACAGCAGGTGAAAGATGAACAGGTAAGCTGAAAGGCTGGAATATGCTAAATCCAATGACAGAGTTAGCGCAGGGCGCTCTGCAGCTCCAAGGAGACCCTCTACTCCAGGCCACTGAGGACCAGGAAGGTTTCCCAGAAGAACAGTTAAGTGAGCAGTTTAGCCTCCAAGGCTAAAAATTGGAAACCTCTCCAATATGACAAAACTCTCTGGAGAAAAACATTTACAAAGACATCTGTTTAAAAAAAAAAAAAAAAAAAAAAAAAGACATCTGTTTGGGGGGATAGCATTGTGTTGGCCAAAAACTGAAACCCTCGTAGGTTACAATTAAATATATGATCACTGTTGGCTTCCCTTTCTAAGAGAATAAGGTCTCAGGGTGGACAAAACTGATTTAATGACCTGCCTATCCTTAAGACCGGGAGGGATACCTTTGCTGTTTCGGTAAGTGAAGAAAATATGCTCTTTCATATTGATATTCTGTAAATTCCTACTTAATTCAAGAAGATATCATTTTCCAAAATGAAGATAGAGAAGGGGAAATTTTAAAATATCATTATCCTTTGGCTTTCCATCTGAATATGATGGCTTTGTTAAACACTGCTTTTTTAAACTAAATGTCTGACCCCCTACTCACCCAATTTTTCTGAGAATTTCCATGATGCTGAACAAACCCTTCTCTGTGTCATCTCTGTGTGAATACATTTCCTAGTGTTTTTGATTTCTTGACTCTTAGTGAACTTTTCATTTGAGTATAACATACAGAGAAGTACACAAATCATTTTAGCTCAATGACTTTTACAAATGTACACACTCATGTAACCAACACCCAGGTGAGTAAGAATAAACAGAATATAACCCAGCACCTCCAGAAACAATGCCCCCAGAGGTAATCACTCCCCTAATTTCTGACACAGACTAGTTTTCCCTGCTTTAAGCGCTTTATGGAAGGAATCATACTATGTGTACTGGCCTGGGTCGCCCTTCTTTTTGACTCAGCATTACTTTAGTGAAATTCATCTATCTTTTGTATAGTTGTTTATTTTGATTGTTTGATTTTAACTGCTATTTGTTAAATTTTTCTGTTACTGGAAAAAAAAAAACAGGAGGTTCATGGTTATCATCTGACATCCTGACATTCTGCTTCCAACTGAGGAAAGCCTTTATTAGCAAGAAAAAAATAGAAAAAAGAACTTTCTGAAACACACTGCATGAGTTAGTGTTTCCTCTGAATGTTTGGCAAGGGCGTGGGAAGCGGACTATATTAGTCATTCAGAGGATTTTGTCCTCAGATGTCCTGATTTGGAGGTTGAACAATTCCCATTGTAAGGTAGGATTAATGCTGTTACACGCTCTCTGTGCATGACTCCATATTACAAGTGTAAAAGTTACATTTTAAGTTCAAAGTGTCACCAGTGATATTTATTTGCTTACATTATCATAGTTTGGGTTCACTGTCTCTTTTAGGGCTGGCAATTTGGAGCCAAAAGTATGGGAAAATTCCTTTCTAGTAT
The DNA here is from genome assembly GCF_028021215.1 of Eschrichtius robustus. Taxonomy (NCBI): domain Eukaryota; kingdom Metazoa; phylum Chordata; class Mammalia; order Artiodactyla; family Eschrichtiidae; genus Eschrichtius; species Eschrichtius robustus. The sequence continues at coordinate 54,918,943 of NC_090835.1, read as the reverse complement.
GAAACATGTCAGTGCCTAAAAAAGTATATATGTATAAATTATATATATATATATATAGATAGATAGATAGATAGATAGATAGAAAGATAATCTTAACCTAGTGATTTTATTGCTAACTTCTACGACACTGCAGTAAAACTGTAGAACCTTCATCTTCCTTGCTCAGAAAGCAGCAGCATGCTGGGTTGCACATGCCTCCAAAGAGGAAATAAACTATTTAAAATGCGCAGACAATTGAAATTGCAAAAGCAATTCCTCCAGGAAGTGGGTAACCGGCACCCATGAGGTGTGAGCAAGACCTTAGTTTAATAACAAATGGGTAAGAGCACAGACCAACAGCTCGGGCCATGTTTCTTGTCTCCCTGCATTCCTAAATTGTTTTTGTAAGGACACCCCAGACAACTGTAGCCTCTGTATGTATCTAGAGTCTGCTATGAGGTTCTGAAAAGCTAGAGCGTGCTGGGGCTAGTTTAACAGCGGGAGCTATAAGGCAAGGAGGGGACTGAACTGCTCCTTTTCGTGTTGGTCAAACTGCCCCTGGTACACTGGGTTTCATTGTTGGTGCCCTTTGTAAGACAGTTAAACTGAGTAGCTTTATGAGTAACCAACCACAACAGTGAGAGGCCTTGAGGCACTCAATAATGGCCATTAGCATTTATCACGCACTCAGCGTGCCAGAACTTCTCCACGGATGCGATGGCATCTGAACCTCCCGAGAGCCCCCAGGGTGGTCACTAATACTATGCCTGCATTTTCACACCCAGGAAAATGAGACTCAGAGAGATCTGCCAGAGTCACAGAGCCGGTAGAGCTGGCTTTGAACCTTAAGTGGTCTGACTCCAGGGTCAGTGCTCAGAGCAGCACACCACGTGACTTGTCACTAAAGGACCGTATGGCACACAGAGAGGATAGGCTCACCCCTGCCTCATAGGGTCCATGAGCCATTTAAGCGAGATGACCATGTACAGGGCTCACCTGAGGTCTTGACCATAATAAAGCCCTCCATAAATGTTGGCTACTATTACTATGAACAGAATGGTAGTGAAAGAGTGATTAACCTGGAGAATTTAGTGAGGACACGGCAGTGGTCTTAGAAGTAACTTCCTGTGGGTGGTGATGTGTAAGATGGCAGACAGCATGGCATCTTGGGAAGGGCATTCATTGCTTTAGAACCAGGGCACTGCTGTTTCTTTTTATAACTGACTTTTGGCAAATCACTTAACCACCCTGAATCTCTTTCTGCATGTCAGTGATGGAGACAGTAATTACTACCTTTCAGAATTCTTATGAAAGACAGGTAAAAAGTGCCCTAAAGATGTCTGGCACATAATGGAAACCTTGCAGAGGTTAATTTTCTTCTCAACAACCTCTGTGACTCAAGACTAGAGGATGGAATTGTGATCTACCAGAGGAAGTTTCGATGTGGTCCAAAAATCATTATCTAAATGGGCTTCCTCAAGAGAAAGTGCTGGCTCGCAGTGGAAGTTGCTAAGTATTTCAGAAGAGGGGTGGGCTAGTGAACTATTTGATCTTTAGTCCTTCAACTATTATGGAACCAAGAAAATGTTCACACAGCCTTTCAGAAAATTCCCTTGAGAACACTCACGCCACAAACAGTTCTTAGTAAATCTTAGGATCCGTTAAGCTTGTTTACGGCCAACAACAGGTATGGGAAGATGCATCAGAGCCTCACAGGTCCTGCTCACTGGTGTGCTTCTGGCAAAGCCTTGTTTCCTCTGCAGTTTGAGGTGGTGGTGGTTTGTGTTGGTTTTCTCCATGACAGCATTGAGGATGATGCTTTATTAAAATAATTTTTAAGACCTTCTGTTCATTCTAAAACTTTCCTTTCTCCTTTTCAAACCAGGAGCCAGGGCCTTTACCTTTTCTTTCCTTTGACTTTTGCTGAGCAAAGGTAACGTGAAGGAGGGAGGGACCTGGTGGAATGGTTTTGGAGGTAATAAAGGAAAGAAGAACGATGTGCCTCAGTCCAGGAAGGGGTTCGAAGGCCTCCATCCTGTGAGCAGGGAAGACATACCAGCTGGGAGCAGTATGGGAGCAGGGAAGACCTCTGCTGGGAGCAGCCCTGGGGAGACAGTGACACCTCAGAGGGTACTGCCTGGTGGACACAGAGAACGTGGGGAGCTGAGGTTTCCTAAATCAGCTGACGTCACCATGAGCAGATGCAGCAGTCAGCAGGCCAGAGGAACCAAGGCAGTGGGTATCTCACTGTGAACTGGGGAGAGCCAGTGACCCAGGACCATGATGGATGTCCCTCCAGCCCTGCCTCCCTGGAAATTCCTGAACACTAAGGTGGGGAGGGCAGCAGCCAGAAGGGCAGAGAGCAAATATTCCATCAGCCTCGGGAGTCTGGAGTCTGATTTAGGTTGATCCGTAAAAAGGAAGGAATTGTGATTATTTCTGCCACATCTGATTTTGTAGGGCAAGTTTAACCTTCCACAAAAATAAACCCATTTGAGAGTTTCAGTCTAAGGTCATAGCATCTGGGTCTCATTATGATTAGAAAGTGTTGCCTCATTAACCCAGTCAAAGGTGACGACCAAGGGAACCTCAGAGTATTAAGTGATTGATCCAGATGGGTCCAGGTGAGTGAAATCCGTAATTCTCGATTTCCTAGCTCCTAATTTCTCCCTCTTCAGGTTTGAGGAATGCTGTCTCAATACGATATCCATTATTTCAAGCAAGATTTTATTTCTGCTTGTGATATTTATGGAAACCAGGTGGAAGATAGAAATGCAAAGGTGCCCCCCGGGTGCCTTTTAGAGCCTGGCCCCCGCTCTTCCGTGCAGAGCTCTCACGTTGTTTCTGCCCGGTGCTGAGAACAGGGGGCTTAGAGAAAGCTCTTCATGATTGAAAAGGACTTGAGCATCCTGAGATGAAAGCGCTCCGTGAGCCTGAAGTGCCGCTCCTTGAAGGATTACCTCTGTTTATGTTTTGGCTGCCACTTGGTCGTGTTGAAGAGAAAGACTGATTTCAGAAATTGATCCCTTTACCCTTTGAGCAAGCCGAAGTGGGCAGAATTGAAAAGGGATTTCAGGCTGCTGCTGGTGGCTTTGCTGTGCAGGCTGTTATCACCCCCTTGTGGGGACAGTCTCCGGGGCTTGGTTGGCCTCCAACAGTTAATGAAGGCCCCTGGAGAGTCACCTCAGTCTCTTTGCTGCTGCAGCTGGCACACTTGAAGGTGGGTGAGAGAAGAGCTCCTGAGCAGGAGGAAAGGGGGCACCTGCCCAGCTGCCCACTGTCAGCTCCTCTGCCCCACCTTTGGTCAGGCTGCTTTCCAGACTGAGATAATCAGGCAGTGAGTGCCCGCACCATGGGGCTCAGATGGGATGGAGACTGGTTTAGCTTGGGTGGGGGCGGGGAGAGGCAACAGGAGGGAGAATGGACTCCAGGAAGATGCTCCCGATCCCCGATCACTGCAGAGGACGCTCATGTCTGCAGTCTCATGAGCTGAGGTGCCTAGGAGGCTGCATCTCCCTGTCTTTCTTCTGCTTTATCATCACCCCTCATCCACACTGGTTTCCTGGTCTTGGACAACCTTTCTCTTCGTATAATTTTTACTTCTCCTTCCTAAGATCTCAATAGAAGTAGAGATTGTTAGAGTTTGAAAGGATTTCAGCAACCATCTCTTCCAATTTCTCACTTTATAGATGGGGAAACTGAGGCACGTGAGTGACTAGCGGAGCTGATGACAGAGCCAGGAGCAGGAGTCTGGGCATCCTGTCCCCTCTCCGGGGCTCTTCGTAGGGTGTCCCGCTGCCTTCTCCCCTCTGCTCCCTTCTCTCCCCCAAGCAATGGTGTCACAAAGTGGGAAATCAGAGTGCTTGTCCTGTCACCAAACCACCATATGACTTGCTGAAAATCACCCAGCCCCAGGCCTTCTGTTCGCCCATCTGTGAAATGAAGGATCCGATTAAAGGGCCTCGTGACAATCCCATGTGTTCACCAAATCCAGCTTGTTTTCCTTCTGGGCATAGGGGAAGACTACGTTTTCCGGCCTCTGCTCCATCATTTTGAACAGAGGACTGAGTTCAGGAAGGGGTGGAAGAGGGGTGTCTCACTCCAAGCCTTGGTCAAGATCCCCCTCATCACTCTTCTTCCACTTTGTGGTCACCTTGAGGCCCCCAAGTATGTTGATGGGCTTACAAGAAGGAGAATGACCCTGCAGAGCATTACGCTTCCGCCCTCCTCACATCCCCTACCTGAACAAGGACATGAACACACTGAACCTTCATCACGTGACTGAGAATTGGGGATTGTTAGTTACTGCAGTTACCTACCCTGGCTAATAAAATCTCGCAGACCCCTTCGGCCACAATGTGCTAAGATTTTCCTGATCATTGTTAGTTTATTTTATTCTCCTTTATTCAGCATTTATTAAGCACCTGTGATGTACCAGAAATCGTGTTATGATCTAGTTCCTTGTCTCTGTCAGGAGCCTCAGCCCCAAATCTAATTCAAACATGATTGTGGGGGACTCAGTGTGCAAAGCATAACCTGCCTTTGATTTCTCCATCTTTCTTCTCACCACAGTGGTAAAGAGGACCCTGGGAGGAACGGCTTTCAATTGCCATCACCCAGTGCCATTGTAAGGAAGTCTCAAAGCAATGATTAAGTACCAATGGGCCAAGTTACAAAGGAATGAGAGGTAGAGGTGTTTCACATGATGGGGCTGGTGGGGCTGAGTTGAAGTCATTCCACAACATTCACTCCAGGGGACTGGACGGTGTGACCACCATTTAGAAATACCTGTATTGGGCCTTATGGGTTCTTTTGAAAACATCTTTAAATCAGGCCCGCAGACAAGCACCATCTATCCTCATTAGAACTGTCTGTTTCCTGCTGGCCATGGTGTCCACTGCAGCTCTCAGATTCTTTAGGTACATTTTTCTTCTCAGCATTGAAGCTGAGCACACCCATCTGGCTGGTGAAAGAATATAATAGGGCATATTTTCAGCATGACCAATTAGATGTGCAACTCCCATGAACAATAACAGGACTTGGGCTCCAGATTCTTCCTCAATAAATCCGGCCTTTCCCCTTATGAGCAACAGATGGGTTTTTCACAATGGCTCATTACCTCCTGGCTCGGCTCTGTTGCCAGAAGTGAAGTATAAAGTTATTTATGGATGGAGAAAGATACATAAGTCACCGTGGATTATTTTCTGCCATCCTTTTTCATTTATTTAGTTAGAGTTTTCTACCGCTCGAGATGAGCAAGTTAGAGAAGATGGTGGTGTCCCCACTGGGAATGGAGATGGATGTCCCTTCAGCCTCGTTACTTTTCCTGATGGCTGCGATCTCTGAGGTTGATGCTGTGTTTCCCACAAGAAATGGTAATTGGGATATTTCCATAGAGAAGATACCCATTCCTCAAAAGATTCTCTAGCCTCTGACAGGCCATCTCTGTGAGATTTGGCCAGTGGGGGCACAAGTCAGTGCCACTTAACTGCATGTGATACGTTTGAGAAAACAAATTGATTCTTTAAGAAATGCCAATATTTTTCAGTGCTTGACATCTCAGCCAAATAGATAGTATTCCTCTGTCAGTTGGGGGAGGACAGGAAAACAGGCCAACAGACTGCCAGGCTAGACATTATATGGGAAATACACAGTAAAAGTATAAACATACATGAAGGGAAAGAGGAGGGAGGTGGGGAAAGGATTGAGAAAGTAGCACTGAGTCCAGTGATCTCAGATTTGTGAGTGTGGAGGAGACTATGCCTTATGAACATATTTCTATTCTGTCCAGTTCCTCCCTGGGCAATTCCTTAAACGATCTATGCCTCAGTTTCCTCATCTCTAAAATAAAAATAATAAGAGGATGGCCTAGGATTGATATGAGCATTAAATGAATTAATATTTGTGACAGTGCCTACCATATAATAAGTGCTATAAGTTTTTATATAAAGAAACTCAAGCCAGCAGTGGACAAGAATTGATTTGTCTTCCCAGGTTGTTCATTGGGGTTGCCAATTATGGGAACTTTCTTCCCCCTCAGGCCACAGGAATGGATGCATATCCAGTCCATATTCTTCCTGAGGATTTTTTTAATGGGTACAAAGGAAAGATGGTCAGTTTCTCTATTAAGGGTAAGGCTCTGAGTTATAAATCTAGATGCTTCCAGAGGCCTTGTGACCTACTCTGTTGACAAAGCTGATTAGCAATAAGAGAGATGAATCCAGCACAGAGGGAAGCAGAGACAAGAGATGGAGAGTCGTAAGCTGTGTCCAGTCCCAGGTTCATTGGTTTCTAAGCCAGCCATACACATGCCTTCCTGCAGTTTGCTTACATGAATCAAGATGTTCCCTTTTCTGGGACAGGAGGAAGGGAATAATCACTTCAAATTGGGCTTCTGTCACAACAACAACAAACCAAAATTTAGTGGATAAAGACCAACATTTACCGGAAAATACAATTCTCTGTGCTTCTACACTTCCCCTCTCCATATATATATATGGAGAGAGAGAGAGAGAGAAAGAGAGAGAAAGAGAAAGAGATATCGTGAGGTATGGGGATGATAAAGAGTCATTTTAAAAAGACACCTGAAGAGTCATTTTAAAAAGACACCTAGGGTTATTTCTACAGCCCAAGCATGCAGATCACAGAATCACAGAGTCCCAGAGCTGAGAATTGCCTCCCAGATTTTATTCAGATGATATGGTTTCAGACTTTGCCTGTTGAACACTGGGAAGCCATTTCTTCAGAGTTGGGCAATAGCTCTACTGATGAAGACAGTTATTTGAGCAAATCTGACTTAGCAAAGTGTTCCCTCATCATTTCTAGTCCTTCCCTCAGGAAAACTACTAGTCTCCTTCCTATTCACAGGAGAGGATTAAAATATTTCAACAGTTTTTATTTCCTTGTAAGTCTTTTCTTTCTTGGGACAGACATGTCTACCAGAAACATTCCATTAAACAGTACCGAGAGAGAAACTTTAGGATACTCGAGAGTCAACAGGGTTGGTAGAAAGAATGTTTGCTTAAAGTCAGACTAATGCCGTGTTAAAAAGTGGCAAGGCTTGTCGGAGTCTATCACATGAATGAAAAAGAAAAGATCACGTGTCTGGGACAGACTTTCAGCAGGAAGGATGTGTAGCTTCACGGCACAGCTGTGATTCCCGGGACTGGTAACCTGACTTCTGCAATTACTAAACCAGAAAAGCATTGGTAGCACATACATCCCATTTCATTTTTTCCTAGGTTGATTTCCTTTAGGATTGATGATAATTAAAACAGACACTATGTTAAATGGTATCCTGTGGTTGGTACTTAGAGTTTTCATTTAAAACAATACATGCAGCAGAGAGGCTACTGAAACACCACCCACCTTACCTGTATGACAGTTTTAGCTGAAAAGAACACATTTCTGAAACCTTTTTTCCCTGGAATGGTGAAGGAGAAATTAATACTGGAACAGAGAAGATGCCCTCCACCCCACCTCAGGTTTCATGCCATGGGTCCTGGAGGTCTGAGGACAAATTACTGATATAGGCAACACCATGGATGGATCTCAAATGCTCTGTGCTAAGCAGGGACAGACACAAACTACTATGTACTCTGTGACTCTGTTTATATGACAATCTGGAAATGGCAAAACTACAGAGACAGAACAGACCAGTGATTAACAGGAGCAGGGAGGGTTGGAGGGGGATGACTGCCAAGAGGAATGAAGGAACTTTGGGGGAGATGAAAATGTCTTATGTCTCGACTGTGGTCACGGTTTCATGCCTGTGTGCGTTTTTCAGAATTCACAGAATGCCAGACCTAGAAAGGTTGACTGGCATTGCATGGAAATTATATCTCAATAAATGTCCATCTTAAAGTGCTATACAGTAAACCACTCTAAGACTCAGTGGCTTAAAAATACCATTCATGGTCAAGGCTCTGTGGGTTGTCTGTGGGGGTGGACAGTTGACCTGGCTGGACACAGCTCTGGCAGAGCTCTGCTTTCTGGAGGCCTATAGGTCTGGGTCTGACCTACAAGCTTCTCATCTCCCTGGAGCCTGCAGGATGGCTGGGCCACATTCTTCTCGTGCTGATAATGGAGGTGCAACAGAGCAAGTCCAAACACAGAAGGACATTCCAAGTATTTGCCTGTGTTCCATCTGCTAAAATGCCTTTGGGAAAAGCAAGTCATGTGACAGCCCAGATTCAAGGGGTCGGGAAGAAAACACCTCAAGTGGGAAGAACTATCTGGAAAATGCAGAAGTGAAGTGTTGGAACAATAATCCAACCTTACAGAAGGCTCTTTACTGAGCTACAATTGAATGCATGCCCCTTGCTTCTTTAAGGGTGGTAAGAAGCAGCGGTCATATGAAGATCATTTTTACTTTTTCTGCATTATTTATGTTGAAGATTTGTTTTTTAATTTAGTGTTTCAATTATGAGGATCCTCACTATAAATTCTTAGAATTTAGACCAGACATTCACACTCTGTTTTCTGGGAAAAAAAAAAAAAAAAAGTATAGTTGATTTCATCAGACCATCAGAAATCCGTGATTCACCTTGATGTCTTTTCATGTTGGTAACCAGGAAGTTTGATGCCAACAGTATTGCTCGGTGGAGACAACCATGCTATTCCAGGTTCCTTCCATGTTTATCCTCTCTCTGCAGGACTACAGCTTTTTTTACATCTTTATATGTGTCCACCTTATTCTCTTCATGCTTTTTGTTGCAAGATTCGCAAATATCTTCTGAAAATAGGTGGAAGGAGAAGGATCACAAATAATGCAAAGAACAGCGGATGAGGAGGTAGAATAATATACCCTAATCATTTCCCTGGCTCTTACTGTGTGAGCTTTGCAAATCTCTTGATCTCTCTAGGCCTTGACTTTTTAATCATCTTATAAGGCTAATTATGTCTCTCTCTACTTACTGTTCAACATAATGGAGAAAACATGTGAAATCACGATGCATTTTTAGGCACCACTGACTCTTTGGTTATAAGCCATTTTCATCAAGCAAGTACCCAGGTGTGACTTTGGCTCTAGAGGAAGCCCATGTTGTTCTATAAATGGAACAAAAGCCTCCCCTTGATTTCTTGCAGTGGCTTTGCCTGCCGAGTGGTTTAGGAGATTTGTAATAAGCAGGAGAAGGCACAAATTCAGTTCACTGGCAGTTTCAGACGTGTACAGAGGGGATGAGAGTTCTTCAAATGCTGAAATGAGCCGGTGGTCTCAGGGTGATTTTAAATAGAAAAGCTGCCACAGTCCCAGTAAGATCCTATGGGATTTACGGTGTCAGAACCAAGGTTGAATAAAGTGCAGGGATAAAGGAGCTTGACTGGCCACAGAGGGGCAGCTTCTAGGGCAGTGAGTCATTGAAATTGTATAGATGACAGTCCTTTGGTGAGAGGGCAGTGAGGGGATTCCCGGAAAGAGTATAATTAGTTCTCTGACCTATCTGTACTCTCACCCTGACACACAGTGTTACACTGGGCAAATGTCACAACTTCTTGGAGTCATTTTTTCATCATAAAAAGTGAGAAGAAAGTGACTTAAATGGACAATTATTTAGAATTTTTAGAGAAATTTGAGCCATAACATTTGTAATCTACCTGAGCTCAGAGTATATGTTTGATTTCATCGAAGTTTTAAGACCCATGTGTTTCCGAGAAGACATGAGTCTGTGCAAAATTACTTAAAGCTCAGTGCAAAATTACACCTTGGGGTCTATTTCTCAAAGAGCCAAACACGTACGAAAAAATCTATGCCTGATAATTTGTGTGTTAATTGACTGGGAGTCTCCCTTTGCAGAAAGACACATGTAAAAACATAAACTTATACCAGAATCACCTAAATTGTGTATTGTAAGTACAAATTAAGGGGCCCCCTTCAGACATCCTGAATTAGAATGTCAAAGGTGGGGCCCTGCCTGAAACTTTAATTTTAAACAGATGCCTCAGCTGACTTTAAAAGATGATACCATGAGAACCAGGGTATTTAAGCAGGGACTACCCTAAGTCATGTTTCATGAACCCACGTTCTTGCTTCTCAGGTGCACAAAACCACAGAATAAACACGCAGCGCTGCCCCATTTCTCTTCACTTTTAAAGTAGTTAACTTGGTATCATTAAGCACTGCTATATTTAAAATAGATAACCAACAAGGACCTACTGTATAGCACAGGGAACGCTGCTTAGTATTCTGTAATAACCTAAATGGGAAAAGAATTTGAAAAAGAATAGACACATGTATACGTATAACTGAATCACTTTGCTGTGCACCTGAAACAACCACAACATTGTTAGTCAACTATGCTCCAACATAAAATAAAATTTTTTTAAAAAGAATTTTTACTTTTTTTCCATCAACAGATGAATGGATAAAGAAGATGTGGTAAGATTCAAATGAGGCAGCTCTGCCAACGTGTCTCACACAAGGGGGTGTTATCCTTTTCAAGGATGTCTGGCAACTTGAATCCTCCAATTTCACAGAACCATTTAGAGGTTAACTCATGGCATCATCCCTCCTGTAAAGGCTACACACCTCACTGTATTCCTATATCCTGTTCACATAAGGATGGGGAGGGACCAGCTCTCAACAGCCAATCCATTGATCCCGAATACCTTTTATTTCACCAATGCAAACCTATTCCCAGCATTTCTCATGGCATCAAGATACCAGTTTCACAAATAAAAACTAACTTGCCATAGTTACACGCAAATTTCAAAACCTTTGGTGTTGGTTGAGGTAAAGATAGCAGAAACATGTGAACTAATGGCTTCTGCTGATAGGCTCTCAGATTAGCCTGCTAGCTGAACAACCCTGGGGTAAGCATTCTTGAGTACTATGCAGTCTGTACCTGGGTTGTAGTTTTATCCAACCAACATTCAGAGAATATCATTCTTTCTATGCTAAACTATTTTCATGAAGACAATACATATCTTGAACCTGGCCCCAGGGACCTTGGTAAATTGCACGTTGTAGCCCTGAACTTTGCACTGTGTCACACAGGGGATGCCCATCCCTTATTTGTTGAATTAACTAATAAGTAACTGTATGACTGAATGTATGAATCAATCAGTGACAGCATTTCATCCTTACCACCACCCTGTGAGATATCATCACCAGTTTATAGGTTAGGAAACTGACACTAGAGCGGTGAAGCAAACTTCCCGAACTCCGGCCATTTTTAAGTAGTGGAACCATTGTTCTGAGTCTTGCCTCCTCACAGCACAGGCTCACCTCCCTGTGTACAGAGGTATGGAAACCCACAGTATGTTTGAGAAATGCAGGAAGTTCGACTTGGTACAGTGTGAGACCGTGAGAGTGATGAGGGAGATTATGTGGCAAGATAGGTATGATCTATCTGAGAGCCACATGCTTTATTTTATAGATAGTGGGTGATTCATCAAAGATTTTTTTTTGATAGAATAGTGACCTAATTCCAGCTATACTTTAGAAAGATGGATATTTCTAAATGCAGAGGTGAGTAGTTGCTTTAGAGACCATATGGTCCGTAAGCCTAAAATATTTACTATCTAACCCTTGACAGAAAAACTTTGCCAGCCTACTCTAGAAGAAGATATTCTTAGTTATTTTAGGTTGGCTAGCACTATTAGTGAGAAAAATCTAGATCCCAGACTTGTGAAAGTACAGAGGAAGAAAGGAGGTTTTGCTAGTCTACTCAGTATGAGCAAGCATGACCCAATCATCCTGGTTTGCCCAGATTTTTCTTGGTTTTAGCACTGAATATCCCATGTTCCAGGAAATCCTTTAGTCCTGTGCAAACTGGGACAGTTGATCACCCTAATCTGCATAATGATCAGAGCAAAGTCATGAGAAAGCAAGTCAGAAACTTGAGAACAGAGACATAAAGCCCCATTTGGAGATGAAATCAAGTATGAACATTTGAAGAACCATCATGGTCAAAGTTCACAGGGTGAGTTTGGTTTATGAAATATGTAACATGCCCAGTCTATCAGTTAGGATTAAGTTCAGCTGTGAGTGACAGAAAACACAGAAAGGCAAAAGAAGATGAGAGGTAAGTATTCGGGACTTGTACGACAGCCTCTTGATCATCAGGGACCTAGACTCCTTCTACTCGATTGTATTACCATCCTCAAAATGTTGCTAGAACTTTCTGGACCAAGGTGGCTGCTTGAGCTCCAGCCATCACAGTCACATTAAAGTCAACAGAAAGGAAGAAGAGGTGAAAAGGGGAGCATCCTTATCCCATAATGACTCTTCCTCAAAGTTGCATACCTCAATTCTGCTGGTATGTCGCCATACCTACACACAGGAGAGGCTGGAAAACATAGTCGTTATTCCTGGAAGTCAGATGCCCAGCTAAATATAGGGAAATTTATTACTAATGAAGAAATAAGGAATGGATATTGGGAGACAACTAGAACTCTCTGAAACATTTAGATAAGTATAGTTGTTATAAATTCATAGCTAATATTGTTGGGCTGCCTTTATTTATCAGGCACTGTGCCAAATCCTTCTTATAAATTTTCTCATGTAATCCTTCCAAAAATACGTGAGTTAGATATTATCATTATTCTGTATTTGATATATGGGGAAATGTAGGCAAAAATAGGTAAAATGAATGTTGCTAGATTACACAGCTATGAGGTAGAGATAGGATTTGAACTCAGATTAGAACCATGAGCTTAATGGCCTTGTAATACTGCCCGCCCCTGAGCACTCTATAAGACATGATTTTTACCAAGATTTTGCCAGCCCATAGACCAAAATCTTGAGCATAAAATTCACATGAGGTCAACCATTGGACTCCTACAGATTTCTAGAACAGGTAGATCTCATGTCACTAATATGGCTCCTCAGAAAAAAAAGAGAATATATACATAACTATATCTAATCTATATATACATATATTTACAATAAAATTTACTAATAAAAAGGAAGAGTAGCACACAATTGTCAAATAATAAATATATAGTTCTCTTTATTGTAAATTCTACACAGCCAATTGATTCCCACTGATTGCTTCCTTTGATTTTTACCAAACTCCCGTATTCATAACCAGACTACAGTTGTAACTGACAAACGAGTAGCTCTGACATGAATGCAAGCTGATATTTTCATTTCTGTTAACCACTGAGATGGTAGCAAAACAATAAAAGTGATGGAACCTTATTTACTCATCAATAATGTGACTTCGTTGCCAAACTGGATAATAATTTTCAAATATTAGAAAAATATTTACTCAGTTTCTGTGTTATTGATAATGTAGCAGCTATAGACACAGCACACTTTTAAGTATCGTCTGCATTACCAACATTTTCTTCATTACTTTCTTAAGTTCAGAACAGGGATTGAAAACTATGACCCTTGGGCCAAATCTCCCTCTACCCATTTTTGTAAACAAAGTTTTTTTGGAACACAGCCAGGCATATTCACTTACATAGTCTCAATGTCTATATTATTTATATGTATCTATGTCTATAATATTTACAGATTATCTGATTTTATGCTACATCGGAGTTAAACAGCTGTGACTGAGGCCCTATGGCCCACAGACTTGAAAATATTTACTATCTGCCTATTTAGAGAAAGAGTTTGCCAACACTTGGCCTAAATAAATGAAAAAAATCTGTATTTTCAGGGAAAGAAATCAGGCCTTTCACAAAGATGAGAAGCTGTTTTGAGAAAAGAGATCTTAGGACACCTTCAGAACAACAACAAAGGTGGGTAAAACACGTTGGGCTGATCCAAGTAAGAATCTTGGAATTTAAAGGAATGAGGCAGAATCTTTGGTCCCAGCAGAAGATATTCATTGTATTTTCCCTAGATTCTGATTAAAAAGAAATTACCAATGGAAAGAGATGTTGAAGAGGAATCAAGCCAACCCTGGAAGGGCACCAGTGGTGTCCCTGCCTATAATTTCATTACATCAGCATCTGAGTTTCAAAGCATGAATGAATTGAGCAACGGCCAGAAGCAGAAGCATGAAGCAATCACCAAAGAGTGTCCTCTCCAAAAATTCACCTTTTCTCTTCTGAAGCACAAAGGACTTAGGTTTCAAAGATGGCTGCAAGTCATATTTCTGCAGTTCTTTTTCAAAGTTTATAATGCCCAGACAAGAAAAAAATAAATAAAAGAAGAGTGCAAGAGCAAATGAGGGCATGTGTGAGCAGCAAAAATAGCAGATGTCTTAAAAAGATCAATGATATTATAGGGGAAAACTGACAAGGTTATTCTCAAAATGCAAGGCCTTAATTACTTATTTCTATTCTGGGTATCCAATCTAATTATTGCTGGAATCAGGAATGGAAAATTCTTCATTGCGTATTTAATATCATTACTATGCAGCATATTTAATATGAACCAAACCGTATTTATACAGCTAATAAACTGTTCAAGGGTGGTACACTAAAATGAGAAGCCAACCAAATCTCCTCTCAGGGTGAGTACTGGACACTTTGCTGCAAAGCCAGTTCTTCTGAGGTTAGGATCATCTACTTCTGAGGTTAGCACGTCTACCCTGTGTCTCATCATGCCTCAATTCTCTGATCATTTTTCTGTTTTGGAAATGCTGCTGAAACATAATTTGTTTTGATTCCAGAGTATCATGTAATTTTAGCAGAGGCCTGAATTAATAAACACAAATGGAAACTTCGACACTGGAATACTGTGACAAAGTTTCATTATAAGGAGGTCATATACACGATCCAGGAAATGTGAATTTTTTGATGATTATTAAACTAAAAATACAGAAACAGAAACTTTAAAAAGTCTTATAGAGAACTCCCAGAGCACTGAGATTATGTCCAAGGATGCTGAGGAATCCATTTGAAAAGAGCCAATAGGCAATATTCTTCAAATGCATTTGACTTTATTTATTTTATTTTTGGCTGTGCCGCATGTCTTGCGAGATGTTAGTTCCCCGACCAGGGATTGAACTGGCGCCCTTGGCAGTGAAAGTCCTAACCACTGGACCACCAGGGAATTCCAGAAATGCATTTGACTTTAAAACCATGTATTTGCGGAGCAAATGCAGTAGAAACGCATTTTGTAAAAGATGGGATTCATGGAAGAGTCAAATTCTGTTCACTGGTGTCACCCCCATGATAGAACAGCTAACTGGAGAAGCAGCCTGGCCTGGGGGTTGTTTTCTCAAGGTCTGGGGGAAAGCCAGTTCCATACAAAGCTGGACCACCACCTTCACACAGCCCAAAACATTTTTAAGTTTGAAAAGTAAGAAACAGATCACTGCACACTATGGGTCCTGAGAGGACAAAAGCCAGGTGCTGCCCTCCTGTAGAAGGAGAAGCTCTTCTGGTGATTCTCTGACGTGGCTGGAACTCGGGAGAGAGCCTGTTCTTATGAAACTTCGAGATGAATTGTTCAGTCTTCCTAAGTGTGGATAAAGTCAAGTCCCTTTCAGACCTTTTAGGGCTTTCTCATGGTTATGTCTGTACATTTATAGAGCATTTTTAAAGGGCTTTAGGCATTTTTATCAATTCTGAGAGAAAGAGAGAGAAAATGAGCTTTTGTAAACATAATACATGTATTAGTCCATTAGGACCGCCATAACAAAACACCACAGCCTGGGTGGCTTAAACAACAGGAATTTATTTTAGCACAATTCTGGAGTCTGGAAGTCCATGATCAAGGTGCCGGCAGGGTTGGTTTCTCCTGAGGCCTCTCCTTGGAGACGGCTGCCTTCTTTCTGTGTCTTCAAGTGGTCTTTGCCCTGTGCACACGCATCACTGGTGTCTCTTCCTGTTCTCATAGGATTAAGGCCCATTCTTATGACCTCATTTATCCCTAATTACTTCTTTAAAGTCTCTATCTTCAAATACAGCCACATTGGGGGTTAGGGCTTCAACATATAAATTTTGGGAGAACACAGTTCAGTCCATAACAATGCTTGATCATGATAGAGCACTCCAACAAATATCAAAGTATGAAAAAGAGAGTGAATTTTTAAACATCACTCAAAAATAACAACTTTAGCTTTAGGTAAACATTATTACACACATCTCTCCAATCATTTGGATGAATCACTAGCTTGACAGATTGAAAATGAGGTGAATAGATTCCAATCTATGTAAATGGATTCATAGTATATAAATTTGTTTTAATTAAATAATTTGAATTTTTAGTGGTGCGATATTTTACCTTGCAGTTGATTCTAAAACTAGTGCATAAGGTTACTATTTTTCCTATAGATTTTTAAATCACCTATACAGTATACTTTTCGTGTCTACATGCTGTTTGCTACTTCCTAGGAACATTATACTTGAGATCCTTTAAGCTAGACTAAAGGAAAGAAAAAAAAAGGAAAACCTATGGTGTATACTTAGTCATTTAAGCCATTCAATAGATGTAAAAGAAAGGGTGAAAAATTATGAAGCGCGCCTACTTGCTTGCAAGGGTCATTTCTGCCTGTTTAATATGGTCTCTACAAGTTTATAAGTTGGTTTATTGTTTTGATTATTAAACCAAATAATATATATGACAGCACCTAGCAGAGAACTATAATAGCTACTCAGAGTGGATACTCACTAAATATTTGTTGAAGTAAATCTAAATTTTACTTAATTAGAGCCACAAGTATATTGTTTTTTGAAAAATCACAGAAGAATGGCCACCTGTCTTCCCAATTTGGCATTTTGCATTGGAATCTTATTGAATAACTGTCTCTCTTATGCCCCAAGGCATTGGTCTAATGGAATGGGATTTTACAAAGATGTGAACTTTTATAGTCATCCATAAATTAAATGATGCAATTATACTATACTTAATGTAGCAGAAAAAAACCATAAATGCAATAAACTCATTTAAAACTTAGAATCGATATTGCTTAAACTCAACATATATTATTTCCTAAAATATTTCTTAAACTTTATAAAAAATTTAGATTATAAAAACAATTAAAATTTTGGTGTCATTATTGTATTTTTACAATTCATGCTTCTCTTTTAGATTCCTTGTTATGAATGATGGTGAGATTAGGCTCTTATAATTCCTCCTAATTCCTGTTCTCAACACTTAATTTTTGTTATGGGCATATGCGTACACAGATTCGTGAGTTCTCGCAGTGAGAATTACATATGTATTCCATTCCTGGACCATAATTCCCACTGTTTCTTAGTTCCATTTTTCTGTGAATTTAATATTTACCAACAGTCTTTTTCCTTCATCTTCTGTATTTCCAAGTTCATTAAAATTTTTTTCTTAGTGATTGGAAAGTACTTTTATTCCATAAAGAATTCATGAGTACTGTGTGGCTATAGTTCTTGCATGTTTAAGAATGTATTCATATGACCTTTACTGTACAATGACAATGTGATTGGGTATCGTATTCATGGCTTGCATTTTTTTTCCTCTCAGACTTTGCTCCTGTATTCTAGCTTTGAATGTTGATGTTGAAAAGTTTACAGCCAGAATAACATCTCCCTCCTTGCTGTCTGAATGCCTGAAGAATTTATTTTTTTCAATGAATTTTCAAAGCTTAGGTGAGTCTGAGTGTCAATCACTCTGAATCTGGTTTTTCTTCTAAAACAAATTGCTTTTTCCCAATTTACAAATCAAGTTCTCCTCACTTTTCAAGGCAGTTCTTTGAATGCCTCACTTTTTCATTTATTATGTTCCTAACCTTACTGAGAACATTCAGGGGTAGCAATTTTCCTTGTGTTGAGTTAGTTTCTCCACTTTTACACAATATTTTCTTTCTAGAATTGGTTTACTCATTCTGTCATTTTTTATGTGATTATCTCAATACTTTTCTTACGTCAGTAATTCTATTGTTGATTATGTCTATTGTGTTTCCTGTTATGTTTGATTAATTTATTGTATCTATAGTAGAATCATTTTTCTTCTCAATGAATTGCCTCAATTCTGCAACCTTCATTTTTATTTCATTCCGTTGTTTTGTCATCTAAGTCTTTATTGAATTCATGTTCTTATTATTCTAAACCAGAAAACCTTCATGGAAAATTTACTTCTGTTCTTTGGATTTCTTTTTCCTTCTAGAATAATTTCTTTATCCATTTATTCCTACTTCTCTTCTGTTTTTTCTCCCTGTCTTCCATATTTCTGCTAAATACTTGTAAGGTTGCTATTAGGTCACTTTTCATCTTTCCAATTTAATGCAGTCTCTGCTCTCCAGGTATTTTATTTGTTTTTATGCAGTGTGCTTGGATTTTCTTGGCCCTCCTTTATTCCTTATCAAGACATGTTTATCTTCTCCTCTAATATATAGCTGGAAGGTTGGGTGTTAGGTTGGGTTTCAGTTCATCGGTCATATTCTGAAGATACAGGAGTAAAAAGAGAAGATCAGCTAGAACTAGTCTGCTTTAATGAAAAGTTAACTAGTTTTCTACCCAACAATAATGGAGGTGAAGTAAAAGGTCTCATTTCCATAGTTGATAGTTATCTGAAGATTCAGATCATTCGACCAACTGAACATGGAATTCCAGAGTCTGTACTTATGTCAGAGTCCTCTGTGGTTATTTGTTTTCTAATTTTATCCCACTTTTATCCAGTAGACATTGCTACTTCCTTTGCCATTCCTCATATCATAATAGAGAGAATGATGGACGTCACCTCATCTCACCTTCGCTTCCAATCCTGGGACATCAATGACACTGTCGAGGTTTGTCTGGCCCTTAACACCGCTTCCAGTGGAGTTTTACGAACAAGGCTGAATCATTTCAGAATCTTTTTCTTTCCTTGCCAAACTTTTTGATGTTTACAATATGGGGCGGTGACCATGGTTGAATTTTTGCCTTCCTTTCTTTCTTAAAAATTTATTTTTATTTTTATTCATTTCATTAGATAATTTTGGGTGGGGGGAGTCTCAGATCTGACCTCAACTTGCCATAATTACCTATAAGCCCTCATCAATAGGTTTTAATTCCTCCAGGGCTGCTGAACGATGGGCTTTGCCGTCCTCATCACACTACCAGAGGTACTCGGCTTCCCTAGCTAATCATGAGACTTGTTTGTTTTAAATTATCCACCTAGGCAGGTGAAAACTAACTATGAAAACCAATTATTTGTTAATATTTGTTGTTGTAACACCTAGCACAGGACTTTGGGACTCTAAGATGATTCTATTTATTGTGAGAGCAACAAAAATACTGGTGATTTAAGTGTAAGAGTTTCAGAGGGCTCCAGGGGCACTGGCAGTGAGCGTTGCCATTTTCTGCAGATAGGAAAGCAGATGCACGATTGCAGTATCTTGCTCAAGGTCAACAGCTGTAGAGGAAGCATTTGAGCTCCTGTTAGCACTAGGACTGTGTTTTTTAAATGTTCCTTAGGCAAGAAATATTAAACAATGATCACCACATTGACCTCCTGATGGTACAGAAACTGAGGCATGCAGAGGCCCACCAATTGACCCAGGCTCTGAATTTCCAACATGTGGAGTAATCAGTTTCCTATGGATGCAGAGAGGTGTGAGCATTTTTTCCCACTCCTGTTGGTTAACACATTTCCTTCTTTCACTGTGGAATTATACTGGCTTAGACACTGCCAAGTTTGTGTCTCTTAAGAAATTCAGCACACACTTTCAGTCATAAAAGCAGAAACCCAACTGATTCCTGCCCTAGTGAATTTTACGTGCTGATTGAAACTATCCAAAGAAATCACTTTAAAAATTCAGCTTGGGGGGAGGAGCAAGAAGGCGGAAGAGTAAGACGCGGAGATCACCTTCCTTCCCACAGATACAGTAGAAACACATCTACACGTGGAACTGCTCCTACAGAACACCTACTTAATGCTGGCAGAAGACGTCAGACCTCCCAAAAGGCTCTTGGTGCTCCAGCTAGGCATCAGGGCTGTGCCTCTGAGGTGGGAGAGCCAACTTCAGGACACTGGTCCACAAGAGACCTCCCAGCTCCACGTAATACCAAACGGCGAAAATCTCTCAGAGATCTCCATCTCAACATCAAGACCCAGCTTCACTCAACGACCAGCAACCTACAGTGCTGGACACCCTATGCCAAACAACTAGGAAGACAGGAACATAGCCCCATCCATTAGCAGAGAGGCTGCCTAAAATCATAATAAGGCCACAGACACCCCAAAACACACCACCAGACGTGGACGTGCCCACCAGAAAGACAAGATCGAACCTCATCCACCAGAACACAGGCATTAGTCCCCTCCACCAGGAAGCCTACACAACCCACTGAACCAACCTTAGCCACTGGGGACAGATACCAAAAACAATGGGAACTACGAACCTGCAGCCTGTGAAAAGGAGACCCCAAACACAGTAAGATAAGCAAAATGAGAAGACAAAAAAACACACAGCAGATGAAGGAGCAGGGTCAAAACACATCAGACCTAAAAAATGAAGAGGAAATAAGCAATCTACCTGAAAAAGAATTCAGAATAATGATAGTAAAGATGATCCAAAATCTTGGAAATAGAATAGACAAAATGCAAGAAACATTTAACAAGGATGTAGAAGAACTAAAGAGGAACCAAGCAATGATGCAAAACACAATAAATGAAATTAAAAATACTCTAGACAGGATCAATAGCAGAATAACTGAGGCAGAAGAACGGATAAGTGACCTGGAAGATAAAATAGTGGAAATAACTACTGCAGAGCAGAATAAAGAAAAAAGAATGAAAAGAACTGAGGACAGTCTCAGAGACCTCTGGGACAACATTAAACGCACCAACTTTCGAATTATAGGGGTCCCAGAAGAAGAAGAGAAAAAGAAAGGGACTGAGAAAATATTTGAAGAGATTATAGTTGAAAATTTCCCTAATATGGGAAAGGAAATAGTTAATCAAGTCCTGGAAGCACATAGAGTCCCATACAGGATAAATCCAAGGAGAAACACACCAAGACACATATTAATCAAACTATCAAAAATTAAATATAAAGAAAACATATTAAAAGCAGCAAGGGAAAAACAACACATAACACACAAGGGAATCCCCATAAGGTTAACAGCTGACCTTTCAGCAGAAACTCTGCAAGCCAGAAGGGAGTGGCAGGATATACTTAAAGTCATGAAGGAGAAAAACCTACAACCAAGGTTACTCTACCCAGCAAGGATCTCATTCAGATTTGATGGAGAAATTAAAACCTTTACAGACAAGCAAAAGCTGAGAGAGTTCAGCATCACCAAACCAGCTTTGCAACAAATGCTAAAGGAACTTCTCTAGGCAAGAAACACAAGAGAAGGAAAACACCTACAACAACAAACCCAAAACATTTAAGAAAATGGGAATAGGAACATACATATCAATAATTACCTTAAATGTAAATGGATTAAATGCTCCCACCAAAAGACACAGGCTGGCTGAATGGATACAAAAACAAGACCCATATATATGCTGTCTACAAGAGACCCACTTCAGACCTAGAGACACATACAGACTGAAAGTGAGGGGATGGAAAAAGATATTCCATGCAAATGGAAATCAAAAGAAAGCTGGAGTAGCAACTCTCATATCAGACAAAATAGACTTTAAAATAAAGACTATTACAAGAGACAAAGAAGGACACTATATAATGATCAAGGGATCGATCCAAGAGGAAGCTATAACAATTGTAAATATTTATGCACCCAACATAGGCGCACCTCAATACATAAGGCAAATACTAACAGCCATAAAAGGGGAAATCGACAGTAACACAATCATAGTAGGGGACTTTAACACCCCACTTTCACCAATGGACAGATCATCCAAAATGAAAATAAATAAGGAAACACAAGCTTTAAATGATACATTAAACAAGATGGACTTAATTGATATTTATAGGACATTCCACCCAAAAACAACAGAATACACATTTTTCTCAAGTGCTCATGGAACATTCTCCAGGATAGATCATATCTTGGGTCACAAATCAAGCCTTGGTAAATTTAAGAAAATTGAAATCGTATCAAGTATCTTTTCAGACCACAACGCCATGAGACTAGATATCAATTACAGGAAAAGATCTGTAAAAAATACAAACACATGGAGGCTACACAATACGCTACTTAATAACGAAGTGATCACTGAAGAAATCAAAGGGGAAATCAAAAAATACCTAGAAACAAATGACAATGGAGACACAACGACCCAAAACCTATGGGATGCAGCAAAAGCAGTGCTAAGAGGGAAGTTTATAGCAATACAAGCCTACCTCAAGAAACAGGAAACATCTCGAATAAACAACCTAACCTTGCACCTAAAGCAATTAGAGAAAGAAGAGCAAAAAAACCCCAAAGCTAGCAGAAGGAAAGAAATCATAAAGATCAGATCAGAAATAAATGAAAAAGAAATGAAGGAAACAATAGCAAAAATCAATGAAACTAAAAGCTGGTTCTTCGAGAAGATAAACAAAATTGACAAACCATTAGCCAGACTCATCAAGAGAAAAAGGGAGAAGACTCAAATCAATAGAATTAGAAATGAAAAAGGAGAAGTAACCACTGACACTGCAGAAATACAAACGATCATGAGAGATTACTACAAGCAACTCTATGCCAATAAAATGGACAACCTGGAAGAAATGGACAGATTCTTAGAAATGCACAACCTACCGAGACTGAACCAGGAAGAAATAGAAAATACGAACAGACCAATCACAAGCACTGAAATTGAAACTGTGATTAAAAATCTTCCAACAAACAAAAGCCCGGGACCAGATGGCTTCACAGGCGAATTCTATCAAACATTTAGAGAAGAGCTAACACCTATCCTTCTCAAATTCTTCCAAAATATTGCAGAGGGAGGAACACTTCCCAACTCATTCTATGAGGCCACCGTCACCCTGATACCAAAACCAGACAAAGATGTCACAAAGAAAGAAAACTACAGGCCAATATCACTGATGAGCATAGATGCAAAAATCCTCAACAATATACCAGCAAACAGAATCCAACAGCACATTAAAAGGATCATACGCCATGATCAAGTGGGGTTTATTCCAGGAATGCAAGGATTCTTCAATATATGCAAATCAATCAACGTGATACATCATATTAACAAACTGAAGGAGAAAAACCATATGATCATCTCAATAGATGCAGAGAAAGCTTTCGACAAAATTCAACACCCATTTATGATAAAAGCCCTGCAGAAAGTAGGCATAGAGGGAACTTTCCTCAACATAATAAAGGCCATATATGACAAACCCACAGGCAACATTGTCCTCAATGGTGAAAAACTGAAACCATTTCCACTAAGATCAGGAACAAGACAAGGTTGCCCACTCTCACCACTATTATTCAACATAGTTTTGGAAGTGTTAGCCACAGCAATCAGAGAAGACAAAGAAATAAAAGGAATCCAAATCGGAAAAGAAGAAGTAAAGCTGTCACTGTTTGCAGATGACATGATACTATACATAGAGAATCCTAAAACTGCCACTAGAAAACTACTAGAGCTAATCAATGAATTTGGTAAAGTAGCAGGATACAAAATTAATGCACAGAAATCTCTTGCATTCCTATATACTAATGATGAAAAATCTGAAAGTGAAATTAAGAAAACACTCCCATTTACCATTGCAACAAAAAGAATAAAATATCTAGGAATAAACCTACTTAAGGAGACAAAAGACCTGTATGCAGAAAATTATAGGACACTGATGAAAGAAATTAAAGATGATACAAATAGATGGAGAGATATACCATGTTCTTGGATTGGAAGAACCAACATTGTGAAAATGACTCTACTACCCAAAGCAATCTACAGATTCAATGCAATCCCCATCAAACTACCACAGGCATTTTTCACAGAACTAGAACAAAAAATTTCACAATTTGTATGGAGACACAAAAGACCCCGAATAGCCAAAGCAATCTTGAGAACGAAATATGGAGCTGGGGGAATCAGGCTCCCTGACTTCAGACTATATTACAAAGCTACAGTAATCAAGACAGTTTGGTACTGGCACAAAAACAGAAATATAGATCAATGGAACAGGATAGAAAGCCCAGAGATAAACCCACGCACATATGGTCACCTTATCTTTGATAAAGGAGGCAAGCATATACAGTGGAGAAAAGACAGTCTCTTCAATAAGTGGTGCTGGGAAAATCGGACAGGTACATGTAAAAGTATGAAACTAGAACACTCCCTGACACCATACACAAAAATAAACTCAAAATGGATTAAAGACCTAAATGTTAAGCCAGACACTATCAAACTCTTAGAGGAAAACATAGGCAGAACACTCTATGACATAAATCGCAACAAGATCCTTTTTGACCCAGCTCCTAGAGAAATGGAAATAAAAACACAAATAAACAAATGGGACCTAATGAAACTGAAAAGCTTTTGCACAGCAAAGGAAACCATAAACAAGACCAAAAGACAACCCTCAGAATGGAAGAAAAAATTTGCAAATGAAGCAACTGACAAAGGATTAATCTCCAAGATTTACAAGCAGCTCATGCAGCTCAATAACAAAAAAACAAACAACCCAATCCAAAAATGGGCAGAAGACCTAAATAGACATTTCTCCAAAGAAGATATACAGATGGCCAACAGACACATGAAAGAATGCTCAACATCCTTAATCATTAGAGAAATGCAAATCAAAACTACAATGAGGTATCACCTCACACCGGTCAGAATGGCCATCATCAAAAAATCTAGGAACAATAAATGCTGGAGAGGGTGTGGAGAAAAGGGAACCCTCTTGCACTGTTGGTGGGAATGTAAATTGATACAGCCACTATGGAGAACAGTATGGAGGTTCCTGAAAAAACTAAAAATAGAACTACCATACGACCCAGCAATCCCACTACTGGGCATATACCCTGAGAAAACCATAATTCAAAAAGAGTCATGTACCAAAATGTTCATTGCAGCTCTATTTACAATAGCCAGGACATGGAAGCAACCTAAGTGTCCATCATCGGATGAATGGATAAAGAAGATGTGGCACATATATACAATGGAATATTACTCAGCCATAAAAAGAAATGAAATGGAGGTATTTGTAATGAGGTGGATGGAGTTAGAGTCTGTCATACAGAGTGAAGTAAGTCAGAAAGAGAAAAACAAATACAGTATGCTAACACATATATATGGAATCCAAGGAGAAAAAAAAAAAAAAGGACATGAGGAACCTAGTGGCAAGATGGGAATAAAGACACAGACCTACTAGAGAATGGACTTGAGGATATGGGGAGGGGGAGGGGTGAGATGTGACAGGGTGAGAGAGTGTCATGGACATATATACACTACCAAATGTAAAATAGATAGCTAGTGGGAAGCAGCTGCATAGCACAGGGAGTTCAGCTCGGTGCTTTGTGACCGCCTAGAGGGGTGGGATAGGGAGGGTGGGAGGGAGGGAGATGCAAGAGGGAAGAGATATGGGAACATATGTATATGTATAACTGATGCACTTTGTTTTAAAGCAGAAACTAACACACCATTGTAAAGCAATTATACCTCAATAAAGATGTTAAAAAAAAATTCAGCTTTATTGTATGGGGATGAAGAAATTCAAGGGCACTATCAGGGGCCCCTCCAAGACGGGAGGGAGACAGGAAGAAAAAGGAGTCTCTTCCCTCCTTCATTCTGATCTAGGAAATCCCAGCAAAACAGAACCAATACCTCTAGACATCCCCCCAACTCCACCCTCTCCTCAGAGTCATGACCCCAAACCAGCAGCTTATGAGAATGCAGGACCTTCCCAGTATCACAACAAACTTTCTTTAATCACATGGATTTTTTTTTTTTTAATTAATGAAACTATAGGTCCCTTCACTGGGATAAGTAGAATAGGCACTTTAAAAAAATTGAATGGCATGGTAGAAAGACCAATGTCCTCCCCAAAGATGTTCATATCCTAATCTTCAGAACAGGTGAATATTTTACCTATATGGCAAAAGGAACTTAGCAGATGTCATTAAATTAAGGATCTTGAGATGGGGAGATTATCCTAGATTATCCACGTGGGTCCAATGTATACAAGGGTCATCATAAGGGAAAGGGGAGGAGGAGGACCAGAGTCAGAGAAGGAAGTGCAAGAAGCAGAGGTCAGAGGAGAGATTTAAGATGCTGGGGCCATGAGCCAAGGGATACAGGCAGCCTCTAGACACTAGAAAAGACAAGGAAATGTTCCCTAGAAACTCCAGAAAAAAATGCAACCCGGCTGACACAGTTCAGAATCCTGACCTCCTGAACTGTAAGATAACAGTGTTGTTTCAAGTAATTCTTTTTGTGTTAATTTGTTACAACAGCAAGAGGATGGAAGAACTATCAGATATTATTAGTTCAGGTGGGTAGTGTGAAAAGAACACAAGTCAGTATATTCAAGTCTTGTCTCGTCCTCTGTTTTCGTGGTGGTGTTTAAATTATTACACCTTTCTGACCTCCAGTTTCCTCTTTATATTTTAGATAAAAATAATAATGAATTGGTCACGATACTTTGGGTTGCAATGCACAGAAACATGATTTACTTTGGATTAAGCAGAAAGGGACTTTTTAATCTCATCTAATTTAAAGAGTAACAAAATAAGTACACCTTCAGGTACAGCTGGATTTGGGTAAACAAATGATATCAATCTCTTGATTTATTGGCTCTAATTTTCCCCTGTGATGCCTTATTCTCAGGTAGAGGTCCCCAGCTGGCAAATACCACAGATGTGATTTACCATAAAGTCTGTTCTTGCCCTCTTATATGTGACTTCAAGGATCAGATAGCTCTAAAAGTGCTTTGTGTACAGAAATGACCATCTGAATATTAGCTATTATTAAAATGCCCTAGCAGAAATGATAACTAGTTGCCATCCAAAGCATCATTTAACACTACAATCTGATTAGAGTAGTGAAATCACACCTACTGTGGCAAAAATTCCTTGGAACATATTTACTACCATCAGGATTTTCAACTCTCATTATAACCTGGATGTATAGCCTTTTGAATTTAAAAATACTCCTTCCAGCCCTAGAAACTCAATACCCTTAGAGACAGCACATCGCTGAGGGTCTTGCCAATCCCAGTTTAGTAACTGAAGGGTGTTGAGATGAAGCTAATTAGATGATGGCACGCAGACAACCAGAGCCAGGCAGGATGAGGAGGAAGTGTTTTCTGCTTTCCAGACCACAGTGTTGAAGGATCACACTTTTCTCCATCTCAGGGCAGTGGGAAGGGCAGTTCATAGAACAAATCAAGTTGATACAGGGCATAGAAGTTCCTCTTCAGGCCTGTGCGATTTCTTTCACCAAGAGGTAGAGCATTCCTTGAGTTTGGTACAAAAATTGTGACCCTGCCATTTTTGGAGGACCAACTTGAACTCCATACAACTTCTGTCTCCATTTTCTCATGCCATTTAATTTTGATGTCTACCTAATAGTAACTAAAGTATACCGTTTACAATAACTAGTGGGATTTTTAGAATCCTCACTTCAGGGATAGCCTTTGTCTGACGTATTGGTCTTCCCCATGACACAGACATGAAGGTACTTACTTGTTCTGGTCAGGGATGATGATGGGGTCTGAGCCGGGTGTTGCTTTAGGGAAGTGTGGAGAGGTGAGATGTTTCCACCTGCTTCATTACCACACAGATTTCTGTTTCTTTGAGGAATGGAAGAATTTCAGGGTTTTCTGAAAATATGTATCTGGTGTTGCTGTCACTGTGTGGGAACGGATGCAGTAAGAGGCTGGGGAGAGTGTCGAGGAGAATATGGGATTGCTGCTTAGGACAGACCCATCCCCTTGAACTTCAGATAGCCTAAGGCCAATACGAAGCAACTTATTTTAAAGAAAGCCCTGGCTCCTTTCTCCCTCTGAAACGCTGCTATTCCTGCCACTGTGATCCATTTCCCTCCATAACCTTTGGTAAACAATCCACTTCTCAACCCAAGGATTTCTGGAATTCTAAATGTCAAAAATGCCCCCTTCTTCGTGGCTCCTGGGAGCTGGAATCCAGCCAGTTCTTAGAGATTTCCACCTGGTGGGAGAACTGGCATAGTCACATAGATCATGGTGAAAGACATGTCCTTTTGTGGATTTGCACTTGAAAAATTCTTACCAGTATCTACGACCAATACAGTGCTTGTTTTGAAAGTTAAATACTAGGAAAGCTGTGAGGTTTTCCCAGGCCATTTCTTATCAAATCCATCTTAGTCCTACCTGCTTATAATGGGCATACAGACGCCCAGGGTGTTACTAGCATCACTGAAAGTAATCCCTGCTACTAAGCACACACTGCACCTGCCTTCTTCACTTTGCCCATAACAATAGATAATAGCATCACTGTCAGTAACAGCAGCTTCTCACACAAAGAACAACCATTGCAAGCATTTATCTTCGTCATTTACTTGTCATGCATTTCAATCCATTCATTAGTTCTTTCTGTCAGATTAATTATAAAGATCTCTTTCCATTTTTCTGCCCCAGATCTAGGGTTTGATCTCTGAATCCACAGATTCTGTCTTTCTAGTTGTACCCTTCCCTGTTGGGAACATTGGCCAGATGACTCCTAAAACTGGCTGGGAGTGACTATTGCTGGTCTGAAAAGACTGGAAGTCTGTTAAATCCTGCCCTTGCTCAGGACCTTGGTGGCTGTCATGTGCCCACCAACCTAGGTGGGCTCAGAGTGAGAGGCTCACTTTTTTCTAAAGAAAGGTTTCTTATCTCTGGTGGAGTATTAGAATCACCTCGGCAGCTAAAAACAAGACAGCAAACAACAATAACAATAAGAACAATAAAATCCTGCCTAGGTGACATCGTAGATCAGTTAAGTCAGAATCTTCGAGACTGAGCCCAGAGCTACTGAAAACCACTGTTCTACAGCTGTAAATGGTCACAATGCACGGTCTCACTGCCTTTTCAAATGCTGGACTATCTATTGAGATAAAGAAGCAGAGTAAATCTGTGAAATCCCAGCATGACATAGTAAAGCAGTGGTTTTCCACCAGGGGTGTTTTGGCTGCAGACATTTGGTAATGTCTGAAGACATCTTTGATTGTCACAGAAGGGGAAGGGGGTGCTGCTGGCATCTAGTGGGTAGAGGACAAAGATGCTACACAGCCTCCAATGCACAGGACGGCCTCCTGCAACAAAGAGCTTTCTAGCGTGAACTGCCAATAGTCCTAAGGTTGAGAAGCCCTGTCTTAAAGGGAGGTGACTTTCTCCTTTTGTCAGGACGCTGTCTATAAGATCTACTGAACTAAAATTCAAAGCTCCCAAAAGGTCAAAGGAGGCTTTGTCCATTTCTCTTTGGGGGTGATTAGTAAGGTAGGCTGCTGATTTCTTTAAATCATCTTCATATTCTCCTTTACTCTAAGAGAAGGAAGGTAATTTTAGTGAAGGTGGGGACGATCCAGATTTCTTTAAATCTATCCTTCAGTTGACTAATGGGAAATCTGTTTCTTTTCCAAACACCAGTACAAAGACAGGGGTGAGCAGAAGGCTGCTGCCATCATTCTGAAAAGTTTTTACTCTACTAATAAAAAGGACAAGCATAAGTCCCTCCACTTCTTCCTGCCCTGAATGCAGACATTAGTCTAGTACGTGGGCAGCCATCTAATGCGCAAATCTGAAGACGAGGCTGAGAGAGTGACAACAGTCAGCACTGGCACCTTCAAGCCACTGAACCCATACCAGCAACTGCCTGCACCTAACCCACATGCCACATGAGAAAAATAAACCCCTTGTAGCTTAAGTTAATCGGAGTTTTCAATCACATGGGGCCATGAACATCCTTGACTGTCACAGAATGTATCTGGTAAGAAAGCAGAGAAAAATCTTGAAACGAAATCACCTAAATGGAAATTCACATCTGAGTTGAAAAATAATCACCATTTTTCTTTTTGCGATATAAACATTTACAATCCACATCTGCGTGATACTTTCCCCAGGTGCACAAGGCAGGGAAGATGGAAAGTCAGGTTGCTCTGGTTTTTTACTTGTGTTTGGGAACAAATATAGAAAAATGACTCTCCATAGAGAAGAAAAAGCCAGGATTCAAATTTCCAGTGCCGACTTTCCTCTGTACCCAGTGCCCCAAGCCTGAAGCTGGACTCCCCACTCAGGTTTCATAAGCCCACATGCCTGATTTTGAAAAGCCGCTCTGTGCTGGAACAATGGAGCTATGCATGCTATTTCTTTAATGTGTTTAAATTGTTATATATGTCTTCAGTAAGAACACAAGAAATTTACCAAAAAAGAAATACATTAATGAAAGAATACATCTTAAGGAGTTATGGCTTAGCCTAAGACAGCTGGGCTTAGCATTAAAATTTTTCATATTCTTCTAGATCATTATGCTTCCAGGCTGTGGTTATATATTCGAGTCAGCTTACAAGCAAAGAACACCAGCACTGGAGTCAAATCAACTTGAAATTGAATCCTCGTTCCACCATCTATAGTGGTAGAGGGACCTGCAGTTAGCACACTATTTACTTATTAAGATTATCACTTTGGACAAGTCATTTAGTCTACCTGAATCTCAGTGTTCTCACCTGGAAAAGAAATTATTACTACCTGTCACCCAGGTTGTGGGAAGAAGTGAAGAAATACACCTGACCTACAGTATCAGCTATTATGATTATTAACCAGCACGTGACGGGTAAAGATCCTCCCTCCCGGCACAACCCTCTGCAGGAACTTCCCACAGAGTTGCTTTGATAACCTGACCCACTACTTAGATGTTCAGTTCATGCTCTGCAACATTCCTGAGCAGCTGCTTAAGCCATGTAGACCAAGTTCACCTTAATAAACAGACAGATTCATCTGAGTGAAGATGGTCTGTGTTACCCTCTCTCCAAGGCCCTCACTGTTGGCAAGGCTGAAAGTCAGAGGTAGATGGGAGGTCAGAACCAGTCCTGTTTGGAAGTCTGGGCTACAGATCCACTGGAGTAAGTAAAAGCCCAGCAGTTCCCTAAAGAGGCCCTATTCGCAATGACACAGAGAGGGAAAGCAGATGTTCATTCATCCTCTCCCTGCACTGCTAGCTCCTCTTAGATTAAAGGCTTACACAGCTGCAGTCTTTGTTAGTTTACTGATCTTGAATAAAGGAATTCTAGACAAGTTCTTTATTCAGTACAACTTGTCCAAGAGGTATACGGTATGTCATAAAAGGGTGTCTGCCAGATTGTTTCACTGAATTGTAAACCAAGCTGATTTCTTATTCTGACAACTATAGAATAAGAGTTTCCAATGCTTGAAACCTATCCCAGTGAATATGAAATGCAAAAGTCAGGTAAATTACAAACAGACAGACACAGATAGATAGACAGAAAGACAGATAGACAGATTTATTTATTTATTTCAATGAGTGGGAAAACTGAGGTTTGGGGATTTGCCTGAGTCCAGAACTTACCCTTGAATGAGCTAATGTTCTCCAGAGATCACATGGACTTGGGCCAGACCTCAATTATAATTTGGGATCTGCTATTAAATAGTCATGGCTCCCTGGAGGTCCCACTGCATTTCTAAGTCTTTGCTACCCCATGTGTCATATTAGTTTATTTGGATTCACACATCACCAAGGACAGTACCAGATCTAAATATCATGATTCTTTGATTAAAAATGGTAGCTTTGCCAGATGCAAAAATGGATGCCATTTGCCAGATGCAAATGGTAGCTTTGATTAAAACTGGTAGCTTTACCGACTACATAGCACAAGGAACTATATTCAATATTCTATGATAAACCATAATGGAAAAGAATATTTTAAAAAGAGTGTATACTAAATCCTCTTATTAATTCTAAGAATCTGACATAGATTTAAATTTTTTCTGTGTATTACTCAATGTAATGTGTGTGTTTCATGAGCCAGTGCTAGTTCCTGAACTGTTTGTTACTGGTCTGCAATGAGATAATAAATTCAGAGTCAGAGGTAAGAAACTTTCATAGTAATTTGATAGGGTAATTATATATCTGCAGAATCTAACAATAAAAATTTTGGTTTGTTAAAAAAAAAAACAGTGTATATATATATGTATAACTGAATCACTTTTCTGTACAGCAGAAATTAACACAACATTGTAAATCAACTATATTGCAATAAAAAAAAAATTTTTAATGGTAGCTTTGCAAAGTTGGTGAATGGTGATGATTACATAGTCGTAACACCTTTCCTGATCCCCATCATGTCATGTATGGAATCATGCTCTATGTTCTGGGGCTGGGATGCTGCCTTTTCAGGTACACAGATTTTGCCTTTCAATACACACATGATGCATATAAGTCAAACTTGCTGTAGAACTTCTTGTGGGTGTGGGGTAGTGGGAAACATCTTCTCCACCACAGTCAGATTCATTTGCAAGCAGCTAACACATATTATTGATCCTTAGGGTTTATAAAGATTGGAGCCTATTAGGCTATTTCACTGGGCACTTCGTATTTCAAATTGAAAATATGCAGAAGTGCAGATATTCTATTATCATAATAAGAGCAGGAAAGTCAGCGACTGGAGTTAAATTGCACAGGCCTGCAGCCCCACCTGTTGGCTGCTGTGTTAAAATCACCACAGAGCCCTAAACTTTCAGAAGAGAAACAGAGCTGATCTCCAAAATACAAAACAAGGGGGCAGGTTATGTGAAGGTCAAATACTAGTTAAACTCACTTACAGTTGAAAAGAAAAAGCATGTCCCTAGAAAATGGGTGGCGCATCTTAATTCTAGATGGCCATGTGGTAACTGCTGATTTTCATTCACTTTATTTTTGATGAAGCACTAGAGAAAAATGAAGAGATAGAATGATAGGATTTCAGAACTGGATAAGCCTTTAAATAATAGTGTAACCTATTCATTGTGGAGATGAGAAAACAAAGCTTCTAGGACATTATATATTTCAGAGCCACAGAGCTCAGGAGTGTGAGTACCAGGACCAGAACTCACTCTTCAGATGTTTAGTTCTTTATGGTTGACTTTCTTTTAAGAAAATTCATTTTCATAATCCAAGTCCACTTTCAAATAACACTATGTTACTTCATGGGTAGTACTTTATAATAACAAAATAATCCTAATTTCTCCCTCCAGTCTCTTTTATCATTGCTGTCATTTATTTCACTTACACATAAGCATACATAAATACATTGTGGACAAATTATTATTTTTATATCAACTAAAGAAAAATGTTTTAATTTTACCTTTAAAAAAAAGAAAATTCATTTTTAGAGATCTTTATATTCTCTATTTTTAATAGCATGCTATTGAGAACCAGAGGCAGTTCTCACAATATTACTTACTTAAATTTACACCATTCAGGAAGCAGTCTCAATAATAAACCCTATTTCAAGCTCCTGGTCAAAAACATCCACTATGTATTGTGGTGCTTACAGAATCAAAACTTACCACAGAACAACTTCTTTCCTTCTCCTTCTTCATCCTTCTCAGCAATACATTCATTTTCTTCCCACTGAGTTTATGGTGCCTGATGAGGGGCTGTGTTTCCCATGAGACATATGACTCCTAGGTTGTGGTTCCCTGGGATGCTAATGACTCACTTGAGACAACCAAGTCCAATGACAAGACAATTCTCTCCTTACTCTCCTATCACGACCACATCTTCAGGTCAATCCAAAGGGGATGGAAACTCAACTGGGAAATGGGTCATCAAAGCACAGACAGGATGCATCAGGGAGAAAGGTTAGTGAATGCCACCCTTGGTGATCAAAGACCAGTAAGGTCTCATAAGTACCATCTTGGACAGAAGTCAGGAAATATCTACCAGGATCTCTAATTTTTAGGACTTTGTAGTCTTCCAGATGTAAAGAAACTTACCTCTATTCCTTATTCAAAAAAAAATAATTAGTAATTAACAGCACATTCCTTAAAGAGAAATAATGCTTACACTCCCTTCCTGAGAGCAGCAGGGAGGAAGAGACCTTGCGAGATGAGGTCTTGCTTCCTGGTCGGTTTTGAGGGTACATGGTGATGAGGAGGGAGGCTTTAGGAAGGAGAGGAAAGCAGATTGCATCAAACTGGATCAGCTGAATGCTGCCTTAGGGCCTGCAAAGTGGCCCTAAGGACTTGATATTGGAAACATGTATGGATCCCCAAGCTATTCCCCATTCGGTCCATTGCCCAAACCAGAAGGCTGAGAGTTGTCAATAATCTTCCCTCCCCTTGAACCTTTATCATTCGCACCACTTCCAAAATATCTGAATCTGCCCCTTCCCCTCCATTCGCACCATCACTCCTTGGCACCTGTGACATATTGCCCTGCAGCTCCCTCCAAACTAATCCCCTTCCCCTCAACTCCATTTTCCACACTGTCACCAGCTAATCCATCTGAAATGCAAATTGAATCTTGTCTCTCCTTACTTGAAGCCATTGAGCAGGGACAAAATTCAAGCATCTTCTTCTTCTTTTTTTTTTTAAATATTTATTTATTTATTTATTTGGCTGTGCCAGGTCTTAGTTGCGGCATGCAGGATCTTCGATCTTTAGTTGCAGCATGCAGAATCTTTAGTTGCAGCATGTGAACTCTTAGTTGCAGCATGTGGGATCTAGTTACTTGACCAGGGATCGAACCCGGACCCCCTGCATTGGGAGGGCAGAGTCTTAGCCGCTGGACTACCAGGGTAGTCCCAAAATTCAAGCTTCTTAACACGGCATATAAGACTTCCCAGTTTGGCTCAAACTTTCTGTTCAACCTTATTTTCTGGCTCAACACCTCCAATTTTCCCTAAAAATTCAGCTCCCTTTTGCCACACAATTAATTGTCTGACTCCAGCATCTCTGTCTGTATTGACAGTCCACTCCTCCAGCCTGTCATGTCTTTCACTCTCATCACTGGGCAAATTCCTACTCATCCTTCAAGGTCCATTTCTATTATCACTGCCACTGAAGAGCCCTCTCTAAAGTTTTCAGGCAGGGTGCTTCTCTGCCCTGTGTCCCCATACTCTGTTTCCTTATTACTTATATGTGTTATAGCCTGAAGTTCACTGTGTTATAACCCCACTAGCCCATTATTCTTCTTACATAGACAATGAATTTCTAATAGAAAGATCCTGATAGATCTTTTTAGCAGTTCAAATTCTTTTTTTATATATATATATTTATTATTTATTTATTTTGACTGCATTGGGTCTTCGTTGCTGTGCACGGGCTTTCTCTAGTTGCAGTGAGTGGGGGCTACTCTTCATTGCAGTGCGTGGGCTTCTCATTGCGATGGTTTCTCTTGTTGCGGAGCACAGGCTCTAGGCATGCGGGCTTCAGTAGTTGTGGCACACGGGCTTAGTTGCTCCACGGCACGTGGGATCTTCCCAGAGCAGGGCTCGAACCCATGTCCCCTGCATTGGCAGGCGGATTCTTAAACACTGCGCCACCAGGGAAGCCCAGCAGTTCAAATTCTTATCAGGTACAGTTCCACAAATGTTCACTGAAGGTTAACCATGAATCTACCACTGCGCTAAATACTAGAGATGCAAAGATTAGCCATAAATGGTGTCCACTGTAATTTCACTCAAGGCCTGTCTCCTTTGCATCCTAAGTATACAAACAGTTGGAAAGCAGAGAAAAATTTTGCGTGCTCTACACTGGCTAAACTCCTCTGCAATGTGGTGATTCTCTGGTACACCAAAATCAGTGGTGAGACATATCACACGTAATACGTGCAATTTTAGCTCTTACCAGTGCTCTGGTCCCTGGATAGAACAGATGACATCATTGTTACCCCTGTGCCGTATACCAGGGCTTGACAACCACTGAATTCTCATGACATGTTTGTGGTATGAGTAAAGATTGGTTGGATGGATGCATGGACAGATGAGTTAACGGATGAGCTACTGGGATGATGGGCATATGTGTAAATTTGAGTTCCTGATCTTCCTCCCATGAGTATCCATTGCACTTGGCAGTTAATACTGTGGACTTTCTTGTGGTTGCCAAGGGGAAGGGGGTTGGGGGAAGGATGGAGTGGGAGTATCTGTATGTATAACTGAATCACTTTGCTGTATAGCAGAAATTAATACAACATTGTAAATCAACTATACTTCAATTAAAAAAAAAACTGTTGACTTTAAGGTTATACTATTTGCTGATTCTTAAAACCATCACTGTTTTTCTGGGCTGCCCCTGTTGTGTGTAGGTATAAAGAATGGAAACTACATTTTTCGGATGTCCCCTGCCAGCGTGAGTCTGGTTAGATTCCACCAGTGAGAGGCACTTACACGAGATGCAAAAACAGAAGGGGATTTGCCTGTGGCTTTCAGACGTCTTACAAGAAATTACCCACTAGTGCCATAGGCAAATGAGTAATTGAGGGTGGCTTTGTTGAAATTCCTAAACTTCTGAATTCCCCGCCTGTTACCCCCAACTGGTGTATAGAATTCATAGTTAATGAAGCATTGGGTAGAATACCAAGAAAAGTTTTGCCTCTAATTTTGCCTACCAAGGCTTGAAAGCAAGACCTAAATAGATCAAACTGTTTTTAAGTAACTTAATTGCATCCAAGAACAAGTCCTGAAATATTTATACGAATACAAAAATATCCAACACCTATAAAGGTAAAACTCACAATGTCTGCATCTAACAAAAACTTACCATGTATGTAAAGAAACAATAATGCAACTGTAATGAGGGGGAAAATAAATCAATTAAAACTAACAGAGATGACACAGATGATAATCAACAAGAACATTAAAACAGTCATTATAACTATAATCCATATGTTCAAGAACTAGAGGAAGAATTTAATATGTTAAGTAGAGACATTAGAATATGTATTTTTTAAAAGACCCAAAATCAAACTTCTAAAGATGAAAGTTGCATTAAAGGCAGATTAGAAATTATGAAAGAATGTATTAGTGAACATGAGAACCTAGACTCAGAAACTATCCACAATGAAACTCTAAGAAAAAAGTACTGAAAAAAGAATGAATAGAGTATCAGTGAGCTGTGGGAAAACCTCAGTGGCCTAACATACATGTAATTTTGTTCACAATGGGAGAGGGACAGAAAAAACAGTTGATGACATAGAGACTGAAAACATTCTAAATTTGAAAAAATTTATAAATCCACAGATCCAAGAAGCTCAATGAACTACCAGGACAAGAAATCTGAAGAAAACTTCATCAAGGCATATCATGATTTATTTGCTTACGACCAGTGCTAAAGAGAAAACTCTTAAAAGTTGCTGTAGAATAAAGAAACACTATATACAGAGGGAAAAATAAAGATAAGAATGACAGCAACTTTCCTGTTGAAGACAATGCAAGATAGAAGACTTTGTTTTAGCAACATTTTTAAAGTACTGAAAGAAAAAAACGCCAATTTTGAAATCTTTTCCCACCAAAAATACGTTTCAAAAATGAAAGTGAAATTAAGGACTTTTTCAAACATATCAAAGCTGAAAAAATTTATTTCTAGCAGACCTAAACTATAAAAAATGCTAAAGGAAGCCCTTCAAGCAGAAGAAAAGTGATACCAGACAGAAATCTGGATCTGTATAAAAGAATACAGAGCACCATAAATGTCAACTATGTGGGTAAATACAAATATTTTTTGTTGTTATTTAATTTTCTGTAAAAGATAATCAACTGTTGAAGCAAAATAATAATGTATTGTAGGGTTTATAATATTTGTAAAAGTAAAATGTCTGACAACAATAGCACAAAATCCAGGAAAGGAAAAATAGGTATAAAAGGTTCTAGTACAAAAGAAGATGTGTTGTAATATTACATAAAGACAGACCCTGATAAGTTAAGGATGGATATTGTAAACCCTAAAGCAAACACTATAATAACATAAACTGAAATCAATAAGCCAGAGATGAAATAGAAACATAATTAATCAAAAAGAAGTCAGAACATTTTTTAAAAATTGACAAAGAATAGGTTGGACCAAAAGAAAATGAATAAAAAGTTGATACATTTTAATGCATTCACATCAATGATAACATTAAATACAAATGGTCTAAGTATCTCAATTAAAGGTGGAAATTGTCAGATTGGATAAAAAGCAAGATTCAACTCTATGCTGCCACATGAACCTCACATTAAATAAAAAGACACAGCATTTCTCCAATAAAATGATGGAAAAAAGATAGACCACACTTTCAGAAGAAACCAGGAGTAGCTTCTACATTAATATCGATGAATATTTCAGAACAAAGGATATTATAAGGATAAAGAGATTCATTTCACATGTTAAAGGTATCAATTCATGAATAGAACATAAAAATCTTAGATGTTTATGCAATTAATATCAGAGCTATTTCTACATACATGAAACAGAAACTGACAAAACTGCAGATATATAGATAAATCCATAATTGTAGTTGGCAATTTCAAAAACACTTTCTCGACTACTGATAGAAAAAGTAGTCAGAAAATCAGCAAGAGTAGAGATGTTAATAAAATTACCAACCATCATGACCTATTTGATATTATAGATCACTCCACCCTGAAACCACAAAATACACATTTTTTGCAACTGTACATCAAATATTTACCATGACAGACCATATTCTAGGTCATAAAAAGAGTCTCAATAAATGTAAAAGTATTCTAACCATACAAAGTATACTCTTTACTGCAGTAGATTTAAATTAGAATAAATAATAGCCCACACACCTATGGTCACCTAATCTATGACAAAGGAGGCAAAAATATACATGGAGAAAAGACAGCCTCTTCAATAAGCAGTGCTGGGAAAACTGGACAGCTACATGTAAAAGAATGAAATTAGAACACTCCCTAACACCATACACAAAAATAAACTCCACATGGATTAAAGACCTAGATGTAAGGCCAGACACTATAAAACTCTTAGAGGAAAACCTAGGCAGAACAATCTTTGACATAAATCACAGCAACATCTTTTTTGACCCTCCTCCTAGAGTAATGTAAATTAAAACAAAAATAAACAAATGGGACCCAATTAAACTTAAAACCTTCTGCACAGCAAAGGGAACCATAAACAAGATGAAAAGACATCCCTCAGAATGGGAGAAAATATTTGCAAATGAAGCAACTACCAAAGGATTAATCTCCAAAATACATAAACAGCTCATACAGCTCAATATCAAAAAAACAAACCACCCAATCAAAAAATGGGTGGAAGACCTAAATAGACATTTCTCCAAAGAAGACATACAGATGGCCAAGAGGCACATGAAAAGATGCTCAACATCACTACTTATTAGAGAAATGCAAATCAAAACCACAGTGAGGTACCACCTCATACCAGTCAAAATGGCCATCATAAAAAATCTACAAACAATCAATGCTGGAGAGGGTGTGGAGAAAAGGGAACCCTCATACACTGTTGGTGGGAATGTAACTTGATACAGCCACTGTGGAGAACAGTATGGAGGTTCCTTAGAAAACTAAAAACAGAATTACCATATGACCCAACAATCCCACTACTGGGCATATACCCAGAGAAGACCATAATTCAAAAAAACACATGCACCCCAATATTCATTGCAGCACTATTTACAATAGCCAGGACATGGAAGCAACCTAGATGTCCATCAACAGAGGAATGGATAAAGAAGATGTGGTACACATATACAATGGAATATTACTCAGCGATAAAAAGGAATGAAATTGGGTCATTTGTAGAGACGTGAATGGACCTAGAGAGTGTCATACAGAGTGAAGTTAGAAAGAGAAAAGCAAATATTGACACAATAATGCATATATGTGGAATCTAGAAAAATGGTATAGATGACCTTATTTGCAAAGCAGAAATAGAGACACAGACGTAGAAAACAAATATATGGATACCAAGGGGAAAATGGGTTGGGTGGGAGGAATTGGGAGACTGGGATTGACACATATACATTATTGATACTATGTATAAAATAGACAACTGATGGGAACATTCTGTATAGCACAGGGAACTCTACCCAAAGCACTGTGGTAACCTAAATGGGAGGAAAGTCCAAAAGGGAGGGGATATCTGTATGTGTATGGCTGATTAATTTTGTTGTGCAGTGGAGGCTAACACAACATTGTAAAGCAACCATACTCCAATAAAAATTAATTTAAAAAATTTATATGTTAAAAAAAGTAAATTGCAAACATCATAACATTTTACTCTTAAAGACTTTGGCATGCCTCTCCCAAGAATGAAGACATTTTCTTGCATAACCATAAAAATAAAAGAAATAAATAATGGAGGATCTTGGGAAAATCTTCAAATATTTTGAAACAAAACAACAAAATACTAATTAACTCACAGGTCAAATAAGAAGTCAATGAAAGAAATTAGAAGATAAATGAACTGAATGCAAATAAAAACAAGACATTTCCAAATATGTGGGCTGTAGTAAAGGCAGTAATAGAAAGAAATTGATAGCACTAAATTCCTATATTTGAAAATAAGAAAGCCTCAAATCAATGACCTATTTTCTACCTTAAGAACAAGGAATAAGAAAAACAAATTAAACCCAAAGTAAGGAAAAGAAAGGAAGTAAGAAAGAGCAGAGAATATATCACTGAAATAGAAAACAGAAAAATAGTAGAGTAAATCAATGAAAAGAACAGCAGTTTCTCTGAGAGCATCAATAAAATTGATTTTAAAAAATTCTAGGCAGGGCTTCCCTGCTGGCACAGTGGTTAAGAGTCTGCCTGCCAGAGCAGGGGACACAGGTTCAAGCCCTGGTCCGGGAGGATCCCTCATGCCACGGAGCAACTAGGCCTGTGCACCACAACTACTGAAGCCCGTGTGCCTAGAGCCCACGCTCTGCAACAAGAAAAGCCACCTCAATGAGAAGCCCGCGCACCACAACAAAGAGTAGCCTCCACTAGCCATGACTAGAGAAAGCCCACACACAGCAACAAAGACCCAACACAGCCAAAAATAAATAAATAAATAAATTTATTTTTTTTAAAAATTCTAGGCAAATTGATTAGGAAAAAAGACAGCAAACACAACTTATAAGCATCAGGAATGAGAGAGGTAAAATTACTAGATAGATTCTACAACTATTAAAAAGGATAATAAAGAAATATTGTGAGCACCTTTATGCCAATACACTCAACATCTTTGGTGAAATGGGTGGATTCCGTAAAAGGCAAAAACTACCAAGCACACTTAATAAAAAACAGATACCTGGAATGTACTATATAAAGAATTGAATTTGTACATTAAAAACTTCTCACAAAGAAAACTTCAGGCCCAGATGGCTTCCCTGGGAATTCTTTCAAATATTTAATGAAGAAATGATATCAATCGTGCACAAATTCCTCCCAGAAAATTGGGGAGTTGAGCATTCTTCCCAACTCATTGTACTGAGAATAAAAATATTACTCTGATATCCAAACTAGGCAAAGATATTACAGGAAAAGAAAAATATAGACAAATAGCACTTGCTACCATAAATACAAAAATTGTTAAAAACGATTTAGCAAATCAAACTGAAAAATATGAAAAGTGTAATAAATCATGACTGTGTAGGAAAGAATTTCCCCTAGCCAAAGAGAGGTCTAGCCTTTACCCTTGACCCTTGTTTTCATTGTCATTTGTCTCTAGGTATTTTTTGATTTCCTTTGATTTCTTCAGTCATCCATTGGTTGTTTAGTAACATATTGTTTAGCCTCCATGTGTTTGTGGTTTTTTATAGTTTATTTTTTCCTGTAATTTATTTCTAATCTCATAGCATTGTGGTCAGAAAAGATGCTTGATATGATTTCAATTTTCTTAAATTTATTGAGGTTTGATTTGTGACCCAAGATGTGATCTATCCTGGAGAATGTTCCATGTGCACCTTAGAAGAAAGTGCATTCTGCTGCTTTTGGATGGAATGCCCTATAAATGTCAATTAAGTCCATCTGGTCTAATGTGTCATTTTAGACCTGCATTTCCTTATTGATTTTCTGTCTGTATGATCTGTCCATTGGTGTAAATGGGGTGTTAAAGTACCCCACTATTATTGTGTTACTGTTGATTTCCCCTTTTATGGCTGTTAGCATTTGCCTTATATATTGAGGTGCTCCTATGTTGGGTGCATGTATATTTATAATTGTTATATCTTCTTCTTGGATTAATGCCTTGATCATTATGTAGTGCCCTTCCTCGTCTCTTGTAACAGTCTTTGTTTTAAAGTCTACTTTATCTGATATGAGTATTGTTACTCCAGCTTTCTTTTGATTTCCACTTGCATGGAATATGTTTTTCCATCCCCTTACTTTCAGTCTGTATGTGTCCCTAGGTCTGAGTGAGTCTCTTGTAGACAGCATATATATGGGTCTTATTTTTGTATCCATTCAGCCAGTCTACATCTTTTGGTTGGAGCACTTAATCCATTTACATTTACGTAATTATCTATATGTATGTTTCTATTGCCATTTTCTTAATTGTTTTAGATTTGTTTCTGTAGGTCTTTTTTCTTCCCTTCCTCTTTTGTTCTTTTCTCTTATGGTTTGATGACTGTCTTTAGTGTTGTGTTTGGGTTGCTTTTTCTTTTGTGTGTGTGTTTCTATTGTAGTTTTTTGGTTTGTAGTTCCCATGAGGTTTTGATATAGCCGTCTCTATAATATACAAGGTTGTTTTAAGTTGCTGGTCTCTTAGATCAGCTCAGTGCTTTGTGACCACCTAGAGGGGTGGCATAGGGAGGGTGGGGGGGAGACGCAAGAGGGAGGAGATAATGGGGATATATGTATATGTATAGCTGATTCACTTTGTTATAAAGCAGAAACTAACACACCACTGTAAAGCAATTATATTCTAATAAAGGTGTTAAAAAGTTGCTGGTCTCTTAATTTCAAAAGCAATTTCCATTTCCTGCTTTTGTACTCTCCTCATGATTGCTGGTTTTGATATCATATTTGTGTGTGGATTATTTCCTACTTTTACTGTATGTTTGCCTTTCCCAGTGAGATCTCCCATTTGAGATTTTCTTGTTTCTAGCTGTGGCCACTTCTTCCCCACCCCCAACACCTAGAGAAGTTCCTTTAGGATTTGTTGTAGAGCTGGTTTGGTGGTGCTGAATTCTCTTAACTTTTGCTTGTCTGTAAAGCTCTTGATTTCTCTGTCAAATCTGAACGAGAGCCTTGCTGGGTAGAGTATTCTTGGTTGTAGGTTTTTCCCTTTTACCACTTTGAATATATTGTGCCACTCCCTTCTGGCCTGCAGCGTTTCTACTGAAAAATCAGCTGATAACCTTATGGGGATTCCCTTGTATGTTATTTGTTGCTTTCCCCTTGTTGTTTTTAATATTTTTCTTTGTATTTAATTTTTGTCAGTTTGATTACCGTGTGTCTCTGCACGTTCCTCTATGGGTTTGTCCTATATGGGACTCTCTGTGTTTCCTGGACTTGGGTGACTGTTTCCTTTCACATGTTAGGGAAGTTTTCAGCTATAATCAATTTAGGAGTGCCTGGGTAAGGGTACCTGTTTTCAACAATTAAAATGATTCATCCATGCCTTCTCCTCTCATCCAGTGGCCAGATCCTTAGTAACTCAAATCTCTTTTACCACAGCCTCAATCCAAGTATCATGTCCTGCCACCCTGCAGGTGGGCCCAAGGTCCTCTACACTATATTCTCCGATTGGGGCAGAACGCTGCTAAAATCTTTCATGGTTCTCCATGGCCTGCAGTTAAAGACCCTCCCTTAATGGAGCATCTAAAACCCCTGGTAATCTGGCCTTTCTCATCATGTCTTCCTCTCTCAGCTCAAACTGCTCACATTTCCCCAGGTGCCCTGTGTCCTTATGATCATTTATACCTTTGCCCAGACTATTTCCTTTGCCTGGAATGTCGCCCACCCCCCTCATCTGCTTAAAATTCAAATCTCTGTGTTAAGAGATTCTTGGTAAAAAGGCTTGGCTCTTTTTGCAAAGGAAAATTGTGTTTTTTCCCTCATGTTCAGGTCTTGTTCAAAACATCCCTGTAACTCTTATCACGGTGCTACGTGGGCTTTCCCTGTCTATGGGACCCCTCCTCTAAACCCTAAGCCACTGAAGCACCTGGATTGGGTTCTATTCAGCTCATTCTCAGATTCTAGCACAGTGCCTGGAACATATGAGGCACCTCTCAACGTCCCTTAAGTGGCTGATTGATATTTTAATTTATTTTCTCTCTCTCTTTTTTAACTAACTGAAAAAGATGGCTTAGAATAGAATGCGACAATGTTGGCATGCCCACAGCTACGTGAAATAAAGATCTGTATCATTATTAACATAATGAAAATGTGTGAAAGTATGTGCCTGTACAAGGACATCTGAGCAGTGATTTTTCATTCTCTGCCTGACATTGCTAGATAAAAAAATTTTGCTGGACCCTCAAACATGATTTATTTTCCCCAAAGATGGCTGGGCTCCATGTGTAGATAGGCATGGAGAATTTTGGAGACAAAAACATGATCAGATTATTATTACCTGGATGGTTTTGCTTATTATTTTTCTCTGTAGTCATAGATAAGAGTCCCATAGATGAGGGACGAACATACTTGAGACAAAGAAACTAAAGCACCCATTTTGGATTTACAGTGTCCTGTGTTTGTCACAAATTTCTCTCCTAGTGGGGACAGTTCATGGAATTTCCATATTTGAAGCCCCTGGTTTAACTCTTGTTAACCCAGAGTTCACAGAAAGAAGAAAAGAAAATTGAGTAAGGGGTGTCCCTTCCTATTTTATCTTCATCTCAGTAAGAAAGCTTGGAAATTTTATAATCACGTGTTGTGATATGAGTACTCCATCCTGTTGACTAATCTACAGACATCACATGGTTACGTGACCCACACCAAACCTACCTCCACACATACGACATTCTGGGATCTTCCTGTGTTGCTATTTCTTTCCTTCTCCGCTCCTATTCATTTATTTCCACAAACCAACTCTGTAAAGTATGTCACTTAACTGTCAGAATCAAATTACTGGGTGGCAGGAAAAAAAGCCACCCATACAACAAGAGAAAC
Source organism: Eschrichtius robustus (assembly GCF_028021215.1). Classification (NCBI taxonomy): domain Eukaryota; kingdom Metazoa; phylum Chordata; class Mammalia; order Artiodactyla; family Eschrichtiidae; genus Eschrichtius; species Eschrichtius robustus. The sequence goes on along the minus strand of NC_090835.1, from coordinate 54,874,206 downwards.
ATGCTATAAAGTCAGTTATCTTAAGGAGTTTTCTCTGTAGGTGATTTTGCAAATGCCCTAAAGAGTTTGAACCTCTATGAACACTGTGCTAGTTTTGTTACTCAATATATTTTTTAAACGATGGTGATTACATGCGTATTTCTCCCACAGTTTCTCCTCAGAGTTGAAATATTTTCTGGTTGGAGGACAAGAGTGGTAATTAAATTGTTACTTAATCATCTCCTCAGGAAGGTAACATTTAAATTTATTGGCATTGAATGATCCTCCATGAGAGACACCAACATCAGATTTTAAAATTGGTTAGATATTCAGAACAGAAATACTAGAGTGGGTTCAGGAGGGAGGCAATGGTGACCATGAAAGTGCTAGAAAGCAGAAAGTAGAAAGGAAGATCAAAGCAACTGCAGTTCCTTTATCTGATTGGGAGGCATGGGAGAGCAGGAAGACCTTTCAAAGTAGCTAAAAGACTTCTTGGGATTTTAGAACCATGGTAGGGGGGAAATTAGGTAACTTATCTAGAATACACTGAAGAAAAACAGAGACTTGACAGATAATATTTCATTTACTTAAATGGGGTGTTATGTTAGAGAGGCATGGGGACCAGAGGAGATGCTAGGTCAGAGAGACGTGGGGACCAGAGGGGGTGCCGGGTCAGAGAGGCGTGGGAACCAGAGGAGCTGCACTGTTAGAAAGGCATGGAGACTAGAGGGAATGCCAGGTCAGAGAGGTGTGGGGACCAGGGGGGTGCCAGATTAGAGAGGCGTGGTGGGCCAGCTAGTCTCTGTTTTCACGAAAGATCAGATGAGAAGAATCTCACTTGTGCTGCAGTAGAAGGATTTAGATCACCTCCCTGGTCATTTAAGGGCACTGAGGCTTTTCAGCATTGGATGAAGAGTGGTGAACAAGTGTGTCTTTAGAATATACTATCATTTGCAGAGAACTATGCAGAAAAAAGATGAAAACACTATCTGAAGTTTGGGGGAAAAGTAATGTTCTCTTTAGTCTGAATTGATAAAATGTGTCCTATTCGTTGATAACAGGTAGGAAGAAAAGGTATGACAGGTGCTTTCTGGAGTTTCTACCATGACTTCCTGCCCATCTAGCTCAGCACTGCTCAGGCTTGTAGAGGAGGCGGAGAGTGAGTTTGCTGCCTGCTCTAATTTGTCTTCCCAGCTTCCCATGTGACACGGGAATATCTCATTTCCTTTGAACCAATGGAAAAGTCCATCACTGCCATTCTAAAAACACATTCTACATAAGTGCCTATCAAAATCAAGGAAGCCTCTTTGATTTTAATACTTCTTTAAGTCTCTCAAAGGCTACAAGAAGGACATTTTGCTAAAGAACTACAGAGCCTCAAAAACTATCAGAAGAATGTTCTCTGTGGTTGCCATTTTAGATTCCTTAAATATTCATCATTGTACTTGAATCTCCTCTTTCCTCTTGAGCACTGATAATTTGCCAAGACATGTCTAAGAGCTGAAAGAGAAAGAGATGGAAAATATGGCACCGGTGATAGGGTGTGTATCAAAGAGCAATGAAGCATATTCCAAAATCCGGTCGGCACTGAATTAAGGACACTGTACCCGCACCTCCACCTCTCCAAGATTATTAGCATCCCAGGGCTGAGCTTCCTGGCACAGTCCAATACCCAGGAGAATGAGGCTTCCATTTAGTGTGTGGTGCCATAAACACTCTGGCCATGAAATAAAATATTGACAGTCTGTCAAAAGAATCAAAATTTCCTATTTTTTAACTGTCAGGCTATATGTGGCATTTTAGCTGAGTCAAGAAAAAGTACACTGATATCGTAAAATGAGCACGGGAGGACTTTGGACTCCAAAAGAAATCTGTTTTCACTCACTGATAACGATATGTCCTTGGCCGTATCATTTAGCATCTCTGAGGATCAGTTTCCTCAGTCGATAAATGGAAATGCTTATGTACATTCACATAAGAATTGTAAGAATTAATATAAATAAATAAAAATATATCCATTTTTACATAATATTGATAAGAACACAGTACAACTTATCTTACTTTCCCCTAAATACTTTCCCCAAAACACTTTTCCTGCCCTAAAAGTTTGACAGTTTATTCATTCATTCATTCATTCATTTATTCATTATTCATTCACTCATTCCTTGGATATTTATTAAAGACCAATTCTTGCCAGGTTCAAGGCTAATTTCTGGCTATCCCACTACAAGTAACACATAGTTGGTGTATCTAAGGGCATTTGGGGTAGTCAGGATAAGTAAAGCAGGGGTTGCAAGCTGGCAACTGAATTAACAGACTTATTTGTCTTTGCCTATGTTTTGGGTTTTTTTTTGGCATACACACTGTTTTGTAATTTAGATTTGAGTGCTTTTGGAAGGACATTTGATCTTCAATTAGCCAAAAGTCTACTGTTTTCTACAATTTTTACCCTGGTTTATCTCTCATTTCTTTTACTTTTCTGAACCCTAAAAAGCTTTTTGTGTGTGACCTGCATGTAAACAATAACTATAGAGTAGAAAGAAAGAGTATTAATGCACACAGGTTCAATGTGTTAAAAGAAAAACAGGATAACGATGTTAACTTTAAAGTGAATAAAATAGAGGAAATGGTCCCTAATGTGTCTCACTGATGGGATCTACTTTGGCTTCCTGTCATCTAGATCCAAATCCCACGAGAGAAGAAAGCAATCACGCTCCACTATATCTCTGAGAAACATCTGCCTCTCGTACACAGATACAAGAAAACTTGGCTTGAACTCAAATTTCAAGATGAATAATTCAAGTGTAGTACATTTTGAATTATTTTAACTCAAAAATTCATTAACTGGAAAACAATCTTAAAACCATGTTAATAAAGGACATTCAATCATCTAACAGCATTTGTTTGCATTTTAATTTCATTTTCTTTCATCTGTCATATATCTTATTTGGACTACGGAATGATTTTGCTTTAAGTAGTAAAAAAAAAAAAAAAAAAGACAGAATTTGCCTAAGTGTGGGCAGAGTTGGAATAGGAGTCCTAGTGTGAGGCCGGGATCCATCCTGGGCCTGGGTGCCTGTGAGTGTGGCTGTAGGTTCCGGCCTAAATCTCAATGGGGAAAATTCTGGGTCATACAGCTGACTGGCACATCCAGGACAGTTAACAGCAGTACCACAAATTTCCAATTAATAGCTCCCAGTTATCACCTGGAAGAATACCTGGGATGCAGGAGTTACCAGCACTTCCATACCCGCCTGACCGTTTCCTTGCCCAGACTTACCTGCCCCTCTATGTCCACTTTTGCCCATCCCCAGGTGTGAGAATAGGTGCTACTTGGAGAAAAGAGGCCAATCATCAGTTATATTGTATACAAATTTTGTTATTATGGGGCATTCTCACAGGACTTTGCTATATATATATCATGTTCCTTTAGAAGTTAAGTTGCCCTTGTGCTGTCTTTCTGAGACTATGAAGTGTCTGAGGTAAGGGATTCTACCTGGCCTCTTCTTCCCAATGCATTAAATATAGCATTAATTATAGTAGATACTCAATAAGTGTCCGTTTATAAATAAATACAGTTGATGAATGATCAATATAGAATTAACATCAGCAATCCTCCATCCATGACCATGTTTATGACCTGGGGAAGTCACTCAATGCCCAGATTCTTCCTTTAAGAAGTAGGGATCAAAAGGAAAAAAAGTACGAATCCTAATACCCTAACCACCACACAGGGCTGTTGTGAGGACCAAATCAGACAGCTGGTGTGAAAGCACAATTGCAGTGATAACACTATAGAAGTGACATGTGGACTAACAATTTTAATACTTATTGACAAAAACAAATTCTTGTGAGACTTGGCAGGCAATGTCCTCGTTCACTGGGGCCACCTCACAGGCATGATGTTTATGCAATGTCTTCCGCCATGATTTGTACTCTTTAGGGATAAGTAATACCGATGGTCTTTATGGTGGAGTTAGTCCTTCAATGTATGTTTTATTCTAGTTTAAAAGTTAAAAGCTAAGATTATTCCTGGAGGGATTACCCATAATAATACACAAATACTGTCTGTGGTGCAGAGCAGAGATAGGTCATAGACATACAGAGGTGATATGCCTCAAGCCAGGATTGCTTTGAGGATGAAAGAGTGTCTTTCTCTCATTTCCACTCTTACCCTCTCCTGATCTTTAGAGAAGGTATTCTTACAGTATCTTGCCTCTTCCTCTTTGCTTTCAGATCATTAACAAGCTACCAGGTGAAATCTGTATACACTAGGTATATCAGTTTCTAGGACTGCCATAGCAAATTACCACAGATGGGTGGCTTCAAACCACAGAGATTTATGAAGTCCAAAATTAAGGTGTCAATAAGGCTGCACTCTCTCTAGGACCCTAGGGGAGAATCTGTCCTCTGCCTCTTCCAGCTTCTGGTGGCTCTAGGCATTCCTTGGCTTGTGGCCACATCACTCCAGACTCTGCCTCTGTCTTCACATGTCTTTTCTCTCTGTATTTCTTTTTTTAATTTGGGCTTTTATTAGGACACTTGTCATCAGATTTAGGGCCCACTCAGTAATCCAGGGTGATCTCATCTCAAAAACCCTTAACTATATCTGCAAAGATCCTTTTTCCAAATAAGATCACGTTCACAGGTTTAATAAACCCAAACCCTTTTCCCCCTTCCCCCCCTACACTTGAAGTTTTACTAATTAACCCAAGGCTGAAGTCTCAAGCAAAGTGGGCTGTGTTTGTATTTCACGGACATGATAAGTTAACTTCAAGCTTTCTCCTAGGTGTTTTTTTGTTCTCTCAGGGTCAGAATTCTGAAAACAGTATTTTATCAAGCTAGCTTTCTCTAACTGCATATGTAAAAATAACTAGTTTTGGAGTTTCAAAAGAGTTTCATCGTAACCAATTTTCTCTGGGGTGTGAAGAATATTATTGGTGGCCACACAGTGTTTTTGGTTTTGTTTTTTTTAAATCATCTTTCTTTTTCTTTAGTCATAGTTTTAAAGCTAAAAGTTTTCTTAATGAAATGAACCTGAAATTCCCATTTTACAAAAGGCAACAAGAATACCAATCACACAAATGGAATATACACACACACCAGAAGACAGAACTGTCACAGACCCTCCAGAGGATGACTGATACGGAGCCCCAAACGAACGAAGGATCCTCAATGTCAGACACATGTCAGAACCAATTGGCAAAATGCCCAAATGCACTCAGTACTCACAAAGTGTTCTGAACATCAGACACACATCAGAACCAATTGGCAAAATGTCCAAACAGAACTTCGCGCTCAAAAGAGAAATTTGCCGGGCGCACACCGGTAGACTTACTTGGTCTTGGAACTCGTCAGCTCGTCGTGAGGCATCTTTCCGTTCCACCAAGGAAAGCATACGTTGGCAGCCAGTGTCGAGCTGGGGAGAAACAGGGAGGAGCCCCGAAACAAATGGTTTCGGCAGCTCCTAGGAACATCCCCCTAAATCCCACTCTCGGGGCCAGCAAGCCACTGCAGCAGGCTCCTCGCAGCCATCCCGGCGGTGTGTCGTCAAGGCAGCGGCTCTGCTTGGAAAACCCCGGGGAGCCAGATATCGCGAGAGCCCAGCCTCACGTTGGGAGCCTAAATCTGTTAGCGAAAGTGGGTCCAGCTGCTCGCCGCTCAAAAGCCAATAAAGAGGCAAGTCTGGTGGAAAGGAAAGCTTGCGTTATTTCAAAGGCCAGCAACCTGGAGGGGAGGGCAGACTCCTGTCCAAAGGCCGACTCCCACACACACACTGACAATCAGTGGGCAGGAGCTTTTATAGACGGAGAGGGGGGTGCTACATGCAGAAACAGCACAGTCAGCTCTGACGCTCATCTTGAAATTGGTCATCCACCAATGGTCTGACCACCATCATCTTGATTGCTTTAAGTACAATTAATCTTCAGTTCCAGGGTTGGTTTGTTCCCATTTCTCTGAGGCCAGTTCTTGGAATTGTGGCAGCTTATGTCATGGCTACAGTCTGGTCATCATGGAGTTAACTTCTTCCGCCTGGTGTGGGTTTCAATATCTACAAGACAGCTCACAGGATATGGCTCAGAATATCTATAGCCATGAAGAGGAACTAAAAGTCCTTGACTTTGCTTACTGACTAAACTGTTATTGTTGTGTCCTGTTTGACCATTTTGTTTCTGCATTTTCTCACTTCTCTGTAAACTTAGTATTTGGCTAAAGTTTTTCTACAGACAAAAAGGCAGGCTGAGGACACGGGGGGCAAGGACCATAGGGTCCTGCTCCGTTTCAAAAGTGTACCTGAGAAACTGCTAGAAACCTCCCTTTTAGAAAGAAGGAATTGTTTGCATAAATCTAAGTGTTGTAACCTCCCCACAATTCTACTGTTTTCTAGAAAAAAGTGTGCCTCCCCCAGAAAGCCCCCAAATTCTCCAGCAGTATACAGCTGTGGGGTGTGAGTCAGTCTAAGCAGATATGAACTACCTGGGCTTTAGCGTGTGTGCTAATTAGCATGTTAGATCATGGGGCACAAGGATGAGCCATTCACAGGTTCAAATCCCAATTCTACAACCTCCCATTATACGGTTGCCTCATTTATATAGAGATAATATATTTTAGGGTGGCCCTGAGAACTCACACATGTTAAACACTTGTTTCTGTCTTGTCCAATTAATGGTAGCTGCTAAGATGATGAATATCAATATCTACTGAACCCAGGCATCTACAAGATCCTAGAAATCACTTCTATAAACTCTTGGACCAGAATATGTGTCCTACTAGATGGTAGGTAATACTGTGATGTCAGTAGGTTAGCATGGAGACAATAATAGTAAGAATTATTAGGGTTTTTTGAGCATTTACTAAGTACCAAGTCCTGTGCTAAACATTACACATATGCAATATCTTTTTTCATTGAAGTATAGTTGATTGACGATATTGTGTTAGTTTCAGGTGTACAGCAAAGGGATTCAGTTACATACACACATTTTTTCACATTATTTTCCACTGTAGGTTATTACAGGATATTGAATATCGTTCCCTGTTCTGTACAGTAAATACTTGTTGCTTATCTATTTTATGTATAGTAGTTTGTTAATCTCAAACTCCTGATTTATCCCTCCCCAACACTTCCCCTTTGGTAACAATGTTTGTTATCTATGTCAGTGAGTTTGTTTCTGTTCTGTATATAGATTCATTTGTACTGTTCTTTAGATTCCACATATAAGTGATATCATCTAATATATGTCTTTCTTTATCTGACTTACTTCACTTAGTATGATAATCTCTAAGTCCATCCGTGTTGCTGCAAATGGCAACATTTCGTTCTTTTTTATGGATGAGTATTATTCCATTTTATATATTATACACACAACACACACACACACACACACACACACACACACATATCACATCTTCTTAAGCCAATCATCTGTCGATGGACATTTAGGTTGTTTCCATGTCTTGGCTGTTGTATATAGTGCTGCTCTGAACATCGGGGTGCATGTATCTTTTCAAATTAAAGTTTTCATCTTTTCTGAAGATACGCCTAGGAGCGGGATTGCTGGATCACTTGGTAACTCTATTTTTAGTTTTTTTAAGGAAGCTCCATACTGTTCTCCATAGTGGCTGCACATGTGCCTCCCAATGACTCCAGGAGCGCTAGTGTTATCCCACTTCACAGGTAATGAGACTGAGGTATAATAAATTAAGTAAATTGCCCAAGATCACAGGACTAGAAAGAGGTGGAGCTCAGATCTGAACAAAGGTCTAACTCTGTGGCTGACCTCTTCACCAATGAGGTATAAGAACAAACACTTGTCAAGCATTTGCTAGATGTAATCTCTCGTTACTAATTCAAGAGAGATTATTATTCTTGCTTTTAGTCTTAATGTAGTTCTATAAAATAAACACTGAGTATTATCTCATGTCACTGAGATATTATCATATGAGTGAAAAACTATTACCTGGACACTCAGAATAAAGTATGGCCCTATTTCCATTAGTTATATGGATTGTTGGAAGCTGTTATTATGAAATCATCCCCACTCCATTTAAATAGGACAGACTGTAAATTTGAGTGATCTCACTGTCTCTACTTAGACAATATTCCAGTGTTTAGTGGGGGTTGGGTGATAGGGTGGGGAAGGAAGAGGGAGAGAAAGGGAGCCATAGTCTAACAGATAAATCTATCCCTTATTTTTGCAACGCTGGCGGCTGAAAGCACTGCAGGAAAGCCACCTAGGCTGGACTAGGTTTGGACAGAAGACTTTTTACAATTCTGCTGTTTACCTAAGAGAAGCATCTTGTGGTCATCCCGGAGGAATTCACTTTCCTGCTCGGTTTGCCATGGAAGAGAAGGAGGGCCTTACAAACAGAGCCCTTGGGTTTGCTCAGCTGTGAGATTTCCATTAACCACCCAAAAGTTCGTCTGGGCACACCGTGTATTTGCTCAGCCCATGGTGGCATCTTCTCAAGACCCACTGTTGTCTGGAGAGCCTTCCAAAGTCCTGAGTCTGTAATAAAGCAAACAGCTTGCACAGTCATTACTGTCAGGCTCTGGTTTTATTGCACAGCCTCTGAATATCACCGGTTGAACTAAATCTCAAGACCAAACACCATGCATGATAGGTAAATATGTTCTCATACCTGTGGGCACCTTAGCTACTTCCTGCAAAATATTTCCTCTCCACCAAGCTACTGGAAATTTGATTATAAACTGCAGATAGGGAGAAATTCACTCTCTGAGCTTTACTGAGGAACTTTTCCCTAACTAGTAACCGTAAAATATTTTCCCATAAGAGTTCAGATTAGGGTACATAGTAATCCTATGTATGCGTGTGTGTGTACATATATACAATATAGCCTATGTATATATCCTGTGTATGTGTATATATATCCTACGTATGTGTGTGTATATATATATATATCTTATATCCATAGCTCACAATTATTTACACGGCCTGGCTTTTCAAAATCACTTGCCCATGTATTTTTTCATTTGCTTGGAACAAGTCTCATTATTATCTCATTTTATTTATTAGAAAACTACTGCTCAACATGGTTCGAGGATTTTGCTAAGATTTGTCATCTAGTGAGTGGGGGAATCAGGGTGTCTGTAGTTCTGCCTCCATCTTTCCACTCCTCATCTCCATATACAAACCCACTAGACCTTTGCTACTCAAAGTGTGGTCTGTGGACCAGCAGCATCCCCATCACCTGGGCACTTGTTAGAAAGGCAGAGTCCCAGGCCCCATCCAGACCTACTGAATCTGAACCTGAATTTCGAACAAGGTCTCCAGTTGACTTTAAGGTTCAACTGGAGACCTTGTTAGGTCTAATCATCCTACAAGTGCCTAATCATCCTACAAGTGACTCACAAGTACAGCATGTCCTGTCTCCAACTGAACAATATATTACCACGTGATGGCATTTGAAATCATGTGTATTGAATACCAGCAGGGAAGCTGACATTATGCCATTTCTTAAGATATTATACAGGCTTAAGGGCTATAATTTTATCTTCACTTCTTGAAAATCCCAGTTTGGGTACAAATACAATTGTATCAACAATTGCCTGTGTACCCACGTAAGCAAGGGAATGATGCTATGTGTCTCTCCCTGCTTGGGTAACAGCGCCCCTTGGCATTAGCCTGGTATAATATGGGGGTAAGCCACATGAAGATTGAACCAGATATTCCATTATGGGCTTTCTACTTGATGCACACTTTTAAATTAAAAGATCAATGCCAAGTAAAGGCTTGTGAAATTGTAGTCCTCCTGACATAAATTATGCTGCTTCATAATGGATTATATTTGATGTTCCTAAGACAAATTATCTATTGGAAATCAATGCCATGTCCAATAACTTTGCTGATAACCAGTTAAAGGAGCTCAGATAAGTTATTTAAATTCCTTGGTGCTTATTTTTCTTGCCTGCAATGTTAGATCAAGTAATCTCTATGCATCTCACCCAAGCACAGACTTGGAATTTTAAATGGTACCGAAGATTTATAGAGTCTGGAAGAACAAAGTGAATTCACAGCCAAATAATATCTTTCCCCTCCTGCATTCTTTCGTGAATGGAATCTCCTAGGCCCTTCATTAATTACACTTAAGGCAACCATTTCCTTTCTTTTCCCTAGCAGGAGAGAGCTTCTAAAATCTCAGCAATGTAGAGCTTGGACCTCAAATGAAGTCTGCGTGACTGAATGCCGAGGAGTTGCTGAAGCACTCCAAGGAATTCGTAGTATAATCACAGGGCCGGATGCTGGAAAGCTACGGTAAGTGGCCCAGGGGAGGAGATTTTTGGTGAAAAATTGCACAACAGCAGAACCTGGATCCTGAGAAGTAGATAATACTCCTTTTTGTAATAGGAATATTCTTTTAAAATAACCTCCGGAAGAATGGCTCATTTTCAATGTTCAAAGTGATCTAGGCCCTTTTGTTCTTAATCAAGGATTTCCCTCTCAGTTTCCTGTGCAAACATGGCTAGTCCATGAGCAGACATTTTAGATGAGACACAGATTCCTGGGATGAAGGGATGCTGCCCAGCTGGGGCTGGTGTCTGAGGTCACCAGCCTCCTAACCTCAGACCCCGGTCACCTGGGATTGCAATTAAGGGTGTGTGTGTGTGTGTGTGCGTGTGTGTGTGTGTGGTTAGTAGGGATAGAGGGAATTTTAGAAAGAGAAAACTAATCCCCGAAGTCCAGGAAACATTGCATTGAGTCAAGTCCAAAAATAATTAACAAAGGGCCTAATACATTTTAATGACGTGTTTCTAAGTTGAAAAGCTGGTATAATTTTGCTTCAAGTGAGGTGGTAGATTCTGACCCCACATGCATTTTAGTGAGCAGGGAGGGATGAAGGCATGAGTGTTCCAATGTGGAGCAAGAATGGGAGAGAACAGTAAAGCCGGCAACACCTGTAACAGACGGCAGGCAGGGTCCAGGGGGCTGCTGCCTGGTCATGGGTGCTCACACCTTCCTGGACCCTCCATTTCTCAGGTTTGGGGGAGCCCTAGGATTTCCTAGTGGGAGCCCTTTCCATGAATGAAGAGCCCTTAAGACTGAGTAATTGTATAGACGTTTGCCCAGATCAATCTTCTTGGAATTAAAAAACACACACGTCTCATGGTTTTACATGAATCCCTAATGGCAGCCTCCCTTTTCCTGCTCTTTTCTTTTATTCCAGACCCACATTTTGAAAAAGCATTTTATACCAGTACACACACACACACACACACACACACAAACAAAAGTTTCACATATAATAAGGCAATGTCCAGAGATATTTTTCACCATCACAGTGGAGGACAGGTGATATTGGCCTCTAGAGCAGAGGCCAGGGATGATGTTAGACATCCCACAATGCACCCACAGGCCCAAACAACAAGGAATTATTCAGCCCAAATGTCATTAATGTTGAGGTCTAGATACATCATAGAATCGACTCCACAAATGACACCAGGGTTTTATGTTATTTCACAGAAGGAGCTGGGCCTTACAACATAGCCACACCAATCCTCTCTAAAGAAATGTTCCCCTGGCACTTCCCTGGTGGCGCAGTGGTTAAGAATCCACCTGCCAATGCAGGGACATGGGTTCGAGCCCTGGTCTGGGAAGATCCCACATGCCACGGAGCAACTAAGCCCGTACGCCGCAATTACTGAGCCTGTGCTCTAGAGCCCACGAACCACAACTACTGAGCCCATGTGCCTAGAGCCCGTGCTCTGCAACAAGAGAAGCCACTGCAATGAGAAGGCCACGCACCACAACGAAGAGTAGCCCCTGCCCGCTGCAACTAGAGAAAGCCCACATGCAGCAACGAAGACCCAATGCAGCCAAAAACAAACAAACAAATAAATAAATTTATTAAAAAAAACAGAAACGTTTCCCATCATGCTAACCTCATTCTTGCCATGACTGATCCCGTTTATAGGGTGAGAGTCTTGAGATTCTGTCTCAAGACTGGATCAGAGGTAACTTGGTTGCAGTTCTGCTTTGGTGTCTAACCCCACGCTTGGAACATGGGCATATCTGACAGGTTCATACTCTGATGCTTTACAGTCTTCAAAATGATGCGTGGTCCATCTCTGGAAATGTTCAAGAGACCCCAGGAGCATCTGTCAGGGAAGAAAGTGAGGGGAGCTCTTTGCAGCCTAGAGGGTTCCCTCCAAACCCCAGGGATATCTGACTGCACTTAGAAGAGGTCTCTGGAACTAAATGTGAGTCAGTCCATGAGCTGGAAAACCAGTGGTTGCTGGCAGTATTTTTTTACTGAGACCAGAGTGTTGGTGGCTCTTGCTGGGGCCATAGAGCCTCTCACTCCCTCAGACCTGCCCTCACCATGTGGGCTGTTCCCCTAGGGCCCCCTAGTCCTGGGAGGGTTTCTGGGCTCCTGGGTCTAAAGCTGCAGCACTGTGCCCCCGTGAGCACGTGTAAGGCTTGGCAGGACTAAAGGAACAGTTGTCTGCTAACCCTGCCCACCCCGACATTCCTGTACATCCCACCCTCACTCCTGGCCAATATCGCTTGGGTATTAAATCAAGAATGTTTGAGACATAGCTTTGAAACCAGCCCCGAAGAAATCCAAAGTAAAGTCGACGTATCTCTGAGTGTGACAGTCACACAAAGAAACTCTCTCCTGAAGGTCTCTACCTGCCTCCAGCACAGGGGCTATTGGAATGAAAGCCTTTGCCAGTTAGAAATCAGGAGAGTCTGGCTGTTGGGAGGAGCCCGTGGCTTAATTTCAGCCCTCTGCCACTTTCCTCTAGCTCATTTCTCTGGAAAATAGTTGAGGTTGGGGTGTGTTTTGTATAGATCATGTGGAATTCAGCAAAGAAGGGAAAAAGGCAGTGTTTTAATATGTTCCTTACACAAAGGAATAAATTCTGCTTTCTCTGTTTACGAGGTGGGCAACCTGTTAACACAGTGCAGGCTGCATGATCTTTGGCTTAAAGCATCTGAAGGCCATAAAACATCCAGGCTTCATCAGGTGACTCATAGGAAAAGCACAACCCCCTTCCCTTCACCCCCACTAGTTCCTGAGTGATCACCTTAATCACCTGGAGGGTGGATTACATGGACGCTGTGTTTCTCACTTCATAGGTCTGGGTGGAGCCCCGGAATCTGCATTTCACACGTGTTCCCAGGTGATGCTGACGCCGCTGGTCTGGGATGATCCCTCTTTAAGAACCATTATACTACATAAAAAATAGATAATCAACAAGGGCCCACTGTATAGCACAGGGAACTATATTCAATATTCAATATCTTGCAATAATCTATAATGGAAAAGAATCTGAAAAAGAATAGATGTATATATAAAGAACATAGATATATACATATATGTATATATCTGAATCACTTTGCTGTACACCTGAAACTAACACAACATTATAAACCAAATCTACTTCAATTAAAAATAAATAAATAAGGGGAAAAGTAAAAGAACTTTTATCCTAAACAGTATGATCAGAGTTAATGGTTTAATTGGTTTAAAAAGATTATTATTCATGTGACCCCCCCCCACCTTAGGAACCTTCCCTGGACCCCATTTACCTGTTGAATAAAGTTCATAATCTCAGTCCAACTTTCAAGACTCTTCAAAATAGACCCATTTCCCACCACTTCTTTCCAAGCTTCACTCACACTCAGTTACAAGGCTACTCTCTGTCCCCCAGAACATTGGGACCTTTCATGCAGCGTCTTCTTCCACCACCTTTGTCTGAGCTGAGTCCTACAAATGCATTTACAAAGAGATTCAGCATCCCACCTCTTTCCCTACCCAGCAGAAACCCTGGTTTTGTCACCCTCGTGACCCTACTCTCTTAGCAGTTGGCTCCTACCTATAGCAAAGCTCTTCTCATTTAATTAACAAAACCGCACCACCTGCATGGATGCCTACTTTATGTGGGACAATGTGTCAGGCCATGTGGCGGTGAAAAAGCCATGGAGGGAAAAGAGCAGGGAGTCTGCTCTGCCGTTGGCATGGTCTCTGTTGAATAATTCAGGTGTGCAGGAAATATCACATTTCTGCTTTTACATGTTAATTGAAGTCTAACGCCAGGCCTTTACTGAATTAGGCTGGTAGGAAATGTAAATGAAGTCACTTGAGAGCTGTCCCCTCGTCTCAGGCTCACACCAGAATCCAGGAGGTTCAGGTAGCGACTGGAAAGCAAAGCAGGGCTTGTAATGGACAGTTCCCAAGTGCGCTGACAATCTCATCCTCCAAGCGCACAGTGGTGGATCTCTGCTTCCACCACAGGCTGGAACCAAAGGAATCATTGCTTAGTCTGGAAACTTCACACCCAGGGTCTCGCCCCCTGCAGCCAGCCTTCATGAGCCACTGTTGCTCTTGGAGCCCCTCGATTTCTTTCTGTTGAAAAACTACCATAAATAACTACAGACAGAAAGGATCTGAATCTATGGGGCTCTGCTTTCCTGCGTGTTTAACTTATTGTTTACTTCATTCTCCACTAACTCTCCCCAAGTGATGGCAAAGAGAGCCATTCTGCAAATCCAGACTGACTTTCTACCAGTTTGCAGCCTGAGTGGAAAGAGACTTTTTCCCAAACAGGGTTCTCATTGGCTGCCTTGAGTCACATGTCAACCCTGAACCAATCAATGTGATCAAAGGGATTTGGTGTTCTGATTGGCCAGTCCTGGTTGACACGCCCAGCCCTGGGACTAGAAGTGGGACAGCCCCACACACGTTGCCTGGTGGACAGTGAGAAAGGTGTAGTTTCCTCAAAAGGAAGAGATGGGCTGTATGGGCAGAGAGAAAGCATGCATGCCCATTGCAGGGTGCCAGAACTCATAGATGGGTCACCTATAAGATCTTTTTTTTTTTTCTTAATAAATGTATTTGTTTTATTTATTTATTTTTGGCTGTGTTGGGTCTTCGTTGCTACACGCGGGCTTTCTCTAGTTGTGGCAAGCCGGGGCTACTCTTCCTAGTGGTGCACGGGCTGCTCATTGCAGTGGCTTCTCTTGTTGTGCAGCATGGGCTCTAGGCATGCAGGCTCACTAGTTGTGACTTGCGGGCTCTGGAGTGCAGGCTCAGTAGTTGTGGTGCACGGGCTTAGTTGCTCTGCAGCATGTGGGATCTTCCTGGACCAGGGCTCGAACCCGTGTCCCCTGCATTGGCAGGCGGATTCTTAACCACTGCGCCACCAGAGAAGCCCACCTATAAGATCTTGACAAGCAAAATGATCCTGAAGAAGACACAGCCTCTTCTAGGTGCAGTGAATGAAACTAATGCACAGAGAACTTAAGAAACTTGCCCAGGTTTGCACAGTAAGTTAGAGGAAGAATGCTCCCACGTTTGTATTTTTCATGCTCTGTAACTGTTCTAGGTCCTCCACTTTAGGGGACCTACCTGAGCCTGTCTTACTAAGACAAACCTCAAAGTTCAGAACTAGTTTGTTTCATCTCTCTGCAATCTTCCTCTGTTCTTCCGAGTAGATGCATTAGAGAATTAATTTAGTACACCTTTCGGGGTACTATTTGCATAAACATCCATGGATATTCTCCTTCTCCAAAAAGGTAGCAACTAAAAATAATTAATACCATAGTGGACATTTCAGATGCTGTTGGCAGAAGATGCTACTTTTAAAGCAGGAGGTACTTTTGATCAGTATAATACACTGAACATCTGCCCAACCTCTGCACAGCATCTGCTCTAGTCAAGGAAGATGCTGGTGTTTTGAATAAGAGAAGGCAATATGGAAAATATATTCATGAAGCATTACCATGTAAAAATAGTAGCTTATAAAACAAAATGTATTATATGATCTCATTTATGCCAATATGTATATGAGTATACAGAGAAAGAGATGTTTGGAAACGTGTTAAAATATTAATAGTACTTGTATTTGAATGTTAGGATTATGGTTGATCTTTTCTTTATACTTTTTTGATTTTTTTCAAAGGAAACTTTATAATAAGCACATCTTGCTAGTATAATGATGCACGCATTTCCTTAGTTTTAAGACAATTGATTATAAAAGTACCATAGAATTAACAGCTTTTCAGTTTAAAAATTCACTATTACCTTATTACTATACATTATTTTTTATCTCAACGAAATGTCTGACTTGTCCATGGAGGGAAATAATAAAAACTTAGCTTTTTTTTCAATAAAAGGGAAAAGTAATAATATTAGATCATACCTTGGTTACCCTTTATATTATACACAACATGGATGTGTCAACATTTAAAAATTTTAACACTGAGATGGACATCTGCCATTAAAAGTAAACACAAATCCCTTGCCAAAGTTGTAACTTCACAGACACTGAAATAAATAACCAAAAAATGAGTATGGTTTAAGCACTGAAGTTTCTCAGCAATGTTACAAACCAAACCAAATGTCGAGTACAAATAATGAAACAACCGAAAAATGACCTGCTAAGCTACTTTCCACTGTACTGCTTCAAAACGTGGCTGTTGGGTATTGTACATGGGTATTGCAAAAACTAATGACAAATCACTTTTAGCAGCCAAAACCATCGACAAAGGAACAAATGTTCATGTGTGCTTTTTTTTTTTTTTTTTTAAATAGTATTTTATGGACAGAGATGAAAATTTGCAAAGTCTGGTGGTGGGTGCCCTAGTTTGGCTCCCCAGAAGCAGACTTGAGACAATGATTCGGGGCAAGCAATTACCTGGGAGTTGCAGGGAATGTTAGTGGGAGGGGGGCAGTGAGAGAGGAAGGGGTGTGTATTGAGACACCTCTCCTGTGGGCAGGTGGAGCTCAAGTCCATGGGGAAATATTGAGGAGCAGAGAGCACATACCTTGGAATGAGCCCATCCGATGGGTGAGGGTGAGAGAGCTTGTGTATTTGTCCATTTACTCAGCTACTGGTTGAGCCCTGCTCCCAGGCCTTGTTAATTTCCTGGCATTTCAGGCTTGCTCCTCAGGCTTCTGGAGAGAGCAGCAGTCTTCTGTGGTTTTGAGGCACAATGTGCAGAGACCAGCTGATGGCTGATGGCAAGAGCAGACTGAACGGTCTGAGGGATGTGGCCGCAGCCCTGAGAGCCTTTCCCATGGCAGGTCCATAAGGTCAGTTCCTTCACCCTCAGCTCCTGGAATATAGTCAAGTTTCTTGTCACAGTGTATACATTTCTTACAGCCTTCATCTCTAGGCCTTCCATCTCCTTACTCCAAAGAGTCACATCACCACTAGTCAGTATCCCTAGTCAGTATCCTGGAAGCCACTTCTGGAAATAAAGATTCAAATTCTCCTTGTAGCAGCTCTGACAGATTCGGATTTGTTGGTGTACAAACTGGCCCCATACACAGAGGGCAAAGAGAAAGCAGAGAAAGCGGCAGACCACTCCAGATGGGTAGGTGGCAGGCGTCACAAGCAAGGGAACTCACATACCAGGCTGGTCTGGAGTGCCGCAAGCCGAGCGGATCCCCACGCCTGCTTGCCAGAATCTCAAACAGTTATATGGATGCCTTAATGGGGTTCAGTCACATAAGCTGTCCACGAGGTCTCAACACCGCATTACTCTCTCAAGGCTGCGCCCTTGAGACTGGCTCCCTTGGTGGGAACAATGGATGAAATGTACATTCCAAGGTCAGGGCAGGTGGTGAGGAGCATCCAGGTGTCCTGGGCCAGCTCTCAAGTCAACCAGTGGTCATGTTCTCTCCACGACCTGCCCCAAAAGAATTGCGCGTTCCACTTCGGCATTTTCAACATGAGTTTCTGCAACACTGATTTCTGGTTGTTTCACAGAAGCTTCACGGCCCTAAAGTTCATCCACAAGTGGATTGACTTTTCTTCTCTGAAACTGCCACGTTGAGGTGAGTGTCAAAACCTGTGTTATCAGGCAGCTGGAACGCTTCAGCAGTGGTGCCGTATTTTCATCGAGCTGTAGTGTCTGGGCGCGTATGTGCAGATGCAATGCCGCGTAAGACTCAAAACTACAAACCCAGCAGTTGACAAGACGGCCATTGAGAACCCTCCCAAACCAGAGGTAACTACCCTTCTGTATAGGAGGAAACTAGCCTGGCTACCTTCCAGCCCCAGACCCATATTTGTTTGATTGTCAAAATAGTTCACTATTACTGTATATACACACTCAGTTGGGTTTCAGGAATGCTAAAATATGAGGAGAGATGTACATCTTAGAATAAAAAGTGGGGGGGGGGAAGCTATGCAGAGAGAGAAATAATTTTTTAATAGTGCACAACAGAAGTCTTTTGGGAGAGAATTATCTTCATCTGGGAAATGCTTTGATAACCCTGAGTGAAGTAGGAGACTGGGTGTGGGTGTGGATTATGTCCAGATACCAAGACCACAGCGGTGGGCTGGGGCTGGGGATGCTGTGTGTAACGGCAGGTGAAATGTGATCTCCTTAGCAACACAGAAAGGAGGGGCTGAGGAGCAAAGCCAAGAGGAGCAGAAAGAAAGAGAGGAAGCAAAGGGATGAACAGACGCTAGGACTGGGTGTGGCCAGTAAAATTCCACTACGGAGGAGTAATGCCTACTTGTTCCTTGAAAAGTTGTTTTTGTCACTGAAAAGCAAAGTCCTACTCTTCTGTTCTACACTTTCTTCTTCTTTCCCGGTTTAGGAAAGTCCATTACTCTCACGAATAAATTGATGTGTATAATTTTTTCAAGACGGAAAAAAAATGAACTGAACTGGGATTTGAGTCAAGATGCATGTGGCGGGGGCAGAGACTCCATAAGAGGTCCAAGGACCTGAAGGCTCTCGTTGCTCTGAGAACATAAGCCCACCCTAGGAGCCTGCAGCAACAATGCCGTGAGGACTCTACCTTCTCAACCAAGGCAACGGGATGGGGTTAAGCTAGTCACACCTACTAATTAAAGGTCCAAGTGACCCTCAACTGAAATCTGACATGCGTGTTTGTACGTGTGTGTGCTGCTTACCAGACATCTTAGAACATCATGGCCAGTCTTCCTTTATCTTTAAGAAACCTCTGCAAAAATTCATACCATATATTGATTGCATTTAAATACATATGTATTTTATACACTCCTGTATAGTCAAGGTTGTATTTTTGTCTCTTTTCTTGAATTATCATGCATCTACCTTTGGCTTTTAGTATTTGATGTGAGGCAAACTGATTTGTCAATCAACAGCACTGGGGTAACACTGGATAAGAGGAGGAAGAGAGGAGATGGCCCCTGGTCTGCTTTAACTTTTTAAACTGTTGTGGGTTCCTTATTCCCATAAAGAATGAAGACACCATGACCCTGTCAACATTAAGAGTCTAGAGAGAAACCTAGATGCCAGTATGATGCCAATTTTCATGAAGATGTTGTATTGCTTACAGGTAATACTTATCTGTTTCATCTTATAAAAATATGAGTCCTGTGATTGCATATTTACTAGCTTATATATGAAGTCCCATTATGTCTGAGCACTAAGTATCACTGCTCATTAAACTGTTAATAATTTATTAAGTTTTTAAAATTAAGTGGATTGTCTGTGATAAAAACAGCATATTAATGGGAACAGGGTGAACGAGTGTACATTTTATTTTCATTTATATTGATTGTTTTTTACAAAAGACCACTGTCCATGTAGAAGTACAGAATATCTCTGAAATGTTACCTTGTTACCAGTAGTTATCTTAGGAGGTGAACATCTGCATGAGAATTCTTCTTTTTTGTATTTTCTAAATTTCATTCCAGTTTACAGTAGGAGAAAATTAACACTGGAGTTTTATTTTGGTTGTGTTTGTGTTAAGTGTGGTGTATGGGAAAATGCCCTTGCATAAGATTGGGAAGAGGAATCCAGTCACTGTTCAGCAACTCAGGGGCAAGTCATATAAACTCTCTATGCTGGAGTTTAATCATCTTCCAAATGGAGAAATGACATTTTATTTTATTATAGCTTCCCATGGAAGAAAGGAAAGGACCATGTCTCTCTATTCCTCCTCCTCCCCCTCCTTCCCCTCCCCCTCCTTCCGCTTCCCCTCCCCTTCCTCCTCCTCCTTCTCTTTCTTCTTCTTCTTCTCCTCCTCCTTCTTGTTCTTCTTCTCCTTCTTCCCCCTTCCTCTTCCTCCTCCCCCTCCCCTTCCCCCTCCCACTCTTCTCCTTCTCCTTCTCCTCCTTCTCCTTCTTCTCCTTCTCCTTCTCCTCCTCCTCCTCCTTCTTCTTCCTCTTCTTCTTCTTCTTCTCCTCCTCCTTCTCCTCCTCCTCCTCCTCCTTCCCCTCCCCCTCCCTCTCCCCCTCCCCTTCCCCTCCCCCTCCCCCTCCTTCTTCTTCTTCTTCTTCTTCTTCTTCTTCTTCTTCTTCTTCTTCTTCTTCTTCTTCTTCTTCTTCTTCTTCTTCTTCTTCTTCTGCTTCTGCTTCTGCTTCTGCTTCTGCTTCTGCTTCTTCTTCCCCCTTGTAATCCTGTTGCATACCACAGAGCCACACTTGTGCTTAATAAATGCTAGGTGTTTCATATATAATAATAGAATAATAATTAGAACATACTATTAATGTATAATATATAATTATTAATAGTAAGTAAAATATATGCTTGGTGTTTAATAATATTTGTTGGCTGGTTCAGGGAATGAGGCATGAATGAGTATTTTGAATTATTCAGCAAGACATCAAGCTAAGAGATAATTAGTATATAAGCCAGTATGGAATGGCTCCAATTACTAGACTGCCAGGAGATTCCCTAAGTCAAACCTGTTGGCAAAAAGGGAGAATCATCTATTCTCTGTTAGGGGTGCAAGTTGTGACCTAGAAAACTCTAAAGATCTCTTAAGTTTCAAAGCTTAAGTGCAGAGCAATTGACTCCTTTAATTATTTAATTGTTTATTATTTAAATATTAGTGCATAAATGATAATGTTTATTACATAAAAGTCTTAAAATAAGCATAGGCATAAGGAAGATTATTAAAATCACCCATAATCCTACCACCCAAAGATAACTGCTATAAAGATTTTGGTGTATCTGTATAGATGTGTATGTGTGCCCATGTGTACACACAAGGGGGAGGGGTGGAGAGAGAGAGAGAAGAGAGAAAGGAAATACATCTGCTTGTATTCATATATCATCTATTTTACTATGAAGACTGGATCATGTCAGCTATACTCGTTAACATTAATTTTTCATCTGATATGTCATAGGCATCTTTCCACATAAACACATTTATTTCTACCACATCATTTTAATAGTCACCTAATAAGAATGGATCTTATTATCACGTTGTATTTAACTAATTTTTTTCAATAGGTTATTTAGTTTATTTCCTGTTTCAAATCCTTTCTGGGTTGAAAACCTTTGCACACCCACCTGGGCCTTTGATTAAATATCAGCCTTTTGGGGCTCTTCTTTGCACATATTTCTGCCCTCAGACAGAGGCTGTTGCCTGGCACTGCTGGCAATCAGGGAATCCAGCAGACAGAGCAGATGTCTTTTACGTGTCCACATGTGCGGTCACATGGTATTTGACTAAACCAAATGGCCAATTAAATTCAGAATTAGATTGCCTTTTCCCTCTCATCTGTTTGATTTACTATCAATCAATGTGGATTAAACAGTTGATCCTCATTTTTAGGCAGACTTTGCTTTCTTTATGTATTCTCTCTCAACCTTTCTCCACATAAAAATCCAACAAAAGTAAATATCTATGTAAAATAAATATATTGAGTATAAATTATAAATATATTGAATTATAACGTCTTAAATATATGACATATGCAATATAAATTATAAATATCTTTATTCTGGGATGATTCCCGAGGCAACAACTCACTATGTAAACCCAGAGTTAACCTTGCTGCCAGGAGGGATTAAAGAAGTTACGGGTCATAAAAAAGGTATCCTAAAATAGGTGACAAAGAAATAATGTGATTTTTTAATTGAAACCAGTGGTTGAATGGACTCCCCTGGAGGGAAGTGGGAGGAGCTGGTGACTTGCATTCTGTCACTCCCCTTTCAGGAAACTCCGTGGACCTAGGATGCCATGAACTCATTAATTTCTTTCTCTAATTGAAAATCTGGTTGACCTTCTCATTTCCTTTTTTAATCTTTACTATTTAAGTACCAATTGATAGAATTCTACAATATCTGGAACATAAGAGGTGTTCAATAAATATTTCTGTGATTGAAGAATGAATGAATAAATGAATTATTGAGTACCAAGTGTTTGCAGACATTGTCTTAGGCGCTGGGAACACAACAGTGAAAAGAACAAACAACAATCCCTGCTCTTAGTAAGCTGACATCCTAGTAAAGAAAAAAGGTCTATACATGAATAAAAAGTAAAATGTATAGCAAAATGTATATGGATAAGGGCTTTAAAGAAAAGCCTGGGAAGGGGAAGACGTGTATGGAAGGTGGTGATGAAGTTGAAATTTTATTTATTTATTTTAAAAAATTTAATCTTTTCTTTTAATTGAGGTATAGTTGATTTACAATATTATATACGTTTCAGGTGTACAACATAGTGATTCACAATTTGTAAAGGTTATACTCCATTTATAGTTATCATAAAATATTGGTTATATTCCCTGTGGTATACAATATATCCCCATGGCTTATTCATTTTATACATAGTAGTTTATACATCCCCTACCCCTATATTACCCCTCTACTCTCCTCACTGGTAACCACTAGTTTTTTCTTTATATCTGTGAATCTTCTTCTTTTTTGTTATATTCGCTAGTTTGTTGTATTTTTTAGATTCCACATATAGGTGATATCATACAGTATTTGTCTTTCTCTGTCTGACTTATTTCACTAGGCAT
Source organism: Eschrichtius robustus (assembly GCF_028021215.1). Classification (NCBI taxonomy): domain Eukaryota; kingdom Metazoa; phylum Chordata; class Mammalia; order Artiodactyla; family Eschrichtiidae; genus Eschrichtius; species Eschrichtius robustus. The sequence continues at coordinate 54,851,504 of NC_090835.1, read as the reverse complement.
AATACCCCCCCGAGTCCATCCATGTTGCTGCAAATGGCAAAATTTCATTCTTTTTATGGCTGAGTAGTATTCTATTGTACATATATACCGCATCTTCTTTACCCATTCATCTACTGATGGACACTTAGGTTGCTTCCACGTCTTGGCTACTGGAAATAATGCTGCTGTGAACATTGGGGTACATATATCTTTTCAAATTAATGTTTTTGTTTTCTTCGGATATATACCCAAGAGTGGAAATGCTGGATCATTTGGTAGTTCTATTTTTAGTTTTTTGAGGAACCTCCATACTGTTTTCCACAGTGGCTGCACCAGTTTACATTCCCACCAACAGTGTAGGAGGTTCCCTTTTCTCCACATCCTCGCCAACATTTATTATTTGTGGTCTTTTTGATGATAACCATTCTGACAGGTGTGAGGTGATATCTCATTGTAGTTTTAACTTACATTTCTCTGATGATTAACGATGTTGAGCATCTTTTCATGTGCCTGTTGGCCATCTGTATGTCTTCTTTGGAAAAATGTCTATTCAGATTTTCTGCCCTTTTTTAATTGGGTTGTTTGGTTTTTGTGATGTTGAGTTGTATGAGCTGTTTTGGATATCAACCCCTTATCAGTCATATCATTTGCAAATATTTTCCCCCATTCAGTAGGTTGTCTTTTCATGTAAAAATAATTTTAAAATTTGTATGGAAACATGAAAGACCCCAAATAGCTAAAACAATTTTGAGAAAGAAGAATAAAGCTGGACATATCAAGCTCCCTGACTTCATACTATACTAAAAAGCTACAGTAATCAAAACAGTATAGTACTGGCACAAAAACAGACATATAGATCAATGGAACAGAATAGAGAGCCCAGAAATAAACCTACACACTTATGGTTAATTAATATACGACAAAAGAGACAAGAATATACAGTGGAAAAAAGATAGTCTCTTCAATAAGTGGTTTTGGGACGACTGGACATGTTAAAAATGAAATTAGAACATGTTCTATCACCATACACAAAAATAAACTCAAAATGGAATAAAGACCTAAATGTAAAATGGCCTATGGAAACAATAAGACTCTTAGAAGAAAACAGGCAGAACATTCTTTTACGTACTGGTAGCAATATTTTTTTGGGTCTGTCTCCTAAGGCAAAGGAAATAAAAGTGAAAATAAACAAATGGGACAGTTTAAAGCCTCTGCACAGCAAAGGAAACCATTGACAAAACAATGATGTTGAAATTTTAAATAGGGTTATCAGAAAAGGCACAATTGCCCCTAATATTTGCAGGACCTGGATCAAGAATACCAGTGGGGTCCACATACTAAATATTCTAAAATTATAAATAAAAAATACTGCTAATTAGAATACATTCTGTTCTCTTAGCTTGACATATATCTTCATAATGACAAACTTGAAAATTATGTATAAAGTTATGGCTTTTATATGACAGAAAATACCAAACATTACTGATTTAATTATTATAGTGTGTTTCTGGGTGTTGTGTTGATGGGCTAGCCATATTTAAGTGAATGATCAAATAGAGACATATATAATTCATACTATTGCATATACTTATATAGTTTAGAAAAGTTTTTTTCCTGCTTTATAAAATTTTATTGGGAACCTCATAAAATTTTAGGATGTCAAATTTGAGAAAATGTCCATGGAGGTTCTTTCTTGTATGAGCTGTAAAATTTGTAAGACTTTTCTTTATAAGGACTAATTTCTGTCTCTGGATATTTTGAGCCTGTTTCTCCTCCACTACTTATGTACTCCTTGTGTCAGGTGCTGTGAGATACCTTTATTTTGTAATACAACCTCTGGATCCCAGGCACCTGTGTGCCCCAGCTCTGGGGGAGTTGGCACAGTTGAAGTAGGAGTATTTCTAGAAGCTATTCCTACAAGTAGGCAACAATCAGTAAACACACAGCAGTGTCAGCAAATTATATACATATGCTTTACTAAACTACCTTTCTGCTGAAACCCCAAAATATATGTGGCCACTTGATATAAGGGACAGTATGATGGAGGGGACCTCAGAGAGGAAAGAGACCATGGTCTAGCTCTAGGGAAAATAGAGCACTTTCAGAGCCATGTGACAAAACCCCAACTATGATGAATACATGGCTTCTCCAAAGCCTTTTCCATTGTTTTGAAGAAAGTCTTTTTAAAAAGTCTTCATCGGTTTCTTCATAAATCCACCTCATTTATCGACAAAAACAAGCCAAAGGGGGGAAAAGCCCACATGTAGTATATGTAGTTCTATACAGAGCAGATCTTTCCATTTTCAGATTTCAATAGATATTGAAATTATTCTTGATTAAAAATGTCGTCACTGGGTGGCCTCATCTTTTCTGAGGGAAAGAACTAGGATCTGGATCAGCCTGTTCTCCAGTCTCCTCCAGTTCCCGGGATTCTGTGACTGTCTTTGAAAGTATCTTTGGCGCATCCAGTGTCTCAGAAAGGCTAGTGGAGACAGATTGCCCACTCGAGCCAGAACTGGAGGAAGGTTCCCACTGTTAAAAGATCATTGATAGAGAAAGGGAAGTTGGCTCCAGTGCTGATAACAAAGCAAGGATAGTGGTGGGGGCTGGGGAGGGGGCGCCTGGGAGGGGAAAGCTGGGGTGCCCACCCAGAGGGGGCCTCCCACACAGGGAAACTTGTGCATCACAAACTATAGCGGACTTAGTTTCTGCTCTGAATCATAGCTGGACTCAGTTCTTCCTGCTTAATTTGATTTGGATTATTTATCTCTGTTTAACATGGTGTGCGTGGATCATTTTCACTCAGATGGTACCATGCTCCCCAAACGAAGCCTTAACTGTAAAGGACAAAGAATTCAGCAATGACATCTTTCATACTTTAATTAATGAGAATGCCCCTAATAAGACCCAGAAGACCACATATCACATCTGAGCACAATTACATCTGCACAATGCCTGCACTTAGCAGTTCTGGGCTTCCTGTTTCTCCATACAGTATAGAGATAGAGTCACAACTCCAATCCATGTTAGATTATAGGAACCAAACCTAAAGGCAGGCTTTGGAATTCAATTCTGCACATATTCAGTGGAGAGATTTTTTTCTGTTCACGGAGGTTAAAAAAATAGCTCAGTGGAAACCAACAAAATTAGGTGTAGGTCAGGGAATTACTTCAATATTTTGTAGCACGATTGGTTTTACTAAGTCCCACATTAGCCTAAAATGTGGTGACTTTATGTCCAGAAGTTTTTTCAACAGTCTTGGTTTCAAATTTACTGTGTTATTTCCCCACTAGGGAGGCTCATGATTGTCACTTCATGGTGACCGTATCTTTGGTTTAGAAAATATTAGGCAAAAGAGAATTTTGCTTTACTTCATTTTCTTAATTGCTAAAGCTGCAAAGGTGAAAGACAGAAAAGTTGACATCAATACTGCAAATTTATAGGCATCCCAGTATCTCTCTTATGGCACTTAAACTGTGTGCATACAAGAACTTCAGTACAAAAAGAGAAGTAGCCATTATGTTGGATAGCTTGCTTCTGTTATTTATTTTCAAGGAAATCTATACTTGGTCTATCACAATATTTATTAACCTTTATTAGTTTTGTTGCTTAATTGTCTGATTTTCCTACTAAACCATAAGTTTCAAGGAGGTAAGAATCGCATGTATCATTGTAATGTATGCCTTATTCCATTCATAATTCTAACCGGGGAACACATACTTTTATTAGTAACAACCAAAAAATAGAATTCCAAGTATGTACCAAAGGCATTCTTGTTAATAGTGAAATTCAGGAAGAATCTTTAAATTGGCTTTTAATAAATTCACCATAAGCTGAGTCAAATGTGAGTAACAATCAGTACAGGTTGGTTTCTGCTGCTGTTTTTACTGGCAAACAGTGGCCAACTGCCGAAAAGCAGGGTCAATCCACGCAGCTGTTTTCAGTGATTCATTTCCCCTGATTTCCCAGCTGACCCATTCGGGAGAATAGCAGGCTTTAAGCCCTAGTTACCAGCCTCATGGTTGCAAGGACCTCCCTCCCCTTCAACTGTGGGAGCATTTTAAAGGCTACAGTTGAGGGTCGGTCGTCCTGGGAAACAAAGTCGTTTCCATGCCGAGAGTGTAACCAGGCAAGAAGGGTCCAGAAGAAAGTGAAATGTTGATTTTAGGGTGAGATGCTCCCCCATGGCTCTGAATCATAACCTGCCCCCCTCCCAGCTTTCTCTCCCGCCACACCCAGACGTGAGCCCCACGTTCCAAACACTCTGCCAGTTTCCAAAATACGGAAGTTTCTTTCACCCACTGGTCCCACTGCTATTGCCACTGGCTGGAATGCTCTTCCCTCTTCTTTGTTTGAGAACCTCCTCTTTTCTCCAAGGTGCAACCCAAGTATTACAGTCTCTAGAAGCTTCTCATAAACCCTCCAAGGTGGATTAGATCCTCATTCTTAATGGGGGGATATTGCCCACAAGGGGATGAAAACTGGCTCTTGGAAGGCAAAAAAATTCTTACTCTTTTTATGTATAAAACACAGACGTTAATATAGTACATATATAGACATACAATGTATCTGTAATATGAAATTTTCACTTCAGGGGCAGTGATTAGAAGAAAATATTTAAAAAGTCTCCTTAAGTGGGTATTAGTGAAAATAATTTTGAGAAACCCCAGGCTACATGCTCCTTTGACTACCCCTATGCCTACTATTTAGCTTGTTTCAAATGACTGATTTAGAATAGTTTGCTGCCCAGCATTATTGCAGCAAGAGCTGACTCATCCCCCTTTGTAAACCCTTCTCCCACTCCAGTCGTGGCTATAAGCATCTTAAGAGCTGGGACAATTGTCTTGCTCTCCATCGCCCCCTTAGGATCAGGCGCAGTACTGCAACGCAGTGGACGCTAAGTTTGTTCAACAGCTTTGAGGAGATCATGGCTTCTCAGCCCTACTCACAACTTTTACACCCGTTGTGCCGTACAAAGAAGCTTTGATTCCTTCCCACTCTTTCAGCACCTATATTTGATGAGATGGTGTTTCATGAATTTTGATTCCATCTGCAACAACCAAAGAAGGGATGACTCCAATCTAGTATCTACAAGGGTGTATTCTAGTTTCTATTGAAACAATTTTTCTCTGCAAAATCACCCTTATTTCTACCAAAATAGCCAAATAAAGATTAATTTGTTTGAAAAAAAAAAAGGAAATAAAAATTTCTTGTAATCTTAAAAAAAAAAAAAAAGGATGATTCCAAGTTGAACTTACAGTGTGGATGTGTCCTGTTCAAATGTCCAAGGAATGTTTTGGCTCAGCCGTTGTTTGACATGCTCTATTTCCAAAGGTTTCCATCAAGGAGGTCATTTTCACTGTGACGTCAGTTGAATCAGAAGTACTGGGTAACAATTTGCAGACATGTTTGCAGCTTTTTGTAGTGGCACAGATCCCTGGGACGACTTCAAATCCCTCGAAAAGTCAATATCAGAAAACTGTCCTTAAAATGAATTGTACCTGTCATTCTTCTATTTTATCTAGCTCTTGTATTAATATCCCACCTTATAATGAAGAAGGAGAAGATGACAGGGGATAGCTAACTTTATTGAGTGTGTACTATGTTCTATCTGTTTTGCTAAGTATTTTCCATACATTGAACTCTCCCAATAGTCCTATGAGATAAGTATTATTGTTTTTCTGATTTACAGATGAGGAAACTGATGATTAAAGCAGTTAAGAAATTAGCTCGAGGACTCACAGCTAGAAGTGGGAAAGCTAGGATTTAAACCCAGGAAAATCTAACTCTAGAGCCAAAGCTTTTAAAGCACTATGCCAGTTAAAAAAAAATCTGTTTCAAAAGTACATAAACAAAATAGGAAAAAAGAGATCATTGATTTAACTATTCTTTTTATTGGCAGGCACTTTACCAAATATATCATATGCGTTCTAAAGGCATCTAAATGGTGACGATCACGATTGCTGTTAACAAGATTAAATAAATGGACTGGGCATTTAAGTTTGCAAATCAAGATGCAATTTCCACTTGGGATACATGCATAGCAATCCCAGCTATGGGTCTATATATGGAGAATGGACTGTCTCCAGATAGTACAAAGTTGAAAAATAGATTCCAAGGAAAATATTGAGACATGTTGGAGAATTTGCATACCACACTTGTTGTTAGACGTTATCATTGATAGAAAAGTGTGAGTATGTGTTGGGGGGTAATGGGGGTGGTGAAAGGAGACAAAAAAGGGAGAAACTGGAAAGACTAAAAGAGAAAATTCAGGTTCTGTGTTGTAAGCATCTCCACTTCCCTCCTCCGTTCCAACTGACAGCATGAAGGAATTCTTTTCATAGAAAGTTGGCATTACAATAGGACATCAGCGACTAAAACAGAAAAAGAGAAGAAAAGAAACTCCTGAATGTGGAAAGCAAGTCCATGGTTCAGAAAGCATGAACTTAGCACAGATCTTTTCCATTTCTAGGAGATGTGACATTCCCTGTGTGGCAACATTTCACTTGGCACCCTTGAAAGATCCAGCCACATTTTAAGGTCTTTACAAGAACACTGAGAGAGTAGTACTCTTTAAACTTAAGTGGATTTTTTTTTTTTAAAGTATAGCCTTAAAACAGAGGGGAAATTGTAATAAGGGCAAAATAGAATTCAATTCTTTAGCTAAGAAATTTATCCCAAATGAAATTTCAGATTTTATTCTTGTCCTGAAAACTTCCCAAGAAGCCCTTTTTTGTGAGCAAAAATTTTTTTCCTAAGACTTACCACTGATGCTGATTTACTCCTACTCATCAGCTATTTTGTTATTGGAAAAGCACATAGTCTAGTTGAAGGTATGGTCTCTGGAGCAAGATATACTACTGTGTTCTCGGGCAGGTCACTCACCTTCTCTGACCCTCAGTTTCCACACATACCAAATCAGGTCGTAATATTTACTTCTAAAGGCAGCAATGAGTTGAATGAGGAAGCATATATATGTTCAGCTTAATTTTTCCCCCCTTCATTCTTGTCCTTTCTTCTTTTGTTGTCAATGTTTTCTCTAAGTTCTCTTCCAACCTTTAGTTCTGTGGTAGTTAATTCCCCTTGTAAGAAATATTTTTGTAATACTCAGTTGGTTTTCCTGTAAAATTTTCACAGGTAATCAGAGAGTAGAGGCAAACGGGAAAAATGGCGTGGAGGAAATACCATGGTGTGGTTTCATGTGTACAGCTCACTACTGCTGCTTGTGGTCTGAATTAAGGAAAGCAACCCAGTACCACTGGAACAGAAACTTTTAAAGTCACTCAAGGCAAGGTCTAGCCGAACAGACATTTCTCAAGAGTGCCAGCTGACAATGATTATAGAAGGCTCTGAGGGATACAGAAAAAAAGACACAGTTACAAAGAAAAAAAAAAAGAGATCATTGATTTAAGTATTCTTTTTTTTGCTAGGCATTTTACCAAATATATCATGAGTATTACACTGTGTGATCTTTTCAATAACATAGGACAGAAACATTTTAACCCTGCTAGCAGAGGAGAAAACTGAGGTTCTCAGAATCTAAGTTAACTTCCCCAAGTTTAATCAGCTAGTAAGCATCTAGGCCAGAATTCTAACCCAGTCTGGGGGCTCCAAAGGCTGTGCATGTTACCTGCTGATTCCCAATGATATATGAGCCAGGATGTATAATTCAAATTAGTTTAAGCAAAAATAGGGAATGTATTAATTCCCATAAGCAAGTCATGGGGAAGAGTAGAAAGAACTAGTCCCAGAAACAACTAGTTCCAATTCATATATATATATATATATATATATATGCTGTTGGGTTGCCTGTACTTCTTTCTTACCTCCATCCTCCTAATATTAATATAACTTTGATCTTTAACATTTTCCTTAACAGGGCTTGTGATTTTAGAACTCCACACCCCCCCAACACACACACACACACAAACATTGTGGCCACTTTCCCCAGGCACTGTTTTCAAATGGAATGTAAGCTCCTGGAAAGGAAGAACAGTATTTTCTGCATCTTTTGTGTTCTCAGGGCACCTAGCAAAGGGCTGGGCATAGTCCTGTGTCAACAGCACTTGTTTAAAAAGTACCTGCAAAAAAAATAAAATAAAAAATAAAAAGTACTTGTTAACGTATATCATTGAAAAGATTTACAGACTAATCACATTTGGAGTCCATACTCAGATTTAGCACTGCTTGTGTTAGTGTTCTAAGTCCTGTGCAGATGAGTATTTCTGAGAATAGGTATTCACTTTTATTTAAAATGTGCAAATGATGACATTTTCTCAGTTTTTTTCATCTAAAGTTGCAAGGTTATATTAAATCATTTTCATATTTAATGATATTGTTGCCTTGAAAATGAGGAATATTATGAATGTTAAGCTCTTGCAACCTGCCTTGCATGAGTTTCCATTATTTAATTCTATTCTTCTCATGATCATTTCTCATACATTTCCATGTATTAATTATGTTCAAACTGATGTCTGAAATAACCTCAGTCAAGGTCATTATATATTTTGATGGAAAATCACTTCAATCTCAATGCCAATTTACATTTCCCTATCTAAAGGAGATTCGTAATGACTGTTGAAGACTTTTCTGTAAATAGAGTCTGATTTTGAAATTCTAACTGAATTTTATATTTTGCCCCACAAAAAATAAGCACATCATTATTTTGGCTGAAATTACGGGATGTCTCACCCAATTATTCATGGCTTGGAACCTGAGTTTCTGTTTCTTGTCCTTTTGCCGGTGGGTTGAAAACTGTCTTCCAGGAATGCCATGAATTGTGGATGAGTAATGAGGACACATAGGTGATTTAAAGATACCCAGGGTTTATCTGTACGTGAGTGTAGGAAGTTCAAGGGCTAAATGTGCTGAAACATTCATTGGGATGTCAGAATTTCTTTTGTATGAAATAGGAGGCATGACTCTCCTGTCATGCATTGCAAATCATGCTCTAATTAGTCCGTTGCTTTTCTTCTGATTACTTTTTTAGTAAAGCCTTTGTAGAGCTTCCAGTTACTCTAGAATATAGTCCAATCTGCTTAAGGTTGCCCTCGAGGACCTGCAGATTCCAGCCTCTGCCTAACTCCAGGGACACATCTGCATCCCTCTCCCCCATCCCTGCCACACTGCAGCCACACCTGCCAGTTTCTCTAATGAACACACCCTGCTTCCCACTATTTAGCACACAGTATGTTCACGCATCTATTCCTCCTGCCTGGAATTCTTTCCCCTCCCCTCCTTCACCTGGCTGATGCCCACCAGCTCATAAGTTTCTACTTAAGTAGCATTTCATCCCGACCTCCCAGAACACATGTGTATTTTCCAAAGGGCCATGTATTTTAGGTTTAAATTCTGAAAGTCTAATTAAGGTTTCTAATTTTTCCCTTAGCCATGGACAGTTCTGTCCCCAGGCTGGTGGGAACCAAGAATAAAGAGCAGAAGAGCAGAAACATTTGGATTCCTTAGATGTTTTTTGTGTCCTTTTCCCAATTCTGGGTCCCCAGAGAATGAACTCAAAGAAACAAGTACTGAAAGAGCCAAAGCCTCCAAGGATGGAGCCGGCCACAGACGAGTCAGCAAATCCAACAATTTTCCTGGGCTTGTCTGCGGATGACTGAGGTGCTCTCCATGAACCACAGCAGGGAAGTGGTCCATGAGACTCCTCCATTCAGGCAACACCAGCCCCTGCTGCCCGCAAGGTCTCCCCGCAGGGCTCTGTGTGCTGGGCTCCTTCTGTGAGCAGTGACACCCGGGCCACGTATGCCCAGCATTCTGAGTCAATGCCCTCCTGTCATTACTCTAAATAGTTTACAGAAATGATTGTGTGTGCATGTGTGTGTCTTCTGATGACTACAAACATACTTCAGCTTTCTAATTTTCATGCACAATATTCCATACTCACAAATGACATTTTCACTTCATTTCTGAACTTTCTGAAATATAACTGGGTATACTCCAAACACCTGTGAGGAAGCCACTGCTGTGTGGAAGACTGACCTCAAACTGAATACAATTTCCTACCTACCACACAACTCGTACTTTCCTTAGTAGCAGCATCACGATCATTAATTATTTTAATTATTTAGTTTTCTAATTATTTGTTTGATGTTGTTTCCTCCTAGTAGTCTGTACATTTCATGAGGTTTGGTACTCTCTTGCATATATATATATGTATGTATGTATATATATATATGTATATATGTATTGTGTGTGTATATTTATATATGTATATTCCTTTTCAGATTCTTTTCTAAGTTATTACAAACTATTGAGTATAGTTCCCTGTGCTATACAGTAGGTCTTTGTTGGTTATCTATTTGTGTATATGTTAATCCCAAACTCCTTATTTATCCTCCCCCCCCCCCTTTCTGCTTTGGTAACCATAAATTTGTTTTCTGAGTCTGTAAGTCTGTTTCTGTTTTGTAAAGAAATTCATTTGTATCATTTTTTAGATTCCACACGTAAGCAATATCATATGATATTGGTCTTTCCCTGTCCGACTTACTTCACTTAGTATGATCATCTCTAGGTCCATCCACGTTGCTGCCAATGGCATTATTTCATTCTTTTTATGGCTGAGCACTATACCATTGTGTGTGTGTGTGTGTGTGTGTGTGTGTATGTCACATCTTCTTTATCCATTCATCTCTCAATGGACATTTAGGTTGCTTCCATGTCTTGGCTATTGTAAACAGTGCTGCAATGAACATTGGGGTGCATGTATAATATCTTTCTGAATTATGGTTTTGTCTGGATATATGCCCAGGAGTGGGATTGTTACATAATATGGTAGGTCTATTTTTAGTTTTTTAGGGAATCTCTATACTATTCTCCATAGTGGCTGCACCAATTTGCATTCCCACCAACAGTGTAGGAGGGTCAACAAGGAGGCTTTTTAAAAGGAAGGATGCTTATCTCAATCTGAGTAAAACCACACAGATCAAGCCATGCCCCACACAACTCTAACAATTGGTGGCAGTACATCAACTTTTCAAGTAATTAAGTTAAAACACTTTCTTGAATACTTAATTATGAACAAATAATCTTGACACAATGAATGGCAGCTCTTTACTGAACTTTGACAACACCAAAAGATATAACAAATTGTCCCTATTCATGAAGTGACCTGGACTGGTCATAAAAAATGCAAAATATACTCAATCCAGAAGTTGATATAGACCATGCACATAGAAATGTCCACCCATCTTTTTACACTTCAGCAAATACTACAACTGCTTTTATTTAAAAATATATTTCCTCACGTCTCCATTCTTTCCATGAAATGAAGAAGTTTGTTTCACACACACACACAAACACACGCTTGTCTAAATGTATCAGAACACACAAAACACAAAGGTGGCAGGGTGTGGGGCTGGGACTTCATATTTTAGCCCTAGCTTCACAAGAGGTTATTTTGCAAATGGATTTCAAAAAATAATTACATTAATCAAAACAATATTTATTCTCCTACACCGTTATTGATTTCACCTACACTTATCAAATTTATCTTCTGCCTCTATACTTGCCTGCCTCTCACTTCTTTGGGCTAAGACAGCGTGTGTATCTGTATGCCCAGGGCTCCCCTTTGAAATAAAATGTCTGTGAAACCCAAACACAAAGCAGCAGGAATTAGGCTCATTTTTCTTGTCCCTGTTTCTCATTAGACCTGCTCCTGAAATTCTTGGATCTACCCTAGTTCTTAATTTACCTTTGTGGTATAAGCAAATGATGATTGCATTATATTTAGTTCTCTGAACATAGATAAATTACATCATTCTTGTCATGACACTTTAGACCATGAAAATTAAATGGCAACTAAGATTTTTAGAAGCAGTTTGAAAAGCTAATATTAATGTGTCATGAGAGATCAACAATGTGTCTATAATTCAAGAAAAGAGGGAAAATAAGTAGTAAATGTGAAAAAGGTTGACATTTGGGAGCCTGATTAAAGAGGAAACAGTAATTCTTTGTGCGATTATTGACATTTTGTGGCTAGTCTGAAATTATTTTAAAATATAAAAAGTTTTTTTTAAAAACGGGTAAGATTTTAAATGACGATGATCCCAGGCCATTTAAGATGGTGACTACGTGGTGTGATTTTTGAGGAACAGGGGGTGATTAATGAGACCCCCAGATAAAGTGCCCAATACAAACCCATTAGACAACATCCCAGACCAAAGCTCAGCCAACTTTAAAACACACTTATCTCTGAGGAGTAAATCCTGGTTAAGATCCAAATAACTCCAAAATCCAACACCCATCTTCCAGGTCATCACCAGCAAAATAAAAGAAAATGCAAAAGAAAATAAAATAGGTAGGCTTTCAAATGAATTTTGCTTTGAACACAATTCCAGCCAGTATCAAATATTCTTGCTTACCATTATCAAAAGAGCAAATCAAAGAAAAGCAACCCAATTTGCAAGCCACAAATTGGCAGTCTCATCCATGTCATACTCGTGATCAATGATTTTTTCCTAGTTACTGGGCATTTTCGTGAGGTCAGCTGTAGAGGGGAAACCCATCAGGCATCCACCACCCACCAGCAGCACAGCCGTCCACTCACAACTCTCCCTGGTCACCAGGGTCATTTGCAACTGTGAACATGGCATCACACAGGGACGTGTAGGGGATATGAGTGTGACCTCTGCTAAGTCTCTTGGTCTTTCACTCATTTCAACATCATGGCGCTTTATGACTTCCCTCGAGAGACAATCCCAATTATTCTCACAGTTTATCTAAGTTTCTGGAAAAATCTGTTTGCAAGTTGCTTTCCTCCCCCATGTCCCCTGGTAATAGGCTTACTGAGGAATATATTTTACCTTTACATTTTTATTTCTGAGGAGACACTACTAACTAGACATTTGTTTTCCACGTATTTTCCACACACAAACAGGAAGACTGTAAAATAGCATAGGATAAATTGGGATGCTGAGATAAACATGTACTTCAATTCTGATATCCTGACCTATTTTCAAAAGCTAAGGAAAGAACAAATTCTGTTTCTCCTCCTAAGTAGCTCCATGGGAATTCTCTCAGTGCAGTGGTAATGTAGAGCAACTCTCTCTATTCCTGGAAGGGAAGTTCAGCTTTTTAAATTTCCAAAAGAAAAGATTAAAATTGTTCTTTACCTCTCAAAAAATATTCTCTTTCATTAGCTCAGTGTTGACAGCAGCTGTCATACCTTGGACTGGAATACTATTGGTAGAATCACTATATTTCTGAGATTCCTTAATTTTCTGAAAGTTTTGAAAATAAAAAAGACAGGATATATGACCTTTCAAACTCTCTTCATTGCCTGACTGTATGGAAGGGACACCTTTTGAGGAGGGAAACTGGAATCATTTGGAATACAATTTTAGTGTCATGAAGAGAATGCAATTTATTCCAAAGAATACATTCACCCAAAAACCTATCAATTGCAGTCAATTCCAAATTATCCATGAACATCAGGGACAGAGAGGACAGAGCCAGTGAAATTCCAAGGTTAATCTGAATCCTCCTTTTACTCCTTTCTTCTTGCTCCTTTCTGCCACAGGACCTTTGCATATGTTGTTCTCTGTTGCACACAATAATGCTTTATTCATTTTTTCCTAATTTCTTTTACTGTACCTGTATTTAAGTCTTACTGATGATTCAAAAAATTGAATCAACAAAAAGGGCATTTATTAATTCAACAACTCCTTATGTGGCCAATAAGGGGCAGTATTTTGTTGGCATTTGGAATATAGGAATTAGCAAGATAAAGGCTTTGCAGATAGCAAAGGAGATAGCCACAGACCTGAACTATAATCTAGCAGATTCAGCACTCTGGTAGACACACATGTTGGAATGGGAAGCAGCATAACATGGTGGTTAAGAACAGGTGTTCTGGGGCCACAATTCCTGGGTTTGGTCCTATTCTATCACTTACTAGTTGTGTGACCTTGGACAAGTGACTTACCCTCTCTGGGCCTCAGTTTCCTCATCTGAAAAATAAGGATGATGATAATACTGTATCTACCTCAAAGGACTGCTTTGATGATTAAATGAGGTAACACATATAAGATGCTTAGAAGAACATCTGCATCAAGTAGGGTTTGTTCTTACTATCAGGGCTCCAGGAGTCCATAGGAGTACATGACAAATTCTACTGGAGACTTTGCAGGAGACCCGGCACTAGAATTACATTTTTGAGGGCACAGAGAAAGCATGGACTTCTCTTTCAAACATCTTGGCAGCAGCAGACAGCGTTTCCAGATTTCAAATTCCTACCCCATGGTAACTGTACAGGTTCTCAGTTTCAACCCAATACTCTGCCTCGAGTTTTTTTTTTTTTTTCCTTACTCTTTAAAGAAATCATTACTTCCCATTTTAACAAAGGGCATGAAATCATCTCAGAACTTCCTCATGAACGATCCTAGTTTTGGAGAACACGTTCTCAAGCGACATGTTTGTTATTTCAGTGTAAAAACAACCGAATTGTATGTCCTGAATATCCCTGGACCACACCTGGGCTTCAGAATGCAGGAAGGTGGGGATCTAACTGTGCCTGGGACATTCTGAGACAGGCCACATCCTCAAACTGGCTTGAGGCACTTGCTGAGAGTAAAATATGTCTTGGCTGGATTTATTCACTATGAATTATCACTCTCACTGTCTACTCAAAAATTTTAGACCATGAACAAATTACTGTAAGTGATTTCTGGTCAACTCCAACCAACAAAAACTGTGTCTTATGTATCAAGAGAAAGGCAAATCTCAAGTTTCGTGAGTTATATTTTCTTGGATATTCCATGTTCTATGATACCTGAAAGATCAAAATGAGATTGCATTGAAGATTGAAGCTACCCTATATTTCTGTAAATTGTAAACATGACAAAAAAAAAAAACCCTGAAAATCCCCCATATTTAAAATCTTAAGTTTACATTGGAATTTAAAGAACTAAAAATTATCTGCTATGATGGACATAAAAGGCTGCCTTGTTCAGAGAAGGAACAGTATAAAGTGATCAGGTGAGGACAATAGGATGAGTATGAATGCAATGTATTTCCCCATAGAAATGTTCAAAATCGAAGCAGTACCATAAACCTTTTATTTTTCCATAAACTGATAGCCTTTGAAATTATTTCTGGACATTTATGAACTCTCTCAAAATATCACTTCAAATATTTTTTAAAAATTAAAATGTGGCTTGGGGAGAGGGCACCAAAGACATGGATTCATCATTTTGTGATGAAGAAAAGGGAGTTTGAGTTCGAAGAGCTTTGACAAGGTAGGAAGTGGTCATCCCAGGGATCTAGTCATCATTTTTTCACTCACTGAGCACACTAATTCAGGGCCCACTATGCGGTAGGATTTTATATACAAGGTTGATTTATTTCCGTCCTTAGGGAGTGCGCCAGGAAACAGATGGCTAAATATTTGGAGAGGACACAGCTTAGGAAATAGTGAGATAGAAATGTGTCTCAGGTGCTGGGGAACCTTAGAGGGATCTAACTCAGCTCATGGGGGGAAGAAAAGTGGTCAGGAAATAAGCACTAGAGAATGCAATGCTGCACTCCTGCTCCTCTAGAAGGGAAAATAGGATCAGCAGATGGAGGGTACTGGGAAGGGTCTCCAGGCATGAAGAGAAGCAGCACAGCCCCAGAGCGGTGAATCCAGGATGCACTCAGGAAAGGAACGTATTCCTGCTGGAAGTGCAGCGTGGGGATGCATTATATATGTTGCTTGTTTGCAGGGCTCATTTTGTGTTCATTGGTATAAGAAGGTTCAAATGTCCAAATATCCTGTCTATAATCTTAATTTTGAATTACCGTCCTAAGCAATTAAATATGCAAAACACACCTGAAGAATTCAGAAGAAAGGATGAAACAACTGTCTCTGGTACTTTGCTGAGTTGACAGCAGGACCATCTCAGCAACTGATTTTATCATGTAATTAAAGAGGGATCCTCTAATTAAATTGAGAGGCAAACTCTTTTAAACTGCTGATGAGATTGCAATATTTTGCTTGAGCCAAAATAAAGTTGACTTTTTGTTGACAAATTTTCAGTACTTACAGATTTATTCAGACCTATTAAAGGCCTGAAAGCAACCAGGAATTGGAATGAATATTTGAACAGAGAGCTGGATGTTTCAAATGCTGAGTAAATCATTAGAATCAGAGCTAGGGCACCAGCTGTGTTCATCCTTTGTCCCTTGCTCAATCTGTTGACACTTGCCCTTATGACCCGGCCATGGTAAACCCTTCACTGGGTGAGGAAAGCTCTATTTTAATTTTGAAGCATTTCTTCTCATCCAGAAAAGTAACAACTAGGAGAAATTATGAGATTAGTAAATTAAAAAATTTCCCTAATAATCAGAGTTATATCACCCATCATTACTACTTCTGTGCAATCAGTCAGCTTGGCATTGCAGGTAGAATGGTTTAGTCATCTAAAGCCACAGGGAATAAACTGTTGGTTCCAATAGCCCTTCTTCTAAGGGTTTCAAGATGTCAGGACACATCTGTAAGCCACTGAATCCTGTTCCTTTCCACAGTCAGGCCCCTTTTTCATTTCTCACGTGCTGAAGGGCTCAGATACGCTGCCTCTGAATGGACAGGATGTAGATTTCCTTTCTCTGACTGTCCACCACCACCCAGAATCAGGCTCCCCACAGCATTTTGTTTCTAGGTGTTGATAAAGATTTTTAACCTAAGCTTTCAGATCATCAATGGCCATCGAGATCTGTTTACCATTTGTATTACCTGTGCTTTGGGTTTCTATTCCCAAGACTTTGACCTTCCCCTATAAAGGGACCCTCCTCTGCCTTGTTAAATACAATATAATTATGGGCAAGAAAATAAAGGTCCGTAAAATAAGTCTTCAAGGGATATGATGGAGAGAGGAAGGGTCTGTTTGGCATTAAAAGATAAACCTGGGCATGTCCCTTATGTGTGTGTGACCAGAGGTTAAAGACAAGCCTGCTTTGGGCTTGGCTGGTGGAAGACTGCAATATTTCTCTTCATTTATAACAACTGACATGTTTGTAATGAATTTTCCTAGCCCAAATTTTGGTCCCTGTTTCCCTTTTCCTGAAATAACTCTTCCATGTTTTCAATTCCACTCCACTGCCCTCTGGCCTTTTCAGTAGCTCCCATTGGTAGCTTATGAGGTGTTTTAAAACCAAATCATACCCCTTACATTCAGTAATGCTTCTCTCTTTTCCTCTGCAATTTTTCTAACTTACTATCAATCTTCATGTAAGGTTTCCAGCAAAGTGTGAATAAAAAATATCCCCTTTCTAAGTGGCTTCTTCTATGAACCTGGCTCATCCCACCTTGTCAAAACACTTAGTAACTCCTGCAAAGTCCTGGCTCAGATTTCAATTTACCAGTGACCTTGGGTGGATGAATTGCTTTGCCACTGTGACAAAGAAGGCTCCTCAGGGAATATGGGAATATTCATTCTCTGCTCAGCTGCAAAGTGAGAATTTGATGATTTCTTGATATATGAACAATGCCCTGTAGTTGAAGAGAATGATAAAAACAACCTCTTTGGTGACCTTAATTGGTTAGAGACACAGGGGAAGCCAGTGTTCAGCACCCCCTCAGAGCTCAGAGCGTCCCCTAAAAGATCAGGACCCCATCATGTGTCCTCAACTGCCCCCTCATTCCAAAGTCAGCATCCCACCCCATGGACCACTCCAAAGCGGTCCTCTCCAAAGTCAGCATCCCATGGACCACTCCCCTCTCCCCCATCCCTCCAGCCTACTCCACGATAAAAATACGGGTCATCTCTTATTGAATGCTTACCACGTGCATTGTTGGTCCATGGTAGTCCATTGTTGGTCCACTGTTGATCCATTGTTGGTCCATGGTGGTAGGTTGCATAAACAGTCACAGCTGTTCACACCTCCAGGTTTCCATGATCCTTGCCATGTGACTTTGCAGTTCCTCTCATGGAGGCAGAACTTCCTACTTCCTACTTCCTGCTCCATTGATATTGAGCTTGGTCATGTTATTTGCTTCAGCTACAAGTATATGGTATAAGTAATGATGGGCCATTTTCAAGCCTAGGCTTCAAGAAGGCTTGAATATATTCACTTTGCCTCTTGGACCTCTGTCTCTGCTCTGAGTGCAAGCCTGAATTAGACACCTGGAAAGTGAGAGAATGTGGCCCCGTTACCTGAGTTACCTTAACACCAGCCAACATCTGGTAAATCCCCAGGCCTGTGGGGGAGACCGTCCTAGACCAGCCAGCCCACATCTGACTGCAGAGATGTGAGTGAACCAAGTGACAGGCACAGCAATGTCGAGCCACCCACAGACACTGGAGAAATAATAGTTGGTTTTCATTTTAAGCCATGAGTATTGGGGTGTGTGTCATGCAATAATAATTAACTGGACAAACATTTTGTAAAGAATAGTTTATTTAATCTTCATAATAATCTTAGTAGATTCTATTACTATTACCATTTTATAGAAGAGAAAACTGAGGTTTAGAGAGTTTTAAGGTCACAGAGCCCTGAAGTAGCAGAGCTAGGATTCCAAACCCAAATGTCTAAGAATTCAAAATCTGACATGTTTCAACATATATCCCTGTGGATACCCCATTCCTTGCTTTTCTGTTCTTGCTCATTCTGAAAGGGAAGGGTTCAACTGTAACCAGTTGAAATTTGCTAAAATTCAGGATGTTTAAGAAGAAGAAATTCTTTTCATTTGACTAAAAATGAGAACTTCAGGTAACTGACTTTCCTTGGGGTCTCTGTTGTTTTGTGAAGCTTCTCGGAAGCAGTGTCAGTGAAGAAATAGGTGCAGGGCATTTCTGGACACTTGTGGAAACATCTTTTATGGTAAGAACCTATTTATGCAAATAACACTGTTGCCTGCTCTAAAATTTCCCAGTGTCCCTTCCTAATGAGCTAAAATAATTACTGTTGCTCAATCAGAAATGTTTATTCCCATGCAGAATAACTAATTGGACAGGTCAATACATAGATGATGATAAGGGGTAGCTTTGTGAGGCTGGAGGGATGAAAGCTGGCCGGAAGCTGCTGTGCTTTCAGGGAGGTGATGGAGTCAAGCCCACCATATTGCTTGGTAAAAACTACACTTGTTCTCCATGAAGTCGTTCTTTCAACAGAAAAATGGAGTGACTTTTCTTTATTCTTATGTGATACACGTAAGAAATGCTTCCACTCTGAGGAAACACGAGTTGGTTTTATTCTTTAGGAGATTCCAATCAATAAACTACGCTCTTGTCAAGCAGTCATCTGTTGTTAATTTGTTTTTTTATTTCCCAAGTTCAGTATTAAGGTTTTCTTTATTTCAAGCAGTTTTTGTTTTAAACATGCAGTAGTTGTTATTCCATCTTGTTTGAGCAGTTTATAAAAGTGCAGACAAGAAGTTTCAACATTTCTAGCATGTCATGGAGCTTTTCTATGGCTTAAAGAGAATAAGGAAAATGGTGACTATTTTTCTGCTCACAGCCAGTAAATCTGCTATATTTCCCATTGCTATAATTACTTTCCAAACAACACAGCTGAGAGTGTGAAGAAATTGAATGCTGTGAGGCCTGAATCATTCAGAGCCGTCCTGTTTGTTCCATTGACAAGGACAATTGCCTGACATTTTTTCTGATTTTCCATTCTATACAAAGTTGGGAAAGTTGACATTCTTCTTTTGACTCATTCTCACAAAATGGGAAGAATTCCTTAATGGGACATTTTCTTGACAGATTCATGGCTTCAGTGTCATTAAATAAGTGAAAATTAAACATAGTTCTTAAAAGCTATCTTGTTTTATGTTGAGAATACTAGTATGCCAAATAATCCTATAAGGATTAGAAGTATGACATAATTTAAACTGTATTTTTCTGCCTTGTATTATTAACTTTTGTAAATATATGTTGATACAAGAATATAATATTCTTTCTCTGTTATCTTGCTAAAACATTCTCTCGTATTTTCTGTCAATTGCTTCCCCTTCATTTAATTATTTAAAGGTTCTTAATATTTGTTATACAACGTTAACAATTTCAAAAACCATTGTTAATTACTGTAGTATTTTCTGCTTGAAATAATAAATGTACTTTCATATTCAAATGACCTATATCTTAGTTTCCTTATTTGTAGAATGAGGAAATAATGTCTATGTCTCAGGATTCTTGAAAGAGCTCCATGAGATCATGCTGGTGAAAGCACATTGTTATACTGTAATTCACTGCCTTCATTTAAAATAATCATCACCACCGCATGCATGTATGTATGCATGTATGCATGTATGTAGAGTCTAGTGCACTGGAAAGCACGTTGCTCTAGGGACCAATATACTGTGTCCTACTGCCAGCTCTACTCCTTGTAAGCAGCTTGCCATGGACACAAATAAGCCCTTTTTCATCTGTGGATCTCGGTTTCCTCATCCATAATACAACATGGTTGGTAAGCTTAATATATGGTTCCTTCATGACCTAAAAACCTTTTTTAATGTTTTTTATAAATGCAAATGTTGATTTCTTCCCAGTTCTATCCTTCATCTCAAAATAAACAACTCAATGACATGTATACCTGAGTAAATTCTCTGCATGCTTGTTCTATGGCCAAACACCATTAAAAAAATATACAAACATATATAGATAGATAGATAGACAGATACAGATATATATACATATATATTGACATTCCTCCTAAATGACCAGAAACAATCCAGAGTGAGTGATTCCAAAGTCTTAAGATCTTGGCAGTGTTTTTAAGGTAGCAGACACTACATAAAAACTTGAAAGCAACTCAACAGAGACAGATTTAACTAAGAAGCATCATTGTCACTGGTGACATCTCATTACCAATTCAAGGAAGCAGTCTCACCTAGACATAAACATATTTAGCATTAGCTACAGCATTATACTATTATGAATTTTAGGTCAGAAGATGTGCACTTGTTATGTGTATGCCCAAGGCAAGAAATAATTCACAGCATGCCAGATAAATGTTTATTATACATTTTTATTTCCTTTATTGTCTACACTCTATTTTAAGTTCCTTGAGGGCCAGTGCCATGTCTCTGATATCTATAATAAAAAACCACAACATTTATTTAGTGCCTACTAAGGCTTCATATATATAGTAACTTATTTTATCTGTACAACTCAAAGAAGAAATACAAAGAAAGCAGCTAGGCTTGTATGGAGGCTTTGCTGCAGCCAGGAATCTGGGAACATTCTGTCTTTCTGCTTTGCCATCCTAGTGTGTGACTTCCATTCTTAAGATCACCTCATGGTTCAGGATGCCTGCTAAGGTTCCAGCTATCATGTTCATACTTCAGGCTAAAACAGAACAGAAGAAAAGAAAGGGATATAACACCCAACTGTATCTGAAACTTTAATAATCCTTTCCAGAAGTTAGAAAGAACACTTAGTCTAACCTCTCACTGGTGAGAACTTAATCACAAGAAGACTGAGCATCACATGTATTTCTGGAGACAATGTCCTCACCTAAACGTTCGGAGTCTGTAACCAAGGAAGGGAAGAATATTTAATAGGCAGTTTATACAGCTGTCAACTCCATGTTACAGATGCAGACATTAAGGCTGATTTTGGTCAAGGATGTGCGCAATCATAAGATATTACAGTTAGTCACCTACCTCATCCCAAAGTGTGAACTCTTCACGATGTAGTACTGCCATCAGTGTTACCTCACAGAGGGCTGCCACATAACAGGCATCCGTACCAGTTTCCTGCAGTGAGACAGCAAATGGGCACCCTGGACCAGCAGCAGTAAAATGGTGAAGAACATGGGCTCTTGAGCAGTGCTTCTCAAATTTTAATGTGCACGTGATTCCCCTATGCATCTAGTTAAAATGAAGATTCTGATTCAGTAGAAATGGGGTGGGTCTGAGAGCCTGAATTTCTAACAAACTTGTAGGGAATAGTTATGCTGCTGGACCATGGACCACTCTTTGAGAAGCACACCATCCAATAAAATAGGCAATTACCATGTATGGCTCTTGGGCACTTGAAATGTAGCTTTCCTGAACTGAGATGTACTGTGTAGTACGTATAAAATACATAGTGGATTTCAGTGATTTAGTAAGAAGAAAAATACAAAATATCTCATTAATATTTTACATAGATTTCATATTGAAATTATAGTATTTCGGTTATACTGGATTAAATAAGATATACTATTAAAATTAAATTAATTTCACCTATTTCTTTTTAATTTTAATATATGGTTAGTAGAAAATTTTAAACTGCTCACATTATTTTTTTTAACATCTTTATTGGAGTATAATTGCTTTACAATGGTGTGTTAGTTTCTGCTGTATAACAAAGTGACTCAGCTATACATATACATACATACCCATATCACCTCCCTCTTACGTCTCCCTCCACCCTGCCTAGCCCACCCCTCTAGGTGGACACAAAGCACCAAGCTGATCTCACTCTGCTATGCAGCTGCTTCCAAGTACCTATCTGTTTTACATTTAGTAGTGTATATATGTCCATGCCACTCTATCACTTCATCCCAGCTTACCCTTACCCTTCCCCATGTCCTCAAGTCCATTCTCTCTGTCTGCGTTTTTATTCCTGTCCTGCCCCTTGGTTCTTCAGAAACTTTTTTTTTTTTTAGATTCCATATATATGTGTTAGCATATGGTATTTCTTTTTCTCTTTCTGACTTACATCACACTATAAGATAGTCTCTAGGTCCATCCACCTCCCTACAAATAACTCAATTTTGTTTCTTTCTATGTCTGAGTAATATTCCATTGTATATATGTGCCACATCTTCTTTATCCATTCATCTGTCAATGGACACTTAGGTTGCTTCCATGTCCTGGCTATTGTAAATAGACCTGCAGTGAACATTGTGGTACATGACTCTTTTTGAATGATGGTTTTCTCAGGGTATATGACCAGTAGTGGGATTGCTGGGTGATATGGTAGTTCTATTTTTCATTTTTTAAGGAACCGCCATACTGTTCTCCACAGTGGCTGTATCAATTTACATTCCCACCAACAGTGCAAGAGGGTTCCCTTTTCTCCACACCCTCTCCAGCATTTATTGTTTATAGATTTTTTGATGGTGGCCCTTCTAACCAGTGTGAGGTGATACCTCATTGTAGCTTTGATTTGCATTTCTCTAATGATTAGTGATGTTGAGCATCCTTTCATGTGTTTGTTGGCAATCTGTATATCTTCTTTGGAGAAATCTCTATTTAGGTCTTCTGCCCAATTTGGATTAGGTGGTTTGTTTTTTTGATATTGAGCTGCATAAGCTGCTTGTATATTTTGGAGATTAATCCTTTGTCAGTTGCTTCATTTGCAAATATTTTCTCCCGTTCTGAGGGTTGCCTTTTTGTCTTGTTTATGGTTTCCTTTGCTGTGTAAAAGCTTTTAAGTTTCATTAGGTCCCATTTGTTTATTTTGGTTTTTATTTCCATTTCTCTAGGAGGTGGGTCAAAAAGGATTTTGCTGTGGTTTATGTCATAGAGTGTTCTGCCTAGGTTTTCCTCTAAGAGTTTTACAGTGTCTGGCCTTACATTTAGATCTTTAATTCATTTTGAGCTTATTTTTGTGCATGGTGTTAGGGAGTGTTCTAATTTCATCCTTTACATGTAGCTGTCCAGTTTTCCCAGCACCACTTATTTAAGAGGCTGTCTTTTCTCCATTGTATATAGTCTTGCCTCCTTTATCAGTGATAAGGTGACCATATGTGCGTGTGTTTATCTCTGGGCTTTATATCCGGTTCCATTGATCTATATTTCTGTTTTTGTGCCAGTACCATACTGTCTTGATTACTTAGCTTTGTAGTATAGTCTGAAGTTAGGGAGCCTGATTTCTCCAGCTCCGTTTTTCTTTCTCAAGATTGCTTTGGCTATTCAGGGTCTTTTGTGTTTCCATACAAATTTTTTGTTCTAGTTCTGTGAAAAATGCCATTGGTAGTTTTATAGGGATTTCACTGATTCTGTAGATTGCTTTGGGTAGTATAGTCATTTTCACAATGTTGATTCTTCCAATCGAAGAACCTGGTATATCTCTCCATCTGTTTGTATCATCTTTAATTTCCTTCATCAGTGTCTTATAGTTTTCTGCATACAGGTCTTTTGCCTCCTTAGGTAGGTTTATTCCAAGGTATTGTATTTTTTTTTTTGTTGTGGTGGTAAATGGGAGTGTTTCCTTAATTTCTCTTTCAGATTTTTCATCATTAGTGTATAGGAATGCAAGAGATTTCTGTGCATTAATTTTGTATCCTACTACCGTACCAAATTCATTGACTAGCTCTAGTAGTTTTCTGGTAGCGTCTTCAGGATTCTCTATGTATAGCATCATGTCATCTGCAAACAATGACAGCTTTACTTCTTCTTTTCAATTTGGATTCCTTTTATTTCTTTTTCTTCTCTGAATGCTGTGGCTAAAACTTCCAAAACTATGTTGAATAATAGTGGTGAGAATGGGCAATCTTGTCTTGTTCCTGATGTTAGTGGAAACGTTTTCAGTATTTCACCATTGAGAACGATTTTGGCTGTGGGTATGTCATATATGGCCTTTATTATGTTGAGGTAAGTTCCTTCTATGCCTACTTTCTGGAGGGTTTTTATCATAAATGGGTGTTGAATTTGTCGAAAGCTTTTTCTGCATCTATTGAGATGATCACATGGATTTTCTCCTTCAGTTTGTAAATATGGTTTATCACATTGATTGATTTGCGTATATTGAAGAATCCTTGCATTCCTGGGATAAACCCCACTTGATCATGGCGTATGATCCTTTTAATGTGCTGTTGGATTCTGTTTGCTGGTATATTGTTGAGGATTTTTGCATCTATGCTCATCAGTGATATTGGCCTGTAGTTTTCTTTTTTCGTGGCATCTTTCTCTGGCTTTGGTAGCAGGGTGATGGTGGCCTCGTAGAATGACTTTGGGAGTGTTCCTCCCTCTGCTATATTTTGGAAGAGTTTGAGAAGGATAGACGTTAGCTCTTCTCTAAATGTTTGATAGAATTCACCTGTGAAGCCATCTGGTCCTGGGCCTTTGTTTGTTGGAAGATTTTAAATCACAGTTTCAATTTCAGTGCTTGTGATTGGTCTGTTTATATTTTCTATTTCTTCCTGGTTCAGTCTTGGAAGGTTGTGCTTTTCTAAGAATTTGTCCATTTCTTCCAGGTTGTCCATTTTATTAGCATATATTGCTTGTAGTAATCTCTCATGATCCTCTGTATTTCTGCAGTGTCAGTTGTTACTTCTCCTTTTTCATTTCTAATTCTATTGATTTGAGTCTTCTCCCTTTTTCTCTTGATGAGTCTGGCTAATGGTTTATCAACTTTGTTTATCTTCTCAAAGAACCAGCTTTTAGTTTTATTGATCTTTGCTATTGTTTCTTCCATTTTTTTTCCATTTATTTCTGATCTGATCTTTATGATTTCTTTCCTTCTGCTGACTTTGGGGTTTTTTTTTTGTTGTTGTTCTTCTTTCTCTAATTGCTTTAGGCGTAAGGTTAGGTTGTTTATTTGAGATTTTTCTTGTGTCTTGAGGTAGGACTGTATTGCCATAAACTTCCCTCTTAGAATTGCTTTTGCTGCATCCCATAGGTTTTGGGTTGTCGTGTTTTCATTGTCATTTGTTTGTAGGTATTTTTTGATTTCCGCTTTGATTTCTTCAGTGATCTCTCGGTTATTTAGTAGTATATTGTTTAACCTCAATGTGTTTGTATTTTTTACAGATTTTTTCCTGTAATTGATATCTAGTCTCACAGTGTTGTGGTCGGAAAGGATACTTGATACGATTTCAATTTTCTTAAATTTACCAAGGCTTGATTTGTGACCCAAAATATAAGCTATCCTGGAGAATGTTCCGTGCACACTTGAGAAGAAAGTGTAATCTGCTGTTTTTGGATGGAATGTCCTATAAATATCAATTAAGTCCATCTTTTTTAATGTATCATTTAAAGCTTGTGTTTCCTTATTTATTTTCATTTGGAAGATCTGTCCATTGCTGAAAGTGGGGTGTTAAAGTCCCCTACTATTATTGTGTTACTGTCGATTTCCCTTTTCATGGCTGTTAACATTTGCCTTATGTATTGAGGTGCTCCTATGTTGGGTGCCAAAATACTTACAATTGTTATGTCTTCTTCTTGGATTGATCCCTTGATCATTATGTAGTGTCCTTCTTTGTCTCTTGTAATAGTCTTTATTGTAAAGTCTATTTTGTCTGATATGAGGATTGGTACTCCAGCTTCCTTTTGATTTTCATTTGCATGGAATATCTTTTTCCATCCCCTCACTTTCAGTCTGTATGTGTCCCTAGGTCTGAAGTGGGTCTCTTGTAGATAGCATATGTATGGGTCTTGTTTTTGTATCCATTCAGCCAGTCTATGTCTTTTGGTTGGAGCATTTAATCCATTTACATTTAAGGTAGTTATCGATATATATATTCCTATTACCATTTTCTTAATTGTTTTGGGTTTGTAATGGTAAGTGTTTTCCTTCTCTTGTGTTTCCAGCCTAGAGAAGTTCCTTTAGCATTTGTTGTAAAGCTGGTTTGGTGGTGCTGAATTTTCTTAGCTTTTGCTTATCTGTAAAGTTTTAAATTTCTCCACTGAATCTGAATGAGATCATTGCTGGATAGAGTAATCTTGGTTGTCAGTTTTTCACTTTCATCACTTTAAATAGGTCCTGCCACTCCCTTCTGGCTTGCAGAGTTTCTGCTGAAAGATCAGCTGTTAACTTTATGGGGATTCCCTTGTTTGTTAATTGTTGCTTTTCCCCTGCTGCTTTTAATATTTTTTCTTTGTCTTTAATTTTTGATAGTTTGATTAATATGTGTCTTGGCGTGTCTCTCCTTGGATTTATCCTGTACGGGACTCTCTGTGCTTCCTGGAGTTGACTGACTATTTCCTTACCCATATTAGGGAAGTTTTCAACTATAATCTCTTCAAATATTTTCTCAGCCCCATTTTTTTTTCTCTTCTTCTTCTGGGACTCTTATAATTCTAATGTTGGTGCATTTAATGTTGTCCCAGAGGTCTCTGAGACTGTCCTCAATTCTTTTCATTCTTTTTTCTTTATTCTGCTCTGCAGTAGTTATTTCCACTATTTCATCTTCCAGGTCACTTATCCGTTCTTCTGCCTCAGTTATTCTGGTATTGATTCCTTCTAGAGAATTTTTAATTTCATTTATTGTGTTGTTCATCATTGTTTGTTTGCTCTTTCGTTCTTCTAGGTCCTTGTTAAACCTTTCTTTTATTTTCTCCATTCTATTTCCAAGATTTTGGATCATCTTTACTATCATTACTCTGAATTCTTTTTCAGGTAGACTGCCTATTTCCTCTTCATTTGTTTGGTCTGGTGGGTTTTTAACTTGCTCCTTCATCTGCTGTATATTTATTTCTCTGTATTCTCATTTTGCTTAACTTACTGTGTTTGGGGTCTCCGTTTCGCAGGCTGCAGGTTCATAGTTGCTGTTGTTTTCGGTGTCTGCTCCCAGTGGGTAAGGTTGGTTCAGTGGGTTGTGTAGGCTTCCTGGTGGAGGGGACTGGTCCCTGTGTTCTGGTGGATGAGGCTGGATCTTGTCTTTCTGGTGGGCAGGACCACGTCTGGTGATGTGTTTTGGGGTGTCTGTGAACTTATTATTATTTCAGGCAGCCTCTCTGCTAATGGGTGGGGTTGTGTTCCTGTCTTGCTAGTTGTCTGGCATAGTGTGTCCAGCACTGTAGCTTGCTGGTCGTTGAGTGGAGCTTGGTCTTAGCGTTCGGAAGGAGATTTCTGGGAGAGCTTTCACCGTTAGATATTACGTGGGGCCGGGAGGTCTCTGGTGGACCAATGTCCTGAACTTGGCTCTCCCACCTCAGAAGCTCAAACCTGACACCCGGCCAGAGCACCAAGACCCTGTCAGCCACACAGCTCAGAAGACAAGGGAGGAAAAAAAGAAAGAAAGAAAGAATGAGAGAGAGAAAGAAAGAAGGAAGGAAGGAAAATTAAAAAGTTATTAAAATATAAAAAATTATTAAAAATTGAAAAATTTAAAAGTACTAAACAAAAAAAAGGAAGAGAAATAAAGAAGAGAGCAACCAAACCAAAAAACAAATCCACCCATGATAAGAAGTGCTAAAAATTATACTAAAAAAAAGAAAAAAAATTGGCAGTCAGCACCCTACGACAAATGGCAAAAGCAAAGTTATACAGAAAAAAAATCACACAAAGAGGCATACACATGAATACTCACAAAAAGAGAAAAGGGGGAAAAAAATATATATATATATATTTTTTTTAATTTAAAAGAAGAGAGCAACCAAATCAATAAACAAATCTACCAATGATCTTAAGCTCTAAATACTAAACTAAGATAAACATTAAATCAGAAACAAATTAGATGCAGAAAGCAAACCTCAATTCTACATTTGCTCCCAAAGGGCACCACCTCAATTTTGGGATGATTCGTTGACTATTCAGGTATTCCACAGATACAGGGTGCATCAAGTTGATTGTGGAGATTTAATCCGCTGCTCCTGAGGCGGCTCGGAGAAATTTCCCTTTCTCTTCTTTGTTCTCACAGCTCCTGGGGTTCAGCTTTGGATTTGGCCTCACCTCTGCCTTTAGGTCGCCTGAGGGCATCTGTTCTTCCCTCAGACAGGAGGGGGTTAAAGTAACAGCTGATTCGAGGGCTCTGGCTCACTTAGACTGGGGGGGAGGGAGGGGTACGGAATGCGGGGCAAGCCTGCGGCGGCAGAGGCCACCGTGACGTTGCAACAGCCTGAGGCGCACCGTGTGTTCTCCTGGGGAAGCTGTCCCTGGATCACGGCACCCTGGCAGTGGTGGGCTGCACAGGCTACCAGGAGGGGAGGTGTGGAGAGTGACCTGTGCTTTCAGACAGGCTTCTTGGTGGCTGCAGTAGCAGCCTTAGCGTTTTATGCTGTCTCTGGTGTCTGCGCTGATCGTCGCGGCTCGCACCCGTCTCTGGAGCTCGTTTAGGCGGCGCTCTGAATCCCCTCTCCTCACTCACCCCAAAACAATGGTCTCTTGCTTCTTAGGCAGGTCCAGAGTTTTTCCCGGACTCCCTCTTGGCTAGCCGTGGCGCACTAGCCCCATTCAGGCTGTGTTCACACAGGCAACCCAAGTCCTCTCCCTGTGATCTGACTTCCAAAGCCGGAGCCTCAGCTCACAGCCCCAACCCACCCAGGTGGGTGAGCAGACAAGCCTCTTAGGCTGGTGAGTGCTGGTTGGCATTGATCCTCTGTGAGGGAATCTCTCCACTTTGCCCTCTGCACGCCTGATGCTGTGCTCTCCTCCATGGCTCTGAAGTTCCCCCACCGCTCACCCCCCATCTCCACTAGTGAAGAGTGGACTGGACACTCCCTTTTCTTCTGAGTTGAGAGAGGGTGCCTTCAAGATGGCAGAGGAGTAAGTCACAGAGGTCACCTTCCTCCCCACAAATACATCAAAACTACATCTTCATGTGGAACAACTCCTACAGAACACCTACTGAATGCTGGCAGAAGACCGCAGACTTCCCAAAAGACAAAAATCTCTCCATGTACCTGAGTAGGGTAAAATAAAAATGGAAAATCAGAGACAAAAGTATAGGGATAGGACTTGCACCTCCGGGAGGAAGCTGTGAAGGAGGAAAAGTTTCTACACACTAGGAAGCACCTTCACTAGTGGAGATGGGGGGTGAGCGGTGGGGGAGCTTCAGAGCCATGGAGGAGAGCACAGCATCAGGCGTGCAGAGGGCAAAGTGGAGAGATTCCCTCACAGAGGATCAATGCCAACCAGCACTCACCAGCCTAAGAGGCTTGTCTGCTCACCCACCTGGGTGGGTTGGGGCTGTGAGCTGAGGCTCCGGCTTTGGAAGTCAGATCACAGGGAGAGGACTTGGGTTGCCTGTGTGAACACAGCCTGAATGGGGCTAGTGCGCCACGGCTAGCCAAGAGGGAGTCCGGGAAAAACTCTGGACCTGCCTAAGAAGCAAGAGACCATTGTTTTGGGGTGAGTGAGGAGAGGGGATTCAGAGCACCGCCTAAACGAGCTCCAGAGACGGGTGCGAGCCGCGACGATCAGCGCAGACACCAGAGACAGCATAAAACGCTAAGGCTGCTACTGCAGCCACCAAGAAGCCTGTCTGAAAGCACAGGTCACTCTCCACACCTCCCCTCCTGGTAGCCTGTGCAGCCCACCACTGCCAGGGTGCCGTGATCCAGGGACAGCTTCCCCAGGAGAACACACGGTGCGCCTCAGGCTGTTGCAACGTCACGGTGGCCTCTGCCGCCGCAGGCTTGCCCCGCATTCCGTACCCCTCCCTCCCCCCCAGTCTAAGTGAGCCAGAGCCCTCGAATCAGCTGTTACTTTAACCCCCTCCTGTCTGAGGGAAGAACAGATGCCCTCAGGCGACCTAAAGGCAGAGGTGAGGCCAAATCCAAAGCTGAACCCCAGGAGCTGTGAGAACAAAGAAGAGAAAGGGAAATTTCTCCGAGCCACCTCAGGAGCAGCGGATTAAATCTCCACAATCAACTTGATGCACCCTGTATCTGTGGAATACCTGAATAGTCAACGAATCATCCCAAAATTGAGGTGGTGCCCTTTGGGAGCAAATGTAGAATTGAGGTTTGCTTTCTGCATCTAATTTGTTTCTGATTTAATGTTTATCTTAGTTTAGTATTTAGAGCTTAAGATCATTGGTAGATTTGTTTATTGATTTGGTTGCTCTCTTCTTTTAAATTAAAAAAAATATATATATATATATTTTTTTCCCCCTTTTCTCTTTTTGTGAGTATTCATGTGTATGCCTCTTTGTGTGATTTTTTTTCTGTATAACTTTGCTTTTGCCATTTGTCGTAGGGTGCTGACTGCCAATTTTTTTTCTTTTTTTTAGTATAATTTTTAGCACTTCTTATCATGGGTGGATTTGTTTTTTGGTTTGGTTGCTCTCTTCTTTATTTCTCTTCCTTTTTTTTGTTTAGTACTTTTAAATTTTTCAATTTTTAATAATTTTTTATATTTTAATAACTTTTTAATTTTCCTTCCTTCCTTCTTTCTTTCTCTCTCTCATTCTTTCTTTCTTTCTTTTTTTCCTCCCTTGTCTTCTGAGCTGTGTGGCTGACAGGGTCTTGGTGCTCTGGCCGGGTGTCAGGTTTGAGCTTCTGAGGTGGGAGAGCCAAGTTCAGGACATTGGTCCACCAGAGACCTCCCGGCCCCACGTAATATCTAACGGTGAAAGCTCTCCCAGAAATCTCCTTCCGAACGCTAAGACCAAGCTCCACTCAACGACCAGCAAGCTACAGTGCTGGACACACTATGCCAGACAACTAGCAAGACAGGAACACAACCCCACCCATTAGCAGAGAGGCTGCCTGAAATAATAATAAGTTCACAGACACCCCAAAACACATCACCAGACGTGGTCCTGCCCACCAGAAAGACAAGATCCAGCCTCATCCACCAGAACACAGGGACCAGTCCCCTCCACCAGGAAGCCTACACAACCCACTGAACCAACCTTACCCACTGGGAGCAGACACCGAAAACAACAGCAACTATGAACCTGCAGCCTGCGAAACGGAGACCCCAAACACAGTAAGTTAAGCAAAATGAGAATACAGAGAAATAAATATACAGCAGATGAAGGAGCAAGTTAAAAACCCACCAGACCAAACAAATGAAGAGGAAATAGGCAGTCTACCTGAAAAAGAATTCAGAGTAATGATAGTAAAGATGATCCAAAATCTTGGAAATAGAATGGAGAAAATAAAAGAAAGGTTTAACAAGGACCTAGAAGAACGAAAGAGCAAACAAACAATGATGAACAACACAATAAATGAAATTAAAAATTCTCTAGAAGGAATCAATACCAGAATAACTGAGGCAGAAGAACGGATAA
Source organism: Eschrichtius robustus (assembly GCF_028021215.1). Classification (NCBI taxonomy): domain Eukaryota; kingdom Metazoa; phylum Chordata; class Mammalia; order Artiodactyla; family Eschrichtiidae; genus Eschrichtius; species Eschrichtius robustus. The sequence goes on along the minus strand of NC_090835.1, from coordinate 54,819,698 downwards.
GTGACCTGGAAGATGAAATAGTGGAAATAACTACTGCAGAGCAGAATAAAGAAAAAAGAATGAAAAGAATTGAGGACAGTCTCAGAGACCTCTGGGACAACATTAAATGCACCAACATTAGAATTATAAGAGTCCCAGAAGAAGAAGAGAAAAAAAAATGGGGCTGAGAAAATATTTGAAGAGATTATAGTTGAAAACTTCCCTAATATGGGTAAGGAAATAGTCAGTCAACTCCAGGAAGCACAGAGAGTCCCGTACAGGATAAATCCAAGGAGAGACACGCCAAGACACATATTAATCAAACTATCAAAAATTAAAGACAAAGAAAAAATATTAAAAGCAGCAGGGGAAAAGCAACAATTAACAAACAAGGGAATCCCCATAAAGTTAACAGCTGATCTTTCAGCAGAAACTCTGCAAGCCAGAAGGGAGTGGCAGGACCTATTTAAAGTGATGAAAGTGAAAAACTGACAACCAAGATTACTCTATCCAGCAATGATCTCATTCAGATTCAGTGGAGAAATTTAAAACTTTACAGATAAGCAAAAGCTAAGAAAATTCAGCACCACCAAACCAGCTTTACAACAAATGCTAAAGGAACTTCTCTAGGCTGGAAACACAAGAGAAGGAAAACACTTACCATTACAAACCCAAAACAATTAAGAAAATGGTAATAGGAATATATATATCGATAACTACCTTAAATGTAAATGGATTAAATGCTCCAACCAAAAGACATAGACTGGCTGAATGGATACAAAAACAAGACCCATACATATGCTATCTACAAGAGACCCACTTCAGACCTAGGGACACATACAGACTGAAAGTGAGGGGATGGAAAAAGATATTCCATGCAAATGAAAATCAAAAGGAAGCTGGAGTACCAATCCTCATATCAGACAAAATAGACTTTACAATAAAGACTATTACAAGAGACAAAGAAGGACACTACATAATGATCAAGGGATCAATCCAAGAAGAAGACATAACAATTGTAAGTATTTTGGCACCCAACATAGGAGCACCTCAATACATAAGGCAAATGTTAACAGCCATGAAAAGGGAAATCGACAGTAACACAATAATAGTAGGGGACTTTAACACCCCACTTTCAGCAATGGACAGATCTTCCAAATGAAAATAAATAAGGAAACACAAGCTTTAAATGATACATTAAAAAAGATGGACTTAATTGATATTTATAGGACATTCCATCCAAAAACAGCAGATTACACTTTCTTCTCAAGTGTGCACGGAACATTCTCCAGGATAGCTTATATTTTGGGTCACAAATCAAGCCTTGGTAAATTTAAGAAAATTGAAATCGTATCAAGTATCCTTTCCGACCACAACACTGTGAGACTAGATATCAATTACAGGAAAAAATCTGTAAAAAATACAAACACATTGAGGTTAAACAATATACTACTAAATAACCGAGAGATCACTGAAGAAATCAAAGCGGAAATCAAAAAATACCTACAAACAAATGACAATGAAAACACGACAACCCAAAACCTATGGGATGCAGCAAAAGCAATTCTAAGAGGGAAGTTTATGGCAATACAGTCCTACCTCAAGACACAAGAAAAATCTCAAATAAACAACCTAACCTTACGCCTAAAGCAATTAGAGAAAGAAGAACAACAACAAAAAAAAAACCCCAAAGTCAGCAGAAGGAAAGAAATCATAAAGATCAGATCAGAAATAAATGGAAAAAAAATGGAAGAAACAATAGCAAAGATCAATAAAACTAAAAGCTGGTTCTTTGAGAAGATAAACAAAGTTGATAAACCATTAGCCAGACTCATCAAGAGAAAAAGGGAGAAGACTCAAATCAATAGAATTAGAAATGAAAAAGGAGAAGTAACAACTGACACTGCAGAAATACAGAGGATCATGAGAGATTACTACAAGCAATATATGCTAATAAAATGGACAACCTGGAAGAAATGGACAAATTCTTAGAAAAGCACAACCTTCCAAGACTGAACCAGGAAGAAATAGAAAATATAAACAGACCAATCACAAGCACTGAAATTGAAACTGTGATTTAAAATCTTCCAACAAACAAAGGCCCAGGACCAGATGGCTTCACAGGTGAATTCTATCAAACATTTAGAGAAGAGCTAACGTCTATCCTTCTCAAACTCTTCCAAAATATAGCAGAGGGAGGAACACTCCCAAAGTCATTCTACGAGGCCACCATCACCCTGCTACCAAAGCCAGAGAAAGATGCCACGAAAAAAGAAAACTACAGGCCAATATCACTGATGAGCATAGATGCAAAAATCCTCAACAATATACCAGCAAACAGAATCCAACAGCACATTAAAAGGATCATACGCCATGATCAAGTGGGGTTTATCCCAGGAATGCAAGGATTCTTCAATATACGCAAATCAATCAATGTGATAAACCATATTTACAAACTGAAGGAGAAAATCCATGTGATCATCTCAATAGATGCAGAAAAAGCTTTCGACAAATTCAACACCCATTTATGATAAAAACCCTCCAGAAAGTAGGCATAGAAGGAACTTACCTCAACATAATAAAGGCCATATATGACATACCCACAGCCAAAATCGTTCTCAATGGTGAAATACTGAAAACGTTTCCACTAACATCAGGAACAAGACAAGATTGCCCATTCTCACCACTATTATTCAACATAGTTTTGGAAGTTTTAGCCACAGCATTCAGAGAAGAAAAAGAAATAAAAGGAATCCAAATTGAAAAGAAGAAGTAAAGCTGTCATTGTTTGCAGATGACATGATGCTATACATAGAGAATCCTGAAGACGCTACCAGAAAACTACTAGAGCTAGTCAATGAATTTGGTACGGTAGTAGGATACAAAATTAATGCACAGAAATCTCTTGCATTCCTATACACTAATGATGAAAAATCTGAAAGAGAAATTAAGGAAACACTCCCATTTACCACCACAACAAAAAAAAAATACAATACCTTGGAATAAACCTACCTAAGGAGGCAAAAGACCTGTATGCAGAAAACTATAAGACACTGATGAAGGAAATTAAAGATGATACAAACAGATGGAGAGATATACCAGGTTCTTCGATTGGAAGAATCAACATTGTGAAAATGACTATACTACCCAAAGCAATCTACAGAATCAGTGAAATCCCTATAAAACTACCAATGGCATTTTTCACAGAACTAGAACAAAAAATTTGTATGGAAACACAAAAGACCCTGAATAGCCAAAGCAATCTTGAGAAAGAAAAACGGAGCTGGAGAAATCAGGCTCCCTAACTTCAGACTATACTACAAAGCTAAGTAATCAAGACAGTATGGTACTGGCACAAAAACAGAAATATAGATCAATGGAACCGGATATAAAGCCCAGAGATAAACACACGCACATATGGTCACCTTATCACTGATAAAGGAGGCAAGACTATATACAATGGAGAAAAGACAGCCTCTTAAATAAGTGGTGCTGGGAAAACTGGACAGCTACATGTAAAGGATGAAATTAGAACACTCCCTAACACCATGCACAAAAATAAGCTCAAAATGAATTAAAGATCTAAATGTAAGGCCAGACACTGTAAAACTCTTAGAGGAAAACCTAGGCAGAACACTCTATGACATAAACCACAGCAAAATCCTTTTTGACCCACCTCCTAGAGAAATGGAAATAAAAACCAAAATAAACAAATGGGACCTAATGAAACTTAAAAGCTTTTACACAGCAAAGGAAACCATAAACAAGACAAAAAGGCAACCCTCAGAACGGGAGAAAATATTTGCAAATGAAGCAACTGACAAAGGATTAATCTCCAAAATATACAAGCAGCTTATGCAGCTCAACATCAAAAAAACAAACCACCTAATCCAAATTGGGCAGAAGACCTAAATAGAGATTTCTCCAAAGAAGATATACAGATTGCCAACAAACACATGAAAGGATGCTCAACATCACTAATCATTAGAGAAATGCAAATCAAAGCTACAATGAGGTATCACCTCACACTGGTTAGAAGGGCCACCATCAAAAAATCTATAAACAATAAATGCTGGAGAGGGTGTGGAGAAAAGGGAACCCTCTTGCACTGTTGGTGGGAATGTAAATTGATACAGCCACTGTGGAGAACAGTATGGCGGTTCCTTAAAAAATGAAAAATAGAACTACCATATCACCCAGCAATCCCACTACTGGTCATATACCCTGAGAAAACCATCATTCAAAAAGAGTCATGTACCACAATGTTCACTGCAGGTCTATTTACAATAGCCAGGACATGGAAGCAACCTAAGTGTCCATTGACAGATGAATGGATAAAGAAGATGTGGCACATATATACAATGGAATATTACTCAGACATAGAAAGAAACAAAATTGAGTTATTTGTAGGGAGGTGGATGGACCTAGAGACTATCTTATAGTGTGATGTAAGTCAGAAAGAGAAAAAGAAATACCATATGCTAACACATATATATGGAATCTAAAAAAAAAAAAAAGTTTCTGAAGAACCAAGGGGCAGGACAGGAATAAAGACGCAGACAGAGAGAATGGACTTGAGGACATGGGGAAGGGTAAGGGTAAGCTGGGATGAAGTGATAGAGTGGCATGGACATATATACACTACTAAATGTAAAACAGATAGGTACTTGGACGCAGCTGCATAGCAGAGTGAGATCAGCTTGGTGCTTTGTGTCCACCTAGAGGGGTGGGCTAGGCAGGGTGGAGGGAGACGTAAGAGGGAGGTGATATGGGTATGTATGTATATGTATAGCTGAGTCACTTTGTTATACAACAGAAACTAACACACCATTGTAAAGCAATTATACTTCAATAAGGATGTTAAAAAAGAAAAGCAAAGATAGGAAAATGAAGACTTTTTTTTAAAAAAAGTTAAAAATTGTTGTACAGCAAGAGAAGTTGGACTGATAAGAATGTTAACAACTTTGTGAAAAAAAGAAAAGAACAGGCAGGGAAAGAAAAGAAAGAAAGATAAAAAAAGAAAAGATAATAAAGTAAAATACAGTTTTTAAAATAAAAACATTTTAATTATTAAAAATAAAAAAATAAAAAATAATTTAAAAAATGAAAGAAAAGAGCAACCAAACCAAACCAATAAACAAATCCACTAATGATAACAAGCAGTAAAAACTATACTAAAAAAAGAAAAAAAAAGGACAGACAGAACCTTAGGACAAATGGTAAAAGCAAACCTATACAGATGAAATCACACAAAGCAGCATACACACACACACTCACAAAAAGAGGAAAAGGAAAATATATATATATCTTAAAAAAAAAAGGAAGAGAGCAACCAAATCAATAACCAAATCTACCAATGATAATAAGCTCTAGATACTAAACTAAGATAAACATAAAGCCCGGAACAAATTAGATGCAGAAAGCGAACCCCAAGTCTACAGTTGCTCCCAAAGTCCACCACCTCAATTTTGGGATGATTCGTTGTCTAGTCAGGTATTCCACAGATGCAGGGTACATCAAGTTGATTGTGGAGATTTAATCCGCTGCCCCTGAGGCTGCTGGGAGAGATTTCCCTTTCTCTTCTTTGTTCACACAGCTCCTGGTGTTCAGGTTTGGTTCTGGCCCCGCCTCTGTACGTAGGTCGCCTGAGGGCATCTGTTCTTCACGCAGACAGGACGGGGTTAAAGGAGCAGCTGATTCGGGGGCTCTGGCTCACTCAGGCCGGGAGGAGGGAGGGGTACAGAATGCAGGGCAAGCCTGCAGCGGCAGAGCCCAGCGTGACGTTGCACCAGCCTGAGGCGCGCCGTGTGTTCTCCTGGGCAAGTTGTCACTGGATCTCGGGACCCTGGCAGTGGTGGGCTGCACAGGCTACCAGGAGGGGAGGTGTGGAGAGTGACCTGTGCTTGCACACAGGCTTCTTGGTGGCTGCAGCAGCAGCCTTAGTGTCTCTGGTGTCTACACTGATAGCCACGGCTCACACCCGTCTCTGGATCTTGTTTAGGCGGTGCTCTGAATCCCCTCTCCTCACGGACCCCGAAACAATGGCCTCTTGCCTCTTGGGCAGGTCCAGACTTTTTCCCAGACTCCCTCCCGGCTAGCTGTGGCTCACTAGCCCCCTTCAGGCTGTGTTCTCGCCGCCAACCCCAGTCCTCTCCCTGGGATCTGACCTCCAAAGTCTGAGCCTCAACTCCCAGCCTCCACCCATCCCGGCGGGTGAGCAGACAAGCCTCTCGGGCTGGTGAGAGCTGGCCAGCACCGATCCTCTGTGAGGGAATCTCTCCGCTTTGCCCTCTGCACCACTGTTGCTGCGCTCTCCTCCGTGGCTCCAAAGCTTCCCCCCCGCCACCCCCCATCTCCGCCAGTGAAGGGGTTTCCTAGTGTGTGGAAACTTTTCCTCCTTCACAGCTCCCTCCCAGAGGTGCAGGTCCCGTCCCTATTCTTTTGTCTCTGTTTATTCTTTTTTCTTTTGCCCTACCCAGGTATGTGGGGAGTTTCTTGCCTTTTGGGAAGTCTGAGGTCTTCTGCCAGCATTCAGTAGGTGTTCTGTAGGAGTTGTTCCACATATATATGTATTTTTGATGTATTTGTGAGAAGGAAGGTGATCTCCACATCTTACTCCTCTGCCATCTTGAAGGTCCCCCCTCACATTATATTTTTATTGGACAATGCTGGTCTAGATTAAGTGATGTTATTTAGTTTAAATCCTGAATCCCCACTTACTAGCAGAAAGACAATGGGTAAATTAACTTCACTAAGTTCAGTCTTCCCTTGTAAACTGGGGGTAATAAAAGTGTTCCCTTCCTAGGGTTGTTGTGATGATTAAATAAGAGAAAGAAAATAAAGCACTTAACACATGGTAACGCTTTGAAGCTGAACTATAGCACTGGGATTTCAACAAGGACCACTAAACAAAAATCATTTGATGCCTCATATTTTAAAAATATGCCAGGCATAGTAATCAGGCACTTTAATAATCTTTGTTGCCAACTATCAATACTTTAAAAGGGATGTTGGTCTTACACATCACATAAACCAACTCATTCTCCTAATTTTCTAAATTCAATAAAATTGATGAGGTTCCCAGTGAGCCTAAAGACATGAAGTCACATTCAGTCATCAGTGTTGGATGGAATTACGGAACCTACACTTGCAGGTCAGCTGATTCATGTCAGTGTTGCTCGCACAGAACTACATTTTACTGCAGGTTCCCAAAATAATGTATATACAAAAAATGTATCTCTTCCGAGCTCCATGTTTTCACTGGTCCACCTCTTCCCAGAACACACTGGGTCAGGTGAATTCTCCAGAAGTCAATTCGCTGAGTGGGCAATTTGCCTAAAGCCAATTAGTGGAAAGGCCAATTCACCAAACCACTGATTCATCACATTTATTTATTTCGACTATTTCGTTGTGGTTCGTGGGTTGTGATCATGTCCTCATTACAGCATTTTTAGGAACGTTTAATTTGCTTCTGTCAGAGTCCCCTACTGTTCCAGCTGAAGCAAAAGGGCCAAGAGAGGAAGAGGTTGAAGAAAGAGCAGAGAAAGGAGACCTGAAAAGGGGAAGCTGCGGGGTGGAGAGGAGAGAGACACCACAGAGGGTGAGAAGAGTGTGAGGACAAACTATGATCTCAAATAGGGAGCAGTCTTAGCAATGCATTTTTCAAGATGATTATTGGTCATGCAAGCAGACAATTGTAATAGTTCCTGATATTCGAGAAAGTACTCCAGAATGTATATCTATTGACTATGTGAAGAATTCTTATCAATATAATCTCCTCATGCATAATAATACATTCTTATACTCAATTTTCATATTCAGTAATTATCCATGGGAAACATCTTCCTTGTGTCCCCATCTCTAGGGTCTCTGCCCCTCATTCTCTCACTCTCCAGCTGGCAGTAACAGGAAGTGGGGGCAGAAACGTACTGAAGATTCTTAGCATGCTGTTACCCATGCAAAAATGAAAAGAGTTTTTTAAAACATAAGTTAGGTAAATTGGTCGTTGAACACACTTGCCTTTGGCAAAATGGTCATTTAATAAATCAGCTTCTAGAATATATATATACCTGAATCGCTGTGCTGTACACCTGAGACTTACACGATATTGTAAATCAACTACATGTCAATAAAAAAAAATTTTTTTAAGAACTAATTAAAAAAATCAATCAATCAATCAACCATTCAATCAGTCAGTCAGCTTCTAGGAGCTGGCCTGCTTCTGGACGTGCAAAGAAAGCTGATGATGGATGGGGTAGGAGGGAGGAGCTAAAAACTGGAGAGGTTTAGTATTCTGCTTTCTACTTCCATAAGAAAAAGGTTTAGACAAACATTGATCAGGTATATACAATCCTTTACTTTAAGAGCCCTGGCTATTGTGTAGGGTCTAAAGCAATGTCAACAAATATTTGTCCCTGAGCCCTGCCCCCTCCTCACCCATCCTTCACTTATCAACCATGCTGCTGTTCCCTGCTTCAGTGGATGTGACTAGAACCTTCTCAGTCACCCCGAGGTCAGTGCACTTTTGGGTATGTGAGTAACGGGAAATCTAATTGCCAACCCGAGTCTCCCAACTATCTTAGCACATACAAGCGAACAGAGCTGTTCTTCCCCAAAAATAGATTGAAAAGAAATATACCACTATCTTAATGAGAGAGCATAATTCAAAGACCAGGAAGGCATGCCTAAACGCAGACTGAAGGTCTTAGAGTAATTAAAGACTGTGTCAGGGAGAAAGGGTGCTGAGGGATCTGAAAGGAATTACTAATGATGCTCACCTCAGATCACGGATGCCTTTCTCCCTAAATCCACCTGCGTGGGCCTGGAGGCAGCTACGTTCATCTCTTGAGACGGGAACATTAGGTTGTCATAACCTGGCTCATTTAAAATTTCCACACTAGATTTGACCGTCTCTCCTCGTCTTCTGGGTTTGCACAAGAAAGTTTCTAAATATAATTTAGAAACTTCTGTGAGCTACAAGTATCTGAGCCTCTTAGCAAATATATCTCTTTCTATAAACTCTGCTTTATAATCATTCTTAGAATAATCATAATTATCATTTTTACTCCATCTTACCTGCTATATGTGTGTGTATATACATGAGACTCTTAGATCTTTACAACAATGTTATGAGGTAGATATTTGGATCCTCATTTATAGAGGAAATAACCAGATCTCAAATATGTAAGGAATACGTTCAGCTCCGGAGACCTCAGCTGGACAAAAACCGAAGAAAGAATATGTTTGACTCCAAAGTCTGTGGTGCTCAACCCTTGCGTGCTAGAGTCTTCTGAGTCTAAAAGCCACTAAAGGGTCACTCTTGAGAGGTGAAAAGACCAGGTATCTGAACCAGATTCTGAATTATGGAAAATCCAGCCTTTTACAGGCAGTCTCTCCTGGGCATAATGGAATAATACTGTCATAACTGCATCAACTGTTTGCAACTTCCTGGTTTTCTTATCATTTTGAAAGTCAAATTACTATGTAATAATAACCATACACATGTGCGTAATATTTTTCTCATATATGTGGGGTGTGTGTGTGTGTGTGTATATATATATATATAGATTTAGATTACTGTAGTAGAATAAAAGCCATTGTTTTTTGTTCACAGAATATCTATTAACATCTCACAAAGTAAGAGCACTCTTAGTTAAACATATGCAAATAAAGTGACCTAGACTCAGGCTCCCGAGATCAATTTTTTGGGTCAGGATCAGCTTTTGGCTGAAACAAGGCAGTACACCTTGCTCCCCACCAAAAATATAATAATGACAATAAGGCCAACCAAAACCTGACTAGCACAGGAGTCCAGCCAGTAATGAAAACCAGAAATTCTAGAGCTGCCAGAAGTTGACGTCAAGATGAAAGTCAAAAGCAAAAACAAAACAAGACTAGGCTCAATGCAGAAACAGCCCTACGACGAATACACTGGAACAACTTGGAAAATTCTCATTCATGAAAGCTTCCTTCTTTTCCCTTATAATTTAAATCTCCATCTCTCACAATTTGTGAAACATCGAGCCAATACTTGGATCCCTTGGATGAGGACAGTTTAGAAAGCAGTGAGGACAGATGAAGGGTTTACTCCTTTCTCAGTGGAGGGTAGAAGGCTTCACAGTGGGAACCTTGATAGGTACATATGATAATTCTCAGAATATTGAGTTTATCAGAACATCCTGTTCTTTGGTAAAATAAGGCTTTCCTGACACAAATATTCCTGACCTTGGGAAAGTATTTATGAGTGCTATGTACAAAAGGATGTGTTTTTGTGTTTGCCATCTGTGAAATGAGAGCAGTGAATGATGCTCGGAAATGGCTGGGACACAATTCATTGGTTGGGAGTGCTTCCAGTATTTTAAAAGGCTCAAGTTGGCATTCGAAGAGAACATGAGAATTTACCTTCACACCACTTAAGTCTTAACAAAAGAAGAATTAATATAGGGACAATTAATATAGGGAAAAGGAGTTTCTTTCAGAACACAGGAAACTGAGTCAGAGAAAACTCCAGGCCTCAGATTCCAACTCCAATTTTGGTCTGAATGACCTCACTGGGCAGTAAGGGCATAGGAATGGCAAACTTTCATTTGAAGGAAAGGTAGGGAAGGGGTGGGCCAGGGAAGCCCCATATAATTCAACCTACAATCCCCCTGGTTCTTAAATGTTCAAAGAAATGAAACAGTAAAAATAAGCAAGCAAAATACCCACCAAACAAACAAAAAACAAAACAAAACCTTGTAAGGGCATGGTTCTAAACATAGCAGGATCAAATAACCCTCAAGACTTTCTTCAGGCAGGAAATGAAGAAACAAGTACCTGGAAGCAGGAAAGAGGTCTGAGACCTACAAGATCAGATCTATAAGAGCATCAGCAAGATGCGAGCCTCGCTGGATACATACTAACCGTGACTCTAACGGATTCCTTTGAATCGGAAACGGGAAGTTGAATTTCAGTGTACATCCATTAGTATAAACCACAAACACTTGTTAAAAAATAAAAACTCTCACCTCACACCATTGGAAGATGCTCAGGTCAATGGAAAAGTGGCATTTGCTTTATCATTCTGCTTTACAGTTAAATTTCCTGAAAGATTGTTTTTGTGTTAAGTCAATTGTGTCATTCACAACCATCCTACCTTTTTAGTAAATAAAGTAACTTTCATTTGTTGGTGGTACGTGGGGGCTATTGGCCTCTCTTCCCTACTATCATGACCAGGTTGCAATGAAAACAAGTCTAAAACCAAGTTTTTTTGCACATACAAACATTTATTACCAAACAGGTATGACAACAGTTTATAAACTAGCAAGTAAATTCAAGAAACACCAGCTCTCTGTTCTTCTAAGTGCTCTGACAGCTCACTCCAGGAAAGGTCTGCTCAGGACAAATGCAATGAGGTTTTACTGGCAGGAATAAGGCAACAAAGAACCCCAGAAATCTGTGTCTGTACATAGACCGTTTTGTTTTCTACCTGTTTGTCTGTCTGTCTGTCTGTCTATCTATCTATCTATCCATCTATCTTTTAGAATCTAAAGTTCCATTCTGAAGCATACAATCTAGATTTATTGGATTCTTGTTCCCTGTTCACATAAGGTTGCAAAAGCCTTTAGAATGCCACGTACTCTAAGGTGTAGAATAAACTCCACTAATGTAAATGTATATCTACCATGCCACCTCGACTGAAGTGCTTTAAAGTACAAACAGCAATAGAAATAACTCAAGTGTCCATCAATAAGGGGGCATATTCTGCCCAGTGTCACAGCCTAGCCAGCTGCAGTGTCAGCCACAGACCCAGGGGTTTTTGTTTAATTCCAGCAAGTTCCAGCCTACATGGCAGGTGAAGGAGGTTTCCTTGGACTGTCTTCAGAGTTCTGCAGGACGCCTATCTTGCTAAAAGCAAGAAGACGGAACTGTTAGGTAGCGGAAGGTTATTAAAATGTAAACCAAGAAAGGAAGAAAAGGGCAAAGGTAGAAAAGAATGGTATTGATTTCCTGCGATGAGCCCTTATAAAATGCTTTCTCCTCCCTGGAGACCCAGTAGAATTCAATTACTATCAAACCAAACTAAAATTATGAAACAGACTCGCTTTCTCCATGCATTGTAATAAATAACTTCTCGTGCCAATTTCAGGTTGCTAGAGAATTTTTAAAATTATTATTTACAAGTAAGTCAATTCTGATAGGAGATGAGTTTCTATTCATAGGGTTATAGATCACTTCTAACGTGCTCAGCTAATTGGGTCACCATTATTTCACCCTGCTCATTTATAATTCCAGTTCTGTTCTTTCCCAAGATGTTTTACCCCCCCCCCCAAAAAAAACAAACAAAAAACAAAACAAACAAACAAAAAAACTCCTAAAACCTCTAGTTAGTATTACAATTCAGTTCATAAAAATAAAATCAAGGGAGGTTCACTTTTTTCTTTTTTACAAAGTGGGGCAATTTTTTTTAAAAGGTAGAGCACAGGAAGATATCCAAATAAAGGAATAATCTTACCAGTTTCTTTATTTAGTCTCATTTCATATTTACTAAACTAGCTTCATTTTGAATGACTTCCCAAGAAACTAAACAGGCAAGCACACTGCTTAGACCAGCCCTGGCGTGTCCAGGCCTGTGTGAGCCTGCGGCAATCTTTAGCTGTCTAACTTGGTCCAAACTTCTCCAAGGAAGAGATTATAACTAGGATATATAGTGGGAGTGTACATTGGTAATGGCTTTAAAGATATATATTCAAAGGTTTTGAATGTTCTGGCAAGGCTGCGGTAAGGATGATTGCCCTTCTCTGCCTTTCTTTGCCTTCTATTCTTCCCCAATCCCCATCTTGTACATACAAATCAAGTGCTCACACACACCCCTACACATATTTAACATTCTGAACTGAATTGCATGTCCACAGGGACAGATGAGCAGTATTAGAAGCTCTGCTGACCCGCTCCGTGTGCAGTGCTGAACTGACAATTTATGCCTGCAGGTGGCTGCCTGCAAATGCAATTAGGCCCTGTTCTCACTGGGAGGGATCAAGTGCACCTCATTAGCTCGTCGAAGATGGTATTAATACTAGTGACTTTTTACCTGCAAGAAAAATGGACAACTTATGCCAAAGGAAGTGAAATGTATGATCAGCCTAGGCCATGCAGCCAATGCTATTTTGTACAGAGAAGTATTCAAGCCTCAGTCCACTACGTTTAGGTGGAGTTGGATCATCCTGGACTCATTAACAAAGCTTTTTCTCAACAGAAAGAGAAACCCCTATTCTTCCTTGAAACTTCTGAAAAATACAGTGAGTGGTCCTTCCAAAGAAACGTGTTTGCAGTTTAGTGGAAAGAACACAGGCTTTCGAGTAAGACTGACCTACATTCTAATCATATCTTGAAGGTGTTAGCCCACCAATGAGTAGCTGAGTCAGGATTTGGACATGGATTGCTTGATGCTAATCCCTTTCTTTTTTTTTTTTTTTTTAGTGTAACTCAGGATCCAGGACACACAATGAAACGAGTAAATGTCATGTCCCAGGAAATTAATAATTGAGACCTTGGCCGGTTTCAATTAACCTTTTAGAAAACACAGGTTTATAAAGGCAGGTTATGTTATTTTGAAATAGCATCTTAGGAGATCTTTCTGGGATTAGGATGTACCCTGAGACATCAATCTCAGGTGCCACATGAAGCATGTCCATTATGACTTGTGGCTTGTGAAAGTTCATGCTTCTGTTAGTTGGAAAATCAAACTTGAACTAAAAATCACTGGAATATTAATCTCAGATGATTCCTAATGTGAATCAGATAAATAAAAAAGCAGGAGGCCTTGAGGTGAAGAGCTGGGGCAAGAATTAAGTTCTTATGGTGTAGTAGCAAGAGGGGAGAAAGGGGGTCTGGTGCTGATGAGGAGAATGGAGGGAGGAGAGACGATAAAGTGAGTCACTCGATTCCACACCCAGGAAACATGAGTGTTCTAGAGGATAAATGAGAAGCCATAGCTTGGCCAGAGCAAATTTCAGATCTACCTGCAATGGAATGGCAGGCATTGCATGCTCTGTTAAGGCAGGAGAGGAGCATATTTAAGAGTTCAGTCTATACATAGCAGCATTATTTACAATAGCCAAGACATAGAAGCAACCTTAGTGTCCGTCGACAGATGAATGGATAAAGAAGATGTGGGATATATAGACAATGGAATATTACTCAGCCATAAAAAAGGATGAAATTTTGCCATTTGCAGCAACATGGATGGACCTAGAGGGCATTATGCTAAGTGAAATAAATCAGAGAGAGATAAATACTGTATGATATCGCTTACATGCAGAATCTAAAAAATACAACAAGCTAGCGTATATAACGTATTGTACAAGATGTGACTCACAGATATAGAGAACTAGTGGTTACCAGTGGTGGGGGGCAGGAGGGACAGTATAGGGGTGGGGGAGTGGGAGGCACAAACTATTGGATGTAAGACAGGCTCAAGGATGTATTGTACAACACGGGGAATAGAGCCAATATTTTGTACTAACTGTAAACGGAAAGTAACCTTTAAGAATTGTATAAATTTTTTTTTAATTTTAAAAAGAGTTCAGTCTCCAGACTTAAGACTGCCAGCATTTTAATCCTTGTTGCATCACCTACTGACCATCATGTCTTTTGCAAATTATCTGATCCCTTGAAGCTTCAAGTAGATATAGTAACAGTATCTCCTTTGCAGGTTGGTTGTAAACGTTAGCTCTGTGTAATAGATCGTGGACATCATTATCACCCTACACTCTGATCTATATAACTTGGCTTATAAATACACCCTGAAGCAGTGTTCTAACATGTTCCAATACAAGAAAAAGATGATGGAATGTCTATAAAAAATGAAATGAGAGCTCTCAGTCCAGTCAATGCTAATATGTTTCTCTAAACCAGTTTTTTCATCTCTTATCTCCTTTCTATTTATCCTTCAAGGCTCAGTTCAACTCAACTTGACCTCAATAAATCTCCAATCCCCAAAATCAGAGCATTAATTCCTCCTTTCTTTAAATTCCCAAAACTCACTGTATTGACTCTTACTTGTTGCAGTTAGTTCTTTCTTTTTGGTACCCTGGTAATTGCATGTCCCTCTCACCAGCTAATTTAGCAAATTCTTGAGGACTCATTTCTGATTCCAAATAGAGCCTCATCCTTTCAGCATAGGAAATAATTCTATTAAAAGCAGAAAATATTTTCATGGACAATAAGACACTGAAAACACACACACACAACTGATTGTGGTTCACCAACTTTGTCTTAAAAATGAAAATGTACACATAGCCTCACTGTACAATGCAATTTTTGGAAAGAAACATTACATGATTCTAATCAGTGAAAGACGCAGAGCAGCTCCACCCTCTCCACAATTCTGTAGCCTTCATTAGCCTCACAGAAAAGATCAAGGAAGGAAAGAGACCCATAGTCCTGCATATAGAATTGTATTATTGAGAGGAAATGCCCACAGCTCTTTGTTGCCCTCTGTTATGAATGAAAGGGAAGATGGGAAGCCATCTAAAGGCCTGAAAAAGACAGTTGAAACACAGAGTTAATGACAAATTTCCTTGCAATTGCATATATATATATATATATATATATATATATATATATATATATATACATGTAAACTTCTTTCTCACAAAGGTCATTG
The DNA here is from genome assembly GCF_028021215.1 of Eschrichtius robustus. Lineage (NCBI taxonomy): Eukaryota > Metazoa > Chordata > Mammalia > Artiodactyla > Eschrichtiidae > Eschrichtius > Eschrichtius robustus. The sequence continues at coordinate 54,804,073 of NC_090835.1, read as the reverse complement.
CCTGAGCCTAGAACCCCCTCACACAAATAATTCCTGTGCGGAGATAATTTTTAATTAAATTGCATTTAACTGCCCATTCAAGTTTATCATCAAAACCCTGCACACCTCAACCAATACCTACAAATTCCCAGGCTATTTAAAACAATCAATGTAGGGCAGGTGCTTGGAAAATAGTTCAAATTCTCTCTCGCTTTCACACACATACACACACACAAAATATTTTGAATGCACAGAGTGACTCAAAATGTACCACCCGGGCTTCCGTGGTGGCGCAGTGGTTGAGAGTCTGCCTGCCAATGCAGGGGACGCGGGTTCGAGCCCTGGTCTGGGAAGATCCCACATGCCGCGGAGCAACTGGGCCCGTGAGCCACAATTGCTGAGCCTGCGCGTCTGCAGCCTGTGCTCCACAACAAGAGAGGCCGCAATAGTGAGAGCCCCGCGCACGTGGCCACCGCTTGCCGCAACTGGAGAAAGCCCTCGCACAGAAACGAAGACCTAACACAGCCATAAATAAATAAATTTAAAAAAAAAAAAAAGTACCACCCATCACCACTAAAATAGCCCTTTCTCCTGCTATGTAAGAGGAATTCAGATGATTTTTTAAGTCAGTGTTCGGGTCCAGAAAGGCTTTCCTTTTTAGTCTCAAGAAACACAATAATCCATCCCTATATGAGAGAAAAATATGTTTTTCCCAAATATGTTGTTGCACAGAAAAGATAAGAGGACTTCTCCCCAGGGAGATGGGAAGAACAAACAGTGTTGTCAGCACAGGAAGGCTGCTGCAGAGGTGGCTACATCCCCCTGCCACCCTGATTACAGAAAGCCAGGAAGTAGGCTGTTTATTTGGGAACCACCATGAGAACCGTGCAGCAGCCCCGACCCCGAGGAGGGCGGGGGAGAAACAACCGAACCTGGGAAAGGCCGTGATTCCCACACAGCGTCCTTCTCCAACCCCCAGAGCGTGATCTGCTTCTGAGCCTGAGACCACAAAGCCAGGGGATCGGCTGTCACACCTGCCCTGCCCAGGACACGACGGGGAAGTGGGCCGGAGGTACCTGACAAGGACAGGAAGGAAACCCACAAAACTATTCATTCAGATTGTCTCCAGGGAAAAATGGGTTCGAGTGGATAATCTGTATGGCAGATCGCTGCCGTGTCAATTTAGCTGAGCGGAGCATTGTTTGTCAGGATTCCCTCCATTGCGTAATTCCAGCTTATCCTGGGCCATAAGAAACATATATGGTGGGATTTGGAAGTTAGGCTTAAACCATACTCTTCTCAAGCTCTGAAGGCCAGTGCAGGCACCCGGGCGCCATCACGGCTCACCTGTGTGATGGCTGCTCCGGACTCACCTGGTGGGTGTGGGCGGAGCCAGGCACTCGGCTCCTTCTCTCCCCCAGATGCCCTCCTTCAGGTTCCAGCTCCCACGCCAGGTGCAGGCTCAGCAACCCTGTGAAGCAGCACTTTCTCCTGCAGGCCACTTGCATCATTGAAGTTGGAAGCTTCCAGACAGAGGCTGATGGGGCTTCCAGCCCCTCCTCCTGGATTTGCTTGTCTTTTTTCTCTCCCACTTCACATCTATCTTTCCTTCTTGCCTGCCTGCCCTGCTGACTTCAGACTCCTGTGCCAGAGTTAGAATCAACACCCATACATAACTTCTTACCTCCCTTAACTGTGAATGGTCAAATCTCAGTGAAAAAATAGTTTATTCTATACCATTCCTAGTGATTCTGTTTCACTGGTCAAACCTCGCCTGGTACTATCTAAAGTCCAGAAGACAGTCTGCCCATGTCCTTGGTGCTGGGGTTAACCTTGTTATTAACCAGATGATTTGATATAGGCAAGTCGGAGCTCTTGAGATTTCTGATAAAATTAAGTCATGAAAATATAATTGTGGAACTGAAAAATGGGACAGGAGCAGATGGCAATAAACGCCCATTCTAAAGCAACGAAAATGACGGTTGGAAATCTTGAGAATTCTGAATTAGAGAATATTTCAATAAATGTATGTTCATTTTATATGTACAGACCTATATATAAATATATACACATATATGTGTGTATATATACATACACACACACACACATACACAGAGTTAAGACGAACAACATGTTACCCAGCACACATCTCCATGGGACTCATTTCTGTAAACAAATATGAACTGACAGGCTGCCAAAGGAATACTGAAATGTGAATCCTTAATTCAGGCTGGTTTGGAGAAAATAACATTGCTTTCTGTAAGTTTGAGAAATAAAAATGATTGGTTATAGTGTCTTCTATATTACTTCTTTATACTCCATCTCATTTCCAAAAGTATTTGAGGCAGCTTGCGAAACATGTACACTAAAGAAAAATAAGTCAATGATGAAAGTGGAGCAAAGGAAAACTATGGCTATAAATATACAACAGAGCAGGTTTGAAATGAATTCAGAAACATGTACAAATTCAAAAGAATGCATATAATTAATTCCTGTGCAGTTGAGTATAACACGTATCTGCAGTGGGGCCCAGAGACCTGAAAAACGAAGGCAATATTAGACTAAATCAATCAAGATTTAGTATCCTGTGTGTGGATACTGATCATTTAATTTTACTCTATACTGATCAGGTCTTTCCTATAAGGTTTATTCAATTTATGGTTCCAGGTCCTAAAAGATTTAGGCAATCAGAAACATGTTCAGTCAAGACTAAGAAAATAGTGAAAAGACTTGAAATAATGCCCTGGGAAGAGTGGCTGAAGGAGCTGACAGGTTTAACCTGAAAGAAGGAAGTTTTTATGAGATAGAATAACTGCTTTCAGTGTAAAGTACTCCTCAGTAGAATAGGACAAATGTGAATGTATTACCTGAAGATAAATATAAAGTCAGGCTAAGGGTAAAGGAAATAAACATAAGCTGAATGCAGTATTCACATTTACACAAACGTAAACATGAAATCAAAGGCTTTGAGGGTTTTGAGCAGAGGTCTTCAAGCAAGTAAGACTCCTCCTTGCCAGGGATGTCACAAAGAAGAGGCAAACCTGGGTGTGAGACTGAAAAAAGCTGTCAGCTGTCGTTTCCTGTCTTGATCCCTATCATAAACACTACCCCAGGACTGGTAGTACATGCTTTTCCCAAAAATCATAGGCCAAATCCTTGCAGTTTAAGAAACAGAACAGAGCCCTAAATGTGACAGGTGAGAGCTTTGTCCTTCTTCCTGGGGAACTGACTATTTCCCCAGAAAAGTGGCCACACCTGAGACACACCTGTTACTCAGTGATGCCCTCCCGGTTCTCCTTGGTTGCTCCTCCCACAGTTTATAACCCTTCCAATGCAGGCTCTCCCTGGCTAGACTATAAGCCAGAGGTTGCGTGGACCACTTCCAGCCCACAGGCGTAAGCCTACGTGGAGTTTAAACTTTTAAAATTAGTTTCCACATTTAAAACTAAGGAAAATTCACACAGAATTTGAGATTGGCAACTAGTCTTGAAGAATAGAAAGATCTGGAACTCCTGAGCCCACTTTCCTGCTCGGCACTGTCATTGCCAAAGCTAGATTGAACCCCTCTTTAGATGAAGCCTGGTCCCCAGTAGGCACCCCTCCTCATTGGCTCATATGTTTACACGAGCTGACTGGCCCTGGCTGAATGTGGAATCCCTGTATGGTAGACTTTTTACTTTTATTTTGTTGGACTGGGAAAGTTTTAGTATTTATCTTCTTAAGAATGTCTTAGCCGGGTGGGTTCCCCAGAGAATAGAGCCTGAGGAAAGGATTAAGTGCATTATGAGGGAAGTCCAAACCTAGGGCAACAAGAGTACAGAAAAAGGAAAGTGAGACAGGAAATCATAGGAAGCAACTGCTGGGATCTGTATAACATTTCTGGGCATTGCATCCCACTTAATAGGTGCAAACCTTCAGCCAGGTGAGATGTCTCAGAACAGTTTGTACAAGAAACTTTGTTACCATGGACAGGACGAAGAGAGGGATGTGCTCCCTTCGATCTACCTTTTCCCATTGGTCCAAGTTTGCCTCATTGGAAATTAATCTCTCTATGCTTCTGGATTGTATGGCCTGGTCCCCTTGATGGGCTTTATGATGCCAGACTCATGCCCCAAGCTGTGGTGGTTCTACCCTATTTCTAAAAATGGGAGGAGGAGACAGAAATCCCAGGTGTGCGACTGGTGGAGCTGGCTGTGTGCTGGCAGCCAAGGGCAGCAGAATAGGTGCTTGACCCCCAGTGGTGGGACTCGCCATGGTCTGAATGGAATGTCAGCCACTGACAAAAAGCAAGTGAATGAGAGTCATTGGAAGTGAGGTTGAGGGGGTCTAATGCAGGGGTTCAGCCAAGCTGCCACCTGTTTTTTGTAGAGCTGTGAGCTAAAAATGACCTCATAATTGTAAATGTAACTGCAGTCTGTGAGCGACTGGAAGAGGCTTCCATGCTTAATGCCCTGTCATCTATTTGTGGAATTACCTACAAAAACACAAAATAGCTTTTTTGGCTTTAACCCCAATAGCAATATAGTAACTCTATTCCCAGATGAAAATAATCCCAGAGCATCATCCTTGAATGCAACAGGGCAAGAAAGAGAGCTAATATTATTTATTATGTTTCTAATTCAAGTCACATGTTTTTTGAATTTTAAAATTCTACATGGGAAAAAACCCCCATGTGCACACACACAGCAAACACAGCCCTGAGCAGCCTTCTGTGTGCCCCAGGGGCACGTTTCCTGTGGCTATCATCTGACGTGAGTTAAAGGCTCGCAGTGAGCCAACTCCGGGCCAGGTGAAACCATACAAAGCCACGCTAATAATAGGCCGGTTTTGCTGACAGCTAGAGCAGAGAAGTAATCTCTGTGACTGACTATATTAAGAACGCTGTATGAACAAAGATTTTGAGCATTTCGAGAATACCTTTTATTTGGACATTAACTAAGTTCTATTTATTCATTCACTCAAAAAGCATCCACTGAGAGCCTAACGGTACTAGGTGCTCGGTGAGACGCTGAGAATACTTAGATAAATAGGACACAGATCCCGCCCTGGCACTTGCGATCTCGTCAGCCAACACTCTGGCCCCCATTGCCTGGATGCTGTCAGCTATGCATTCCCTCCCAGAATAGCCTTCTCTGGGGACCTGGGCTCCCAGGGGAACAGCATCTAACTATTCTTGGCTCCACTTCCCAGGCCTTTCGTGGCAGCTGAAGAGCATGCCAGCCTGCCCCAGCACATGTGCCTCTGAGCCAAGCACGTGCAGGGCCTGCTTTCCCAAGAGAGGACCCAGCCCAGGCCCCAGGGCATCAGGACACCTCCTCTGCACAGCTATGGAAGCAGCCTCTCTGCCACTCAGCTGCTGACCTACTTTGTGAGAACCAAGCATTCCTCCGATCTGTCTAAAAGTGGATTTTCCTTGGGTGTCTTAGGGGATCTTGGGACACGAAGCTGGAGTTTGATTCCTTTCTGATAGGACTCACTAGGCATGAGCAGGGGTCTCCGAAACAGCCACTGATGACACTCTGTGTATATCACAAATGTTCTCAATAGTGCCTCCTAAGGAATAGTGTTTTAAAAAACAAAGAAAGAAAAAAGTATTTCCATATGAGGCAGCATGGTGTACCAGAACTCACGTAAATGTTCTTTGATTACTTTCCACCATTTTTGGCCATTAAACCTGAAACCTGATTCGCACAGCTCTGCTCTAAAGGTGCAGGAAAGCTGTATTTCTGGTGAACTGGAGTAAGAATTCTGTCACTTGAATATCCTTCAAAATACTGGAAGCATTTTATCTTACTTAGGAATTTTTAAAAAGATGTGGTCGTGACATTTTAGAAAACTATGGAGACAATAAAAAGATCAGTGGTTGCCAGGGTTAGGGAGGAGGGAAGGATGAATAGGCAGAGTACAGAATATTTTTAGGGCAGTGAAAAAATCTGCATGACACTATAATGGTGGAGAGATGTCATTTTACATTTGTTCAGGACCATAGATTGTAAATACAACACCAAGAGTGAATCGTCACGTCGACTGTGGACTCGGGTGATAGTGGTGAGTCAATGCAGGTCCATCAGTGATAACGCATGGACCACTCTGGTGGGAGATGTTCCTAGTTGGGGGGGGGCTGTGCATGTGTTGGGGCAGGAGGCATATGGGAAATCTCTGTAGCTTCCTCTCCATTATGCTGTGAACCTAAAGCTTCTGTTAAAAAAAAAAAAAGGAAAAGGTAAAAAATGGGGGTAAGGGAGAACACCTGATGATACTGAACTGAAGAAATATAAAAAGATGCTTCCAGATAGAAGTATAAAAAAATCTCTCTAGGAAACAAAGTCTTTGTCTTCAGTTGTACACTGGTGTCCTGTGTGTAATTGGGTAAGTTCTGGCCACTTTGGGCTTTAGTGTCCTTATTTTTAAAACAACAAGGTAGGACAAGTTTCTGGAAGCTAGAAGAGTACCTGGTATACAGCAGGCACTCAACTATTACATTTCATAGACTGTCAATTTAGTTTGTTGAATTTAATCCAGCTCTAATTTTCTGTGATTGGTCATTTATTTGCACCCAGAATAACTTAGGCTAAACTAGACTTCCTCTTAGCTAACCACCATGCATGGCCTGCTACAGTCAACTCTCTGCTTCTCTGGCTTACTTGCCCCTCTGTGGTTGGCTTCTGACCCATTGCAGAGGCCACAATCTCGAGCCTAAAGAAAGTGCATTGAGGAAATCACCCCCCCAGCCTCTTACAAGGAACCTACACACACTCCATGCCCTGCTGAGCAGAGCTGCATCACACAAACAACTGGCAACTCAGAGGGTCCTGGGAGGAGGATGGGAGTGTGAGTCTCTGCCCACGTCACGCCTACAACCGTTAGGGGCATGACCTGCATAAGAACCTTCAGGAAGGATGGGTCAGTAAAAACCTAGAAATATTTACAACAGATTCATGCTTTATACCAAGGAGTAGGCTCTAAACTGTAAGACAAAAAAAATCATATGCAGTCAAAACAACATTAGAAAACACTCCAAACTTCTAGTATGGTATATATTCAACAGATGCCCCTCCTCTGCCATTTTTTTTCCTCAGCTTTGGAAAAAATCATTCTTTCTTTAGTTAAATGCCAGAGGAGATAACTGGCTTACATTTAGTGGACCACATTATATATAAATATGTATATTATTTTTAAAACCAGAATAATAATTAGCACCACAAGATATTCCACTACGGGAAGTGTGCCCACCCTGAGTCTTACGCGTAGTCAGTGGAATAGCAAGTGAAAAATAAGCTGTTTTCCTCATTTTTTCTTTTTCTTTGCTGACCACTGAGAGTTAGATTTTTGTGGTAAATGTTCACATTATGGCACTCCCCGGCACCTATGGAAAACCAACATCCAGCTTAACCAGGGTCGATACATGGAAGGAGATGTGTGCAGGGGGTGGAACCTTCACAGTGAGGTAGGTTCCAAGAGCAGGACAAAGGAGGTTTCAGGCAGGAGCTAATCAGTGATGGGAGCTCGGCTCAAGCTTCCAGGGAGCACACATTATCTCTCAGAGGATCTGGAACTGGCTATTAGAAGCTGTGACTCAGGGACCAGGGTAGAGTGGGAGGGTCCTTAACCTCAGGGGACAATGGCAGGAGAGGTGAGCAGGCCCCTGTGGGTCCAGAGAGCATATTTAAGTGAATTAGCAGAAGGCACTCCTTTGACAGACAGCCCTGCACCAAGGGGTGCAGCTTGGCACCAGGTGGTGGATTGGATTTCTGCCCCCGCCCACTCTCCCAGCCTGGAAACTTTGTCCAGCACTCAAGCTGTACAGCCTACACAGTGGCCCCGAGGATGAGAGCTGCACCAGAGGGAGTGTGATGGTCTAGGTCTGCCTTAATCCTCTCACTTTGTGAAACTGAGTCGGCCCCAGGGCTTGGGTCGTCTTAGCAGGTGGGGTCTGCAGAACTTTAAGGCAGGCAGCCAGGGCTCTCATTATGTGTGCTGGGCTCCAGAACAATCCTTTAATCCCACCAACAAGCCCTGCAAGGAGGAACACTGATTCTCCTTTTATTTAATTAGGGGACTGTTGTCTCATGAGCACGCTGCCTGATCCATGAATACCTATTGTTCAAAAGGTAACTGCACGTTCACCACTGCTCGATGGAAGGGAGACCATGTGAGCTTGTACTGTTTGCTTTACATTTTGAAAATCCTTTGCTTAAGCGTACAGAATTCATTTCTTTATGCTGCATACAATCAAGGCATTCCAGGAGGCACTGTATGATTACGTGCTGTTTTTGATCATTGTTGCAACTCACGGAGAAGGCTGTGCCAAGCCAGCCAGCACTCGGCCGGGCTGCCTCTAAAGCCTTGGCGTATGGAGTAATGACCAGGCTAAGGCTGAAGCTCCAGGGCGCCCACAACCCATGAAAAGGAGATCCACTTTGAATGAAAATGACTGGACCATGCTTTCAAGCATGTATGACCTCAGGCTTGACCACACAATAGCAATTGGATCCTGCTTTCCCCAGATATATTGATGTTCTCTAGATACTCAGATACATTTTAGAGAAAACTCTGCAGGTTTGGGGAAAACTGTATAGGCACTGCCATGGGGCCAGATCATTTCAATGGCCTTCACTGTGGCCTTATGAAGTGGTACTATGAAACGCAGGCCGGGGGAGCTGATGGAACGCTGTAGTCATAGTTGATGTTCCATATCAACCGTCTGTCTTACCCCAACTCCGTGATTTCTACCCTGGTCCATCATTAACTCCGCCCCCACCCCCTTCAGCCAAGGGAGCCCCTTACTCACTCTTCCCCACACATTCCCAGGCTGTCCCACTCCCTTGCCTTTGTCCGTATTATTTTTCCTGCCTCATCTCAGTACCCAAGGCAACTAGAGTGACAAAAATACCAAATAGCCTAAGACTTATTTACAATTGTAACGTTGCATTTAATAGACATGAAGTAAGAATGTTGGCCACACCCTAATAAGATCATCACCTTCTCAGAGAGCCAAACATTTCTCCCAGACAGTCACCAACAGATATCTACATAGCATCTGTTATGTTCTAGGCATTGTTCTAAGCACTAGAGACAGGGCAGTAAACAAAAACTAAAACCCTTAAGGATCCTAAATAAATTTCTTACTGTTTTATTCTGAGAAAGGCATCAGATTTCCCATTATAACACTAAAATGTATAAAATTACACAATTAACCTGAAATTACTCAATAGCCAGAAACCATTTGTAGTTGGCATTCTGTTCAGAATGTCTTTTTTAAGGGAAGAAGGTGTAGAACATTCCCCACAGTTCTAGTGGAGTGGTTAATATTGCTTCCCATTGTCTCTAGGATAATTGTACACATTATTTTTAACTAAAAAAAATGTTTTGATTAAAAAAACTAAGTTTTAGAATATTTTTGACCACTCAATTTTTTAAAGTTTTCTTGTTAGTCTGTTAATAAAATGCACATACAGAAAAGTACACAAAACATAATTATGCCGTTCAATGAATCGCATAGTGAATTTCTCAAAGCAAACACCTGTGTAACCACCACCCAGATACAGAAAAAGAATATACCGATAACCCCCAAAATACTGCTTATGCATTTATCAGTCAAAACACCTATCCTTCTTCCCACAGAGAGCCATGATCCTAACTTCTAGTACCCTTGTTTAGTTTTACTTATTTTTTGAACTTCATATAAACGGAATTTAAAAATCTGTGTTCTTTCATGTCTGGCTTTCTTTCACTGAACATGGTGTTTGAGATATTTGTCCATATAGTGGTATGTAGCTGTACAGTGTGCCATTGTATGAATATATCACAATTAATTTATTGATTCTACTCTTACTGAAATTTTCTGCTTCACCCCGACACTAATCATATAGAATTAATTCCTCCTTCAAACTCACTATCTACATGAAGACAAGGTTTCATTATTTCACTCATATTCTGGTCTCCTGATTACCTCAATCGAAGAGTGAGCCTCTGGACTCTAGAGTGTGAATTATGCCTCTGTGCTTAGGCTGAATTCATGAAAGCATGGTGTGTTTGTGTGTCTGCGTTTTAACTACCCTAGATAATCAATCATTTTCCCTAAACACAGTAAACCCCCTTCACCACCTCATCCCACACTTCTCAATAGCCTCTTCCTATGCCATAGGGAATAGTTCAGGTTGATTTGAAACATGCTTCCACCTGAAAAGGGGTCGCATCTGTGGTTTCCAAATGTCATCCACTCTTGCCCTCTGTTTTAGAGCCCTGCCGCCCTTGCTGAGTGGCTGATTGCTGTAGCTGGCAGCATGTTAAAACAACAGCACAAGTGAGGAAGGGAGAACACATTCTATTCGTCAAACTTATCATGGTCTTCTGAGTTTAAAGATGCTATCATTATTTCCTAAATTTATCACAATCTTTCAAGTTTTAAAATTCCATTTTTCCCCTTTTAGGGATGACTTGAATAACTTAGGAGAAAAATGACTGAAAATCATTTTTCCTAGAAACATTTTAATGCTTCTGCCTATCATCCCATATTATTGTCTGATACAGAAAGGTCTCCAAGATATTCCATTTAAAAAGGAAAAATAGGACCCTATATTTTTGTTGCCTTGAATAAACATAAAGTATCTCTAGAAAGTAACAGTGGTTACTTGGTTGGGGGTTGGTGGATGGGGATGAATGGCCAGCACATAAGGTAAAGATTTCACTGAATTCCTTTTAAAATGTATCAGGTTTGGCACAGGTTAACATGTCACAAATTCCAAAACTTAAATAAACAAACAAACAAACAAACAAATCACACATTAAGAAGTCCTCAAAATGAAAGAACCTTTACCCCAATAAAACAAAAACAATTACCATTAAGTGTATTTTTATATAGTAGTATTTTTATATAGTCACACTATGAGAGTTGAGAAATAAACCAGGTACAATTATGTCAACATGCCAAAAATCTAAAAATAGAGTAAATAAAATAAATAGATTATTTTACCATAATCTTCAAAAGGGAACAAACTTTTGCTGTTGACTGCAATGGAGGAAGTGGGGCTGGACTTGTCTGCTCACCATAAAAACTAGAAAACTGGAAAATATACATAAAACTTCTTTCAAACATTGGGCAACGGGAAATAACAGGTCATGATTTTTGAGATAAGGGAACTAACGACGGAAGCCCTAGAATCACCCCACTTTCTGCCTAAAAGCACATTCCAGACCACAGTGCAGAGGAGGGAAATACAAGTGTATCATGGCATTTGGGCTGAGCTAAAGAAACAGAGCTCAGAGCTCAGGGAGGCTGAGGCAGCTGGAATTTGGGAGCAGAATTCTAGAAAGGAGGAAGCTATGCAGAGAAATTGCTCCAGATCTACGTTAGGGTCAGGAGTCTGTGGCTGAATTCTAAGCCATATATATATAGGCTGAAATCCATGAGGCCAGGCAAGAAAGATGGGAGGTCTGTCACCTGACCCATTTCCAGAGATCTAACAGAGCTGGGAGAGGTGTGAGCCAGGGGGGAGAGTCCTAAATGAGTGCAGGGCGTTCCATAGATGCCCAAGAAGGGTGAGGGTGATGGTGTAGTAACAAGACCAAACTAGTCCTAGAGTAAAGGCTACTTTAGGTCAGCTCTGTCCAACAGAACTCGCTGCAATTACGGAAATGCCTTACATTTGTGTCGTGCAATACAGTAGCCACAAGCAACATATGCCTTTCGAGTACTCAAGAGTATGGCTAGTGTGACTGAGGAAGTTAATTTTTCATTGTATTTAATGTTAACTAACTTAAATTGAAATGGCCACATGTTAGCTTCAGACTCACCATAGCAACTTTAAAAAACTTGAAAACAAACTTCAAAAGGATCAAGTTGATGCTAAAGTAACTCAATTACCTTTGAGAATAAAGTCTAACACTCCTTAAACAAACATAATAAATATGAAATCAAGGCTTCCCTATGACCAACAGCAGACTGTGCCAGTGACGGTGTTTGACCTCCAAGGCTGGACCAAAAAGGCATTGGAGCTGCCTCCTTAGTCCCTTGAACTTCTCTAAGAGAAGCCAAATGCAAGGCTGGGTAACTCTCGAGCCACCCTGTGAAGAGGCTGAGCTGGAAAGTAACTGAGGCCTCCCACCAAAAGCCAGCCCCAGCTGGTCAGCCCTGAGGGCGAGCTTGTGGGCAATAGATCCTCCAAGCCCAGCTGTGCCATCACACGACTGCAGCACCAGCCACAACCAACCACAGCCTGGTGAAACCCTGAACCAGAGCCAGCCATGCCACTCCTGAATCCCTGGACCACAGAAGCCACGAGAGGTGTAAATAATATATTATTGCTATTATTTAAAGCCAACGTGTTTTGAGGTAATTTTTTTAATCACAGTATTCATTAACTAACACAATTAGGAATTATTTTACGACAACAAATTTGACAACCTAAATCTAAAAACACAAATTCCTTAAAAAATACAAATAGAGACTTCCCTGGTGGTCCAACGGCTAAGACTCTGCACTCCCAATGCAGGGGGCCCGGGGTTCGATCCCTGGTCAGGGAACTAGATCCCCCATGCCGCAACTAAAAGATCTCACATGCTGCAACTGAAGATCCTGCATGCTGCAACAAAGATCCCACATGCCAACTAAGACCTGACGCAGCCAAATAAATAAATAAATATTTTTAAAAATAAAAAATACAAATAATCACAACTGACGCAAGAAAGACTGGATACCTGAAGAGCCTGTGATTTATTAAAGAAATTGAATGTGTAATTAAAATGTTCCCACAAAGAAATTCCAGGCTCTGATGACTTACTTAACTGTTGAATTCTCTCAAAGTTTAAAAAATTATACCATTTCCACACACTCTCTTTCAGAAAAAGAGGAGGAATAAACACTTCCAAACTCACTTGACAAGGTCAGCATAACTCAGATACCACATCCAGGAAAGACAGTAAAAGAAAAGAAAGCCACAAACTTTCCCTCATGAACAGAAATTCAGATACTCTTAAGAAAATATTAATATATTGAATCAATTTATAAATAGAATAATGTATCATGACGGAGGGAATTTTTCTCAGGAATGCAAAGTTGGATTAACATTCCAAAACCAATTAACGGAAAATGTTTTAGAATTAGATTTTGGTAATGGTTGTACCACTGAATTGTATACTTGAAAATGATGAACTTTAATGGTATGTGAATTATATCTCAATAAAGCTATTATAAAAAGTTCAACTGGTGTAAATCATCAAATTAACTGAAAAAGAAAGAAAATTCAAGTGATTATCATAAAAGATGAATAAGAATTATTTAACAAAGTTCATCTCATGAAAAATCTCAGAAAACTACAATTAGAAGCTCAACCTGATAAAGAAAACCTAAGAAAAGAAACTACAGATATTATTGTACTTGACGGTAAAATGCTGAATGCCTTCTTTCTAAGATCAAGAACAAGGCAAGGATATCTTCTCTCGCCATGTCTATTCCTTATTGTGCTAGAGATCATAGATAAGGCAAGAAAAAGAAACAAAAGGAATAAGGAAGATTGTCTTTATTCAGAGACAATAAGCGGTCTGGATAGAAAGCCCCCAAAATCTACAAAAAAAAAAAGCTGCTACAACTAACTGAGTTTAGCAAGTTTTCAAAATAAAAAGTTAATTCACAGATTAATACATTTTATATATTTATGTATTTATATATATTAGAAATAACAACTGGAAATTGACACTGAAAAACAAAGCGAATCCATTTCTAATAGCGGAGGCATTTAGTTTCAGCCAAGATGGAATAACAGGAACCAGATTTGACCTGCCTGAAAAATTTTTTTTAAATGGACAAAATATGAAACAAAAGTTTTCAAGATATTAGACATCAGCTAAATAAGGACGAGGATTCCTGAGAGGTGGAACAAAGGAGGTGAGCCATACAATGGCTTCATCTTACTGCCAAGAGAGAGTTTGCAGGCTGTGGTAAGGGAGAGGAAACCCAGGCGAAGCTTGGTGACTCCCTGAGCTGAGAGGATGGATATAGGCGTCTCGGAACACCGAGGCAGACAGACTCTTCGGGACCGCGTACTGGAGAGGAGGTGACCACACAAAGACAGAGCACAGGATTCCTGCAGAGGGCTCCCCTGGGCACACAGTAGAATACTGGTCAGTGTGTGCTTGTGAGGAAACTACCAGAACCCAGGAAAGAACCACAGGAAGAATTAGAGATAAGAGTTCCCAGCTCCAACGCAGGTTTAGGGAGATGCCAGTCCCCACCCACCAGAGTGGAAAACCTTATGATTCCCAGGGCATTGGGTGGATGCCCAGGGGGTCTGGTCCCAGCTGTGCCTTTAGTCTCCCTGCCCAGCAAAACTTGAAGTCAAGATTCCAAAGGACCAAACTGTTTCCAAGACATTTAACTGCCGCCAATACAAAGCTTAAGAATATTTATTGAGATGCAAAAATATCCGGCTCTAAAAAGGTAAATTTCACAGCAGCTGAAAGTTAAAGAAAAAAATTTACCAGGTGTGCCATAATGGAGTACTATGCAGCTATGGAAAAGATGTAAGGTAAGGAAGATATCATCGAACTAATATGGGGTTGATTTCCAGGACATACTCTTAAGTGAAAAAATGCAAAGCCCACAGAAATTGTCCATAGTGTGTTAACGTTTTATATAAGAAAAGAATATAATATACCAGTATCTGATCATTTGCCTAATAATGATTCTCTATTTTTCTTTGTTCCTGAAGAAGGAATTCAGCAGAGAGAAACTAGAAACTAAAGAGGTTGATTACCTCCAGGGGTCTGTGGGAAAGGGTTAGGAGTAACGGGATGAGGGGATAGGGCAGCAGGCATGAAAAGCGGGGGCACTTCCTTGAACGTAACTTTCCATATAACTGACTCTTAGAACCATAGTACTGTTCACACATCCTTCCCATAACCCCAAATTAAACAAAGAATTAAACACACCCTGAACATGAGGGTAACTCAAAATGGAATACAAACACTAGCAAAGGAACTTAACTGTATTACAAATAAATAATGACCACACTGAAGGGTATGGGAGGAAAAGAGCTATCCATGGAACTTTGGAAAACTGTACCTTGACTGGATACTGTAGGCTAACAACAAAAACTGTAAAAATTATAATCCAGTTAGTAAAAGCTTTTGGGTTTGTTTTTACACAGTGGTTAAGTCTAGCAATCGTGAAACTACTTTCTGTTTATACTAGACTTGAACAAAAAAGCGAATAGATCATTGACGATGAGAGTCAGGGTTTCTTAGTGTTAGAAAAAGAATTTATAAGGAAGGAAAAAGGGAAGCCTAAAATAAACCACATGGTATCACATTAGAACCAGAGAGAGCAGTATGAATTCAAGAGTTTTCCTCTAACCCATGTAGATATGTGCATAAGTGTGGATTAGTATACAGGCATGAAGTAAGTAGCTCTGCCTGCTTGGAGGTCAGAGAGATGATGCCCTGGTAACCATGAGAACAGCTAACACCCAGATTCTGTATTCAAATGAAAGGAACCAGGGCTCCTCGGAGAAGTGACTAATTCCAGGGCTGGGCCAACATAAATATAAAATGAGCCACAAACATCATGTGGTGCCGGAAAGTAAGGGGATGCTCAAAAAGTCAGGGGAGTCTTGGTAAAAGAACACCAGAGCCCACCCGATGGAGCACTTCATGGCCAAACTGGAAAAGTGTAAGCAACAGAACTGTAACGACAAGATTGGACTTTAACTCGGGAATAAACATCCATGAGTCCAAACTGATGTAGATAAATAATGGAATAAATAAATATATACATACAGGAGAAGAGATAGTTCTTCTGCAGAGCAGTATTCCTATTAACAAATGTAGAAGGGAAGAAGGAAAGAATCATTAGGGAAATACCATAGAAGTAAAGGATGCAGCAAGATCTTGTAAATATTAGCTGCTATGAGCCCTAGCGTAATTTGCATACAATAAAATGCCCTATTCTATGTACACAGTTCGATGGCTTTTGACGAATATATACCCCTATGTGGCCATCACAAAACTCATGATCTGGAATATTTCTATCACATGAAAAAGTTCCTCCCTGCCCCTCGGCAGTTAACCTCTCTCATTCATGGCCAAAGATATATCCACTGTTGGCTTTCTTTCACTATGTAAATTAGTGTTGCTTTTTCTAGAATTTTGTATCATATTATTCTAAAAGCTTTCTGACCTGGGCTGTAAAGTCAATCAACACACTCTAAAGAACAAACACCAACGTATGAAATCATCACATGTAATATCTTGGTCTCAAGCTGGGCTTCATTTGGAACTAGATCCTCCCTGTATGAATTCAGGGTCCGGGGAGAAAAATGCAGTCTGTGTCATGTTGTTTATTAGATGAAATTTAACATTGGAAATATTAGCTGTTACTAGCCCTAGGGCGGGAAGGACAGCAGGGGGAGAGGCCGTAGCAGAGTTAGATTGAAACTGGATCCAGGGCTACAGTTGCAGGGGAGGGTCGGGACCAGGCAGGAGATGCTGCTCAAGCACAGATCTGGGGAAGATTCTCCCAGCTGCCACCTCTCCAGTGCCAGGCAGCCGGGGAGGCTCAGCCCCTTCGGGGAAGGCCAGGGAAGGCCAGGAGGTGGACCTCAGGGCAAACAGGTAAATGACCAGTCCCAGTATGAGATGCTTCTTTGCCTTCAGCTGTGGAAAACTGAAGGGCAAATGGGCTGGTGTGGAAGGTCTGAGGTTCTAAATTTTACATCCTGGCCTTCCTGAGCAAGGTGAATGGGGACGAATCATTTGGTTTCAAAACACCTCCCAGGGGTGTTTCGTAAAATAATGAAAATCTGCCAAGAACTTATCACAGAATCCGTGCCAGATAAACATGGAGTAATTTCTGGGCTTCAAATCTTACCTTGGTGGGTCATTCCATTTTGAGTAGAAAATGAAGTCAATCATAAGTGAAAAGGGAACAAATATGTTAACATCTGAGCATTCCTCTCTGTAAAATTAAATAGAGCAGAGAGATGGCTTCTGCCCAGCCAAGGCATTTATCTTTTAGAAATGCTGAAGTATCACTAAGCAAATAATAAGCCAGAAAAAGCAAACATTCATTTTCCTGCCATTTCGGGGTGTGATCCTAATTCCTTCAATTCAGCATATTTGTGAGCTGCCTTGCCCTCTTTCCTGCATTCTCCCAATTCTTGCGTCCTTGCAGGACTCCATCCTTTCACACGTGTTGTTCGTTCTTAATAAAGTCAGAGCCGACACTGCCCGCCCTCTCCAGGGAGTAATCTTGTTAGCTGTTGTTATTGATTCTGTTGCTAAGGTCTGAGAATCCCTGATGCTCCCCTGTGGGAGTGGAAGGGGGAGGGAGAAGCATGTTCTTATAATTTTCCCATAAACCAGATGTTTTCTTTAACTCTTGTATCTTTAAAATATTTTCTCTTGAGAAAAAAAAAAAAAAAAAAAAGGATTAGAACAAACTTGGGATGCCAATTCTTATTTTCTCAGCATACCATGAGCGCACGCCCGGATGACTGAGAGGAGAATTCAGGCTGTGGGTGCTCGTGTACCTGCTACTGCTCTGATAAGCGACACGCAGAACTGAAGGAAAGCCTGTTTCTTTAGTAAACTAAATTCTTCCCATTTTTCAGTGATTCTGTTTCAGTTACCAGTGCTGATTAACATGCCACACCAAACTTAGGTAATACAAAATAATCTTCTTATTTCACAGAGTTTTGGGCCAAGATTTTGGGTAGGGCTCAGCCAGGGCAGTCACCTGGGCTCAGCTGGGATTGTCACCTACAACGTATACGCGTAGCCTCTCCAGAATGGCAGCTTCAGGGAAGTTGGATTTCCGTTGTGGTTGGTTTCTCCCAGAATGAGTGTCCCAAGAGAACCAGAATTCTTCGTGGCCTTTTATGGCCTGGCTTCAGAAGTCCCGTAACCTTATTTCTGCCATTGCAGTGGTTCTCAAACCAGGGCCGCATTTGCCCCCAGAGAATGTTCGGCAATGTCTGAATATACTTTTGGTTTGCACGACTGGGACTGAGCGGCTCCAGCCCAGGGATGCTGGTAAATATTCAGCAATGCACAGGGCGGCACCCCTGCAGCAAACACTCTGTGGCCCAAAACATCAACAGTGCCGAGGTTTAAGAGACCCAGCCAAGGCTGGCAGATTTAAGGAGAGGGAGCATGCATCCTAATTCTTGATGAGAGAAGAGTGAAAAAACTTGCAGACAGTTTAAAACAAACTACCACAAAGTTGTTAGTTTACGTTTTTTCTAAGTCAAATACCAAGTCTTCTAGTAACTGAATTCATGGGAGGTAAGTTAGAGAAAATAAAAGCTGTAATGGTTCAAAACCAGGAAATGTAAATGTAAATTCCTAGATCCAGTCACACAGTCAAGCAGGCAAGCCGAGGGCCAGATATCAGATGCATAATGTGATGTCCCCAAGCCATTCTGTGCTCTTAAGTCTCAGGTTTCTACTTCCTTTAAGTCATTCCAATACTGCCCAGCTTTAGACGTATTATTTTTAGATGTTAGTGTGGTTATATTTAAACAATTTTCAAACTGACCTGCCTGAAATCTAGAGCATGTTTGTAAGCTCCAGGGGAGGAAAACAGTATCCCTGGAAGATGGGAAGGATGTTCTGGGCTCAGAGGAGCCCTGCTGGACCTCAGCATGCCCGGGAACTGTGGACAGTTTCCTCTGTCCCTCCACGCTGAGGAATGGCAGGAGCAAGGACAGAGTCTCTCTCAAGATGGTCCCCTGACCCAGGGTGACATGTGTGGCAGCAGCCATTGGCGGCAGCGGTGTCACTGAGCGAGCTGACGGGTTTTGCACGATGGGAAAAGCACTAATGGCACCAACAGGTTATCCTATTAGTTGGTTTCCTTTTACTCTTTTCTCAAAAATGTGTACTTCTGTTCCTTTATCAGCTCCGAGTCTTTCCTACTGTCTTCGGTTAAAGCACTTGACTTCTTATTGCATCTTCTTCAGTTGATAAGAGGGGAATGACCTGGTTTCATTCCCACGTTCATCAGATATTTCTGGAGCAGCTCCTATATTCCAGGTTCTGCACTGAGTGTTAAAGAGTGAGGTAGTGACAGACAGACCCAAACTCACTGCAGAAGCCCCTGGGGCCGCCTGCCTCACATGGTCTAGTGGGAGGGAGGTAAGCCCAACTTATGTTTATATTACATATATATACATTATATATATATCCATAAGTATATAATTACATGGGTTATAAATGACAGAAGAACCCATCAATGCTTAGAGTCCAGAAGCCTTCCTGCAGGAAGAGACATCTAAATGGAGAGCGAGCGCCTGGTGGACACAGTTGGGGTAAAGCGAGGAGGGGGTTTTTCCAAGCCAAGAAAGCAGAGTGGATGAAGTCCCCTTTTCAGGTCCAACATTGTTGTTGTTTCTATTTGTTATTGGATTCTCTACCTGCTTGTGTACAGGTTTAAGATGTAAAGACAAATTCTTAAATCTTTGTATAAAAGTGGCAAGTAATTTGGAATAAGCTGCTGGGTATAAGCTCTACAAATCTCTATTTTTCTGCATCTGGATATGTGCCATTTCCATATTGTGTCCTTTTTACTTGTTTTGCACTATCTATATAACCCAGGAAAAATTCATTTTATCCCTCTTTATTTCCAGTGATGCTTTTTATTGGCAATCAACCTGACACTCACTGATGATCTAAGATGTGCCTTTGGCCACGCCTCCCGAGGCAGATCCCAGGCCCTGAGCACTCTGAGTTATCCATCACTTCCAGCCGCTTCATATGCATTTGCAGCAGAACAGACACAGAGCTGTTTAATTTTCAGCTGATAATCTACTGAATAACATATTTGTTGGTAATGTGAACAATGGCAAGTTTGCTAATTGTCTTCACTTTTCAAATGCAGCCTTCATGAACTGGGCTTTGTCTCCCTGCATAGTTCAATCACTTACGTGCAGATGGATTCGTTATTTGCCATACTTAATAAATTTCTCCAAACTGGCTTGTTTCTTTCCAGTTATGTGGAGAGAGCCCTCCAAACTGCAGGACATTCATGCTCAAGGGATCATTATAAAAGAAGGAAGGTTTAAAATGAGAAGGAAAGATACAATTTGACAATAATCAGGGTTTTCAAAAAAGATCTCTCTTCTCCTTTTATCAATCACCCCAGCAAGTACAGTGAGAACCAGTAAACGCCCAGATAGAACCATCCTCTTTCTGTAATAGCTCTGAAGCTAAAGATTTTTCATCAGTTACGTGGGCCCAATGGTCCAGCCCAGGGCTATTCCCTTCCACTCCCTTCCACACTTTCCCTCCATCACAGCCTCTGATCTGAGCCCTTAGC
This sequence comes from Eschrichtius robustus, assembly GCF_028021215.1. Taxonomy (NCBI): domain Eukaryota; kingdom Metazoa; phylum Chordata; class Mammalia; order Artiodactyla; family Eschrichtiidae; genus Eschrichtius; species Eschrichtius robustus. The sequence continues at coordinate 54,783,783 of NC_090835.1, read as the reverse complement.
ACTCACTCACCCATCCCTCACATCTGACTACCACCTATTGTTATTTTTATCCTCCTGACTTCTGATCTCGTCTTTGCTCCTATTTCTGTCCTTACCTCAAGCTTTCAACTTGACATATCATAAAGACATCATAACTATAGGTTTGGCTTAATCACTATCAAATATACCATTCTCCGTTCCAAAGCATGTGGCCTCAGGCTACTTCAGGTCCTCATTATTTGACCACCAGGACTACTGTTCCTAAAACTGCCCCGGCCAAGGGTAGAGACTTAATATTTGTTGTGCAGACCCCCAAAGTGGAAATTTTTCTGGAAACAGTATAAGGCACTGCTTTACACTGTAGACTCTAGAGGCAGATATACTGGGTTTCAATATCAGTTCCATGAATCACCAGTTATGTGACATTTACAAGTTTAGTTGCAATCCTTTATATTTAATTTCCTCATAAAATGTTGATATCGATAGTATATAACTCCTGGGCTTGACAGAACTAAATAAGATAAAGATAGAAGATGATTAGTCTACAGGCAAATAGATACCATTATTAACATTACTGTTATCATTAATGGTAGTACTGTATAAATAATAATGAATTATAATAAAGTGCTTTTTAAATTATCTTATGTTTCTTTATAATTCCCATAGTGGTTATCACATACCACCTACAGGGTACACATTTAGTAGAAACAAGTAGCTTGATTTGATATGTTCGCAGAGAGTTAGTGAGGGCATTTCAAACTGGGAAAATAATCTGCGATGCTGACACAAACTGTTGCCATCCAAGATTTTACCTGAAGTGGAAACTGTACCATTATTTTAACAGCTGTCTTCTGTGTAGGCATTTCACAAATATTTCATTGAAACTACAAGTGAGGAAATCATCATTTAATGAAAAGTTCAAACTCAGTTGTCCACCTTCACAACTATACACCTTCCCCTAAACCAATGAATCTCAAGCTTCAGTTTGCATCAGGATAACCTAAGATTGCCAGAACCTGCCCCCTAGAGGTGTGTCATGAGCCAAGAGTCTGCATTTTTAACAAGTACCCCCATATCGTTCTTATTATGGAGCTGCCCAGACCTCAAACTTCACAATTATTCTGAAGAGGAAAGAGGAGAAAAACAAATCTAAAAAATTCAGTTTTTAAAAATTGAGATATAATTGACATATTAGTTTCAGTTATACAATATATAGTTATATATATTTATATATAGTGAAATGATCACCACAATAAGTCTAGTTAATATCTATCACCATCCATAGTTACAAATTTTTTTCTTGTGGTGAGAATTTTTAAGATCGCCTCTCTTAGCAACTTTCAAATACACACTACAGTTTTATTAACTAAAGTCACCGTGCTGTGCATTACATCCAATGACATTTAATTTATTACTGGAGGTTTGTACATTTTTCCCCCCTTCATCTGTTTTGTCCACTCCCCACCCCACCTCTGGCAACCACCAATCTGTTCTCTGTATCTATGCACATTTTTTAGAGTTTTGATCATCAAGTTTTGCAACTGAATTATCTTATTAACTGCTGAAGTCTTTCTATTTTGTTCTTGTCCATGTAGATAAGCTGGTTGGCCTATGGCAGAAGGAGGTATTTTGTTGCTTCCCAGACTTCCTTAGTTAAACAAGCCATTTGTAATTCAAACAATGTATTGCTATGACCTCCCTGGACTTGTTTCATATCTAAGTCATGGGTCAGAAGCACAGCCCCTGCCATTTCTCAATAACTGCCATTTCTTCATGTTCTCTTACATCCCAATCGCATGTCTCAAACTCCAAACCCAGAACCAGGTCACTATCCATAACCTAGCACCATTTTCCATGAGATGGGCTTCTCTGTGTAAGAACCTGAAAAAAAATTGTCTCCACAAATTCAGAGAAAATTTGTATGCTCGGGCAGCAAATAAGTCCAAGGAGAAAAATGGAGCAAGAGGTTACTATGTGTCCACAGCCCATATTTCAATAATTAATGAATTTGTTGGACACTTTATCTATGATAATACATTCCCTGGAGGCCACCAGATATCCATCCAGTACCTGGGTCAGGTCAGGGACCTCAGGGATTGTCTGGAGCTTTACTGAATAGTAGGAACCAAGCAGAAGCCTAGTCTTAGATGAAACAGAGATGAATTTAGGAAGGAATTAAATGTATTCTTCTTTTTTGGTGCTGCAGTCAAAAAGATGGTTTAAAATCTGGAAAGGGGCAGACAGCACAAATGGGAAAACGTGGGGAGAAGACCTCACCCTGGTCTCCGAGGGCAGTCAGGTGTCCTGAGTCATGTTCCTAAGAGTTATGATCATATATAGTAAACAGGTTGGAACAAAAAGACACAGGCCCATCTCATGCAGCCCTGGGGACTTGTTCAGGGCTGACTGAAGGAAGATTATAAGAGCAATTATGATGTAATCCTTATATAGATGCATTCCTACATGCTGGCTCTATTACAAATATAATTAGGTGCTTGTTGGTTGATGGCTTATCATCTGGGCATCCTTGGTATTATTCGAGTGGTCGGCACAGCCAGGCCTGGAGCTAACCCACATTCTCCTGATATTTACCTGTCAGAGTGTAGCAGTAGTTAAAATTTTAGTACCTTGCAAGCACTTTATTCATTGGAATACTATCACGGTTTCTGGGTTTTGGTCCTTTGGAAAGCAAATCATTTGCTGTAAATCTAAGACTGTCCTAAGGGACAGGATATAACATAGAGACCGCCTTAGGGAAGTAAAGCAAATGGTTTGGCCACCATAATAGGCTGAAGAATGGTCCCCTAAAGATGTCATGTTCTAGTCTCCAAAACCTGTGAATAGGACTTTGCCTACATGATTAAGTTAAAAACATAACATGTGAGAGTACCCTGCATGATTCAGGTGGGGCTAATGTAATCACATGGGTCCTTATAAGAGGGAGTCAAGAGTATCAAGGTCATAGAGAAGAGACTTAATGCCCAAAGTCGAGGTTAGAATGATGAACATTTGAAGATGAAGGGAAAGATCACAAGCCAAAGAATACAGGATGCCTCTAAAAGCTGGAAAAGGCAAGGAAATAGATTCCTCCCAAGAGATTCCAGAAGGAATACACCCCTGCTGACACCTTGATTTTAGGGCCAGAGTACCTAATTTGAACATCTTACCTCCCAAACTATCAGATCATAAATTACATAGTTTTAAGCCATCACATTTGTGGGAATTTGCTACAGCAGCAGCAGGAAACTAATATAGCCAACGTGCCTTAAATTGAGAAGCGCATGGTGTGGCATGTTATTGTTCACAAGACAGATGCTGTTTTGGTTTACAAGTCTTAGAAAGAATCATTGTTCTGAAAAAAAAAAAAAAAGAATCATTGTTCTGCAGGTGATGATAACTGAGGTATGCTTGTAGAAAGAAGTGAGGTGAACACAGCACTAGGTAAGCAAACAGAGGAAGAGTTATTAACATACAACAGCCAGAAATACAAGAAAGGGCCAACAAGGATAAAAGTAGGTTAGAGAAAAGTTTATTACAAGCATTATTGGATAGAAGTTCTCAAACTGTGCCAGGGGGTGGAGTCAAGATGGCAAACTAGGGGGACGCGGAGTTTGCATCTCCTCACAACTAGGGCAACCACCAGGCACTGGTGGGGGACCATGGACACCTACGGGGATGGGAGGAACCCTCAAGCGACCAGGTAGGACGTGGGGGAGAGGAGGGGGGAGGAGAAGTGGAGGTGGGACGGGACCGGTGCCCCTGGGGGTGGCTGGGGGAGGGGAGGGGTTCCCACACCCGGAGGTGCCCACACACAGTTAGGGGATCAACAGGGACGGGGGGGAGACCCTTGGGAAAACAGAGGATTGGAACGGAATGTGGCCAGTGCTTCCCCTGCCCACTTTGGCCCGGGGAGCCTGCTGAGGTCCTGAGCCTGACCCCCTGCCTACTGAGGCTCCCTCCTGCCGCGTGGGGCCTGAGGGAGTGGGAGGCAGGGAGCAGGGAGGAAAAGTAGAGGCCAGACAGATGGGACCAGTGCCCCTGAGGGGCAGCTGGGGTAGGGGAGGGGTTCCCATGCCCGGAGTGGCCCACCCATGGTTAGGGGATCAGTGGGGACCTTGGGAGAGCAGGTGATTGGAAGGGAACACAGCCAGCATTTCCCCTGCCCACCTGGGAACCCTGGAGAGCCTGCTGAGGTCCCAGGCCTAATCCTCCACCCTGCGAGGCTCCCTACAGCTGCCTACACTGAGCCTAAGCCCTGCCCCCACACCCCCACCCAGGGCCTTACTGCTACACTTTGCACTCCAAGGACCCCTTCACTGCGCTGGGCCTAAACCCCGCCCGCACACTCCCACCCAGGGCCTTACCTCCGCACTCCGCACTCCAAGGTCCCCCTCCGGCCGTGCTGCCTTAGCCACGCCTAAACCCCGCCCCTACCTAGGCCCCGTCCCCCAGGGCCTTTTCCGGCCATGCAGGTCCTAAGCCTAGGCTCCGCTTCCCACGCTAAACCCCGCCCCCAGCCTAAGCCCCGCCCCCCACAGCCAAGAGCTTTTTTATTTTTAGGTTGTGGTTCTGTTTCATCTTGTTGTAGTTGTTTCACTTATATTTTTATTTTTCCTAATATATTTTTTACTTTTCTAATTTTATTTTATTCGTTGTTATTGTACTGCTCCTTTTTTTTTTCTTTTCTTTGTTGCACCGTGTGGCTTGAGGGATCTTGGTTCCCAGGCTGGGGGTTGGGCCTGAGCTCCTGTGGTGGGACCGCTGAGTCCAAACCGCTGGACTAACAGAGAACCTCAGACCCTAGAGATTATTAATCAGAGTGCGGCCCTCATCTCGGCACCAACACCTGGCTCTACCCAACTGCCTGCAAACTCCAGTGCTGGACACCTCAGGCCAAATAACCAGTAAGACAGGAATACAGCCCCACCCATGAAAAAAATGAGACCACAAAAATTATGTTACAGACAAAGGAGCAAGGTTAAAACCTACAAGACCAAATAAGTGAAGAGGAAATAGGCAAACTACTCTGAAAAAGAATTCAGAGTAATGATAGTAAAGATGATCCAAAGTCTCGGAAACAGAATGGAGGCACGGATCGAGAAAATACAAGAAGTGTTTAACACAGACCTAGAAGAACTAAAGAACAAACAGTGATGAACAACACAATAACTGAAATGAAAAATACACTAGAAGGAATCAACAGTAGAATAACTGAGGCAGGAGAGTGAATAAGTGACCTGGAAGATAGAATGGTGGAAATAACTGCTGAGAAGCAGAATAAAGAAAAAAGAATGTAAAGAATTGAGGAGAGTCTCAGAGACCCCTGGGACAACATTAAATGCACCAACATTCGAATTACTGGGGTCCCAGAAGAAGAGAAGGAGAAAGGGTCTGAGAAAATATTTGAAGAGATTATAGTTGAAAACTTCCCTAACATGGGAAAGGAAAAAGCCATCCAAGTCCAGGAAGCGCAGAGCGTCCCACACAGGATAAACCCTAGGAGAAACACACCAAGACACATACTAATCAAACTAACAAAAATTAAATTCAAAGAAAAAATATTGAAAGCAGCAAGGAAAAAGCAACAAATAACATACAAGAGAATCCGCATAAGGTTATCAGCTGATTTTTCAGCAGAAACTTTGCAGGCCAGAAGGGAGTGGCAGGATATATTTAAAGTGATGAAAGGGAAAAACCTACAACCAAGATTACTCTACCCAGCAAGGAT